>NC_091250.1:54068049-54688883 GCF_042477335.2 Ovis canadensis
ACAGACTCACATAGCTGCTAAATAGCAGTGCTGAGTTTAGAATTCAGGCAGTCAGAGAATACATCCTTAACCATTAATACACTGTTTTACAGTAATGCAGGTTCTGAAATTAGACCACCAAGGCCAAAATAATGGCCGTGACTCTTGTTGACTGGGTATCCTTGGCCAAGAAACATAGCCTCTCCAAGTGTCAGTTTCCTGATTTATAAAATGAGATGAAAAATAAAGACAAGAATAAACAAAGTATTCCACAGTGCCTGGTACATAGTAACTGTTCCACAAATGTTAGTTGTTATTTTGGTAGTAGTAGATAACAGAATATCTATCCCTGGATGACTTGATGATAGGCAGTCATAGGAAGTCATTGCTAGAACTTTGTAATGAAGTCCACATAACTGATGAAAAAAGTTATGAAATTTACTAAAAAAAGAAGTGACACCCAGGCTACCAAAACCTGATCATAGCTTAACTAGTAGGATGCCAGAGTATGAGGATGGAAGAGCAAAAGTCAACAAGGAAAGACCAATCAAAAAGCTTTGAGATACAACATTTGTGTGTATGGATCCAATACTGTTTCCAAGGGGAAAGAATGACCTTGGCTGGCTTTACTCCTATCTGATTGCTTGGAGGGTATATCAATTCAAGATTAAATATGATTGTATAAAATAGGAATCTGACTCCTATGGATTAACCTGATGGAGGATCTATTTTTCTCTCATCTTCAGTTCAGTTCAGTCAGTCAATCGTGTCTAATTCTTTGTGACCCCATGGACTGCAGCACACCAGGCTTCCCTGTCCATCACCAACTCCCAGAGCTTACTCAAACTCATGTCCATTGAGTCGGTGATGCCATCCAACCATCTCATCCTCTGTCATCCCCTTCTCCTCCTGCCTTCAATCTTTCCTAGCATCAGGGTCTTTTCCAGTGAGTTAGTTCTTCACATCAGGTGGCCAAAGTATTGGAGTTTCAGCTTCAACATCAGTCCTTCCAATGAATATTCAGGAATGGTTTCCTTTAGGATGGACTGGTTGGATCTCCTCACAGTCCAAGGGACTCTCAAGAGTCTTCTCCAACACCACGGTTCAAAAACATCAATTCTTTGGCACTCAGCTTTCTTTATACTCCAACTCTCACATCCATACATGACTATTGGAAAAACTATAGCTTTGACTAGACGGACCTTTGTTGGCAAAGTAGTGTCTCTGCTTTTTAATACGCTGTCTAGGTTGATCATAGCTTTTCTTCCATAGCTTTTCTCTCATGTTGTTTATAGATCATCTTGGGCTGCCACCACCAGAGACCCTTCTTAAGAGATCACCCAGAAGCAGTTGTGTCCTTGACCAGAGGTCACAGCTCCTCTAATTGTACAAGCTCATTTTTTGGATCCTAGTGACCATTCTTTCTCTCTTGTATGTAGGATTATTGGGTTGCAACAACCCCAGGATCATGCCCTTTTCCTACATCATGTCCACACATTTGTAAGTAGTGCTTTTATTGAATCCTCTTTAAATCATCCTAATTTGCATGTATGCCACTAGCTTCCTGAAGGAAACTGATGAGAATAATCATCAGTGTGTGCTCCCCACTTCCCAGGACATATTACTGTGGTAGGAAGGAGTGCACTAAAGTGTTATGATGAATGCCATCATTTATTTCGCCAACCAATATTTATTGAGCATCAGTGTACCAAAACAAGATGCTAGATAAAAATTGAATTCCTTGTCCTCAAGTAACTCACAGCTTACATCACCCGACTCACTCCCCTTGCTTAGTCTCCAGTCTTGTCAAGTCACCTCTAAGTTGCATTTTGGCTTTCTGTGCAGCATTCCCTCGGGGGTCAAATCCACTTTTCAAACTCTTTCAAGATCCAGTTGACTAACAGCGCTATTCGTAGTGAAAATGAAGACATATAGAATAATACTACATAACATGGACGTTGGAATTAGAGAGATGAGCATTCAAAACTCATCAGATGTCTAACTTTGGGCAAATTATATAATCTCCGTGAACCTAAGTCAGTTTTCTCATGTGTGGGACTAAAACGCATTCATGTCTTCTGACTGCTGTAAAGGCAGAAGGAGATCATGCCCACAAAGCTCTTAGCTCAGTGTCTTGTTCAATAAAGAAATGGCAGCTATTCTAGTTTATACATCACTTTCTTGTGAGTATGTTTGGTATAAGCTATTCTTAAATGAATGGTTATTTCTTGAGAAGATGATTGTTGAGTTTCTTACATGCAAAACTTAGGAACAAATTCTAGTCTGTGGTGACTTCACCCAGAAAATACTACCAAGGAAGACTCTCTCTGGGCAACCTGAAAGTTAGTCTCAATCCACTGTTTGCTTAAGGATGTGATCCACATTGACAAAACAGCCCCAGTCCTTGAGAGTCTAGAGTCTGGAGACTAGGTCAGGTGCTCTGGTGAGTTTCAGCAGGTAAGAAGTAGAATATCCAGGTTGGCAGAACCAGGCAGAAAGTCTAGGGTTAGACAGGCTACAGGCAGGGAGCTATTTGAGTTCAGGTGAGGCAGGAAATGAGGAGATGAGCTCTATCAGGGCAAGGGAATGCAAAAGCTTAGGGAAAATGTAGCCGGGCAGAAGACACCAAAGTGGAATCCTAACTATCTGCTCTCTTTTATATTCTCTGTGCTGGCATAGGCAGACATGTTTAAAGACATGTGATTTTTAGCCAGAGGAGCAGAATTGAGAAGGTATGGTTAGAGTCTGATCGAAGAAGGGAGACATGGTTTGGGAATTCCAAAGTTTCTCCCACTAAGACCTTGATTGGTTAAGACTCTGTTTTGAAAGAATCTAGAAAGAGTTCTTCCTGTTTGGCTATTGAATTCATGTAATAACAAAGCTGAAAATAATTCTAAGAGTTTCTCATTATTAAGCATCAGAATAAATAGCATTATACTACTACTCTCTTATGTGGTTCTGATTGTACCTTGTTTTTAACTTAATAATACCTTATGATTCCATAGCACATTACAGTTTCAAAATATTTTTACTTAGATTATCTAATTTAATGCTTATAGTAACAATGTAAGGTAGTTATTATTATCTGTTGTTATCACTCTATTGTAGATTCAGCTCAGTTTAACTCCACGGTACACTTATTGAGCACCTATTGTGTGCCTAGCATTCTGCTAGGTGTTGGGCGATAATGTCCTTCATACTCAAGCGAAGACTGCTCAGATGAGAACAAGCAAAACTTATTTATTCAGAGCTTGCTATAGGGAAGGAGTCAGCACCATTGCTTGCATTTGGCAGAATTAAAAGGCAAGCAGAGGAGTGGGAAAGTTTTATAGTGAAAACAGAGAAAGATTTCATCTATGCCCTGATTGGAGGCTCCTGTCATGAGGAGGCTGGAGGTGAGCTGTTTACATGCAGGGCAACCTGTGTTATTGATTGGTGGAGCATAATCAGCTTATTCTGATTGGTCCTAAGTTGAAAACTGGGCCAAAACTTAGGGAAGCTGTCAATTATTGATCAAATGCTAATTGTTGTGGGCAGATTGCTACAGAGGTTGTGGTTTAATTTCTGGAACTGGTTGCTGTGGAAGTTGTCATTCAGTGTACTATTTCTATCGGTGGTCTCTTTGTATACTTTCTCTCAGGTGATGAGCACTTAACACCATGAGAGTATGAATTTAGAGTCAGAGAGATGAACATTCAAATAAATCTCCTGATGTATCATCTGGAGCAAATTACATCATCTCTGTGGACCTGAGTAGCCTTATCTGAGGCTACTTATCTTTTGGAGGTGATGAAGGAACTGGGGCAACCAGATCTTTAACCAGCTGTCCTGGAGTCATGAAAAGTGGGGTGAAGAACTTGAGTTTAATCTGGGTTTTTCAACTCTGTTCAGTGCTCTTTCCGGTCATGACTTTCAGAGTTCATCATTGACTTTAGGAAAGGGGTGGGCATAGATCTTTCTTTTAATATAGTAGCAATGCACTTCTGAGCAAGAGTAAATATTTCCTCTTGCATCTTTTATCTGTGTAGCTGTAGATGGTAATCAGTGAACACCTTCTTTATTTGCACTAACAGTTTCACAAGAGAAGCTTGGTACACAGCTGTAGAGTCCAGAATCAGGTCTCCAGTTTACCAGTCCCAGGTTTCCATTTGGGGCTACTGTTTTCTGTTTTCCTGGGGATTATCACCTTTATATGCTAACCTCCCAGACAGACTCTCATTTCCTCTTTGATTTTAATATGTGCTTCCCATCTTATTCCTTATGCCTGCTCCCTCAGCCATCCTTGGAAAGGTTGTGCTGACCACTCTTCCAGTTATGGTTTCACAGTTTCTATCATCTTTCTTTTTTCATTATGCAAAATTTACTAGGCAATGGCTAGGTGCTGGGGATGTTCTAGGTATGGGGAATAGAGTGGGGAAAAGATGATAGTAAAAGTTCCTGCCCTTATACTGCTAATGCTCTAGTAGGAAGCAGACAAGACACATGTAAGAAAACAAATATGTCAGATAGTGATAAGTTCTAAAGCAGATCAAAGGAGGTAGAGTATGGTGTGTGTGCCCATAATAGCTGCACCTGCTTAAGTAAGATGGTCAAAGAAGATCTCTCTAAGGAGGTGACTTTCAAGCTGAAGCTGGAATGGAGAGAGGGCGTGAGCTATGGAAGTTCTGGAGGGAAATCATTCCAGGTAGCGAGAATAGCAAGTGCAATATCCTGGAGGCATTTGTGTGTTTGAGGAACTGCAAGAAGTCCTGTCATTCCAGACTGGGGTTAGTGAAGAAACTTGTGCAGCTGTAGTTTAATAACTAAGTTTTTAACTGGAGAAAGAAATCTTAGTAAAAGCAGAAGAACATTCATTTGCTAATTCCATTGGTTAAAGGAAGCATACAAAACTGATGCCCATTATCTTGTTTAGTAACGAGACTGTGGCATTCCAGCCCATTGCTGTTTCTTTCTGTCAGGGGTATCATGATGTGTTTTTGCCTTCACACGATTGTTATCTTTTATTTTTGTTTTATTGTACTGTGATTTTCTGTCCAATCCTTGGCCTTGCCTTGAACTTGCATAACGTTCATGTACTTGCAGTTATATATTCAACAGAGAAAGAGTGAGGGGCACAGGGAGGAACACGGCATGAGTGTGGCACATGTGACATGTTGGATTGCTTGCCCACCGCTGCTTTTTCCTTCTCTTTCTAGTAGCACTATCCTCCCAATTCACCTGAGAAATGTTCTTTACTCCACATTAACTATGGGGTTTGAATAAAAGCTGCCACATTTTTATGGAAATTCCCCGCCCCGACCCTCACTCTCCATTTCCCAGGGCTACACTGACTGTTCAGCACAGCTGATGATCCCAGGATGGACAGTTGAGGTGAGCCAAAGGAGAACTTTCATAGTTTTTTTTTTGGGGGGGTGGGGTGGGGCTAGAATTTGTGAAAAGGATTTATATCCTGTTGGATGTCAAAAACCTACAGATGGGTGGGGGCTTGGCGCTGAGATCTATTGGTAGCTATGTTCTTTGATTTGTAGTGGTTCCTTGTGAGAGAGAATGAAGTAGACACATCAACACAATAGCAAAGATGAGTGAGTGTGGTGGCCGTTTTATCTCTGATCCCATTCCAGGTTCTCTCTCCTGGCTGAGTGCTAATTCTTCTCTTAGTTATCTGAAACTTCAAATACATTTCTCTTTTAAATTTAAGCAGGTTTGAGTCACTACTTTCAATGGAAAGAGCTGTGACAAATGCGAAATACATGCAAAAATATACCATTTTGAGCTTGGATGCAATACACTTTACATAAAACGTTGTGGTTATAAGTGATCTTATAAATACTGATATAATTCTTAGAGTCAAGTAGAGCAGTGCTTCGCAAATTTGAAAGTCCATACAACTCACCAGGGAGTCGGGTGAAAATGTGGATTCTGATCTGGTAGGTCAGAAGTATGTGCAGGGAGTATGCCTTTCCAGTAGCTCTTCTTGGATGCTGCAGGTTTGAAGACCACAACTGGGGAAGCATGGGACTAGAGAGCATACATAAAGCATTCAGCACATCGAGTTGGGGGCCACAGATGTCAGCTGTTAAATGCATATATACCTATTGCACTGAGTGACAACTTTTGGATCCACATTGGTCTATTGAGGTAGGAAACTTAAATGATGCTGAAAATTGGAAAAGCAGTTTAATTCAAGGCATGATGAGGTTTACTCACCAGAAAAACACACTCATTTTTTTAAGATTGGAAAATGTGAATAACACATTTAAAAAATCCTCTGACTGACTGAGACCAGTCTTTTAAACAGATTCCTTGGTAGAGTAGAAAACATGATTTTTCCTGAAGCTGTACAGCCTGGGGCTGGAAGTATATTTTGTTCTTTTCCAATTTTGTGTACCAAGAAAGTCCTAGATCTTTCATTCCTATGTAGTGGGTAATTCTATGTTCAAATGTGCAAATGAGAAATTTTCTGTTTTTCTAATAACTGAACTAAGTATATCTTTTCAGCTTCTCTGTTTCCCCTTTGAGCAGAAAATTCAGATCTTGGTAAACTCAAGCACATTTCCCTTAGCTCCTTCAGATAAAATCTACTTAGTTTAAGATTTCTCCACCTCATTTACTTTCCTGTTTTCTTCAGGGATGTCTCAGTTCTTGCAGGCTCATGTGTGGTCCAGATGTTGGTGGGAGGCAGCCTTTACTCCTCATCCTTTGTCCTTCTTATTTATGTATTTGTATCTGACACTCCTGTATTTATATGTTTGTTCCTTGTCAGTCTCTTTCCAGGCCTTCAGTTCAGTTCAGTTCAGTTGCTCAGTCGTGTCCGACTCTTTGCGACCCCATGAATTGCAGCACGCCAGGCCTCCCTGTCCATCACCAACTCCCAGAGTTCACTCAGACTCACGTCCATTGAGTCTGTGATGCCATCCAGCCATCTCATCCTCTGTCGTCCCCTTCTCCTCCTGCCCCCAATCCCTCCCAGCATCAGTCTTTTCCAATGAGTCAACTCTTCACATGAGGTGGCCAAAGTACTGGAGTTTCAGCTTTAGCCTCGTTCGTTCCAAAGAAATCCCAGGGCTGATCTCCTTCAGAATGGACTGGTTGGATCTCCTCGCAGTCCAAGGGACTCTCAAGAGTCTTCTCCAATACCACAGTTCAAAAGCATCAATTCTTTGGTGCTCTGCCTTCTTCACAGTCCAACTCTCACGTCCATACATGACCACAGGAAAAACCATAACCTTGACTAGACAGACCTTAGTCGGCAAAGTAATGTCTCTGCTTTTGAATAGACTGTCTAGATTGGTCATAACTTTCCTTCCAAGGAGTAAGCATCTTTTAATTTCATGGCTGCAATCACCATCTGCAGTGATTTTCTGCTACCAAATAACCTATGCTGCTGCTGCTGCTAAGTTGCTTTAGTTGTGTCCGACTCTGTGCGACCCCATAGACAGCAGCCCACCAGGCTCCCCCGTCCCTGGGATTCTCCAGGCAAGAATACTGGAGTGGGTTGCCATTTCTTTCTCCAATGTATGAAAGTGAAAAGTGAAAGTGAAGTCGCTCAGTCGTGTCCAACTCCTAGTGACCCCATGGACTGCAGCCTACCAGGCTCCTCCGTCCATGGGATTTTCTATAGCTTCCTATATTTCTGGACTCCAGGTTCTTGCAGACCATTTTGCATCCTTCTTAGCCACCTCCCTAGGTTGGCTGACCAATTCTCAGTCACTTCTGAATCCTTCTTGGGGTCATGGGAAACATAGCAACTCTCAGGTTTCTCAAGGATGCATCTTATCTATCTTTAATCAATTATTCAACAAATACAAGTGTTTCCTATGTAACAAGCACAGTTCTGAACACTGGCGCCAATATTCTTTACCCTAACATAGTGCTTAGCTTATGATAGATGCTTATATACATGTTGCTGTATGGCAGAAACCAACACAATATTGTAAAGCAATTGTCCTTCGATTATTAAAGTTTAAAAAAGTTTATTTAACACATGGATACTTCTCAAAATGAAAAACTTTCCAAGAAGAAATGGAAATATTTGAATAGATAAATATTTCTCAAAATAACAAGTCATTCATGAAAATAAGTAGAAATGTTTCAGACTATTTTATTTGATACAATTTAATCTCCTCAATGGCTTCCCAGGTGGCTCAGTGGTAAAGAATCTGCCTGCCAAGTAGGAGATGTGAATTCAATCCTGTATCAGAAAGATCCCCTGGAGAAGGAAATGGCAACCCACTCCAGTATTCTTGCCTGGGAAATCCCATGAACAGAAGAACCTGATGTACCATATTACATGAAATCACAAAAGAAGTTGGACACGATTTAGCAACTAAACAGCGGCAAACAACAACAACTATCTCCCCTGGTGGAGTGAAAATAACCCTTAATATCATAGCAGGGCACTGAGACACACCTTTTGAATGTATTTGATATGCTAAAGATGTGAAGTGCTGTCCTGTGCTTAGTTGCTCAGTTATGGCCGACTCTTTGCCACCCCATGGACTGTGGCCTGCCAGGCTCCTCTGTCCATGGGGATTCTCCAGGCAGGAATACTGGAGTGGCTTGCCATGCCCTCCTCCAGGGGCTCTTCCCAACCCAGGGATCGAACCCAGGTCACCCACATTGCAGGCAGATTCTTTACCATCTGAGCCACGAGGGAAGCCCTGCTATGAGACTATAGACAAAATGTACTCAGTTGTGGCTATCATTGATTTATGTAATTGGATTCTTAATTTACTTAAACCTTCATTTGTGTTTTAAAGCGTCACTGATTCCATTACCTGGTTATTTGAGACTGTAGTTCCTTACTATAGCTCATTTCCTGTCTCCTCTCCTATACCTGGGTTGTTCAATTTCTGTGTGCGTGTTTTGTGATTTAGCAGCATTACTAACTGGACAGCATGCTGGGGGAGATTATACACATTTATAAATAGGGAACATGTCTAATTGTGTTGTTTTGATGTTTCTGTCCTACAGTGTTTTGGGGTCTTAGAGGCTTTTGCATCAGGGAAGCAGGAACCGCTTAAATTTTCTTTTCTTAAACATAGACTCTACACATGGACATCACCAGATGGTCAACACCAAAATCAGATTGATTATATTCTTTTCAGCCAAAGATGGAGAAGCTCTATACAGTTAGCAAGAACAAGACCAGGAGCTGACTGTAGCTCAGATCATGAGCTCCTTATTGCCAAATTCATACTTAAATTGAAGAAAGTAGGGAAAACCACTAGACCATTCAGGTATGACCTAAATCAAATCCCTTATGATTATACAGTAGAAGTGAGAAATAGATTTAAGGGACTAGATATGATAGAGTGCCTGAGGAACTGTGGATGGAGCTTCATGACATTGTACAGGAGACAGGGATCAAGACCATCCCCATGGAAAAGAAATGTGAAAAAGCAAAATGGCTGTCTGGGGAGGCCTTAAAAATAGCTGTGAAAAGAAGAGAAGCGAAAAGCGAAGGAGAAAAGGAAAGATATAAGCATCTGAATGCAGAGTTCCAAAGAATAGCAAGAAGAGATAAGAAAGCCTTCCTCAGTGATCAATGCAAAGAAACAGAAGAAAACAACAGAATGGGGAAGAATAGAGATCTCGTCAAGAAATTAGAGATACCAAGGGAGCATTTCATACAAAGATGGGCTCAATAAAGATCAGAAATGGTATGGACCTAACAGAAGCAGAAGATATCAAAAGAAGTGGCAAGAATACACAGAACTGTACAAAAAAGATCTTCATGATGAAGATAATCATAATGGTATGATCACTCACCTAGAGCCAGACATCCTGGAATGTGAAGTCAAGTGGGCCTTAGGAAGCATCACTGCCAACAAAGCTAGTGGAAGTGATGGAATTCCAGTTGAGCTGTTTCAAATCCTGAAAGATGATACTGTGAAAGTGCTGCACTCAATATGCCAGCAAATTTGGAAAACTCAGCAGTGGCCACAGGACTGGAAAAGATCAGTTTTCATTCCAATCCCAAAGAAAGGCAATGCCAAAGAATGCTCAAACTACTGCACAGTTGCACTCATCTCACATGCTAGTAAATTCTCCAAGCCAGGCTTCAGCAATACGTGAACCATGAACTTCCAGATCTTCAAGCTGGTTTTAGAAAAGGCAGAGGTACCAGAGATCAAATTGCCAACATCTGCTGGATCATGGAAAAAGCAAGAGAGTTCCAGAAAAACATCTATTTCTGCTTTATTGACTATGCCAAAGCCTTTAACTGTGTGGATCACAATAAACTGTGGAAAATCCTGAAAGAGATGGGAATACCAGACCACCTGACCTGCCTCTTGAGAAACCTATATGCAGGTCAGGAGGCAACTGTTAGAACTGGACATGGAACAGACTGGTTCCAAATAGGAAAAGGAGTACGTCAAGGCTGTATATTGTCACCCTGCTTATTTAACTTGTATGCAAAGTACATCATGAGAAACACTGGGCTGGAAGAAGCACAAGCTGGAATCAAGATTGCTGGGAGAAATATCAATAACCTCAGATATGCAGATGACACCACCCTTATGGCAGAAAGTGAAGGGGAACTAAAAAGCCTCTTGACTAAAGTGAAAGTGGGGAGTGAAAAAGTTGGCTTAAAGCTGAACATTCAGAAAATGAAGATCATGGCATCTGGTCCCATCACTTCATGGGAAATAGATGGGGAAACAGTGGAAACAGTGTCAGAGTTTATTTTTCTGGGCTCCAAAATCACTGCAGATGGTGACTGCAGCCATGAAATTAAAAGACGCGTACTCCTTGGAAGGAAAGTTATGACCAACCTAGATAGCATATTCAAAAGCAGAGACATTACTTTGCCAACAAAGGTCCATCTAGTCAAGGCTATGGTTTTTCCTGTGGTCATGTATGGATGTGAGATTTGGACTGTGAAGAAGGCTGAGCGCCAAAGAATTGATGCTTTTGAACTGTGATGTTGGAGAAGACTCTTGAGAGTCCCTTGGACTGCAAGTAGATCCAACCAGTCCATTCTAAAGGAGATCAGCCCTGGGTGTTCTCTGATGCTAAAGCTGAAACTCCAGTACTTTGGCCACCTCATGCAAAGAGTTGACTCATTGGAAAAGACTCTGATGCTGGGAGGGATTGGGGGCAGGAGGAAAAGGGGACGACAGAGGATGAGATGGCTGGATGGCATCACTGACTCGATGGACATGAGTTTGAGTGAACTCCGGGAGTTGGTGATAGACACGGAGGCCTGGCATGCTGCAGTTCATGGGGTCGCAAAGAGTCGGACACGACTGAGCGACTGAACTGAACTGAAACATAACTTCTCAACTCTACTTTGGATTGATGAATAGATCCTTGTAATTGGAATTTGTGAGGATTTAGGAAGAGGGCTTCATTTGGAAGGGACTTACAGATTGCCTCTGCTCAGCAAACACCTAAAGTTACAAGGGGTTTTATCTACTTTCCTTGGGCCTTGGCTGGAGGTGAGCAGAAGAATTCATTAGCTAACCACTACCTACAATCAAGTCTTAACCCTCCTAGTTTTCTTCCCTCCACTAGCTTTTTGTAACTTAATGTCTTTTTATTGAGGGGGAAAAGAATCACATAATGTAATTTATTCTTTTCTGAAGTTGATGTTATAAACTTTCTTCTCTAAATTTCCTAATCCATTAGCTTTTTGAAGTTCGAACCCCATTTTCTTCCTTTAAAGTCTGCCTTAGATAACTTTGGGCTTCCCTGGTGGCTCAGATGGTAAAGAATCCGCCTGTAATGCAGGAACCCTGGGTGGGGAGATCCCCTGGAGAAGGGAATGGCCACCCACTCCAGTATTCTTGCCTGGAGAATTCCATGGATAGAGAATCCTGGTGGGCCACAGTCCATGTAGTTGCAAAGAGTTGACACAACTGAATGACTAACACACTTATATAGCTTTAGCTTTCTAAACTATTTTCTAAGTTCTGAATTAAAAAAAAAAAATCCATCCAGAGACTCATTTGCCTTCCTGGCTTTTATTTGTATTTTTTCTTCCTGAGAAATAATGAAATCCCTCTTTCAAAAGCTGGTGGATCACAGGAAAACAGGAATCCTGAGGGAAAGAGAAACCTCATTCACTCTCAGGATTTTATCCCTTCACCTGTAAAAGGGGGAGAGGATCATGAGATAGCCGGACATGGAACAAGGATGACTCTTCAACAGAACTATTGGTACCTCTTGTGCTCCCAGAGATGTACCACACAGTATGGAGAGCAGAAGGGTAAAGGCAGCAAGCAGAGACATACGTGGACTACCACTTTTGCTTGCATTTTTATTTACCTGTAGAGGACTACTTATGCCTCTTTTCATAGCCCTTGAGGGTACTTTTTGGTGCTTTTCTGCCATTAGATGTAGGCAGGGAACGCCTACCAAAAGCACTGGGTTTAGGGAATTGTTTTAAAATGCTTACTTATGTATTAGACTTAATTCTCCCCTTCTTCTCAAATGGTATCTTCAATCTTTATCAAATGGCTAAAGCCTAGTCTATCTGGGAGAGCGAGCTGGCTGTGCTACAAGAATTCATGTTTCCATCCTCCCAAGTCCCATCTGTGCCCCGGATGTCACCTGGAGAGATGGTTTTTTTTTTTTTTGAAGAACAGATCAGGGACAGGCCAAGGACAAAACATGGATGACTCAGCGAGAAGCCTTCAATAGGGGATAAGGCTGCTTCTTTGCCTTCTTGCATTGTTCCCTATCAAAGGGGTTGTTTATTTTAATGTTCCTTTCCTGTGCTCTTAAAGGCTGCTTTCTGAGTTTGCAAAAGCTTCCTGAGACCTTTAGAAATTCTGTATGGTTATCTATCTCTGAGCCCTTTTGAGGTAGAATACTGAGACATTTGCTTCTCTCCCCAGTACTATGTTTTTAATTTTCAGGTTATTTCTAATGAACCAAGGCTGAGAAGAAACAGAGAATAAATTTTCATGGAGTTCCCCTCCCCTACTCAACATACTCTTCCCTCAATACATACACATGTGCATACATGCACATACATGCTGCAAATGGAAAAAGTGTTCAAAATAGAGGCAGACTAATTATCCAGGTTGGAATAGGGCCAGGATATTGGTCATAAGATTCTCTCTCTTCCCTCCAGTTTCTTTTCCTCTCCCTTCTGTCATCTTTCCTCAACCATCAGGTGGGTGGGTGGGTTGCTGGCTGGCTGCTGGTTGGCAAACAGAAATAGTTTAGGAGCAAGTGTTTTGGGGGTATATTCACTAAAGGATGAACTAGAGCAACAAAGAGTGATTTTTCTCTCCACATCCAGCCAATTTACATACAAGGAGAGCAGGTGGGGAGAAGGAGTTCATGAAATACTGTAGATACAGAGATGTAAATCTGAGTATGTTATAATAAGAGTATCCAAAGTGAGAAAATGGCATGTGGAAATTAAATCATCTTGAACAGATAGAAGTAGGATGGGAAGTGTTTTACCCAAAGAGTAGTAAATAAGGGATGTACATATCCATCAGAGCAGATAATAAGTCACTCTGTTCTGAGGGGTGAGCGAATGAATGTGGATGCCTCTAAAGAGAACGGATTCCATTGTGAATTGGGAAAGAGGGTAATTAAAACCTGTGAAGACACCAGGAGCCGAGCAACTTAAATGGGCCAGGTATGTTTAATCAACCGGCCTTTTCCTGGTTTGTGATATGTTCTTAAGTTAGCAACATCGTATTTTTTGTACAAGGAAACTGTGCTCGCTGATTAATTCAGTCATCAAAGATACGCCCAATGAGTGCTGCAGTTTGTAATCTGGATTTCAAAGCTGCAGACTGTTGATGTTCAGACAGTTTAAGAGGATTTGTTCAATAAGCAGAGATTTGTCTTGCAACAAGTCTGTCTGGGCCACCTACGGAAGAAAGCAAGCAGAACTCCCCAGACCTGCCTTTGAAACAGTCTAGCAACTCCTTTTAGGCTACATGATCTTTTTGCTCTGACCAGGCTGGTCTCGTCACCACCCAAATCACCTGTCCACCTGATTCTGGGCAGTGTGTCTTGGCTGATGCTCTTTCTTTCATCTAAAATGTCTTTTTCTTGTCCTCGATCCATCTAGGTACATAATTTTTCTTTGGGTCTCTCCCTTTGGATGCAAATCCTACCAAAACCAATTTCATTCTACGATGACAGAACCTCCTAGTTGGAAGGGAGGAATCACAAGAATTATCTACTGGAATCAGTATTCATTGTACAACAGGGTGGGAAGGACACAGCTTTTAGCTCCACTTGGTAACAGTTGCTATACACTTCAGGCCCTGCATTATCGTATTTATTTCTCATAGAAATCCAATAGGAGAAAAATGAAGCACAGAAAGATTAAATAACTTGTCAGGGCTATATGCTGAATAATTAGTTAATTTGTAATTATAACCGAAATCTCTCTAACACCAATGCCCAGTGCATACTTCTACTATAATCTCCCTGGCTTGGGAAAATAATTTGCATTTCTTTTGCCTTCCATTTGCGGATAAATCCTAGAGATTATATACATTCAATACCTATTACAATGCCTGGCAATACTAAATGGTAATTAGGTTATTATTAATGATCATGTGATTGTTTTGCCTCTTGATCTGTGTATCAGCGCATCAACTCTACATGGGAGCTAGTTAGAAATTCAGAATCTCGGACTTCAGACCTCTTGAATCAGAATCTGCATTTTAACAAGTTCCCCAGATGATCTGTATGCAATTTAAAGTTTGAGAGACACTCGACTACCCCCGTGCTTGCATACCCACTAGGAATGAAGCTTGTTACCTTTTTTCTTTACTCTTTAGTTAGAAATATTCCACACTTTCAAAAATATGACAAGAATAGTAAAAAGAACTTGTTCTTTTTAGTGGAGAATGGTATTTTGAAAGATCCATGTGCCATGTGTGCTTGGAACCACGGGATTCCTTCCAGCTTTACCACTTTTCACATTTGTAACTTCTTTTTCTGATGGCGAAAAACATGGGGTATCTATTACCCCCAGTTTGTTTATGTATAATATTTGCTTGTTCCCTTCATACGTAACCCAAACCAATTTCTGATCTGCCCATCTTCCCATTTGACAAGTCTTCCTTATATAGGTTGGGATCCCCACCAGCTTACCACTCGTCCTGGTGGCCTATTTTTTTTTCCCCCTGAGGCAGCTTCTTCTAGCCCAGAATAGCTGCTACCAAAAGAAGTATCTTTATTATATTGAACCAAAGTCATATTCTTGCAGCTTCCTCTCCTCTCTTTTTCTACTTGGGAATATGCAGTTTAAGTGTGCTCAGATTTAGTATGATGTGGTTGGAAAGGGCATGACCTGGAGTATGACACATTCTACATAAACGTCTTGTCAGAACTGTTCATCTTATGTGATCTCTCCTTGCCTCAGTGTTTTTCATTTGCAAAACTGGAGACAACACACCTACTTATAGGTAACTGAGGCCCAAGTGAGACAAGATACAAATGGCTTAGCAGAGTGCCTGGCTCATATTAAGACAAATGACATTAAGCTCCTCCCTCCATTCATATGCTTCCCTGGTGGTTCGGATGGTAAAGAATCTGCCTGAATGTGGGAGACCCAGGTTCCATCCTTGGGATGTGAAAATCCCCTGGAGAAGGGAATGGCAACCTACTCCAGTATTCCTGCCTGGAAAATTCCATGGACAGTAGAGCCTGGCGGGCTACAGTCCATAGGGTCACAAAGAGTCGAATATCACTGAGCTACTTTCACTTCACTTCATTCTCCATTCGTTCCCTCTTTCCCTTCCTTCCATCCGTCCTTCCACAAAACATTTGCTACGTCTGTAATCTGTGTTGCCTAGTGTTAATAGTAAACAAAATAGACACTATTTCTTCTCCACAGAGCTTCAGGTAAATAGGTATATTTTTAAAATAACTTAAATATGCAATTAGAGGTTGTACTGAGTATATGGTACTGGGATATAGGAGAAAGCTAGATAGAGAAGAGTCTCCTCTTTATGAAGATTTTATTCTAGGGGACAAGAGAAAACATAAACAAGAAATAAGTAAATGCAAAAGATAATATCAGATAATGATGAGTGCTGTGAAGGAACACAAGCCAAATGATGTAATTATGATGGAACAAATGAAGCCTCTTTGGACTGTGTGACTACAGAGGCTTCTCTGAGGAGGTGGCCTTTGGATTGAGCCCCAAGAGGCAAGGAGTCGCTGCATGAAGATATGAAGAAGAATGTCCTAGGAAAATGGAACAGCTGGACAGAAGGAATTCATGTGTCTGAGGAGCAGAAGGAAGGCCTTTGTCACTGGAGCTAGTGAGTGAGAGGTGGATGGTGTGAGATGGGCTAGAAATGGAGGGCCAGTGGGTCTCATAGAGCTTTGGAGTCCACAGTGGGCTGCTGTATGCCATGTCAGTCTAGATAAGTTGACTCTTTTGAGGGCCCTGTCTATAAAAGGGGGGTGCTAATATTCTCTAGACTGACTTCATGAGGTTTGTTGTAAAATTAGAAAATGAAAGTGGTAGTCCCTCAATTCTGTCCAACTTTTTGTGACCCCATGGACTGTAGCCCACCAGGCTCCACAGGCCATGGGATTCTCCAGGCAAGAATACTGGACTGGGTAGCCATTCCCTTCTCCAGGGTATCTTCTCAACCCAGGGATCGAACCTGGGTCTCCCCTCATTGCAGGCAGTTTCTTTACTGTCTTTACAAGCCACCAGGGTTGTAAATATAAATCAAGGTACAATATAAGAATTTTTTAAAGTTCAGTGTGATTGTTGTTGTCTGGTAGGCATTTGATGGAATTCTTGGTGCATGGAGAAGCAAACAAAAGAATAAGATAACAAAGATGGAAAAGATAGCCAACTATGCTGTCTGTCATTCCTAAAAGGGAGGATCAAGAGGCACTTGGAAAAGGGCTGCAAATTTGGGATCACTATAGAAGAAGCTTTTTTACTGGATTCATGATGAATTTTTAGAATGTATTTTCAGTGAGGCAGGTAGATAGCATTTAATGGCCTAACAAAAGCACTTTCTTTGAAATGCACAAGTAAAAAGGTTAACAATTTGAATCTCTCTTGACATTTCCGAGTGTCAGCCCCAGGGCTATTTTCTTCCTTGCTTAGGATCATCATTTTCATGTATACTTGAGACTGCCATTTCCTGGGCTGGACCACCCACCATGGAGTGGAGGCTGAGCATGAATGTAAATAGGAGCAGTTACTGGGCAGCATCTACACTCGCTACGCATTTCTTTCATTTACTCTTTATTGCTTTATTCCGTGTTGTTGTAACCTGGTTATAATGTGGATCATGGTGGTCTTGGACTGAAAGTGAAATCGCTCAGTCGTGTCCGACTCTCTGCAACCCCATGGACTGTAGTCTACTAGGCTTCTCCGTCCATGGAAGTCCATCCTTAATATGCCGTAAAAACACTTGCTAAATTGAATAGATCCTGTGTTCGATAGACAACTGTATTGCTCTTCAGTAAGCTTGGAAACCAGCATATCCAGAGATCTTGATGAGTTGGATGGTTTTAGGGAAAACCAGGAAGAAGGTGAGGAATGTCTTTTATGATTTTGTCCCTTTCCCCTCACCCCCCTTTTTTAAACCAGTGCAATGCTGGATATCTTCCTCTTGAAGGAATTAACCCCGGAGCTAACCTCACAAGACTTCCTCCTTTTGAAGATTCTGGTGGTTATACCGTCTCCTGGGGCGTAGGGGTGCTAATAGCTCAGTTGCCATGATGAGCTCCAAGTTCTGCATTATTCCTTGTGGTTACCATACACCCACCCTTTGTAAATAAGCCACTTTGTTAAATAAATCTTTTTCAAATTAACCAATCGAAAGTGTCCTCTGTGCGAGATCTGAACTCGTTCAGGTACAGTAATTGTTGGCTGACAAACCCTGTAAGCATGGCCTGTGCTTAGAGGCAACATTGTATAGTAGAAAGAGCTTTGACGTTCAACTGGATAGTGTTTAAGTTCAGCTTTTGTACTTCCACGTTTATTCAGTTTGGTTCGGTTCAGTTCCGTCGCTCAGTCGTGTCTGACTCTTTGCAACCCCATGAATCGCAGCACGCCAGGCCTCCCTGTCCATCACCAACTCCCAGAGTTCACTCAGACTCGCGTCCATTGAGTCAGTGATGCCATCCAGCCATCTCATCCTCTGTCGTCTCCTTCTCCTCCTGCCCCCAATCCCTCCCAGCATCAGAGCCTTTTCCAATGAGTCAACTCTTCACATGAGGTGGCCAAAGTACTGGAGTTTCAGCTTCAGCATCATTCCTTCCAAAGAAATCCCAGGGCTGATCTCCTTTAGAATGGACTGGTTGGATCTCCTTGCAGTCCAAGGGACTTTCAAGAGTCTTCTCCAACACCACGGTTCAAAAGCATCGATTCTTCAGCGCTCAGCCTTCTTCACAGTCCAGCCCTCACATCCTTCTTCACAGTCCAGCTCTCACATCCATACATGACTACTGGAAAAACCATAGCCTTGACTAGATGGACCTTTGTTGGCAAAGTAATGTCTCTGCTTTTGAATATGCTATCTAGGTTGGTCATAACTTTTCTTCCAAGGAGTAAGCGTCTTTTAATTTCATGGCTGCAATCACCATCTGCAGTGATTTTGAAGCCCCCCAAAATACTGTGGGCTAAGTCTATAATGTCTTTGGTCCTCAATTATAAAAATAAGGTAACAGTATCTTATTATTATTGTTTTGGTGCTTATATAAAATGTCTGCATATAGTAGAGTCTCAATCTCTGTTTTCACAAATATTAACGTAAGAATAAAAGGCCAAATGAGATTAGAAGAGGCACAGGCAAGCTGGTGAAAAGTTGAGTTAAGGCCAGGCCCTGAAACTCTCTTCATTCAGTCCCAGCATTTGTTTCAGTCTTCCTAGCAGGCCCCTCAGGAGAAAGGGGAATGGAAAGGTGGTGAGTTTCTCTCCAGGTCAGTGAAACTCTGGTTCTCACTGGAGAAATCCTTCTTAGATAGTTGAGTGGAGCAGAGCTCAGCCAGCCCAGCTGATGTCACCCAGGTAGGGAGAGCCCGAGGCTCCTGGTGCTCAGCAAAGGGTAAAAATGGCAGGAAAATGATCGGGTCCAAATGATCAGCCATGTGGGTCCAGAGTCTTTTTCATTACCCCGTACTTTTAAGATTTTGAGCATTAGCTCAGTTAAGACAGGCTTTGGATTATTTGTACCTTTTTCTTTTTCAATCAGGAAATGCCAGAAGGCAAATTCATGTGCATGGCCTTAACATTTTTTATTTTGACTTCTCTATGACCTTTCCATTTTTCTTCTAGAGCATACATATTGGGACCTCTACTGAGGGTTTCAAAGGCTCTGGGATCCATATCGAGCAGAGAAATAAAATTGGACTGACTCAAATGTATGTGCACAGCACATGCATCTGGTTTTTCTATGTCATGTTTCCCTCTGGGATACTTTCAGTCTTTGTCCTGGTATCTCTTCATCATTAGTGTGAATTTGTGAGGTCTGGAGTATGTAGTCCTGTCCCTCTCTTATGGGCAAAGCCAATTTCATCTCATATTGTGAGGACAGTCTCCTTATTCCTGCCACATTCGCAGGCCTTCAATAATCTTGTTGCCCTTCACTGGACCTTTGCATTTCCTGTTACCTCCAAAAATATCTGTCCTTGGATGCAGTGACATAGCTGAATGTATTATACATAAAAGTGTGAATGTCCCATTGGCTTATGTTACAGTTTTATGGCATTTTCATATTATCTGTTCACTTCTTAATGTAGTCTAATTTGTACACTTTCTGACTGCTGCTGTGGTTTCTGCAAATATCTTTGTTGGGCTGTCTTTAGCTATGCCTGGATCTGCTTTCTGTGAGGTGGCAATTAATTTAAATTTATCAGTATATGGGAGCATTCTACAGTCTCCTCTCCAAAGTTCTCCTATTAAAATAGGAATGTGGAAGATTAACACATTTAATTAATAGATAAGATATTCATTTGTTCCTAAGGCCATCTACTCAAAAGGGTAAGTGATAAGCACTTTATAAGATATAATTCTAATTATGGGATAAGGTTTAGTGGTATTTCTCTATAATGTATATAAGCATGGTGTGACTATTTGATATGGTATTATTCCATCAAGCAATTCCATAAGGATGTTTTATGAATGAATCAAACAGTGTCTTTCTCTTTGTCTCTCAATCGCACATGTAATGGATATACATAAGGTCAGACATACTGTAAGTTATAATATGTAAGAGTACCTATATGTGTACGCATACATGCATTCGTAGAATTGCTGACCCAAACTCACTAGGGTGGGTGAGTTTTCTAATCACTGCTGTTAGATCTTTACTGATTTATCCATGCCATTGTCCCCAGTAGCTGTGATCACCTTTCTCTACTGTCTTTCCTTTTTCTCTCTTCTTTTGAGATCTTGTCCTTTCTAAAGCCCAGATCAAATCCCATCTTTTCCACCTGCCCTGATTAGTCCAGCCCACTTTGCTTTTGACTTTGTTTCTGTTCTGGTAGGATTCATGGTCAGTAACATATGATCTGAGGTTACAGTTATTATCTAATTTCTTCAGGTGATTGAAGTTCCCTCAGTAAGATTAGGGACCCTTGAGGAACCCTGATGAGAGGTCTCTAACAGTGCCTGGAATAGCGTAGGTTTTCAAAAATTTTAGTTGCTTCCAATACGAAATATTAAAGTCTTTTATATTCTTCATAAACATGTAATATTATATTGGAGCAGTAATTGATATCAATAAATACCTTTGTGTAATGCATATATAAATAAAGAGAATAGCCTGTGGTAAATCAGCGAGCTTAAAAAAATCAGAGCATGTTTAGTATGAGATAATTGTTTTTTCCTAGAACAGGAAGTTTTTCATCAGTGTAGTTTTTGTGAAGCTACATGTGCAGGAGTAGCCCACGGGGGTGTTTAGAAAAAAATTGTCTCTGAGGAGCTCTTAGAAAGTTGGCTTGAAGTCAGCATTGCCTCTGGGTTATCCTCAGCAGGGAGAAACTGATGAATACAAAGGGCTGGATGACTCAAGGGCTGGGAAGCCGAGTGTGACGGACAGCATGTGCTTTCTGCCTTGGTGGTCTTCCTCAGTGGCTAGAGCCCAGTAGGGACTCAGTAAATATTCTTTGAATTACTTTAGATATATTTTACGAAAGCTGATGTCAAGCAAGTTTTGTGATTTCTTAGTCTGTTGATCACAAATATTCATGCCAGACAGTATTTCTGGAAGGAATTACATCAGCATAACACAAAGTCCAAGGCAGTCTTTGGATAATCAACTGGCTACAATTTTTGTGTTAAGCACTAACATACCCTATAGATTATTTTATGGGGCCAAATGATTTACTTTCCCGGTTAGGAACTTGATTAAAATGTGCCAGAATCAGGACCTTTCTCTCCCTATCAGTTGGTGATTCCCGTTTATTGCTTACATAATTTATCATTTTGCCTAGAGAAAAGACTTTGAATGCAGGGAAGCTTGTAACAGGTGTAGTGTATGTTCTTGTTTTTCCTGGTAGCAGATGGTGCTGAAAGAAGATCATCTCTGTGGGGCCATTACAGGATAATACACAGGAATAAATAAGCACAATGATAGGTCTCAGCAAAGACAACCGGGTCTCAAGTTGGTCCCACATTTGGAAATGGTGCATGTACAATGAGCAGGTTTATCGGTAAGCTCAGAAAGGCTTATTTAAAACTCTAGTTCTTTCCTTTTTATTTTTCTTCATATAAAATTTCCTCCCACAAGTCAAACCACTGTGCTTCTCACTTGAATTACAGGTAATGTATTAAAAAAGATCTAAATAAAGTGAAGTTCTTTGCAGCAGTGCTTTGTACTACACAGGAAGAGGTAATTTTCCTTGGAGTTCCTCCCCTGCCCCCAACAACTTTGGTTTTTATTTTAATGGATTTGATGGGACCTGGTCTTTGATCTTGGCCTCTTAAAAACCAAAGGAGCAAAGGAAGGTTAATTCCAGCAATTCTCTCATAATGTACCTCTGCTATTCTGCTTGATGGACACTACATGAATATAATTTAACCTGTAGAGGACTGAGGATATAATTATTTTCTCTTGTACAAACATACTTTTTATCTTTCCTGAAAAAAAGGGCCCCATTGATATCAATTATATGTATGTAATATATATATGTATATATATACACACATAGGTCTTTTCAGTAGATACACTCCTATATTTCTCATATTTAAAAGCACATGTAAATTTGACAATGCCAGAGTGGTATTTCTGCAGGACCTAGGCTCATCTTTTCCCTTTCCTTGTTTAAATTTTATTTCTTAATATCTCAGCCTCAGCAGTATTTGAGGAATATTGTTCCCTTGGTCTAATGCAATTTTTTCCACATGATGTATTCTTAGCCTGTCCCTTATCTTTCCTTCACTTGCTGACACCACTGTTTAATCCATTTGGGGCTAAAATGTACTGAAAGCAAATATGTACTATTTTAACATTCTGCCTGATTCTTGTTCATTAGCAAGAGATTCTCTAGCAGATTGGTTAAATGGCCTTTACTCCTTTTAAGAAAAAAGAGCAGAGATTTCTGTTATGTCTTTGAAGGAAAAGGTAGTGCACAGATACAAGCTTATCAAAAATAATAACACCTCCCAAAGCATCTAAGTATGTATATGTGTGCATTGTATGCATGTGGGTTTATACATATAATCATGTATTCACAACTAGATTCATTTTTCTTATTCCTCAGTAGCATTATTATTTCTGCTTTCTGAAATCTCATTATATATCTAGATCAAGGACCTACTGAAGTGCTTCCTTTCCTATATTAAAAAACATAGTTAATGTAAGTATTTAAAATGTGGCTTTTGTATGGCTAACATCTACATGAAAACAGGCATTTGAACTGTGGTTAACCTCTGCAGTGCAAATGTCTGTGGGCCAGAGTGGGTTAATTTTTGATTGCCTTTGATTCTACCTGCATCCTCCGAACTGCAAGAAGCATGCACAAGAAAGGACAAAAACAGACTGGCTTTGTGATGTCACATGCATCTGCCTCTAAATTTTAGTATGGAACATAAATGGCAACAAGAATTGAAAGAGAAAACAGAAGAAAGATTGCTCTTAACTGGAATTATTCCATTTGAAAGCTCTAAATTAATTATCTCTTCAGTTTTTGTGATTTCTCAAACATGGAATGCATGTATATGAGTGGTGATGGGATGTGCACAATAAAAGGGGTCTCATAAAAATTGGCTATAGCTGAAGTAATCCTTTGTCATACCCCTAACCAGAACTCCCATTTGGCAAAATTGCGAAGTAACATGTAGGATATAAACAAAGTTAAGACAATCATCTTTTTTAGTCAGGCCTTGTGTTTAATAACGAACACGTAGAGAAGGTAAAATTATAGTAATGCTGGTCATGTAGACCAAGCCTGTTAAATGAAAACAATACATTCTACAACTGAGAATCACACAAAGGAAAGTCTCTGCTTTAGTTGGACAACTTAGTATTAATTCCTTTTATTGTTTACCATGTCTAATTTACCTTAGCTCCATTTTATAGGCAATATTTAATTACTAGTATTTTTAATTTATCTTTTTTTAATATTATCATCTTACCTCAAGTGCAATTATCCATTCCAATCTAGTAGGAATAAATTTGCTCAGGAGTTACTGCAAGATAAACACTGCTTAGAAACCATAACTTTTCTATTGTATTTGTCTAGTTCATAAAGGGAGGCATTTTATTTTCCCCCAGTGACCACTTGTACTTTGTTCAGTAATTAAGGAAGTAAGTTGATGCTCCTACATTTTAGCCTTTCTATAACCTCTGCAGGTCTGTCCGGGATGCTGGAGCCAGTTGTATTCCGGTGTTCGGTTGTTAAGGAAAAGCCTGGGATGAAACCAGAGAGGATTCTAATAGTAATACCTTAAATTAATAATTTGATCAATATCAAATATATCAAATATGTTCTGCCTGAGAATAATCTGCAGGCTTCTTTTAAGCACCTATGTTCAGTGTTTTCAAAAACAACTCTTCAGCCGCAACGGAATGCTTTAAAAACACAGGTCATCTCTGTATATTTTTATGTGTACATTTGTTCGTAGGAGAAACTGCATTTTGGTGTCAGATGAGGTTTGAATCCTGGTTCTACTAATTAGTTGCATGATTTCAGGCAAATTACATAGCCTCTTTACAACTTTGCTTTCCCATCTATAGAATGAAAATAGCAATATTGCTTACTTCATAGTATTAATGTGAGGGTGAGGTGAGGTGATGCATATGAGGCATTATATGGTGCTAAACACATAATAAGAGTTTAGTAAAATTTTAATTATTACTATTGTTAAAATATATTTAAAGATAGACTGTGTGTTGGACTATAAAGTTGCGGTGCTGATTTTTAGATGAAGTTCATGAAATCATTCTGCTTTCTTTTAATTATCAATACAAACCAGTTACAAGCAGTGCTCGTCAAGTACACTTTCTTATTTTGTTCTACCCATGTTTCAAGTCTTCAACCAGATGTTTCCTCTTGATGGAAATTGCTCCTCTCTCCACTCCCTCCAGCTGAGACCTTTTATTCTGTGTGGCACAGCACTCTGAACCTATCTCCATGACTGATTGGTCATTATATATGCATTATAATCGTTGCTTTCCATGTCTTCTTCTCCAGAAGGTAGGCTTCATGTCCTGTTTATCTTGGCAGCCAAACTGCCTTGTGCATATGTGGTCATAGCAAGAAATCAACAAAGATTTCTTGAATAAATAAATGAAATAGAAAATACTGTTGCTTATGTATGCAAACAAATAATGATCTTTTAAAATGATGTCCTTCCTTATGTTATTTTGCCCTTATATTATCTTTAACCATGTTTTTTTGTTGTTGTTGTTTTTATTTAAGTCATCTTCAGAACTTGGGACACATCATGAAGCATTTAGGAGAATTACATGTCATTTCACTTAATCCCCCACAATTTCATGACATACTTATTTAACCGGGTGGGGAAGCAAACTTTTCTGAAACCATTACATTTTTAACTGTTTTATATATGTTGACATGCCAGTTGTTAAGGCTAAAATGAAAAGAGACTAGAGAAAATGATGTGAAAGCAAAATCGTCATCCAGAAAAAGATTGTTTATGGAGTTTGATTTGCTGTTTACCAATAGCACAGGTGCCAGAACTCCAGATCAGACCCATGGACACATTTGCTATCTCAAGGCGAAATTCAGCTACATCCCTTCCTGTGATTAGGGCTAGGGCTAGGTTTGGTTAGTTGGCTTATCAACATCTGAGGCTCTGAGTGATCACGTACTTTCTCAGGATTGCACACATAGTATGGGATATTTGTGATTCAAACCAAGACCTTTCTGACTAGTCAGAATGCAGGCTTTCCCTGCACAACATCTTCAGGGTTGAAGTCACCCCATCACTTGGTGTGGTCAGTTTGACCACTCCCCCAATGTGCTTGACCAGCCACTGTCTGAAGAACCCATATAATGCTGATGTATCACCAAGCCTGACCCCAGAGGACATAGCCCTACAGGAGAAGCTCTGCTATCTTGAATGGGAAGGTCAGCAGGGGGCAGAAGCAGGGTTGGATAAAGGGGCAGCAGTTGCGTAGCTGCCAGAGGTACTAACCTAAAAAGGGGCAAACATGTTGAATAAATAAGCAAAATATAATATTTCCCCTCTTGTCAAGATAGACAATAAGCTGTGTGTGTGTTTATTTGTGTATACATATGTGTGTGTGTGTTTATCATGATCTGTCTTCTCAGATGTGTATACAATAGTGATGACTTAAAGTCTAGAGACTTCAAAATTCGGAAACTAAAAAGGCATGTTTAATGCCGTTTGTCGGGATCAGAGTTCTATGTTATTGTCTAAATTTCAAACCCTTAAATATATATCCTTAGACGTTTCCTAATTTTTACCTTCCAAACAAGTTTAAAAGGTGGAAAGAGAACAAGAATTACACAAAAATGAGAAATGTTTCCTGCCCCAGCTCAGTTTCTTCCTGGCTATGGCTGCTTTGGCTCTGGTGGTGAATACATTTCTTCATATAATTTAATTAGAATAAGTTTCTCCTGCTTCCACCAAATAATTAAATAATTGGCTGCTTGGCACTTTATCCCTGGCATGTACGTCGTTGGTGGTGTTGAACATGATGGGTTGGCTGACGTTAAGACTTGAGGATCAGGTTGATAACTTTAGTCAGTGCTATGGGCACACTATTTTTTTCTGCTCACCCCCTCCGACTCTGAGCTCTATCATACACTTCCCCACTTCCTGATCCTTAATTTCTTATGAGCAACTCTACTCTTGCCTGATTGGGAAGAACTCATCACAGGCATGAAGACAAGGGAACACCCTGTGTCACTCTATTGTCCCTGTATAAACTTGGATTTCTTTGGTCCTGTTATTTTACCAAATTCTGCATATACCTTCAAACTTAATAAGATACATTTTTTTTTGGCTAGAATTTGAAGCTCATTCTTTATCTTAAAAAAGATCGTACAATGCCACTTACAAGTAATTAAACATAGAATGTTTTATCTTCACAAAAGACCTGCAGGGTCTTTCCCCCAGTGTAAATGTCAACATGCTGTTGACGCTGAAGTCTCTGGAAAGCCTAGAGTCTCGTAAAATGTGGCCCAAATTAGGTAATTACTTAAGTCCTCTCTGTTCCAAACAATACATGAAACCAAGAAAAAGAAATGATTTGTTTTAACCAGAGGTAAGCCTTTAATACATGCACACATTAAGATTTGAAAGATTAACCTCTCTGAAAGTTCAAAAAAGAAAAAAAAAAAACTGATGGTAACTGATTAGATATCTCAACTGCAGGGAGAAAAACAAATGCTTACCGGGAGATTTTATGTAATTTAACTTTGATTGTTTGTACTTTAGATTTCCTTAAATAACTCACCAAGAACTGTTGAAAACACCCTCTGTTTTCCAGAGAAAATTTCTTAGTTTGTGGAAGGGCTTGATAGAACCCTAACATATTGTAAGTGATATTTTGTGTGATAGCAAAAATATGTGAAACTCTTATTAGGTACATTATATTTTGAAAATTAGCTGTAAATAAAGAATGATGATTCTTCAACTGCTATTTTACTTTTATAGAGATAATGGTAATGACTATTATATTAAGAGCTAAAGGGCAATACTTTAGGCTTAGCAATAAGTTTACTTTCTTGCTTTTATTTAGTGTGCCCTCATTTAACATTCATTCATTCACCTCTGCTGTGGATGAGGCATATGGAACACTGGGATGATTGGGGCATGACCCATATGCCCAGATTGCTTATGAATACAGTGCAGGAGAGAAGAAAAATATCCAAATAACTAGAACAGGAGGCAGTGCTTCACAAGCATACCGGGAGAGGTACTGGGGTTGTGGGCAAGTTTGGAGCTCTAAGAGACCTTATTTATTTGGGAGGATTTTGGAAGGGTTCCTGGAGATGGTGGGCTTAGAACAAGGTAACAAAATAAGGGCAGGTCCTTGCCCGAGGCAGAAGAACAGAAAGAGATGGGAAGGTGTCTCAAGCAGGGGAAATGGTACGAACCAAAGAAAGACTTTGTGGGGTAGTATCTGAAGCCACAGAACGTTTACATTTGACTGGCATAAGAGACATGTGGAGAAGATTGGGCGAAACGTCTGAAAGTATAGATTAGTTCCTGATCATGAACGAACTTGACCACATGGAAAAGGGGTTTGGAATTTGTTCTGAGGGTATAATCACAGGAAGTGCCTACTCAGAAGAGGGACAGGATCAGCCATGCCTCGGGAAAATTCCTCTGGTAGTATGTGCAGACCTCTCATTGACGTTGGGATAAAGTTTCAAATCCTTAACACAGTCTATGAGCCCCTGCGTAATCCAGCCCCTTCTGCCTCTCCAGCCTGTTTTTTCCAGGCAAGTACCAGACCCACTCTGGTTCTATTAGCCTGTGGATGGGTGGGTACCAAACTGTTTCCTGCTTCTCCCACACCTCCTCCATAACCAGTCAGCACTTCTTTCACAACTTTGTTAAAAGTCATATCGTCAGGGAAAGTATCGCTAACCACCAAGCATCTTCCTTTTTCTTTGTATTTATCACTTATCCTAGTGTTGGAATTAATAATTACTGTGTCTCTTTGCCTATTACAGATGAGAAATTTAAGCTCAGAAAGGTTTTCTTCCTCTCCCCACAACAGAAGAGCAAAGAAGGAGGAGAGCAGACTAGAGCTTTAAGAAGTATTTACCCCAGAAAAAAGAGAAACACTTCTAGTGTTTAGTTGATTTTATGCAATGACTTCCTGCTTGTAATCCTTGGATAAGTAAATGTATATTTGTCCTTTTCCATAATATAATAACTGTGTATTGTCACCCTCCTTATTTAACTTCTGTGCACAGTATGTCATGTGAAATGCCAGGCTGGATGAATCACAAACTGGCATCAAGTTTACCAGGAGAAATATCAACCTCAGATATGCAGATGACACCACTATA
The DNA here is from genome assembly GCF_042477335.2 of Ovis canadensis. Taxonomy (NCBI): domain Eukaryota; kingdom Metazoa; phylum Chordata; class Mammalia; order Artiodactyla; family Bovidae; genus Ovis; species Ovis canadensis. Next base: position 54,096,454 of record NC_091250.1, read on the forward strand.
ATAGCAGAAAGTGAAGAGGAACTAAAGAGCCTCTTGATGAGGGTGAAAGAAGAGAGTGAAAAAGCTGACTTAAAAATAAACATTCAAAAAAACCAAGATCATGGCATCCAGTCCTATCACTTCATGTCAAATAGATGGAGAAAAAGTGGAAACAGTGAGAGATTTTCTTTTCTTGCACTCCAAAATCACCATGTATGGTGACTGCAGTCATGAAATTAAAAGAATCATGCTCCTTTGAAGGAAAGCTATGACCAACCTAAAGAGCATATTAAAAAACAGAGATGTCACTTTGCTGACAAAGGTCCATATAGTCAAGGCTATGGTTTTTCCAGTAGTCATGTATGGTTATGAGAGTTGGACCATAAAGAAGGCTGAGTGCTGAAAAATTAATGCTTTTGAACTGTGGTGCTGGAGAAGACTCTTGAGAGTCCTTAGGACAGCAAGGTGATCAAACCAGTCAATCCTAAAGGAAATCAACCCTAACTATTCATTGGAAGGACTGATGCTAAAGCTCCAGTACTTCGGCCACCTGATTTGAAGAGGCAACTCATCAGAAAAGACCCTGATGCTGGGAAAGATTGAGGGTAGGAGAAGAAGGGGGTGACATAAGATGAGATGGTTGGATGGTATCATGGACACAATGAACAGGATTTTGAGCAAACTCAGGGAGACAGTGAAGGACATGGAAGCCTGGCATTCTGGAGTCCCTGGGGTGGCAGAGAGTTGGACAAAGTTAGTGACTGAACAATAACAACAACATAATGACTAACTGTTATGGGGGTTTATAATTTTTATATCCATATGAATGTGATCTTTGTATCTCACTTGACCTCATAACAATCCTGGAAAGTGTGCAGAACTGATGTTACCCAGTTCTACAGATAGTGCAGTCCAGGGCAGAGAGGTGATTGACCCAAGGGCATGGCTATTAAATGACAAACTGGGACTTTGGCCCCTTTAACTTTGAATTCTGGTCTTTTTGATTGAGTTATTTTCCCTCTCAAATAGGATATTATGAAGAGATGTTAATATAAATACAAAAATGCTGTGTAATATGTAGCATAAATATGCATTAATGTATGGGGAAATGGAGGGAGAGCAGAGAGCTGACTGAAAGAATGAAGTGAAGTCAGATTAGGGCATTGACACACTTCCAACTTGTTAGAGAGCAACATTTCTTTAAGTCAATTTGAAAAATTGGCTGGGAAAAAGGTATTTAAATCCTGCGTAAATGACCTCAATTTCTGTTCCAATAAATTACTGGTCTTCTTTGCAATTAGTCATCCAGCTTGTCAACCATATGAGCAGAGGATTTATTTTCTGTTCAGGCAGTTCTGTTGAGCAGATGGGCAGGCTGCCATAGTAGACCCTGGCTGTGCTTCCAGGTAATATGGGGGGTGGGTGCGGTGAAGGGGAGGGAGGCAGAAGCTAGGATTATCATCTGGAGAAATTTTCTTATTGTTTAGTCAGCTCTGAGATGATATCCAGGCTTTGTTCTAAAATCTAGTTTTAGATGTGTTGTTTGGAAGTTAAGAGATTTTTTTTTTCTATTGTTATGCTGACTCAAGGCCAGCTGGGCAGCGGGGAAACCAGAATGTGTGCAGGTTTAGTCCTCGAAAGCATTGTCGGAGTGTTGCTTAGTTCATCATCTGCGAGGTGGGATCTTGAGTGGCAGCCAGATTTAATTACTTGGAGGTCACTGGAAGGTGCTGTGATCTGAAGCTGGAGAGGAGCTGGGGAAGCAGAGAAACAGGAGAGCAAACTGTAGGAGGAAGTAGACATGGTTAAAGACTGATCCTGCCAGAGGATGTTGCTTTTGCCCCAGGTTGTGTCACTAGATTATTGCAGAGATGTGCCCTCTTGCCCACTGGACAAGTATCTATGCTGCCCACTGGACAACAGTACACTCAAGATTTCAATTTGGCCTTTCCTTTTAGATTAACACAATAAAGTCCTAACAGGTCTGCCTGTTTCTACCCTTGCTTTGCTTCAGGGATATCTCAATATGGATTTCTTTGTTCAAAACCCTTAGATGACTTCTCTTTTTATTCGAGTAATAGCCAAAGTCCTTGAGATATTTACCTTCCTGGCCCTTATTTATAGGATCTAATCATCCATTGTTTCTCTTACCTGCCTCACTGGCCCTGGTCCTACTGGCATCTTTGTAGCTTCTCAAATACACCAGGCATATTCCCACTCCAGGGCCTTTGCACTTACTATTCTCTGGTCTTAGATCCTCTTCTGCCCTGCATGAGTCTGTTTTATTACCTTCACACCTTTGTGAGCAATTGCCTTATCAGAGAGTCCTTTCCTGACTACCTTACTTAAAAGTACACCTCTTACCTCACCATCCTTTTCCTGTGCTTTATTTTCTAACATCCTTTATTTAACGAGTTTATTATCTGCTCTTCACTAATATAAAGTTCCATCAAGAAAAGGAATTTTGTCTGTTTAAAAAATTTTTAATTTGCTAACTCTTGTATCTCCATTGCCTAGAACTATGCCAGACCTATAGTACACATTTAATTGCTATTCAATAAATAACTATATTAGCCTAAGTTCTTTTTTTTTTTCACCCATCCAGCCACCCATCCAATCATTTCTGACCCAGTCACTCATCACGTTCTCTGATACTGCTTTCCCGTTTGTTCATTATTGTCCAATTTCACTTACATTCTTTTTGCTTCCCGATCTGTCCAAATTGGTTCCCTCCTGAAAGCCTTTGTATATGCCCTTTCTTTTGCCTGGAAAGTTTTTCCTCCAGATCATCTCATGTCACTCAGATCTCAGCTCAAATGTCACCTCCGTAAAGAAGTCTTCCCTGTCCTCCATCCCAATGACCTTGTTCACTATCTTCCTACCCTATTTTGCTATCATGTTTGAGATTAAATATGACTGCTTAAAATGATCTTGCTTATGTATTTGTTTGTTTACTCCTTCTGTCTTGCCCCCTGGTAGAATGTAAGTTCCGTTAGAGCAGAGATCCTGGTGGTTTTGTTTCTCATTGTATACACAGTACCTAGATCAAAGCCTGGAGCATGTTGGGGTACTTAATAAATATTTGTTGGTTGTATAATTAAGATTACATTTCCTTGAATTAAACTATCTGTATTGAAACCTCTGAGTATGCACACACACACACATTGAACCTCAGCTTCATCACTGACTCTCCCTATGACCGCCTTTCTGTGTCTAAGTTTCTTATCTGTATATGAGTATTGTAATAGTAAATCTCTCATGTGGATAATAATAGTAATACTAATAGTGATAACTACCATTATTGAGCAGTTACTACAGACCAAGCACTGTTTTAAACTCTACCTATATTTAATTATTTAATTCTCATTGCAACTCTGAGAAGTTGGCACTATTTTAACTCACATATTTCACATGACCCAAGTATTAGAAAAGGAAATAACATGTAGTTACAAATAGGTTGAAAGGTATTGAAGCGAGGGAAGTTTGACTCAGAACTTGTGCTTTTACATTTACTATTACCATGTTTGGAACATAATAATCACTTAATAAACATCAGCCATTATATCTATGTAACATTTGTAAATGAATACACAGTGAATTTTGTTATTTCCCAAAGATATCAGCTGTGAAACCAGCAGCTTCATATTATATTCCAGAAAAAGCATGGGGCAATTCACCCTGATGTTAGAATATAATTCAAAAATATAAATCCTTTGTTATATAGGGAGTAATTAAAATACATGAAAAGGAATATATCTTATTTAATTTGACCATAAAATTTATTGAAGATGTAACATGTGCTGTATTATACTGGCAACTGACATCTGTTAAAACAAGCTTCCAGAATGCCAGTTTGGCTTAGGTAATTTTGTGAAAGAGGTTTGATATCTGTGTTCTGGATAATTCCCCAATAAAAATATCTTGGCAAACTATAGCAATAGGATTTCAAATTTGCTTTTGAATAGTTAAAATTGAACTCCAAACCTCAAATGTCAAAGGAATACTGTGTATTTTTTTGTTCTCTATTGTTCTGTAATTTTCATTCTGGGTATTTGTATACTTGTCAGTATTTACTAAGCTGCAATATTTTTTGAGAAAAGGTATTATATGTTCTTATATTTTATATTGTATTTATGGCAGAGCCTTGCATTTTGTGTAGGGAGTTAAAAACTTTTACCACTCATAGATAACCGTTGTTACCTTGTGCATATTTGGGTTTTATAATTCATATTCAGGGAAATTGTTTTTCCTGGAATTAGAAGATGACATTGAATGATTAAGTATATATACATGTCAGCTCTGACTTATAGGAGACACAGTATCTCTGTTCAAATGGAAGATTTGTGTTTAGACCTTCTATAAGGGCAGTCAGTGTACCCAGTGAAGGCATTTAGATAATAACGATATATGGAAAGAACATTGGGACCCTATAATCTAATTTTTTCCTTTTATAGATGTGAAAACTGAAAACCAGTGATGTCTTTAAAATAACACAGCTAGTTAGTACCAGAACTGAAGTTAGGGCACCAGGACGAGAGCTAGAACTAGCTGTTGTTCCAATTCCTGTTTTAAAGATTTGTCAGAAGGAAGAGATAATATGCTGAGGGAATTTTGCTTTCCTATTGTAGACAGCACAACTTAGAAGATATAGATGCATGAATAGTTAATGTGTCCGTTAGATTATCTGCGTGAAAAACAAATGCTTTTAGCAAAATTTTCATGAGACTTTGAATCTGTTAGAGTCTGTAGTGAGTGTATATATATATATATATATATATATATATATATATATATATGTCTTAATTTCACTAAAATAATAAATTTCTCTGAAATAGTACCCATTCATTTAGAAATTAATAATATACCAAAAAGCATGAGCACAAAATGAGTTACCCACCATTTTACCACTCTTAGACAACAATTGTTAATTTATGGATATTTGGTTTTTTGTAATTCATGTCATGTGTATATGTACATAGATGTGTGTATATAATATACAATTATGCACAGTATAGGTTATATATAAACAAATTACATATTAATATTTATCAATATAAGCATTATATGTAATGGATAATATTCTATTGTTTTATATATATAATTAATATTTGCTTAGTTAGGATCATATGAAACATTATCTCAAAATTTAAAAATATGCTGGAGACTGTTCTCTCTTTTCTTTTTTTTTTGGCTGCACCCAAACAGGAATCAAACCTATGCCCCCAGCATTGGAAGTCTGGAGTTTTAATTACTGGACCTCCGGGGAAATCTTTCTCCTTGAGTTTCTTTAAACTTTAGAATTACTTCACTGATAAAACTACCTTGTCTAAGCATAATAATTGAGGGGAAAGGGCATAGATATTAAACTACTAACTTACCTTCTTAAAAGTAGAGGTTTATTTAGTATTTCTGTTTCTTCTTAAATCATTTTTGGTGTGTGATAGTTTTCAAATATATTGGCCTAGATTTGTTCATAATGTTCTAGTTTTGGGATGTTTTGTTTCTAGTTTCACCTCATTTTCTTTCATAATATCTGTTTTTTTGTCTGCTTTATGTTTAATTTTTGATCAAGCTTATCAGATGAAAGTCCAGTTTTATCAGATATCTCAAAGCCTTGTGCCACTCAGACCCTTCTTTAGGATGTCCTTATTGCCCCAGCTGCTGGAATTAACTTCAGCTATAGCCACCTAGCCCAAGGCCACACACTATCCTAGGGCAGCTCACATTGAGGAGTAGGAGGCTGGTTGTTTTGGTCCAGTGGGACAATCTTAATGGGTCATTTTAGCCTCAGAGCCCCTCATAGAGTCTACTGATGTTCTCTAGCTTGTATTGCAAACCATCTTCCCACTCTGTTCCCTCTCCCTCTCTTCCATAGTTGTTAATCCCAAGAACACTTCCTAATAAACATCCTGAATGCCAAACTCTGTTTCAGAAACAGTTTCTGGAAGAATGTAAACTTTAGCGTTTGGTACCAGGAGTAGACCAAGAAACTGACAATAAGATGGAGCTTTGCAGTTGTTTCATTCACTGCCCATTGGGCAGTGAGGATCCCAGCACTTAGTGGCAAGAAGAACACAGCAAGCCCCTGGCAGAAGTTATGGTCCAGTCATGAAAACTTTCATTGCTGGTGATCCAGGATATTTTCTAGAAGGCAGTGCCCTAACTAGTGTGAAGTTTTGGCCTTTTGTAAACTGTGATGGAAATCATTAGTAAAAAGACAGTGGGATCAGATGGCTATTTCTATGCTCTATTGATGTTCTAGAAAAAGATAATGAAAGACTAAAAATAAGTAACAGGCAATCAAAAGTCAAATGTGACAGACTGAGGACCTTTTCGGGAAACTTTGAAGAGGACTGTATCTCTTGTAATGGGAGGAGAGAGAAAGCTGAAGAACAGGGACTCCATCAAAGAATATTTGAGCTCCAAGGAGTGGTTATACTTTCCATCAAGGCATGTCTGCCACACCAAGGTCAGGGCCCTACCTGGGGAAGAATGAGTGAAGGTAAGACAATATTAAAAGAAAAAGAGCAAGAACCACAGTAAAGGATAGACTGAACAAACAGGTAGTCAGATGTAGGGGAAGTGTTATTAGAGGTGTAGCCAGTTAATCAATCAAAGTATGTTAGTTTTGTAGCTTTTGTAAGGTTTATAATTTGCTGTGATTTCTTTTTTTAATTTTCAGTTTGTTGAGATTTCCTTTTAAAATGTATAATTTGTTGTGATTTCTTTTCTCCACCTAAATAAATATGTTCACTTTGTATTAAAAAAAAAGAAAAGGAAAAGCAAGAGACTGAATGTGTAATTTCACAGAACAGGAAACAAGAACAACTCTTAAATATGTGTAAAACTCACTGGTAATCAGAGAAATGCAAATTAAAAACAAAACTAGATGACATATTTTATATTTTAAGTCTAAGAGTTGACAATAAAAAGTGTGTGACAGTAATTATTGATGAGAATAATTAAAGGCCAGGCACTTTTAGTTATGGTAGGTAGGAAATTAAAAATTTTAAAAAAAGTTATGGTAGGTAGGAATATAAATTGATAAACAACTTCAGAAAGCAATTTAGGATTATTTACTTCAAGATGAATATGGTGCAGATTCTATGGTGGCCCCCAAAGTTCCCTTCCCTGAAGTGTGAGCAGGACCTGCTTCAATAGAATATGGCTAAAGTGATAGGATGTCATTCTTGTGAACACAAAATTCTGACTTCCATGTTAGCAGATGCTGAGTATTGCTGGCTTTGGTAATGCAAGCTGCATTGTGAGGTGCCTTATGTGGAAGCCCATATAACAAGCAGCTAAGGGTGGACAGACAGCCAAGTGAAGCCATTGGTCCAACAGCTCACAAAGAATAGAATCCTACCAAAACCACATGACCTTGAAAGCAGCTTCTTCCTCAGTTGAACAGTCTAATGAAACCTCCACTCTGGCTGGCATCTCAATTGCATTCTTGTGAAAGGTCCTTGAAGTTGAGGATTGGGATTTCCGACCCAATAATCTGTGAGATAATAAATGTGTATTTTTGTGTTGTTAAGTTCCTGATAACACTGTTATACAGCAATAGGTAACTAATATAACAAATTTCCTATGATTCAGAAGTTATACTCTTGATTTTAAAACTTTAAGAAATGCTTATGCTTATACTTGCTTTCTAGGAGACATGTACAAGAATAGGTATGGCAGTATTATTTGTAAACCTACAACTATAAACAGTTATATAAGAGTTCATAAATAGGATATTGGATATATACATTTTAATACACTCAAGCAACAGAATAATAAAAAGCAGCAAAATATACTACAACTATAGACATGAACCTGATGAAATTCACAAACACAGTGTTTATCAAGGCAGGCAAGACAATGAAGAGTACAAACAGAACGGATCCATTTACAGTTCAAACAGAGCAAAGGTAACAATACATGATTGGGGATGTACACTTTTGTGAAAGAGATTTAAAAGGATAAGGTTGAGATAGTTATTTTTGGAGGGGTATTATAGGAATTAGGATTTTTATAGCAGTTATACTGGGGAAGGGCGCAGAGTCAGCCTAAAAGCTGTTGGCAGCATTCTAATTCTTAAACAGGATTGTAGATACCCTAATAATTTTTATAATTATAGTTTATATATTAATGTGTATTTTATATCTGTTCCTTCATCTGTATGAAATAGTCCACCATAAATTGGTCCAATAATTTCTCTCCTAAAATTTTTTATAGAGAACTACATCATGATGAGCCTTTCATTTGACTTAATTGAAAAATGTATTCTAAACATTGGTACTTTCTTGACTGCCCTACACTTCACCGGTAGTAGATAGATACTTTTATTTTCTAGTCTAGAGGTTGATCATGGAAACAAAGAATCTTCAAGACTTTTCTTGAGTTGTATTTTCCTGAAACTATTACCAAAATGAGAAAATGAGAGAATGCATCGTATATCTAATAGAAGTTTGAGGTAGAGAGAACTGGAAAAAGAGTATATAGAAGAGATAATGGCTGGGAATTTTCCATACTTGAAATATGTGAATTCTCAGATTCAGGAAATATAAAAATATCCCAGTCAGGTTAAATAAAAAATCTTTCATAATGAAATTCTAGAACATCAGAGGAAAAAAGATCTGAAACGTAACGAAAGAGAAAAGTCAGATTACTTATAGAGGAAATATTATTAGGAGAGCTCTTTCTTGGCAGCAACAATAGAAACTGGAAGACAACAGAATATATTCTCAAAGAAGAGTCTTCAAGATTCCTGGAGAAGAGGACATTACATATTATTAATTTTATAATAAACATAAGTCAAGAAAATTCTGGTGAAAAACTCCAGAATGAGTAAGACTCAGAGTATTTGTTTGACATTTATGATTTGTTAGTTAAGATTATTACAGCAATGTATCAGATTAGCACAAGCTTATTATCTCACAGTGGGGGACAGAAGTCTAAAATGAGTTTTACTGCATTAAATTCAGGGTGGTGGCAGGCCTTCTGGAGAAAAGTGAAAAGGAAATGAAGCCGCTCAGTTGTGTCCGACTCTTTGTGACCTCATGAACTGTAACCTAACCAGGCTTCTCTGTCCATGGGATTTTCCAGGCAAGAGTACTGGAGTGGGTTGCCATTTCCTTTTTCAGGGGATCTTCCCGACCCAGGGATCAAACCTGGGTTTCCCACATTGCAGGCAGATGCTTTACCCTCTGAGCTACCAGGGAAGCCCTACTCTGAAACAGTTTGTTTCCTTGCCATTCAGCTTCTAGAAGCTGCCTACATTCCATGGGCTGTGGCCTCTTCTTTTTTTTTTAATTAATTCATTTTTTATTGAAGGATAATTGCTTTACAGAATTTTGCTGTTTACTGTCAAACCTCAACATGAATCAGCCATAGGTATACATATATCCTCTCCCTTTTGGAACTCCCTCCCATCATTCTCCCCATCCCATCCCTCTAGGTTGATCCAGAGCCCCTCTTTGAGTTTCCTGAGCCATACAGCAAATTCCCATTGGCTATCTATTTTACATATGGTAATGTAATTTTCCATGTTACTCTTTCCATACATCTCACCCTCTCCTCCCCTTTCCCCGTGTCCATAAGTCTATTCTCTATGTCTGATTCTCCATTGTTGCCCTGTAAATAAGTTCTTCAGTACCATTTTTCTAGATTTTGTATTTATGTGTTAGAATATGGTATTTATCTTTTTCTTTCTGACTCGCTTCACTCTGTATAATAGGTTCTAGGTTCATCCACCTCATTAGAACTGACTCAAATGTATTTCTTTTTATGGCTGAGTAATATTCCATTGTGTAAAGGTACCACAACTTCTTTATCCATTCATCTGTTGATGGACATCTAAGTTGCTTCCACGTTCTAACTATTGTAAATAGTACTGCAATAAACAATAGGATACATGTGTCTCTTTCAATTTTGTTTTCCTCAGGGTATATGCCTATGAGTGGGATTGCTGGGTCTTGCCTGGAAAATCCCAAGGACGGAGAAGCCTGGTGGGCTGCAGTCCATGGGGCCGCTAAGAGTCGGACACGACTGAGTGACTTAATTTTCACTTTTCACTTTCATGCATTGGAGAAGGAAATGGCAATCCACTCCACTGTTCTTGCCTGGAGAATCCCAGGGACTGGGGAGCCTGGTAGGCTGCCGTCTATGGGGTCATATATAGGGGTCATATGTAGTCGGACACAACTGAAGCGACTTAGCAGCAGCAGCAGCATGATGGTTTTATTCCTAGTTTTTAAAGGAATCTCCATACCATCTTCCATAGTGGCTGTATCAATTTTGCATTCCCACCAACAGTGCAAAAGTGTTCCCTTTTCTCCGCACCCTCTCCAGCATTTATTGTTTGTAGACTCTTTGATGAGGGCCATTCTGACTGGTGTGGGGTGATACCTCATTGTAGTTTTGATTTGCATTTCTCTAATAGTGATGTTGAGCATCCTTTCATGTGTTTGTTAGCCATCTGTATGTCTTCTTTGAAGAAATGTCTGAATAAGTTTTTTTCCCACTTTCTGATTGGGTTGTTTGAGAGAATTCAGCACCTATTCATGATTAAAACTCTTCAAAAAATGGGTGTAGAAGGAACCTACTTCAACATAGAAAAGGCCATATATGATAAGCCTATAGCAATGTTATTCTCAGTGGTGAAAAACTGAAAGCATTCCCCTAAGATTAGGATCAAGACAAGGGTGTCCACTTTTGCCACTATTGTTCAACATAATTCTGGAAATCCTAGCTACAGCAATCAGAGAAGAAAAAGAAAGAAAAGGAATCCAGATTGGAAAAGAAGAAGTAAAGCTCTCACTGTTTGCAGATGACATGATACTGTACATAGAAAACCCTAAAGACAGTATCAGAAAATTACTAGAGCTAATCAGTGAATTTAGCAAAGTTGCAGGATACAAGATCAATACACAGAAATCGCTTGCATTTCTATGTACTAACAATGAAAAATCAGAAAGAGAAATTAAGGAATCAATCCCATTAACCATTGCAGCAAAAAGAATTAAATATCTAGGAATAAACTTACCTTAGGAGACAAAAGAACTGTATACAAAATAATAAGACACTAATGAAAGGAGTCAAAGATGATATAAAGAGATGGAGAGATAGTCCATATTCCTGGGTAGGAAGAATCAATATTGTAAAAATGACTATACTATCAAATGCAATCTACAGATTCAATGTGATCCTATCAAATTACAAATGGCATTTTTAACGGAACTAGAACAAAAAAATTCACAATTCATATGGAAACACAAAAGACCCCGAACAGCCAAAGCAGCCTTGAGAAAGAAGAATGGAGCAGGAAGAATCAAGCTTCCTGACTTTAGATGATACTACAAAGCTACCTTGATGAAAGTGAAAGAGGAGAGTGAAAAAGTTGGCTTAAAGCTCAACATTCAGAAAACTAAGACATGGCATCTGGTCCCATCACTTCATGGGAAATAGATGGAGAAACAGTGGAAACAGTGTCAGACTTTATTTTTGGGGGCTGCAAAATCACTGCAGATGGTGACTGCAGCCATGAAATTAAAAGATGCTTACTCCTTGGAAGGAAAGTTATGACCAACCTAGATAGTATATTAAAAAGCAGAGACATTACTTTGCCAACAAAGGTCCATCTAGTCAAGGCTGTGGTTTTTCCAGTGGTCATGTATGGATGTGGGAGTTGGACTGTGAGGAAAGCTGAGCACCAAAGAATTGATGCTTTTGAACTGTGGTGTTGGAGAAGACTCCTGAGAGTCCCTTGGACTGTAAGGAGATCCAACCAGTCCATTCTAAAGGAGATCAGCCCTGGGTGTTCATTGGAAGGAATGATGCTAAAGCTGAAATTCCAGTACTCCAGTACTCCAGTACACCTCATGTGAAGAGTTGACTCATTGGAAAAGATTCTGATGCTGGGAGGGATTGAGGGCAGGAGGAGAAGGGGATGACAGAGGATGAGATGACTGGATGGCATCACGGACTCAATGAACATGAGTCTGAGTGAACTCCGGGAGTTGGCGATGGATAGGGAGGCCTGTCATGCTGCGATTCATGGGGTTGCAAAGAGTTGGACACGACTGAGTGACTGAACTGGCTGACAAAGCTACAGTCATCAAGACAGTTTGGTACTGGCACAAAAACAGAAATATAGACCAATGGAAAAAGACAGAAAGCCCAGAAATAAACCCATGCACCAATGGGTACCTTATTTTTGACAAAGGAGGCAAGAATACACAATGGGGCAAAGACAGCCTCTTCAACAAATGGTGCTGGGAAAACTGGACAGCTACATGTAAAAGAATGAAATTAGAACACTTCCTAACACCATACACAAACTCAAAATGGATTAAAGACCTAAATGTAAGACCAGAAACTATATAACTGCGGAAACCATAGGCAGAACACTCGATGACATAAATCAAAGCAAGATCCTCTATGACCCACCTCCTAGAGTTCTGGAAATAAAAACAAAAGTAAACAAGTGGGACCTGATTAAACTTAAAAACTTTTGCACAGCAAAGGAAACTATAAGCAAGGTGAAAAGACAACCCTCAGAATGGGAGAAAATAATAGCAAATGAAACTACTGACAAAGGATTGATTTCCAAAATATATAAGCAGCTCATACAACTCAATGCCTCTTCATCCTTAAATCCAGCAATGGCTGGTTGAGATCTGCTTATGCTGTATCACTTTGATGCCCCTTTTCTGAGGTCAGTTCTCATTCTGTCTACCTCTTAAAAGAAAGAAGAGTATTAGTTGCTTAGTCGTATCTGACTCTTTGTGACCCCGTGGACTGTAGCCCACCAGACTCCTCTGTCCATGGGATTTCCCAAGCAAGAATTCTGGAGTGGGTTGCCATTTCCTTCTCCAGGGGATCTTCCTGACCCAGGGATGGAACCCAGGTCTCCTTCATTACAGGCAGACTCTTGCTGTCTGAGCCACCAAGGAAGGCCCATATTATTTCCCAAATACTTGTTTTTATATTGTGCTTTCCTGGGTAATTCAGGATAATCGCTCATCTCAAAATATTTAATGTAACCACTTCTGCAGAGCCTTCTTTACCATTTAAACTAACATGTTCACAGTTCCCAGGATTCAGATGTTGACCTCTTTAGGGGACTATTATTCTGCCTATACAAAGTGGAAAGGAACCTCCAAGATTATGTCAAATGCAGTTATATTATGTGAAGAATGCTAGATTGGGAGGGGAATCTGGGAACATTCGTTTTGCCTTGTCACTAACAACTGGAATGACTTTTAGCAGTCCCCTTCATCTCTCTGGGTCTCAGACTCCTCCTTCTTTCCTTCATATATTAACTCAAGAAATATTTTAAAATATTTCCTTTATACTAGGTGCTATTGTAGATTCTGTAAAATGGAGCTTTTTCTTACTGCAACAGAATAAGAAAATAATTAAAATATCTAGTAAGATACCTGGCATATAGTGAGAATTTAATAAATGAAAACCATTATTATTAATAACACTGTGGATTGAAATAGAAAACTAATATATTTAAATTGCAATTATGTCTTCAAAAGTTGAGTTCAAGAGATCAAATATTCAGTCACCTAGTGTTTGTGTAATGCCTACACAAATGTGTATGTGCTGGGTATTGGCATTTCAAAGATGAGTAAAGCCTGCTTCCTGCTCCTAAAGAGGATGTATGAACCCGAGTAGTACTATACAAAGTAGAGGGCCATCAATTCTGTGATGAAAGCTCAGAGTAGAGATCCTAGAAACATAGATATGGAATTAAAGAATCACTTTTTTTGACTGAGGGCTTCCCTGGTGGCTCAGAGGTTAAAGCATCTGCCTGCAACACGGGAGACCAGGGCTTGATCCCTGGGTCAGGAAGATCTCCTGGAGAAGGAAGTGGCAACCCACTCCAGTATTCTTGCCTGGAGAATCCCATGAAGGGAGGAGCCTGGTAGGCTACAGTCCATGGGGTTGCAAAGAGTCGGACACGACTGAGCTACTTCATTTTCACTTTCACTTTCTTTGACTGATACTGATCTGATTCTCAGAGGTGTAATTCTTGTCCTTACAAAATCAGGAAAGGCCATTCAAACAGGGGGCTCCACAGTCTCCTTGTCTTTTGTGCTCTTGCCATTCCCACGTCTCATCTGCGTTGGCTTCCTTCTTACCACCGTGTTCCTGAGTGTGGATTTACACTTTTGTGCTTTTCCCCTCTCAGTAGCTCTGTGATCAGGGTGGTCACTCTGCCCTTTGATGCTAAGATCCAGTTGACTACAGCTCTTATTTTTTTGTTCCCTGGGAAGTCCAGTTCTCTCCCATGAGCTATTTTCTTTGTAGTGTCTCTGGCTTCAAACTCTTCTCATCTAAACTCTATATTATTTTTGCTTCACATTACATAGTGGTCTTTCTCCTCTTCTCTGTGACGCACTGTGTGAACTTGTTTTTGTTCTTTTTCCATGGATTTTCTTCAAACTCTAAGACATTTTGTTTTGTGTATGAAAGGTTAAAGAGACTTTAGTCTGTAGCAATGCAAACACATCAAAATGAACTATTACTTATTTCTGATTTTGAGTCCTTTGGCATATCTAGCATATGGATTTTCATTGACACTTCACAAGGTCCAGTTACTGTTTGTGTTGTTCTGCTTTCTCTTCTATGCTTTTTACTACCACTTACATTTCTGCTTGTTTCTAAGGCAGAGAAAATTAGCAATTCTCAATATTATTTTCCAGCTCTTCCACTCAAGATGTACTCTTCATTGGGCAAGCTTTACAGAATAATTTCCTAATTTCAAATACTTCTCTTAAAAGAAACCTGGTATTAGCCACTCATTCATCACTGTTAACTCAAATATCACCTCTTTTGGTATGTCTTCTTGTAGCTTCTTAGGCAGTTTATATTTCATTCCACTTTGTGCCCATAGCTTATAGTGTGTTTTACACCATAATTATTTTCTTTTGTTTCTGTCTTTCTCATTTAACTTGTAAGCAATGCTAGGGAGGAAGCAAATCTTATTTTTTGTAAAACCAATGTGTTATTTATGTCAACTGATGATTATTAATGAATGCAAGCCTGCAGGATCAAAGCAGTACATTGAAACAGACCACAGAATTGGTCTAATTGGTTTCAGATTTGATGGATCATAAATTCAATTTAATTCACCAAGTGCTTGTTGAACACATGCTATATATCAGAAATTGTGAGACCTGCCCTTAAACATCTTAAATGTATTAATAGTAGATTATAAATAAAATACTAGGTTATGTAGTATATCTATAACCTAATTAGTAGGTTATACATAAAATGGTAAAATGTGGTTTACTTGAATTGTGAGAATAGGGGAAAAGTGTTATGAAACTGTTGGCAGTTGAGATGGTTTTGACAAATGGATGTAGTTTTTAACACGTGTTGATAGAGGAGAGAGAAGGTATTCCAGATTGTATGGGGAATATAATAGATTGTACGGAGTAAAAAAGGTGTTAAATTTGGAGTAATGGAGTCCTTAGAAGACAAAATTGAAATCTAGGCTTTTAGCCATATTTGCAGGGTGAGGAATTTTATTTCACTTAATAATAAAGAGTCATTGAAGAGTTTCATGCTAAATGATATAACATTATTTTTATTTTAGGAAATCAAAATCTGATTCACATGAAGTGATATTCTGTTGGTAAAAGAATATTGAGCCTGAGACGTGGCATACCTGAGTCCTTGAGCTAAGTATTTTATTCATTAGTTGATCTGCCTTAGATTGGTCACTTAATCTTTCTGAATTAAGATTTCTTCATGAACAAGGGCAGAAAATAATCTTTGAATTCCTCAAATATTGCTGTCAGCATTGAATGAGAAGTGGTGAAAAGATTTAATAATCAAATAATAATCAGATTATTTTTAAAGATGGGAACAGGGTTATGAGTTCAGAGCACAGGTCCTCAACCTCTGGAATCTAATGCCTGATGATCTGAGGTGGAGCTGATAAAACAATAATAGAAATCAAGTGCACGATAAATGTAATGCACTTGCTGCTGCTAAGTCACTTCAGTTGTGTCTGACTCTGTGTGACCCCGTAGACGGCAGCCCACCAAGCTTCTCCGTCCCTGGGATTCTCCAGGAAAGAACATTGAAGTGGGTTGCAATTTCCTTCTCCAGTGCATGAAAATGAAAAGTCAAAGTGAAGTTGCTCAGTCGTGTCCGACTCTTCAATGCCCCGTGGACTGCAGCCCACCAGGCTTTTCCATCCATGGGATTTTCCAGGCAAGAGTACTGGAGTGGGTTGCCATTGCCTTCTCCGGTAATACATTTGAATCATCCCCAGACCACCCCTCCTCTCCCTGGTCCGTGGAAAAATTGTCTTCTGTGAAATTGGTCCCTAGTGCCAAATAGGTTGGGATCTCTGGTTTTGAGAATATAATCACTGTTTGAGGTGATAAAGAAATATAGAGTACCAACTGAAGTGAAAGTGAAGGAAATGGAAGCAAACAATTTAAAAATAATCAGTAACAGCTTCAGAGTACTTACTAAAAGATGTTCTTCCAAGCACTTTGTATACATTGACCCAGGAATAGGTAGGAAATATTATTATCTCTATAGCAAGGTTAAAAATCTTGGTCAAGTTTATTCCATTGAAAATGGCTGAGATTTGAACCCAGGCAGGTTGACTCCAAAACTTCTGTTTTCACTGTTATAATACTAACTTTCAGTGTTGTAGAGGAAGGTTTGGTTAGCTTAGAATTTCTGTATTAGTTTTGCTGCCAACACTTGTGTGGTAGGAAGATAATGAATAATGATTCAGTGTTTAGCTCTGGAATCAGACAGTTTGGGTTTACATTCTAGCTTGACTCATTTTCTTAGCTCTCTGGTCCTTGTTTTTTTTCACTTATAAAGTGGAGATTCGTTTAATACTTCTAGGGTTGTGAAGGCTTTCTTACCTCTCCTTACTATTCTTTGGAACTCTGCATTCAAATGGATATACTATTCCTTTTCTCCTTTGCCTTTAGCACCTCTTTTTTTCTCAGCTATTTTTAAGGCCTCCTCTCAAAACCATTTTGCCTTTTTGCATTTCTTTTTCTTGGGGATGGTCTTGATCACCATCTCTTCAGTGATCAATGCAAAGATATAGAGGAAAACAATAGAATGGGAAAGACTAGAGATCTCTTCAAGAAAATTAGAGATACCAAGGGAACATTTCATGCAAAGATAGGCATAATAAAGGACAAAAATGGTATGGACCTAACAGAAACAGAAGATATTAAGAAGAGGTGGCAAGAATACACAGAAGAACTGTACAAAAAAGACCTTCATGACCCAGATAATCATGGTGTGATCACTCACCTAGAGCTAGACATCCTGGAATGTGAAGTCAAGTGGGCCTTAGGAAGCATCACTACGAGCAAAGCTAGTGGAGGTGATGGAATTCCACTTGAACGTTTCAAATCCTGAAAGATGATGCTGTGAAAGTGCTGCACTCAATATGCCAACAAATTTGGAAAACTCAGCAGTGGCCACAGGACTGGAAAAGGTCAGTTTTCATTCCAATCCCAAAGAAAGGCAATGCCAAAGAATGCTCCAACTGCCTACAATTGCACTCATCTCACACACTAGCAAAGTAGTGCTCAAAATTCTCCAAGTTAGGCTTCAAGAGTACATGAACCAAGAACTTCCAAATATTCAAGCTGGATTTAGAAAATGCAGAGGAACCAGAGATCAGATTGCCAACATTCGCTGGATCATTGAAAAAGCAAGCGAGTTCCAGAAAAACATTTACTTCTGCTTTATTGACTATGCCAAAGCCTTTGACTGTGTGGATCACAATAAACTGTGGAATATTCTGAAAAAGATGGGAATACCAGACCACCTGACCTGCCTCCTGAGAAATCTGTATGCAGGTCAAGAAGCAACAGTTAGAATTGGACATGGAACAGCAGACTGATTTCAAATTGGGAAAGGAGTATGTCAAGGCTGTATATTGTCACCCGCTTATTTAACTTATATGGAGAGTACATCATGCGAAATGCTGGGCTGGGTAAAGCACAAGCTGGGATAAAGATTGCTGGGAGAAATATCAATAACCTCAGATATGCAAATGATACCACCCTTATGTCAGAAAGTAAAGAAAAACTAAAGAGCCTCTTGATGAAAATGAAAGAGGAGAAAGAAAAATTTAGCTTAAAACTCAACATTCGGAAAGAATGAAGATCATGGCATCTGGTCCCATCACTTCATGGCAAATAGATGGGGAAACAATGGAAACAGAGATTTTATTTTGGGGAGCTTGAAAATCATTGCAGATGGTACTGCAGCCATGAAATTAAAAGACGCCTACTCCTTGAAAGAAAAGCTATGGTCAACCTAGACAGCATATTGAAAAGCAGAGACATGATTTTGCCAACAAAGTTCCATCCAGTCAAAGCTATGGTTTTTCTAGTAGTCATGTATGGATGTGAGAGTTGGACTATGAAGAAAGCTGAGTGCCAAAGAATTGATGCTTTTGAACTGTGGTGTTGGAGAAGACTCTTGAGAGTCCCTTGGACTGCAAAGAGATCAAACAAGTCAATCGTAAAGGAAATCAGCCCTGAATATTCATTGGAAGGACTGATGGTGAAGCTGAAACTCCAATACTTTGGCCACCTGATGCAAAAAACCGACTCATTTGAAAAGACCTGATGCTGGGAAATACTAAAGGCAGGAGGAGAAGGGGACAACAGAGGATGAGATGGTTGGATGGTATCACCAACTCAATGAACATGAGTTTGAGCAAACTCTGGGAGTAGGTGATGGACAGGGAAGCCTGATGTGCTGAAGTCCATGGGGTCACAAAGAGTTGGAGATGATTGAGTAACTGAACTGACGTGAACTGAGGGTTGTGAAAATGATTACAAATAATCTGGTGAAACACTTAGAGTCAATTTTAGCTATAATTATTTTTTATTCTGAACTTGTTTTTCAAAAGCATCACTCCACTCAGAATTTTGCTCCCTGATTGGACTTTTGGTGTCTTTGTGTATTCCAACTGTACAGAATCCTTAGCCCCAGAGTTTCATTGAGAGCTGCATTGCTCAGTACAAACCCTATGCTGCTTTTGAAGCTCTGTTGTCTTTGATTTACTGTGTGACTTTCAGTTGTGCACTCAAACTTTGTGAGTTTCAGCTGATCCGTCTAGGAAACATTGCTTACTTTTCCACAGAAAACTCAGTTTGATGAAATGAAGTCTTTAATTCCAACTAAGAGAGAATGACTGCAAGGAGATCCAACCAGTCCATTCTGAAGGAGATCAGCCCTGGGATTTCTTTGGAAGGAATGATGCTAAAGCTGAAACTCCAGTACTTTGGCCACCTCATGCGAAGAGTTGACTCATTGGAAAAGACTCTGATGCTAGGAGGGATTGAGGGCAGGAGGAAAAGGGGATGACAGGGGATGAAATGGCTGGATGGCATCACCGACTCGATGGACGTAAGTTTGGGTGAACTCCAGGAGTTGGTGATGGACAAGGAGGCCTGGCGTGCTGCAATTCATGGGGTTGCAGAGTCGGACACGACTGAGCGACTGAACTGAAGTGAACTGAAGAGGGAATGACAGATAGATTGGTCTCTCTCATTTATGGTTTCTGGAGAAGCGCATGGCTACCCACTCCAGTGTTCTTGCCTGGAAAATCCCATGGACAGAGGAGCCTGGTGGGCTAGTCAAAGAGTCAGACGTGACTGAAGCAACTTAGCATTTAGAGTTTCAGGTGTATAGGAGAAAAGATCCTGGTTATGGGGTAAGTAAACACTGGATATGGTTATGAGCTTTGAATAGTAGTAAAGAGAGGCTTCTTGGCTTTGCGCTTACTCTGTGACCCTGTGACTTGTTATCTCTGGTATCTTGATATCTCTGACCCTCAGTTTCCTTTTTTTAAAAATCATAAGACTAGTTATAGCCTCAGGAGGTTATTGTGAGGAATAAATGAGATTAAGTAAATTGGGTTATAACTACAAAGCAGAGTAGATACTTAATAAATGCTATAATTGATTTCCATGTGTCAATTAAAAAAAGATGCATAACATGAGAGTTGTGAGTTGTTTTATTTAGGGCAAAATAAGGACTGAAGCCTGGGAGACAGTGCCTCAGATAGCTCTGAGAAACTGTTCCAAAGTAGTAGTGGGGGAAATGCAATATAAATGATTTTGGTGAAGGAGGAATTCAGTGCAACCAAGCACTTATTTTACAAAAGCATTTTCTGCTAAGCATGAGAAGCAGATGTCACCATGGAAGGATTTAGTGCTTTTCTAGATATGTGGAGATGGAAGAATTGGGATCATGAAATCAGTTCCCCCAAATACCTAACTGTCTAAAGACCTGTTCCACCAGTTTCCCTGGAGCACAGAGTGCCTCATTCTCCACCCCGAACTCCTTTCAGGGCATATTGAAGGTCAGCAGTTACAGTAGCCCAGGATTCAGTCTCCGCACAGGCAGATGGCAAATGCCGTTGGCAAGTGCCGGTTTATAGCTGACACATGTCAGGCTCTTGAATGAGGAAGAATCATCGTGTTCCTGACTCTAAAAGCCATACCTTTGTCCACTGAAATGGGAGACAAGTTTGAGAGTCCTTCCTGTTCAAAGGTACCGAAATCTAGAATCGCTAAGGCCTTTCATCTTAATTTCTATTAAGAAAAAGTTATCCTGCAGAGATGGCTGCTAGATGGCAGTTATTCTTTCCTTCCTGATTTCCTTCAGCGCTTACCATCTCACCTTTGGTGGTGGTGGCTACAATTGCTGATGATTGTGATGTCCTTTGTCTATGGATATGGGAAATAAATATTCTATCACATCATGGGTCTCCTGATATGATGCAATAGTTCACAGAGTTGCCTAGGAAGTGTTCTTACCTCAAAAGGTTTAACTTGAATCTAATCAAATCTGTATACCTAATTCTTGCCTGGAGAATCCCAGGGACGGGGGAGCCTGGTGGGCTGCCGTCTATGTGGTCGCACAGAGTCGGACACGACTGAAGCGACTTAGCAGCAGCAGCAGCAACTTTTGTTTACATGAAGTTTAGAGGATAGAGGACCAAAATATATGATATTGTACAGAAACAGTCCAGAACCTGGGACATTCTACCTGGGACATTGGTCTGGACTCTTTGAAAAGTCATTGTCATAAGAAAAGGCAGAGAGAATATTTTAGATTAAAAAAGAACACAGGTTACCAACTAAATGCAAGATATGGACTGAAACTGGGTCCTCAGGTGGAAAATAAAGGAAAATAGGAATAAAATACATTTTGGGACAATTGGTGGAATTTGAATAATTAACAAATTGAATATTGAAAAAAAAATGCTTGACATCCCACATTTCCATGCCCCTCCCATCATTCATTTTCCCCACTTCCCTCACTTCTGTCCATATTTTGAATCAGTCATGTAGTTGGTCTGTGATGGGAACAGGGGATCAGTAGCTAGTGAAGATTCTGTAGGTGATTTTAATGAGAACCACAGCCTTTAAATAACTCTTATACCCGTGCACCAGGAGACACAAGTTAGTTTAGAGCAGTGGTGCTTGTAATATCACAGAATGGAAACCACCCACATGGCCATCAACAATAGAATGGATAAATTATGTTGTTTATAACAAAAGAATATGATTGTTTCAATGTCTGTGAATACTTCATAGTCAAATTTTTGGTCTCCTCAAGTTGAATTCCCAGTTTCCATTTTAATCTACCCTCTTTTTCCCCAGCTTTAGTTGTATGTTATAATAAAAACATTACTAGACATTGCCTTAGGATCTGTCTTTACCCTTAATTTATGCATATTTCATTCACTGGTTATCAACTTCTCTAGGGTGAATTTTGCTATTCTGCTAAGATATACAATTCCCAGATTCCAGTTTGCCATCTTTGGAGAACAGGAACTGGCTGGCTTCTTTAAAAGTCATTTGCAGTAGTCTGCCTGGAATTTAAAATTTTATGTCTTATTCCATCAGTCCGTGTAATATTACCCCATCTGATTTTAGCAAACTGAGCTAATGCATAATTAGCGTTTCTCTCCACTCATACCTTTGCTTCTCTAATGAATTGGGAATTATGTTTTCACAGTGTGTACTGGAAAGGAGGACATGTCTGGAATGACTTTCTGAGCTGGTATTTTCCCTCTTCTCCATAAACTTCCACTTTGCTATTTTGGTTCCCATTAATTTTTTTTTAAATAGCTGATGGAAGTATTATTATTTAATAAACTTATCAGGTTTGTTGTTTCTCATAAACTCAACCTCCTGGCATTATGACCTTTGCTATTAACGTAATTAACTGGGCCTCTCCTAGTGAAAGTAACTGTTTTATTTCATACTGTTGAGATGTGTTAATGACTCATCAGCAGGGTATTAATATTCATTTTCATCCAACAAGGACTGAAGATACACCTTTCACAGTTTATTAATTTTAAGGTCCCCTGAATTAAAATCATCTGTGAAGGGTTAGAAGCCTCTTAAAAATTGTAATATACTTATTTGGTTTATGATAATTAGAGCCTATGTTTGTTTTGACAAAAGGAGGTATATTAGTTCATGAAGGGATGTTGGTGTGTGATCAAGGTAAACACCTTTGCAAACTTCTAAGAAAATTCCAGAAGCTGTTACTAATTATAAATCTAAGATTCAAGTGCACTTACCTCCATGGGAAAGGGATCTGTGGTAAGAACCTTTGGATTTCATTTTTAAAAATCACAGATGATAATGTTGTGGCCTAAAAGAGCATTAAATTTAGAAACTGTGAAGTTTTCATTTTCCTTAAGGTTTTTTTCTGAGCACAATGCCAAAAGTGTTCCATCAGTGGATGTTTCAGTTAGTTTTTACTTTGTGATTAAATCTCCCTTGAGGCTTCCCTGGTGGCTCAGTGGTGAAGAATCCACCTTCCAGTGCAGGAGATGCAGGTTCAATCCCTGGCTCAGGCAGATCCCCTGGAGAAGGAAATGGCAACCCACTCCAGTATTCTTGCCTGGGAAATCCCATGGACAGAGGAGCTTGGTGGTCTACAGTCCATGGGGTTGCAAAAGAGTCAAACATAACCTAGCGACTAACCAACAACAAAACCACCCTGACATTTAGTGGCTTAGAATGACAGTCCTCTCTTTCCTTCACAATTCTGTGTTTGGCAGTTTGGTTGGGCTGAGCTGGATGGTTCTTTTTTTTTTTTTTTTTAAATTTTAAAATCTTTAATTCTTACATGCATTCCCAAACATGAACCCCCCTCCCACCTCCCTCCCCACAACATCTCTCTGGGTCATCCCCATGCACCAGCCCCAAGCATGCTGTATCCTGTCTTTTGCTGGTTTCAAATGGAACTCACTCACATGTCATGGGTCAGTTACCAGGTTGGCTTGGGGCCAGTTGGTCTAGGAGAGATCTCAGGTGGGATGGTTTGTCTCTGCTCCATGTTCTCTCACATGGTCCAGGAGTCTAGCTTGGGCTTCTTTTCATGGTGATGATCATAAGGGACACAAGGGCATCAAGAGAGGGCCAGCTTGGGGACACATGTACTTTACAAGTCTTCTCCTGCATCTTTTATTTGGCGTTGTCTTATTTCCTTTAAAGCAAGTCCTACAGCCAAGTTCAGAATGTGTGTGTGTGTGTGTATGTGTATGCATGCATGCCCAAGAGGCAGGTACCAAGGGCAGGAATACAGTGAAGTGTGAACAGATGAGTGCAACCACTACTATAGTCCTCCAGAGTGGGGTAGAAGAAAGATTTGTCTAACTTAACTGTCAATCAACATTTTCCAAGTGGACTCTAAGGAATATTAGTTCAGGGAATATATTTACATGGTATTGAAAGAGGAGTTTGGGAGTTAAATAAGTTTAGGTAATTTTGGATTAAGCAACGTGAAAGAGATTTCCTTATTGCAAGACTTTTAATAGCTATTGATATCCTAAGGTTCATTGTGAATCCTTCTAAGGGTAGGTACAGAATTTCCCAAACTTTAGTTGACTATAGAGCTTTCTATTTCTCCCTCACCTACCATTGGTGTCCTTTCAAGATATGTGTTCTTTGAAATATATTAAAATAACTTGGTGTATTGTTTAACCTATTTCCCTAGTATTAAAATGGAAGAGAGCAAATTTTGCCATCAATTTTCTCAGGAAGATAACTAAACAAAATAGTGAGGATTGCTGAAGAACCAGTAGTTTTGTGAGGTCTGGTTGCATTCTCCTCTGATGTCTCAGAAATCCATTTGCATGCAATTTTACTATAATTAGATTTTGAATACAGAGACTTTTCTTATAGTTTCAATATTTATTCTAACACTTTTTTCCTGATACCAACTAGGAGTAAAGATTCAGGTGTAAATAATCTCCATATTTAATGTTTAGGAGGAAATTCCAGTATGTTTTCCATCATTTAGTCCAGTATATAGACAGTTTATTCCATTAGTAATAAAACAGGGAGAAAAGTATGGATGTTGAGGTCTCCATGTAAATCTTGGGCTATTACCTATCCAGTTGTATGAGTCTCAACTGCTTTGAGATTCAGTTTTCTCAGATTATAAAATGACTATGACAGTATTTAACTTTCTGAGGATTCAGTGAGGTAGTATGCATACATTTTTATCACAATCTGTGGAATACAGCAGATACTTAATACATGGGAGAGACTGCTTTTACAGAAGGAATCTTGCCTTTTGGAGGGGACTGTGCCCTACAGTATATGGGGATCTTAGTTGCCAGATCAGGGGTTGAATCTGTGTCCCCTGCAGTGGAAGTATGGAGTTTATACCAATGAACTGCAAGGGAAGTCCCAAGGAATCTTGCTTTTGAGGAAGGGATGGCAAAAGCTTGGGACCTTATTATGGATAGGGGTCCAACCTAAAGCTCTGATTTTGCAGGATTATGACAGAGAATATCTCTTTCTTGACCTCAGATAGGCCAAAGTTTGTTCTCAACCCAGGGCTTTTGGAATTTGTGCACTTTCTGCCTGAGATGATGCTTTTTCAAAGACCTGTATCATTTTGAGAGTTGGATCTTTCAGTTCAGTTCAGTCGCTCAGTCGTGTCTGACTCTTTGCGACTCCATGAATTGCAGCACGCCAGGCCTCCCTGTCCATCACCAACTCCCAGAGTTCACTCAGACTTACGTCCATCGAGTCCGTGATGCCATCCAGCCATCTCATCCTCTGTCGTCCCCTTCTCTTCCTGCCCCCAATCCCTCCCAGCATCAGAGTCTTCTCCAATGAGTCAACTCTTCGCATGAGGTGGCCAAAGTACTGGAGTTTCAGCTTTAGCATCATTCCTTCCAAAGAAATCCCAGGGCTGATCTCCTTCAGAATGGACTGGTTGGATCTCCTTGCAGTCCAAGGGACTCTCAAGAGTCTTCTCCAACACCACAGTTCAAAAGCATCAATTCTTCGGCACTCAGCCTTCTTCACAGTCCAACTCTCACATCCATACATGACCACAGGAAAAACCATAGCCTTGACTAGACAGACCTTAGTCGGCAAAGTAATGTCTCTGCTTTTGAATATGCTATCTAGGTTGGTCATAACTTTTCTTCCAAGGAGTAAGTGTCTTTTAATTTCATGGCTGCAATCACCATCTGCAGTGATTTTGGAGCCCCCCCCCAAAAAATAAAATCTGACACTGTTTCCCCTGTTTCCCCATCTATTTCCCATGAAGTGATGGGACCAGATGCCATGATCTTCGTTTTCTGAATGTTGAGCTTTAAGCCAACTTTTTCACTCTCCACTTTCACTTTCATCAAGAGGCTTTTTAGTTCCTCTTCACTTTCTGCCATAAGGGTGATATCATCTGCATATCTGAGGTTATTGATATTTGTCCTGGCAATCTTGATTCCAGCTTGTGTTTCTCCCAGTCCAGCATTTCTCATGATGTACTCTGCATATAAGGTAAATAAGCAGGGTGACAATATACAGCCTTGACATACTCCTTTTCCTATTTGGAACCAGTCTATTGTTCCATGTCCAGTTTTAACTGCTGCTTCCTGATCTGCATACAGATTTCTCAAGAGGCAGGTCAGGTGGTCTGGTATTAGCCCTTTTCTGATGCTAACTAAAACAGCTCTTTCCTTCACGTATGGAAAAGGCAATGGCAACCCACTCGAGTACCCTTGCTGGAAAATCCCATGGATGGAGGAACCTGGTAGGTTGCAGTCCATGGGATCGTGAAGAGTTGGACACGACTGAGCGACTTCACTCATGCATTGGAGAAGGAAATGGCAACCCACTCCAGTGTTCTTGCCTGGAGAATTCCAGGGGCGGGGGAGCCTGGTGGGCTGCCGTCTCGGGTTGCACAGAGTTGGACACGACTGGAGTGACTTAGCCATAGCAACAGCAGTCTGAATCACTGTGAATTCAGCTGTGAATCCCTGTGAATACATAGCTGCTTTATCTTATAAAACAGCACATTCTGATATTGAGGCAGGAGGTAGATGGCACACCCCCTACTCCAGGGTAGAGCAGTTGGAGATTCATTTCCTATGGACTAAAACTCTAAGATGAGAATATCAGGACAGTTAAGGGATGAGGCTGGGCCTGCCCAGACCACATATTTCTCATTCTTGAAGTCAGGAGACCTCTGTGACTACACGTGCACAGAAAGGCTCCTTGGAGGTCAAAGGGGAATGATGCTAATAAAACCCATAGGCTTTTGCGGTAGGATCCATCTCTTTTTGCTGAGAGATGTGTGCACACACATGGAAGGATCCTGAGATATACCTGATATGGACTGTGAACCAGGCAAATCAAAATAATTGGCCAAAGGAAAACCAGAAGAAATGCCCCATAAAAGTAATTCAAATTGCCACAAGGGTGCGACTCAGGGACTCTCCCGCTGAGTCTACCCGTGTGTCTATCCACCCGTACTGTACTCTTTTTCCTCTTAATAAACATTTGCTTCGCTACTTTCCATCTTTGTGGAAATTATTTTCTGCAAAGCCGAAGGGCCAGGGCCCTTGTCCCTGACTGCTGGTCTTGTGGCTAGGATCTGGTGCTTTTACCACCACAGCCTGACCTTCATCTCTGGCTGGAAACCTAAACCCCACTCTAAGCTGTCACCCAAGATCAATATGAACCGATGCATTGATTTATTTGTTTGCCCCTGTTTGCTGGAGATTAACCTCCATGAGAGCAGAGACCTCATATACCCAATGCCTAGAAGGTGGTCTGGTCCAGAGCAGCAGCTCGATAACTATCTGTAATTGGACATGGAATAAGAAACAAGACAGAAATTTCATCTCTGGGATTTGGCATTGAAGATGTCACAAGGGGCAGCTCTGGAGTTCAGTTCTCCTCCCTGTGGCTTTGGATTTTAATGCTAGAAGCTTGACCACACTCAGCCTCTGCAGCTGAGGGAGACAAGATCTTTGATACACATCACTTTTCTCTGAGTGTCAGCTCAGGACCTGGAGCAGGTAGAGACCTCCAGGTAGAGGTGGAATGTGAAGACAGCAGAGATGGGGGGAGACAAAATGGAGGAATTTCCTGCATCCCCCCAAGCAGACTGGGCTGTTTCATGGTTCCAGTACTTTTGTTCAGGGAAGCAAACTTCCTTGCAGGGTGGAGCAAGCACTTACTTACCCTTTAAGGGTCAGCTCAAACATAAAGGAGCCTTTCCTGATTTTCCCTCCCATAGACAGAGTTAGCTGCTCTCTTCCTCTGTCTCCCCCCATGTTCTTCTGCACATGCGTCCCTGACCTATAATACCTTTTGCACACTGGTATGTATACAGCTACAGAGGATGTGTACAGTTCCTATCTGGACAGCATCCATTTCCCTTTTGTTTGGTAAGAGCACTTTTATTTTTTGATTCATCTTCTCAGTTCATGTGATTTAAGTGACCTGACCACTCTCCCTGCTTGGTGAGGAGTGGGTCTACTGGCAATGTCATCTTCTTGACCACAGTGAATGATTCAGAAAAAGATGCATATCACAAGCCCAATAAGTCAAGTTCAGCACTTTTGGTGGAATTATTGGAAAAGGGACTCTGGCTTTCCCTGGGTTTTGCAAGACTAGTTGGACATAAGGCTAGAATGGCTGAAGGTGATTTTGCCACCAGAAGTGTAGAAACTGACAGTAACATAAATTAACATGGAAGGAAACAGGAGTTTTTGATGGCGAGAGACACAATTCTATCGGGGGTTTAAATATCTGAATCTAGAATTGCCTAAAGCCATCGGAAGATCCATTTCTTTTTGTTTGCTGATGTAGGTCATTTTGGGTGAAATTAGGCCCTTTTGTAGTCAGTGTCCTGGCTAGTGCAATGCTTTTTTCCCCCAGTCATCAAAACTGAAGCTCCTTAAGACCTGGGATGGTCTCTTTATCATCTTGGCATCAGGTTCCCTGCTCAGTGTCTATATCCTGTCTCAGCTTGAGTGGTTTAATGAATTAGCGAATGAACTTTGACTGTATGGATCACAATAAACTGTGGAAAATTCTGAAAGAGATGGGAATACCAGACCACCTGACATGCCCCTTGAGAAATCTGTATGCAGGTGAGGAAGCAACAGTTAGAACTGGACATGGAAAAAAAGACTGGTTCCAAATAGGAAAAGGAGTACGTCAAGGCTGTATATTGTCATCCTGCTTATTTAACTTATATGCAGAGTATATCATGCAAAATGCTGGGTGGGAGGAAGCACAAGCTGGAATCAAGATTGCCAGGAGAAATATCAATAACCTCAGATATGCAGATGACACCACCCTTATGGCAGAAAGTGAAGAACTACTAAAGAGTCTCTTGATGAAAGTGAAAGAGGAGAGTGAAAAAGTTGGCTTAAAGCTGAACATTCAGAAAATGAAGATCATGGCATCTGGTCCCATCACTTCACAGCAAATACATGGAGAAACAGTGGAAACAGTGGCTGATTTTATTTTTCTGGGCTCCAAAATCACTCAGATGGTGATTGCAGCCGTGAAATTAAAAGACATTCCTTGGAAGGAAAGTTATGACCAACCTAGACAGCATATTCAAAAGCAGAGACATTACTTTGTCAACAAAGGTCTGTCTAGTCAATGGTTTTTTCAGTGGTCATGTATGGATGTGAGAATTGGACTATAAAGAAAGTTGAGTGCTGAAGAATTGATGCTTTTGAACTGTGGTGTTGGAGAAGACTCTTGAGAGTCCCTTGGACAGCTAGGAGGTCCAACCAGTTTATCCTAAAGAAGATCACTTCTGGGTATTCATTGGAAGGAGTGATGTTGAGGCTGAAACTCCAATACTTTGGCCCCCTGATGCAAAGAGCTGACTCATTTGAAAAGACCCTGATGCTGGGAGGGATTGAGGGCAGGAGGAGAAGAGGATGACAGAGGATGAGATGGTTGGCTGGCATCACCGACTCAATGGACATGGGTTTGGGTGAACTCTGGGAGTTGGTGATGACCAGGGAGGCCTGGCGTGCTGTGGTTCATGGGGTCACAAAGTGTTGGACATGACTGAATGACAGAACTGAACTGAATGAGCTTGGTAGGCAAATGGTCACATCCTTAATGGCAAACTCAGGATTTGGGATTTTTGTTATTTTTGGTTTTCTCAGATAATTTCCTGGGTCCTGATCCCACGTCAACAGCTGGAAATATTTTTTTTTCTTGCTTTTGCAGAAGCAAGAAGTGAAATTAGCTTATTTCACTATCATTTGATTCTTTCTCTTAATGCTGAGGTTCAGGGGAAACAAATTTGCTTTAGTTGAGGTTTCTTATTATGAGGATTTACATTATTCCTTCTTTCTTACAAAGAGGATATTTCAGAAACTGGTGATTAACGTGATGGGAAGGAGTGTACATGCTATATAAATCATTACGTTAGACCCAACATGTTTAATGGTCTGTTATGCTGAGCAGAGAGCAGCAAGGACCCTGCTGGGGGGAAAGGCAAGCCCAAAAGCTCAGAGGCTCATTTTGTTTTTGAAACTAACTTACAAGCAGAGAGCTATCACCATTCTCTGAGCTGCAGATGGAACAGCAACTCTGAAGACTTTCCTTTCTTTCTTTGACCAATGAATGTGGAATGTGAGTTGAGTCTTGTTGTTGAGGGAATGTTCTGAAATAATATGGTGAGAGTAGTGATGGTCAACTCTGTGACCAGATAAATTCAGTGATGCATTGACATCTGCTTTCACATCTGGACAGTGGGAAAGTAAGAGAGTCCTAGTCAAAATGAAAACCCACTGGACTTGTTAAAAGGTTTGTGGTTTGTTCTTAGATGGGGAAACATGCTAATTAAAATGAAAAAGCACTGGACTGTGAATAAAGAATCTTGGTTCTAATTTTGGCTCAACTTCTCTTTGGATGAACTGTTTTGGGCAACAGAGTTAACATTTTCAGCCCTAGTCTTCTCATTTGCCTAAAAGAGAGTAATTTCTCTATCATAAGGTGATGGTGAGTATTGATAAAGGCTTGTGAAGTACATGTAATGACAAATGTAGGGGAATTTGATTATTGAGTCAGTCAGTTCAGTTGCTCAGTCATGTCTGACGCTGTGATCCTATGAACTGCAGCACGCCAGGCCTCCCTGTCCATCACCAACTCCCGGAGTTTACCCAAACCCACGTCCTGAATTCTGAATTCTGAATTCTGTTTTTCTTCCAGCTTCTTAGCAAATATGCGAACTTTGGAAATTTATATAACCTCTCAGAGCCTCATCTTCCTCTTCTGTAAAACAGTTTTTAAATATCACACATAAATGTGCTTTATTAGGCATAAAGAATCAAGTAAATATAAAGCACTTATTCAGTTCAGTTCAGTTCATTTGCTCAGTCATGTCCAACTCTTTGCGATCCCATGAATCACAGCACGCTAGGCCTCCCTGTCCATCACCAACTCCCGGAGTTCACTCAGACTCATGTCCATAGAGTCAGTGATGCCATCCAGCCATCTCATCCTCTGTGATCCCCTTCTCCTCCTGCCCCCAATCCCTCCCAGCATCAGAGTCTTCTCCAATGAGTCAACTCTTCGCATGAGGTGGCCAAAGTACTGGAGTTTCAGCTTTAGCATCAGTCCTTCCAAAGAAATCCCAGGACTGATCTCCTTCAGAATGGACTGGTTGGATCTCCTTGCAGTCCAAGGGACTCTCAAGAGTCTTCTCCAGCACCACAGTTCAAAAGCATCAATTCTTCGGTGCTCAGCTTTCTTTATAGGCCAACTCTCACATCCATACATGACCACTGGAAAAACCATAGCCTTGACTAGATGGACCTTTGTTGACAAAGTAGTCCCTGCTTTTTAAGATGCTGTCTATGTTGGTCATAACTTTCCTTCCAAGGAGTAAACATCTTTTAATTTCATGGCTGCAATCACCATCTGTAGTATATTATTAATAATAATACTGCACATAAGATGCTTAGAATGCTGAAAGTATGTTCTCAGATGTTTTTCAAAAATGTAAATGAAGTTTCCCTCTATTGCCACCATTGGCATCTCTGCCCATTCTTTACACTGAAGCTAGAATGATCTTCTAAAAAAAATATAAATCTGATGATATCACTCCCAGTGCTTGGTGGCCTCCAGTGGCTTCCCATCATTGTTAGGACTGGAGCCAGTGTTTTCAACATGACTAACAAGCCTCTATACTTTCTGGTCCATTTTTATATCTCACAGCATCTTTCTTTGGCTTTCTGAATTTTACCTACATTACTTTCTTTCAGGATCTCAGTGTACTGTACTCCTCATCTCAGAGCCATTGCACAATGCTGTTCCTTTACCTGAGAATGGTCCTCCCCTTTTGCTTCTCAATTCTAACCTCATGGTAGGCTGAATAGTGACATCCCCCTCTTACCCCCAAAGATGTCCATGTCCTAAACTCCAGAAGCTGTGAATATGTTATCTTACATGGTAAAAGGGATTTTTCATTTGTGTAAAGATCTTGAGATGGAGAGATTACTCTCAATATTCAAATGGAATTCAATGTAATCACAGGGGTCCATGTAAGAGTGAAGAATGTGTATCATTGTGATAAGAGATATGAATAAGGAGCGAAGAGTTGGGGTGAGTGTAAACAGTTACTATAACATGAGAGAGATCTGCCAGTGGGGCACATGGGGAGAGCATCTGGCCCATTCTTGAGGATGTAGTCATTGGAGGCTTCTTACAGAAAAAGAGTCAAGTGGAGCTGCAATGTTTGGCTGAAGAAGTGGGGCTGGAGAATGTTCAGGGACAGCATGGGCCTGCATTTCTCAGGCAAGAGCTGTGAAGAATACAGAATTCTGATACATGCAAATAGTGATGATTAAGAAGGGAGAGGAAATCAGGGGACTTATGAGCAGTTTAGTGATTTAGGTCAAAAAGGGACTGTGGAAGGATTTTCAGCAGTGGAGAGAAATTAGATTTTAATTATAGGGGGCAAGTGAGAGAAGAGGAAAAAGCTGTTTTTAGTATTTGGCGAAGGGAAGACTTTGGTCTGAAAAGGAAAGTGGCAGTGAAAATGAAGCAAATTGACAAGTCCTGGAGATATTTTTAGGAGGTAACCTCAGCAGGACTTGGACTGATAGGATGTGGGGAGAGAGGGAGCAAAAGATTCCTCGTAGATTATTAACTTGGAGAATTGAGGAGACTGTTGGTGATGCCATTCATTGAGATAAGGAACAGGAGAGGAGAAATGTACTAAAAAGTTATCTGTTCAAAATGTCTGCAACAAAGAGGTGCTTTTTAAAGAGATTGTGAATTCAGCTCTAAGATAGGCTAGCTAATCTGGGTGGTAGTGGGTAGAAGGGATTCTTGGTTGTGAATATGGTCTGGAAGGGTTAGAGTCAGAGAATGGGCCACACCTGAGAAGGTTAAAATAGAATCTGGGTAAATTATATCAGACATTGAAGTTTCCAAATTTAACTGTATAATATTGAATCAAGGAGGTATAATTTCCTAGTACACATAAAGTGTATCTTACATAGTTTAGCTGAACACAAACTCTATGACGTTATGTAGTTTCTACAAAGATGACGTGACCTTTGGTAGCAGTATTGGAGATATAACATTTAAAATGAAGAAGATGTTGCTATTCTGCCTTGAGTATTATATTCAGTTTTGGATGCCACAGATGAACATGGATTATCTTGAGAATATTTACAGGAGAGTAGAAAGGATGGTGAAGCCCTTTGTAACCATTGATGGAAAGAGATGTTTTGAGGAATTGGGATGTTTGTGGCAAAGAGAGACTTTGTTTATATTTGTCAGGATATGGGGAAGTGCATAAGTTTACAAAGGCTGTCATTTGAAAGACAGATTAATCTTAGTCTGTGTTATCCAAGGAATAGGAGCGGAATTAATGGAAGAAGTTGAGGTAGTCAAGGGGTTGAGAAGCTTTGTCTTGAATAGATTTTTGTGGACGTTTTGAAATGAGTATTGAAAAGAGTGGCAGAGTTCCACTGCACATTAAGGAAGACCACCATTGAAATAATTAGTTTTTACAAAGGGGAAAGAGGTTGCCTCAATTCAGTACACCTGGAGGCTCATAAATTGAAGTTTATGTTCAGTATCCAAAGGATCACTGGACTAAATGATGTGTGTGTGTGTTAGTCACTCAGTCGTATCTGATTCTTTGTGACCCCATGGACTGTAATTTACCAGGCTACTCTGTCCATGGAATTCTCCAGGCAAGAATACTGGAGTAGATTGCCATTCCAGGGGATCTTTCCAACCCAGGGATTGAACTTGGGTCTCCTGCATTGCAGACAGATTGTTTACAGTCTGAGATACCAGGGAAGCCAAAATGATGTGATCTCTCTTCTATCCTTGAAGGCCAAAAGTTATGTTGAGGAGGAGGGTCTGGAAAAACCAGTCTTCTCTGATGGGGTTCTCAGGACTGAGGGTAGAGGTGGGGGAATAGTGATGGCTCCAACTCCAAGTATTCACAACTCTTGTCTTTATTAGAAGCCTAAGGGGAGTGGAGGATGGGAGTGTTCCTGGCAAGATGTCTCTGCTTGCCATCTGTAGCTGAGCTGAGTGAGCTATGACCATGCGTTGAGTATTAATGATTATGTGGGAGGAAGAAAGAGGTGTGGCGCTTGAGGTAGACTAATCCTGGGGTTGATCCTGACTGAGCCCTCTCATCAGTTAAAAAAGGAAATGGAGTATCCTGGAATCTTAATGATGGAAAGTACCTTGTAGGTCGGCTTCCCAGGTGACTTCTGATTCAGATTCTGCTGAGAACGACAGTGGCTTCCCAGAGGTAGGAGTTCCTGAAATGACTCAGTATGACTGAGGAGTCTTGAATTTTAAAAATAATGTTATGTTTTGGATAAAATGTCAGTATGTACACAACTATTTTAAAGTCAATCAGGAAATACTGTTTTGCGGACTATATGACACACATATAGACATAGCCCACGCGTGCTTGGTAATACAAAAATATTTGCATCTTTAGATGTATTTCCTTGATTTGTTTGAAATTTCCTTGGTTTCTAGCATTTTCTAAAATAGTGTTTTACCAGAAGAAACTGGGGTACAGATGTAGAGATTTTTCTCCCCCCTGGACCCTGGAAACAATGCATTATATGCACAAAAGCAAACTTGACTTTTTTGTCTGTTGCTGAGGGACCAGCCATTTCTTCCTAAGAGCTGCCATGGTGACATATTTCCCCTCATTTATACTGGAAACTGGGGCATTTGCCTGTAAGACAGGTTGAAAACAATTTATCTGGCATTTTGAAAAAGGTGGAAAATGAACCAACTTCTCCCCTCCCTCCTTTTCCCTTGCCCTCTTTTCATCCTGCATTTTGACAGTTTGTATGTAGGTAAAGAATATTGTGGCATTAGGGAGGCTAATTAAAACCAATTATAGCCTGACTGACCTGTCACCACAATCAAATTACCAAAAGAACAGTGGAACATATTTGGAAAATAGTTTCTTCTACAGCACATAAGGCTGATTTGTTCACGTTTTATTTTAGGGATCGCAGTATAATAATCACTCTACTGCAGCGTCATGGAGTTGTACCTTGTCTCTTAATATGTTTATTTTTCTGCAGTAGGCTCCTCCTCTTAGAAAATGTAAAATGAAGTGAGGAAAGCATAAGGGAAAAATGAGAAGGTAAGATCCCATTAATCTAAGATGCCTTAGATTAATTGCAATTGCATAGGTTTTTATATGGCTTACCTTTCATTGTTATTATTCTTTTTGTTGTGTGGTTTGCAGTCTTCAAATTTATTTACATGAAATAAGGAGCACTTTTTGTCTTATTGTCTCATATTTCTCCAGCCTCACTTCTCAATATCACACAGTTCAATCCAGCCACACCAATATTATTTCATAAAAATTCTCCAAACCAAATGATATAGGTTTTCCCCTCCGTTTTTCTTGATTGCTGCATAATATTCTAGGATGTGAATACACCATAATTTATTCAATTATTCCCTTATTAATGTGCATTTGATTTCAGCTTTTGCCATTACAAACAGCGCTGTAGAAGGCATCCTTCTACGTATATAGTCATGCATTTCTGGGCATAGGATATGTTAATTTTAAATTTTAACAGATATTGTCAGCTTGCTTTCCAAAAAATGGTACCATTTCATGAAACAACACTTTTAATAAAGCATGATCTCCTTCATGTTATCACCAAAAGTAATTATTGTAGCTCTTAATAGTTTTTGGAGTACAGGTATTTTGTCTCCTTAGGTAAGTTTATTCCCAGGTGTTTTATTCTATTTTGTGCAGTGGTAAATGAGATTGTTTCCTTAATTTCTCTTTCTGATCTTTCATTGTTAGTATATAAAAATGCAACAGATTTCTGTGCATTTATTTTGTATCCTGTGACTTTACCAAATTCATTCATGACCTCTAATCGTTTTCTAGTAGTATCTTTAGGATTTTCTATGTATACTATCATGTCATCTGCAAACAGTGACAATTTTAATTCTTTCTAATTTGGATTCCTTTTATTTCTTTTCCTTCTCTGATTGCTGTGACTAGGACTTCCAAAACCATGTTGAATTAAAGTGGTGAGAGTGGACATCTTTGTCATTTTCCTGATCTTAGAGGAAGTGCTTTCAGCTTTTTACTGTTGCGTATGATGTTAGCTGTGGACTTGTCATATATGGCTTTTATTATGTTGATGTAAGTTCTCTCTATGCCCACTTTCTGGATAGTTTTTGTTTTATCATGAGTGAATATTGAGTTTTGTCAAAATTTTAACTGTATTTATTGAGATTATCATATGATTTTTATTCTTTGTTTGGTTAATGTGGTGTTTTATGTTGATTGATTTGCAGGTATTGAATCATCCTTGCATTCCTGGCATGAATCTCACTTGGTCATGGTATATGTAATCTATTGTTGAATTCATCTGCTAATGTTGTGTTGAGGATTTTTGCATGTATGTTCCTCAGTGGCATTGTCCTGTAATTTCCTTATTTTGTAGTGTCTTTAGCTGGTTTTGGCATTAAGGTAATTCTGGCTTTGTAGAATGAGTTTGGGAGTATCCCTTCACCTTCAGTTTCTTTTTTGAAATAGTTTGAGAGGATAGGTATTAATTCTTCTTTAAATGTTTGATATAATTCACCCGTAAAGTTATATGGTCCTGCACTTTTGTTTATTGGAGTTTTCTGATTACTGATTCAATTTCATTACTATTGATCAGTCTGCTCATATTTTCTGTTTCTTCCTGATTCAGTCTTGAGAGATTACATGTTCCCAGGAATTTATCCAGGTTTTTCAAAGTTGTCTAATATATTGGCACATAATTGTTTGTCTTACCTGTCTCCTGAGAAATCTGTACGTGGGTCAAGAAGCAACAGTTAGAACCCTGTATGGAACAACTGATTGGCTCAAGATTGAGAAAGGAGTACAACAGGGCTGTCTGCTGTCACCCTGTTTGTTTAACCTATACACTGAGCGCATCAGGAGAAATACCAGGCTGGATGAGTTATAAGCTGGAATTGAGATAGGCGGGAGAAACATCAACTTCAGATATGTGGATGATACCACTCTAATGGCAGAAAGCAAAGAGGAACTAAATAGCCACTTGATGAGGGTGAAGGAGGAGAGTGAAAGAGCCAGCTTAAAACTAAATATTAAAAAAAATAAGATCATGGCATCCAGTCGCATTACTGCACAGAAATAGAAGGGAAAAAGGTGGAAGCGGTGACAGATTTCCTCTTCTTGGGCTCCAAAATCACTGCAGATGGTGACTGCAGCCATGAAATCAGAGGACAATTGCTTCTTGGCAGGAAAGTGATGGCAAATCTAGACAGTGTGTTGAAAAGCAGAGATGTTACCCTGCGGACAAAGGTCTGTATAGTCAAGGCTATGGTCTTCCCAGTGGTCACATATGGTTGTGAGAGGTAGATGGACCGTAAAGAAGGCAGAACACTAAAGAATTGATGCTTTAAACTGTGGTACTGGAGAAGACTCCTGAAAGTCCCTTAGACAGCAAGGAGATCAAACTAGCCAGGCTTAAGGGAGATCAACCCTGAATGTTCACTTGAAGGACTAATGCTGAAGCTTCAGTATTTTGGTCATCTGATGCACAAGCTGGAATCAAGATTGCTGGGAGAAACATCAATAACCTCAGATATGCAGATGACACCACTCTTATGGCAGAAAGTGAAGAGGAACTAAAAAGCCTCTTGATGAAAGTGAAAGAGGAGAGTGGAAAAGTTGGCTGGAAGCTTAACATTCAGAAAACAAAGATCATGGCATCTGGTCCCATCACTTCATGGGAAATAGATGGGGAAACAGTGGAAACAGTGTCAGACTTTATTTTTTTGAGCTCCAAAATCACTGCAGATGGTGACTGCAGCCATGAAATTAAAAGACGCTTACTCCTTGGAAGGAAAGTTATGACCAACCTAGATAGCATATTCAAAAGCAGAGACATTACTTTGTCAACAAAGGTCTGTCTAGTCAAGGCTATAGTTTTTCCAGTGGTCATGTATGGATGTGAGAGTTGGACTGTGAAGAAAGCTGAGCACTGAAGAATTGATGCTTTTGAACTGTGGTGTTGCAGAAGACTCTTGAGCGTCCCATGGACTGCAAGGAGATCCAACCAGTCCATCCTAAAGGAGATCAGTCCTGGGTGTTCATTGGAAGGATTGATGCTAAAGCTGAAACTCCAATACTTTGGCCACCTCATGCAAAGAGTTGACTCATTGGAAAAGATTGGGGGCAGGAGGAGAAGGGGACGACAGAGGATGAGATGGCTGGGTGGCATCACCGACTTGATGGACATGAGTTTGGGTGAACTCCGGGAGTTGGTGATGGACAGAGAGGCCTGGTGTGCTGCAATTCATGGGGTCGCAAAGAGTCAGATGCGACTGAGCGACTGAACTGAACTGATGTGAACAACTGACTTATTGGAAAAGTCCTTGATGCTGGCAAAAATAGAGGGCAAAAGAGGAGGAGGGCATCAGAGGAAGAGATGGCTGGACAGCATCACCAATGCAATGGACATGAACTTGGGCAAACTCTGAGAGATGATGAGGGACAGAGAGGCCTGATGTGCTGCAGTCCATGGAGTTGCAAAGAGTTGAACACGATTGGAGGACTGAACAACAACAACAACAACAACAACAACAACAATGAATGGTTTGTATTATCTTTTATTATACTTTGTATTTCTGTGTTGTCATTTGTAACTTCTCTTTAATATCTGATTTTATTTATTTGGCCCGCTCTCTTTTTTTCTTAATGAATTTGACTAAAAAGTTTGATTAATTTATCTTTTTAGGGAACCAGCTCTCAGTTTCATTGATGTTTTCTATTGGCTTTTAGTTTTTATTTAATTTCTGCTCTGCTCTTTATTATTTCTTTTCTTCCATTAACTTGGGATGTTGTTCTTCTTTTTCTAGTTTTTGTCCATTTAAGGTTAGATTGTTTGTTTGAGTTGTTACCGTTTTCTGAGATAGGTCTGTATTGCTATAAACTTCCCTCTTAGAAATTCTTTTTCTATGTCCCTTAGATTTTGGAACTTTGTGTTTCCATTTCCATTTATCTCAAGACTTTTTTCATTTTCTCTTTGTTTTCTTTGTTGACCCATTGGTTGTTTAATAGCGTGCTGTTTAGCCAACACATGTTTGTGTTTTTCTGCATTTTTTTTCTTTGTAGCTGATTTTGAGTCTTCTGTCCTGCTGTTTATTCCCTCTAGTCTTGTTTTCATTTGCTTATTGTATTATTCAATTCTGATTTAGTCTTTTTTACATTTTCTATCTCTTTGTTGAAGTTTGTTGAAGTTCTCACTGAGTTGATTCTTTTCCTAAGTTCAACAGGCTTATTTATGACTATTATTTTGAACTCTCTATCAGGTAAATTGCTTATTTCCATTTCACATAGTTCTTTTATGAGGCTTTTGTCTTGTTTGTTCATTTGGAAGATATTCCTTTATCTCCTTATTTTTCCTGTCTATGCTTGTTTCTGTGAAGCAGGTATATCAGCTTTGTCTCATGGTCTTAAAAGACTGGCTTTACATAGAAGGGGTCCTGCAGAACCCACGGGTGCAATACCCCTGGTCACCAGAGCCAGATGCTCCAGGGACATGGTCTGTGGACTGTGTGTACGCTCCTATTGTTGTTGGGCACTGATTGGTACAGATGTGCTGGCCGGCAGGCTTGGTCCCAGGCTGGCTACTGTGGAGGAATGGCTGTGACTGCTGCAGATGCCCTAAAGGACAGGATTTGTTGCTTGCCTGGCTGTGACTGCTATGCACACACTGGTGGGCAGAGTTGACTCCTGCCCTGGCTGGCTAGAGAGTCTGGCAGCGACTGCTATGGGCATGGTGATGTGTGGGGCTGACCTCCTGAAGAGGGAGATGCTTTGGAGGGGCACTGGTGCCTGCTGAGGCCTGCTTGGTGGGGTGAGGTTGGGCCCCTAGGGCGGGAGAAGCTTTGGGAGGGCATTGGTACCAGTTACCTCTGTCTCCTTTTTCTTTTAAAACTATGTTATTGCTTTTAAATCTTGATTAAGAGTTTTCCTTTGCTCTTAATTTGACCATGTAGTTTTCTAGATATTCTTGCAATATTTTTGACCTATCTTCTTTGCTAGTTTAATTTGTTGCAAACTACATTATCTCCATTGAATTAAAATCTATATTTGCCATATATTAAAGTTTTACGTACCCCGGACATATTCTCCATTCCTATGCCAGTGTCATTCTGATTTGATTAAAGTTTTGGGCTTTATGGTATTTTCTGATATCTGGTTGGATCAGTCTTCTCTCAATGTTAATCATATTAAATTTATATGTTAATTTTAAGATACTTAGTGGTTTTATATTAACTCTTCTCATCCAAGGGTGATGGTGTGTTTTTAAAATATATTCAGATATTGTTTTACATACTCTAGCAATGTTTTATCATTTTATTCATATGGATCCTGTCTTTCTTGATAATTGTGTTCCTATACATTTTAAAGTGAATGGAATGTTTTTGTTTTTACTTGCATTTATTGGCAATAATATCATTTTCTGAAAAATATAAATTTTTATTATACCCATACATAAAATTAAAAAAGAGTTCTAGGAATTAAAAAAAATTAGAATATCTTATTTTTGTTCTTGACTGACAGTTTGACCTGTTATAGAATTCTAGATTAGACTTAATATTCTTTGTAACTTTGGTGATCTCTGTTCTTTTGTCTTCAAGCACTCAGTGTTGCTGATAAATCTGATTACCAGCTGAATTCTCATTTCTTCATAAGGAAATTTTTTTCCCTCTGAGAAAACACTTAGAGTATTTCTCTGAATTCTGTAATGTTCAAGAATTTTGTAGTTTTTAATGGGTCATTTTGATCATTTATTTTGCTGGAAATGGTTCATTTCAATTTAGAATTTCTCTTTTTCTTTAGCTCTATAAATTTTCTCTTAAAAAATGTATTTTGTCATAACTCCATACTTTTTACTTTTTACTCCATCTTATAAATAAGAAATTAGTTCTTATTTGTTTGAGCTACTCTTAGTCTAACTTTAAGTTTCCTGAGTTGATTTCCTTTATGTCTGTGTTGTTTTCTTTCTATTTTTTATAAACATGAATCTGGGCTTAGCCACCTGAGTGGAAGACTTGCTTAGCCATGCTGCATCCTTCATGTAACATAGGCAAGAATACATGTTTGTTGTAAATCACTGAGGTTTAAGAGTTGTTTATTGCATAGCAAAAGATGAATAAGATAATCTACACATTTATTTGTCTTTTTACAATATATACTGATAGACTCATTGCCTTTAAGTTTTTAAATATATTTTCTATTTTTTGAATTCCTTCTCTTTTTAATAATAGTCTTTTTATTTTTGTGTTTTTTAGTTTCTCTGAGAACACTAATTAGGTATTTTAAGTTCATCTTTTTTTGAATTATATCCATTCATCTCGTGATCTTTAATTCTGATGATTTATAAATATATACAGTTCAAAGTAAAAGGATTTAAAAAGATAGAGCATGAAAACTGTAAGCATAAGAAAATGAATGTGGCCATATCAATATCAGACAAAGTAGATTTCAACCTCACAGTATTGCCAGAGATAAAGGGAACATTTCGTCATGATAAAAGATCCACTTGAAGATAAGATAGAATGAGATATTTTTTCCCCTCCCTCTGGCAAGAGATGACAATTTTGTTTTCCTAATCTGACCTTTCTACTAAGGATGATGCCCCTTCAGTCATCACAAGTCCTGCTTTGGGTTTATTCATAGGCATAAGGTTCCTTCTTTATGTGACCGTTAGTCCTGGTTTTACTAGGTTCTCTCTATTACCTTTGCCAGTCAGAAAGTCCAGCTTTTGCATTTGCTTACCAACCCTTTTGGCTTCCCTGATGGCTCAGTGGTAAAGAATTCACCTGCAGTGCAGGAGATGTGGGTTCAATTCCTGGGTTAGGAAGATGCCCAGGAGGGGAAAATGGTAACCTACTCTAGTATTCTTGCCTGGAAAATCCCATGGACAGAGGAGTCTGGCAGGCTGTAGTCCATGGGGTCACAAAGAGTCAGCCTCAACTGAGCACCCTCATAGTACCACCCCTTTTACAGTATAGGGATAAATTTTTTGGTCTTTGTCGAATTGCCTTGTTTTCTTTTGAGACCATATTTGTTGTAATTCATCTAATACCGATATAGTTTTTGGTGGGAAGGGTTTTCAGAATATTTAGTTTAGTATACTGCCTGAAGGGAAAGTCCTATCTTGCCTTTAAACTCCAGTTTCACTGTTTACCTGTGGCCTTGAACAAATTCATCTCAATGATTTTTAATTTCTTCACTTATAAAAGGAGACAGTACTATCTACCTTTTACTTTTGTGTTAGAGGTGCTAGCATATGTATTAAACATGCTTAGCGAAGTATCTGAAATATAATAAGTACCCTTTAAGTGGTTGTTATTCTTTTTTTTCCTCTTTGGTTTACATTAGCAGTAAAAATGAGGGGTTCAGTAAATCTATATTGAATAAAGTGGAATCATAAAGCATTCTGCCACAGGGTTGGTAAATGACTGCTTGCAGACTGGACACCTGTGTTTTAAAGTGAAGTTTTATTGGAATACAGCCATGCTGGTTTGTGTATTGTCATCACTGCTATTGCGTTACAAAGGCAGATTGGATAGTTGAAACAGGGACCAATGCAGGCTTAAAGATACTATCTGTGTTTGAAAAAGGTAGTTTGTCCCTGTTGTGGTATTTAGAGGCAATGACTTTTCAAGATCGAGTTTACTGCTAAGCCTACTAAAGATGTATATATATCAGCATTAGATCTTCTATTATACTATCTATAATTTACTTTTTAAAGTAATTACCTTAATTACTTTCCCTTCATTCCCTCATTCACCTCCAGGCTTTCAGTTGTCCTAAACCCTCTATATCCCACTGACTCCGCAAATGGAACACTTCTCAACCATCCTTTTATGTCCTCCAAGATTAACCCCCTTTTTTGCTAGATCTCTTATTTTTAATTATCATATTATCTTTATGTCTTTTATTTCTTTTCTTTTATTTCAACTTTTTTCTTCAAACAAAACAAAATTCCCCAAGTAAAATCATACACATGTGTCCAGCTAGTTTCTTAATTGTGTCGTGTCTTTTCTAAGTTGGCTGTCATTCGTACATCTGTTGACCTCCTTTTCATTTTAACTGCTGCTGCCCTAGCTTGTATCTTTGTTCTTCATGTCTGGATGTTTTTCCTAATCTGGGCTCACATTTCCATTCCATTCTTATTTCCCACTATGCTCTTCATACACTTCAAGTTCTATATTATTGAGTCTCTACAAACACTTCACACCCTCCACACCTCCTTGCCTTTGTTTGTATGATTTATGATTGGACCTGGAGATCTGTCAACTTCTCATTCCTCTATTCATCCCTTCTCATTCCTTAATTAAAACTCTCTCTCTTACCAGATTTGTGTCACTAACTCTCCAAGCAGCATTTCCTTCCTGCTTTTAATAACCAGTGCTCCTGTAGTATGTTAGAATGCTGACCTGATTCTTAATAAGTTGAATTCTTCTTTTTTGAAATGTTTGTCTCTGCCACTGATGATAATACACTTGAGGATAAATGTGACATCTCACTTATCTTATGTGCTTAGTGTGGCACCTGGCACAGAGCATATCCAATAAAACTTTGTTAAATGAAAGAGCAAATTTAAATAGGTTCTAAGTAAGTTCAATCAAATTGTGAATAATTGTTCAGGCATACTTTTTTGAGTTTTGAGTTTGATGATAGTGTAGAACAACCACAGTCACCCACACAAACATTCTGGACTCTTAGAGCTATTCCCGACCTCAGATGGCAAATTTTTATATCCATAAATAACCCTGTGCAAGCTGCTCTGTGAAGATTCCTTTCTCCTTCAAGGGAGTGAGTAAGCCAAAGATATTAATTGTGAAAATGCAGAGAAAAGTCATAATCTGTAGGATGATGGTTTAAAAATCGTGAACTTTGCCAAAATTAAGTACTTTACTCAGAAGCAGTTTTCCTCTATTCATCTTGAATTGTGTAAAAATCTTATGATCAAAGAGTCAGCCCATTATTGTCCCCTGAAGAGTACATGGTGTTTGGTTATATATCACATATCATCTTTAAAAAGAAAGTGTCTATGAACATCATTTCACAGATGGGTCAATCTGATATCCATAAACATTGGGAAAAAAGTCTAGATCTTATAGGAAGTCTGAGGGAATGAAGGTCACACAAAATTCATTTCCTGTGTCAGCTACTCTGACTGTAAAAATAACTTCATGAGCTCTCCCTGGAGGACTGGAAAACAAATAGAAGGGGCTCGGTAAGTGCTGGGCTTGAGAAACAATAGCATACTTGTGCTTTGGGCTACCAGACACCAAAGAGCCCCAGCAAGGACCCCATGCCCAGGAGAGATTGTGACTTTGGGTATGCTTCCTGAGGAAGTTGGGCTTAGTGTGGGATGGGCTGAGAGATCTACCATAAAGCCTAGGTTTTTGGGCATGCATGGATGACCTTCTGATTGCTCTTTGGTTTGGGGCTACTGGAACTGATCTGACCTCAGAGTGTATTATAGTCAGTAACTAAAATAAACTATGATTAAGAATAAAAGTAGAGTCATATGTCAAATGCAATGAGAAGGCTAAACTCATTTTTCA
The DNA here is from genome assembly GCF_042477335.2 of Ovis canadensis. Lineage (NCBI taxonomy): Eukaryota > Metazoa > Chordata > Mammalia > Artiodactyla > Bovidae > Ovis > Ovis canadensis. The sequence continues at coordinate 54,140,889 of NC_091250.1, forward strand.
GTTGAGAAAATCAAGGCTGAGTATCTTTCTGAGGTCATCTAACTAATAAATGTCATAGCCAGGATTTGAATACAGTTGTATTTTACTTATACATGTGTTTTTAATCAGCATGTCATTTCACATTTCTGAAACATCTATCTACATATGTGTATATGTGTGTATATATACATTTATACACACAAATATGTGTATATGGATGTATATCTACACACACATGTATATATATGTATATATACAAACACACACACATATGTTATTTGCAATATGTGATAAAAATTTAAGGTGCTCAGAACAATGGGGAATTCAGGAATCTATGATCTGTATTTATGGTTAAATAGTCCGTTGTTTGACTGTTGCCATGTAAAAAATTACCCCAAAACTTAATGGCTTAAAATAGCAACCATTTATTATTTCATTGTTTCTTCAGGTCAGAAATCTGGGAAAGGTTTATTGAATACTTCCGGCTCAAGATTTCTCATGAGATTGCAGTCAAGTGTTTGATTGGGGTTGTGCTCTCATCTAGGGTATAGACTGGGAGGAGATTCTGCTTCCAGCTCACTTGTGTGGTTGTTGGCAAGCTGCCGTCTTTCACCACATGGCTCTCTTCATGGAGTTGCTTCACAACATGATAGTCTGGCAAGCAATTTAAGAGCAAGCAAATGAGAGCACCCCAAGACAACTTCTGCTATAGTCTATTCATTAGAAGTGAGTTATTAAGTTGAACCCTCCCTCAAGTGGAGGAGAAGTACTTAAGAGCAAGCATATCAGGAGATGTGGTTTATTGGACCATCTTAGGTGCTTACGATCGGAGATGTTTCTTAGTTTTTTTAAGACCATGTTCAGTTTCCTGGGCTCAGTGATACCTGTGTTCAGATTATTGAGGAATCACTACTGCAAGCATCAGATGTAAATCAATGCAATGTGACATTGCATCTTATCATTCTAGGCAATCCTCACAGCTCTTATTTGTTTCTGATGACAGATCTGTAAGTATAAAACATTCCATTAGGATCAGTAAATTAGATCATAGTTATTACAATTGTCTGTGGCAGAGGCAGAGGCACAATAATATTTACCTATTCATTGCACTCAATGGGGTGTTAAATAGTATGTGTCTATATGTCCTATACATATTGTTAAGGGTAAAATTTGCAATAAGAAAATAGATAATGTAGCATGGATTAGTGGAGAAGGCAATGGCACCCCACTCCAGTACTCTTGCCTGGAAAATCCCATGGACAGAGGAGCTGGTGGGCTGCAGTCCATGGGGTAGCTAAGACACGACTGAGCGACTTCATTTTCACTTTTCACTTTCATGCATTGGAGAAGAAAATGGCAGCCCACTCCAGTGTTCTTGCCTGGAGAATCCCAGGGACGGGGGAGCCTGGTGGGCTGCCGTCTATGGGGTCGCATAGAGTCAGACATGACTGAAGCGACAGCAGCAGCAGCAGCAGCAAGGATTAGAAGACTGGGACCTAGATATTGTCTTTGTGTGGACATATTATTTAATCTCTTTGGTTCCCATTTTCCTTATCTGTATAATGAGGTAATTGAGCAAGAAGAGGAGTGGGCAACTCAGAAGCCTTCATGGATTAGGCAAACGGTACAAATGAGTGAAGGATTAGGTATAAGACAGAATGAGCAATGGGGCTATGACCGCTGGAGAAGGCACAGACTATCTCTAAGAAGGGACTCTACTGCCATGGGAAGGTAAAGGCACAATGTTTCCAGATCTTTTGACTTTTCAGAAGAAGTTAGAAATCAAGGCTTTTTGTAACAACTCATATTTTTAAAACTCTGTATAGGCCAAGCTATTTATCCTGTGGGTGCTCAGTCTGAAAACCTTGAATGAGTATTTTATTAAGAACTCTCTAATTTAAAAAATGGTGTTCCTATTGTTTATATTAAAATGTCAACTTAGGAATACTGTGATGTAGGACATATTTATCACAAAAATTGGGAAAAATATCTCTTTTATGTACAGTTGTTGTAGGTACACATAAAAATATTCTTTGTCTTCCTTTAGGTGTTTTGTTTTTCCAACATTTCAATTGCTTTAGAAAGACCTACATTTCTGCTCCAAGGAATCAATAAAGAATAGTTAATGTGAAAGACACTTCTCATTTCATTTATATTTGACCCTTAGTGCTGCTGGGAAAATAGAACAGGAATTACAAATGAGAAATTTAAATGAATCTTGATGCTAACTGATAAGAATCTTTGCTACCTCAGGTCATGGACTCAGTGATAACATCTATCTAATACTTGTTAAAATTAAGTCATAAATTGTATTCATAAAGATTTTTATAAATAACCACACACGGGGTCAATGTCAACAGAAGAAATTAAAAAAGCAATTGAGGAGTCCTGATGCATTAGCTTGTGGGCCCTGGAATTGACTGTGTGATCGTCAGGACCCAATTTTTACCTAATAAACACGCAAATGCCATTGTTAATATTGACACAGGCAAGTTAAATGGAGATAGTCTTCATGATAAAATGTCATTTTGGAAGAATTAATATGAAGATCATGAGTTTAAATACATGGAAGAGACATGAAATGGAAGCTCCTGGGCCCTGTGAGTTGTGGAAGTGATAACTGGGAGGAGGCTATTTCTAGAAGACTCTGCAATTTCTTTTTAATTGGTTAGGTGAAAGAGACTGCTATTGTATTAATACTAATTCAGGGAAACTATTTCCTTCACTGATTTAAGGCTTCCAAGGAAGCAAGCCTAGGGTCAGTGAAATACTTTACCATCTTTGCTTTTCCATTAGCAGCAGACCCCTGACTTGTGGCCCTGCAGGGAGGCTAGTACCCAGCACATACCTTGTGATCTGTGCTCCAGGGTCAGAGTTTACTAATCGTCCTCCTGGACTCTGGTTCCTGCCAAACTGACTAGACAGCCCTGCTGGTTTTGAGGTATTAAGCAAGGAGATGTTCAGCATGGACTTTTCACTGAGACCTTCTGGGTTTGCCTCCTGTTGAGATCACCTATTTGTTAGCTCTGTGACCTTGGGAAAGTTGGTTAACATCTCTCTGCCTTGGCTTTCTCATCTGCCAAGTGGGGATAATCCTAGTACATGGGATTGAGGATTAAATTAGTTGAGTCTTATAAATAATAGGAAATTCTCATAACACACAGTATGCATTAGATCAATTTTAGCTATTACTGTTATTATTGTTATTATTGTTTCTTCCCAAGGCTTTTGCCAACCTCATAGACCTTTCCCCTTGTTTGCCACACCTGTTATATCTGTTGCCAATTTCTGGTGCCAAACTTACTTGATGATTAGGAGATTAGGAGACATTTTGCCCAGTCATCCTTTTCACAATTAATGGGTCAGAATTTCTTACAGATGATGGGTACCTGAGTATTACTTAATAGAAAGAAGGGTTCCTGGATGTGTTTTCAGGGAAATGACCTACTGCAGAGCTCTATATGTGGGCCTCAAGTTTCTGATAATAGGTACCTCTGCTAATGTGGACCTTAGTATTAAACATTCTATAGTAAACTTTCAGTCTCCTCCACCTGTTTTGTTTTACAGTAGGGAAGAAATACTCGCTTCTCTTTCTGGATTTAGCTCATTTATCACAAACTTTCCAAATGTTTTGAGAGCCACTATTCCCTGTGTAGAATAGGCCACTTCCTCCTTGGGGCTATGGGCTTCCCTTGTGGCTTAGCTGGTAAAGAATCCGCCTGCAATATGGGAGACCTGGGTTTGATCCTTGGGTTGGGAAGATCCCCTGGAGAAGGGAAAGGCTACCCTTCTCCAGTGTTCTCCAGAATACCCACTGCAGTATTCTGGCCTGGAGAATTCCATGGACTCTATATTCCATGGGCTCGAAAAGAATTGGACACGACGGAGCGACTTTCACTTCTGTGGGGTTACGACTGTATCCTGCACTAACTTTTATCCTGGGAACCATGCCATTTTAGCACAACTTTGGCGTCCATGTCTGATCTCTACTTGTGAGTCCCTTGAAAGTATCTCAAGTACTAAAAACAGGCTTGGCATAGAATGTGTGTACGTGTGTGCTCAGTCATGTCCAACTCTTTGTCCAACTTGTGGACTGTAGCCTGCCAGGCTCCTCTCTCCATGGAATTTTCCAGGCAAGAATACTAGAGTGGGTCGCCATTTCCTTCTCTGGGGGATCTTCCTGATCCAGGGATCGAGGCTGGGTCTCCTGTATTTCCAGCATTGGCAGGTGGATTCTTTGCCATTGCACCACCTGGAAAGTTCTAGCATAGAATAGACACTTTAAAAAATGCTTTTTGATTGAGGATGAGGACAAAGTTGGCTGCCAGGAAGATGGCTCTGTTGGTGAAGACCTTGAGGAAGGAACATTTGTTTTTTCATTCAGACTGGATCAGGCTTTGTTTGGACACTTTCTAAGGAAAGACAGGTGACTTGAGCCATATGTCTAAAACACAGAAGTGATTCCCAAGAAGGTTGCTGATCCTGAACTTGGTATAGCTACTTTTACAATGCTTGAGTAGGATTATATAACTTAATACTTGTAAAGATAATTAAAGGAATTTTTTTGAGAATGGAGCCTAAACTTGGAATAAACTTGTGCTGTTATTACTATTCACCATGAGCATAAAATCACACACACCCACAGTACTGCACAGACATACCTAATGTAGAAGAGTATTGGGGTATGGTGTTAAACTAGTAAATTCTTTTGCTGTCATATATTGAACTCTAACCAGGAAGGTAGTATTTCTTTTGGCCTTAGTAAGTCTTCTCATCTTTGGAGCCCTTTATTTTGGATCTCTAACTCACTTGATCCCCTTTTTGCAGCTCATGTTGGTCCTCTGATTTAGGATCTTCCTTGTGTCCAAACTAATATATTTAATGTGGACAGAGCTCAACCACTTTGTTAATAATGCTTGGATTTATATTCTTTTAGGTTTTCTGATTTGATTATATTGAGTATAGCAACTACATTCCAATGATCATTGCTATTTCTTTATCCAGTAGGTGTTACACAAACAAGTTTAAATAATTAAGAAACAATGACTCTTTCTAAAGTCTTTAAATGACTTAGAATGTCTTTGGCATAAGTATATCTTGTAATTTCAGTTAGGAATGAAGAAGATTATTTCCATTATTCAAGTAACCTTCTTTCCACCCTGTTTTCTGTCTATCACTACAAATGGCTCCTAATGATAGTAGCCAATGTCAAAGCCATCTGCAAAAGTGTCTGTTATTAATACAATATCCTGATTGCAGACGATGTGTTTGGACCTATGTGAGTTAGCAGTTTCATGCTGGCTACGTGTGGTAACACACTTTTGGTCTAGACTTGGCAGGCACATTTAGGCAGGCAGTTGTCCAGTGAGAATTTTCACTATTTGGGTGGAGTAAGGAAATTAAGAGAAGAAAGTGGAAAGGAAGCATGGTGTCATAGAAAGAGTGAATTTGGAATCAGGCAGACCTGGCTTTCAGTTCCAGGCCTACCATTTATAAACCATGTTATATTGGGCAAATTATTTAACCTCTACTGGCCTCAGGGTTCTTATCAAAGATGAATGATTACTAAATAGTGCCTAGATATGGCACTGGGTTGTTGTATTACATGAGATTACATGAAATCTCAAATGCTGGCTTTAAAAATAAAATCCAGTCAATTATTGAAGCCTTTGTTAGAATTAAATGATCAGATCCTTTCTTTTCTGTGAGCAAGTTTGAAGTAGTTTTGAATACAGAAGCAAGTGGGAGAAAGGTCTAGTGACTATAGTGAGATTCAAAGGCAGAGAGAGGAGACTCTAAGATAGTGCCATGAAAGAAAGAGAAAATAATAGAACATTGCTAGTCTGTAACAGACCTGAAACTAGGCTGTTTACCCATATTGTGTCACTGCAGTTATACAACATTTTGAGTTATACATTCAGCACATTGTAAAAATGAAAAAACTGGGGCTCTGTTAGAGAGAGGAAAGGACTTGGGGAATATGCAGTAGGGGAGTGACAGAGTTTGGTTGACAGATTAGAGATTGATCTGATGTTCATGGCCTGCGCCATAGTCTGCAGAGAAAGTAATGAGGGGAGGCCTATGCTGGGTTACAGGATTGGTCCATTACAGCTTAATTCTTGTTGGCCATGTGCAGTGATGTGATAGTATTTGTCCCCTTCTTAGGGAATCCAGAGAAAAATTTCTACAGTCTTTCTAAATGTTTTGCAAAACAGATGATTTCTTCAATGATTTAAGAGAGAATATTCTGTTGGTTTCTAGTGTTTGTTTTTTTTTCCCCCCAAAATTGGTCAAAAGAAAAATGTCAGGCTTTCTTCAAGCCAGGCTTCAGCAATATGTGAACCATGAACTTCCAGATGTTCAGGCTGGTTTTAGAAAAAGCAGAGGAACCAGAGATCAAATTGCGAACATCTGCTGGATCATCAAAAAAGCAAGAGAGTTCCAGAAAAACATCTATTTCTGCTTTATTGACTATGCCAAAGCCTTTGACTGTGTGGATCACAACAAACTGTGGGAAATTCTTCAAGAGATGGGAATACCAGACCACCTGACCTGCCTCTTGAGAAACCTGTATGCAGGTCAGGAAGCAACAGTTAGAACTGGACATGGAACAACAGACTGGTTTCAATTAGGAAAAGGAGTACGTCGAGGCTGTGTATTGTCACCCTGCTTATTTAACTTATATGCAGAGTACATCATGAGAAACACTGGGCTGGATGAAGCACAAGCTGGAATCAAGATTGCCGGGAGAAATATCAATAACCTCAGATATGCAGATGACACCACCGTTATAGCAGAAAGTGAAGAGGAACGAAAAAGCCTCTTGATGAAAGTGAAAGAGGAGAGTGAAAAAGTTGGCTTAAAGCTCAATATTCAGAAAACGAAGATCATGGTATCCGGTCCCATCACTTCATGGGAAATAGATGGGCAAAGAGTGGAAACACTGTCAGACTTTATTTTTTTGGGCCCCAAAATCACCGCAGACGGTGACTGCAGCCATGAAATTAAAAGACGCTTACTCCTTGGAAGGAAAGTTATGACCAACCTAGATAGCATATTCAAAAGCAGAGACATTACTCTGTCAACAAAGGTCTGTCTAGTCAAGGCTATGGTTTTTCCAGTGGTCATGTATAGATGTGAGAATTGGACTGTGAAGAAAGCTGAGCACTGAAGAATTGATGCTTTTGAACTGTGGTGTTGGAGAAGACTCTTGAGAGTCCCTTGGACTGCAAGGAGATCCAACCAGTCCATTCTAAAGGAGATCAGTACTGGGTGTTCTTTGGAAGGAATGATGCTAAAGTTGAAACTCCAGGACTTTGGCCACCTCACGCGAAGAGTTGACTCATTGGAAAATGACTCTGATGCTGGGAGGAATTGAGGGCAGGAGGAGAAGGGGACGACAGAGGATGAGACGGCTGGATGGCATCACTGACTTGATGGACGTGAGTTTGAGTGAACTCCAGGAGTTGGTGATGGACAGGGAGGCCTGGCGTGCTGCAATTCATGGGGTTGCAAAGAGTCGGACATGACTGAGCGACTGAACTGAAGTGCAGATGTACTCAGGCACTTGGCCCCACCATTCACTAGAAAGCCATTCAAATTAATGACTTTGTACTACTTGCCAAGCATTGTGTTAGGCCCTGGAAATATACACATGAAGAAGTCAGCATGGTCTTTGCCTTCATAGAACTTTCATTCTAGATGGGAATACAGGCACTAAATAATTACACAGAAAAGTCTTTAATTGCAATATAAAGAAGAACTTTGGGAGAAGCGTAAAAGTCATTAAGTTATTTTAAGAGGACAAATAACTAAGTGGAGGTGAGGAGAGGATTGTCATCCAAATCTATCCTAAGGCTGTGATATTTCAGCTGAACCCTGCAAGATAAGTAGAATGTATCCAGCTAAAAAGGATGGAACTCTCTAGTCTTACTTGTCTGTCTGGCATGTCTGTTTCTGATCTCTTTTTTTGAACACCTGCTTATACTTTGAACTTGGTACCAATCTCACTCCACTCTGGGTATATTTCACTTGGGATAGGAGGTAATTGACTTGGGCTTCAACCAGTCACTCTCACTTGCCTTTCTCACTGACTTTGGAACTTTTTCACAGCTTCTTCTCTACTACCTTCTCTATGCCTCTTGTTTTTGCTCTCTTTTGCTTGCTTTCTGCTTACATGTCAAAATCGAAGGGAAGAGATTTTACAAAAACGACATTTTTCATTTTAGATAATGCTAGTTGTATTGAAGAGTGGTTCCCTGAGATGCAGAGCAAATTTAAATTGCATCTCTTGTTTGATACGACTGCTGGTGAACATAAGAAAATAGCATTCATTTATTAAGGAAGCCATGTGCAAATGCAGGGCATGTTTGCAAAGGCTTATTATAGTAGAAGAGGCAATTGCTGCTTTGTTTATTTGGTTTGTGGCGAAGTCATTACAATGCTCTTCTAAGAAGGAAAATGCACATAGACTCAGATGTCTCTGGCAGCACAATTGCTTCCATTTTATTTAAAGACAACCCCAAATTTAAAAACAATTGTTGCAGTGGACATTGCTTATTTTGGGCTGTCCTACACCCATTTGAGCCACTCTTAGAAACATCACTGTAGTATTCTTTGTAGTATCATAGTTAAAGTAATGCTTACTGTTGCAGTAAACAAATGGTAAGATTTCAGTGCCTAAATTTTATAAAATATACTTCTGACTCATTTTATTGTGTGATGCAGGTAGTCCTAATAAAGTGGCTTCTATTTCCTCATTTGGAAATCTCCACTCCTTCCATCTTCTTGACTCTGCCCTCCTCTAAATGTTTAGAATCATTTTTTAACAGTTAAGTAGGAAAAGAGAGAATATCACATGTGGAAGGCTGTCATGGGTAAAGCTTTCATACCATTGGCTACAGTTCTGTCACATGATCACATATAGCTGCAAGAAAAGTCAGAAATGCATTCAGGTTGCTTGTGTGGGAGGAAAAGGAACTAGCAGTTTATGCTGCAGATATCTCTCACTTCCCCATGTTTCAGCAGATATTGACTCCACCCCAAAAAGATACAGTGTGTATCTCAGCTCTCATCTGTTCTGCTCAGGGATGGATGTATGACCGACACAAGTTCAGGCACACTGGGACTCTCGATTTTTGTTGTGATTGGGTGGCATACTCTTTCTTAATGGAGACAAATAAAGGGACATGTAGTCCTATGGGAACCGTCCCAAGATGGAAGGTGGGATGGGGGTACTGCCTTAGAGATTGTAGCCAACACCTGAAAGTGCGTCCAGAAATGGAGACTGATAAACCAGTTTTTGGTCAGTCTTGGCTGTTGGATCAATCTTTTCCTGAATCCTTATCTAGTTTTCCAGAGGAAAGAGTTATTTTTCTTTGTTTGTTTAATTCAGTTTGTGTTGTGATTTCTTTTCTTTAAAATTTGCAGTCTTCCTAATGCCCTCCTAAGTGATACAATTCCACAAGGACTTTGCAAGTGTATACTGTTTAAGTGACTTTGTTTGGGAAATTATTTAATTGCAGAAATGGGCAGGTTCTTAATTTAAGGCATTGTAATTACATCTGATTGCACACTTGCTAGTTCCACAAAGGCTTTGCAATATGTATCTCTTGCTTTTTAACCTCACATGGTGCAATTTCCATTATAAACACTGAGTTCCCTTCTGGCCAGCTTTGGACTTCCCCCTTATTGGCAATATTGGTCATTTCAGTGGTTACATTGTTTAAACTCATAGCTCTAAATACATTGGATTTCCAACAGAAGCCAAGGTAGGGCAGGGATCAAACTTGCCCTGTGATTATATACATGTAGGTAATAGTATTCATCATTTTCATTTTATATTTCCTAAGAGCTAATAATTAATGCAGCAGTGTGTCCAAATCTGTTTATAAATACATGGTAAAACACAGAACTTCAAAACTTCCAATGTTATAGTAACAAAGGGGGTTTTCCAGATTTCTTTGAGATGGAAGAGTAAGCTACTGGCTAGAGGAGACATGGGATAGACTGTATATTTAGCTATAACAAGGAATGTTTTAAACAAGAGAGAATTTTATTTTTCCTTCATAGAAAAATTTGAGCTGGTATTACAGCCCTACCCTGAGAATTCTTGAGACAGAGATTTCTTTCATTTCGTTGCTCTTGTATCATCTTGTTCACATGATCCAAGGTGGCTCACCATTATGTCTGAGTTTCAGCTAGGATGAAGATGCAGAGTTAAAGAGGAGGGAGCTTAGTTGGATTAGGTTAGATTGTACTATGGTAATCATTATCTGAAAAATATTAGTGGCATAATTTTTGCTTCTGTGATATGTTGATTAGGGATCACTAGTGATTCTGCCTCATGTACTCTCACTCAAGGACAACAAAGGATGGATCTGCACTGTTTGGAGCGTTGCTCGGGCCTGTGGGAAGAGAAGGGCAAGCTGGACAGTCTTGCATCAGCAGCTAAAAGATTTTGTTCCTCCTTACCTACTGGCCAGAACTGATGACATGACCACACCTAACATCAAACGGTACAGAAGTACAATCCTACAGCAGAATATAAGTGAACAATCTTAATGACTATTACAGACAGTATGTCTTTTCAAAGCCTAACCTGAAAGTTTCACATATCAGTTATTTTGATATTCTATTTGTCAGAACACTGGTATATGGTTACACCTAGCTAAAAAGGAAGCTAGTAAATGTTCATCTTCATTTCTGTTACACTGGTTGTGATTTCTAGTATTTCAGTTTTCCTTCATAGAGTTTCCATCTCTCTACTTATGTTACATCTGTTCTTCTATGTTGTCTACTTTTTCCACTAGAGGTTTAGGATATAAATCATAGTTATTTTGGCTAGTCTGATAATTCCAAAATATCTGTATTTTGATTTTCTTGCTTGCTTCGTATCTTAAGATTGTGTTTTTCCTTGCCTATGAGACATTAGTATACTTTGTAATTTTTGTTGAAAGCCAGCATGGTGTGTTGGGTAATAGGAACTGAGACAAATAGTGCTTTAGTGTGATGTTTTATGTTCATCTTACTATTAATAGTAGATGTGGTCTGCTTACCAGCTCTAGGGTCTGAAGCCTCGGTTTTTCTTTAGCATCCTTATTTTTGTATTCAGGGTTGTTTTTAGATTTCCCTGGGAACTCTTTCTTAAACAGAGTCTTCACCTTGAATTTCTTCAGTTGAAACTTTCTGTTGATATTAGTAGTACCCAAGAACTCTGTTGATGTGTGGTAAGCTGGGAGAAGAGAAGGGAAAGCATTCTGTACTCCATGACTCACTCTTAGTCTTTTAGAGAGAATCACTGGGCTGTGACCTTCACAAGTGCATCTCAACTTTTAATTTTTATTATTTATGTGAAACAGGAAGGTTGGACAGAGGCTGAAGTTGGGTATTTTCTTTCTCCCACATGAGTTAGGCTCTATAAAGTGATTTCCCTTAAGGGCGAAGAAGAGAAACCTCTGTGTGTTCTCTGTTGTGGTTCTCTGTTTGCCTATTTGTCTTTCCAGTTTCTAGGACATCGGTTTGCCCTATGACCTCAATTCTGAAATGAACCTAAGCAAAGTTGTTTATTTTCCTCTTGTTCAGATTTTATTTTGTTGTGAGGGAGGTAGTATGACTTCCAAGTTCTTTATGTATCCAAGCAGAAGCTGGCTGTAAAGAAGTTTTTCATCACTAAAGTACTATCATCTGATGAATGTGGTCCTTATGCTTGGAAGTCATGTGTCCAGTTTAATAATTGGAATTCTATCACTACATAATAAGCAGGGGGAATGCCAGTCTCTGACACACCCGCAATAATGGAACTGCAGATGAGAATACTACAGGGCTTAGGTGTGTCTGAAGAAACCACAAAACACCCTTAGAGAACAAATCAGCATTGGAATCTGTTAAGCACAAAGAATTCCAGTGCTCGATTTGTAACTGTGCCAGTGAAGTTGGAACTTGCTGTCCTCCATTTGTCTTCTTCTCCAGCTGTGACACTGGAGAGCCACTGGTGGTCTAATGAAAGGACAAGGGGAATGGAGGTGGGGCAGTACAGAAGCTAACCTTGTCCTACTCTCAGGAACATGTGGGGAAATTTTTAATTGGATGTTTGGAGTTTTGTTATAATGGACAAAGCCTTTTATTTCCTGATTGTGACCAGAGGACAGCGGAATTACTGAAAGAGCTAAGGAAGTTGTGGTGGAGACTCCCAGTTGCCTGTCCCTTCTCTCCTCCTTACTTTATAATAAACCTGGATTTTCAACTAGGCAGGTTGTGCCCTATCTAAAACACTACCTTAAACAGCCTTCTGGACAGTGAGCTGGAAACATAAGTGTTGTGTGGTACCTATGTTAAGTTTCACTAAGCATTCCTATCCTTTCTTTTTCCTGTATCACACTCCTTGGAATGTGGCTCTCCAGCAGCCATTTTGGACCATGAAGATGGAGGTGGAGTTTCACCCTTTAGGTTTAGCTAGGAGGAACCCGACTCCCTGAGGAACATGAGCTACAACACCAGTCCTGCACATTTCACCCCCAAACTAAGTTCATATATTCATAAATATGTTTCTATCTTATTATCTCCATTTTCAGGGTTCTATTTCTCCTAATAAAACCTATTTCTAACTGATATAAAACCTAACCCAGATTTTATGAATGGGGAGAAAAATGAGACCATGGGGCAAGTATGCAGGGCTAGAGTGGTGAGAAAAATAAACTTGATTTCTCTAGCATCTAGCTCATTCAATAAACCAGTTAGAAAATAAGAAATACCCAAACCAAGAAAGGAGGAGAACTGAGTAAGCTCAGCTCCTTCAACAAGCAGACATTAACATGAGATTAAATACTTAAGAATTTTATTAGGAAAAACAGCTGAATGAGAGAAAGTTGAGGGAGCTGGGTAAGGTTGGGAGAGCCATCAGAGTACTATGCAAGTATGACTGTGTGTGAAGAGAGAGAGGGAGAATGTAGCATGGAAGCATGGCAGACTGTCATGCAGTTGAAGGAGAGTTGTGCAAAATGATCAGGAAGATGAGCCCAAGCTCACCCTTGGAGGAAAACTATCTCCTAGAGATGGGTCGGTCTTAATATGCCTGCTATACCCTGTCTGTGGCTGGTGGCAATCCATGTGAGAAATGGCCTCACACAAACCCTGCTGAGAATTTCAGAGCTCAGTAGCTAGAACCCTTATCATTTACACTCCCCAACCTGGGAGATCTGCAAAGGGCATTCTCAAGGATATGACAAACTGAGCAGGCAGCTCCAGACAGTGGGTACCTATGTGTCCCCAGTGACCTCTGTGCAAGAGGAATAGACTCATGGCCGAAGCACAGGATCACCTGCATTCAACAGGGTCAGGTACCACACCAGGGTTACCTGTGAAAGATGAGAAGAACTTCAGTAATGTCAACTCAATGACCCTTTGATGTAAGTCTAAAAAGACCTTGATGTTGATGGCCCTGGTCAGGTGTCAGACTGCACTCAGTGTCAGCTGCAGTACAAGGCTCGCTGCGGATGCAGTTCCACATAAGACATCCCAACCATCACTGCATTTGCCATGATGTTAAAACTGCAGGGGAGGGTTCCACCATCATAAAGGTGAAAAGTGAAAGTGTTAGTCACTCAGTCGTGTCTGACTCTTTGTGACCCCACAGACTGTAGCCCCCCAGGCTCCTCTGTTCATGAAATTCTCCAGGCAAGAATGCTGGAGTTGGTTGCCATGTCCTTCTCCAGGGGATTTCCCGACTCAGGGATTAAACCTGGGTCTCCCACATTGCAGTCAGACTCTTTACTGATTGAGCCACCAGGGAAGATCCCATCATAAAGGTGAGATAACTTTAAAAGTCATCTGAGAGGTTTCTGAAAGTGTTGTGAGTGTAACAGTGGTGATATATAATAATTAAGAGATTCATAGATAAAATTAATTTGATAGTTGAAACTTTACTTTTGGATAATTACTTATGGATAGTGATACATTTCCAATTACATGGTGATTTAAACTTTTTAATCTAAACTTATTAACCTTTAACTTTATTTAAATTTTAAAGAAAAATGTGAAATATAGTCAAATGACTTATGGATATGGCAAAAAATTATCGAGTAAGGAGTTTATCTGCTAGGCTGACACAGCTGGCAAATGATGGGGCTATGGCAAGAAGCAAGACCTTTCAATTCTTTCTAAGACATTTTGTTTTCTCTCCAAGAGTGACTGGCTTTTAGAAAAGGAAAGCTAGCTAATCATGATCTGGGTGACATGGCTTTTAAAGAGACAGGCCCCACTGTGGAGTGAAATCAAAGGTTTATTGAGTGTCCCAACTGCCAGTTCTCTGTGCATATTCAGGAAAACCAAATGTGAGGAGGGAAAATGTTATTCAAACAATATCCAAGAGAAAGTTGAGACTTAAGTTTACACAGGTTGTGAAAAGAAGTGGAAAGCACTCTCTACAAGGCAGGAAAGAGTCTGGAGACACTGGGACAGAGCTGAGTGGACCTGAGAAGACAGTGTTGGCTGGAATCCTGCCATGACTACCTTCTGTGGGCCATCTTTAACTTGCCAGTGGCTAGGAGAGGGAGCTATTTAGGGGAACAGGCCATTTCTGATAGGGACAATCACACTGAAGCTAGGTTTTAAAGGTTTACTTTCTGCTTCTACTTTGAACTTTGAGGAAGTTCATTGAAAAATTTAAGCTATATTTTAAGCATGATCCTTACTAGTGGAGAGGGGTTGTGTCTTCTTCAACTTCCTGTGTACATAGTAGGTGTAGAACAAATTTTTAAGAAATGATGGAATGTTTGGTGTTATTCCTCATCAGAAAGCAGAAATAAATACTCTGGGAAAATCCTTTGTCATAGCATCTCTTCCCTCCTTTTGTTTTTAAAGCTCTCCTATGATGGCGGCATGAACTAGAAGGACCTACCTGTCTAGAGAGATGCCTGGACTGAATGTCATGAGAATCAGCAGAGAGTGCCTGATTCAGAGGAGAACAAGAAGGTAAGCAGGTCTAGCACTGCCAGATTTACTTTTTATGTAGGATTGTCCAATACTGTAGAATCTTGTCCTATTACTGAGTGCATGCTGCCTGATGGTCTTGCCCTATAAAGGAATGTAAGGAATGGCATATCTGTGACTTGTATAGTGTCTTTATGTTTTGGCTGTGCCAGGACAAGAGGTTGGATAGGCTTGTTTTCAGGGAGCTTGTTGAGCCACTGTTGTGCATATAGTACCAATTCTCAGACTGCCCTGCCATGTCCCTCTCAGTCAACATATGTTGTCTGTCTTCTCCAAATATTATGACAACTGCATTGTATCAACTATCATTAAACAATGGAAAATTCTATCACAAAAATTCTGTTTTGTCTTTATGATAGCTACTAACAATATTTGGAGAAGGCAATGGCAACCCACTCCAATACTCTTGCCTGGAAAATCCCATGGGCAGAGGAGCCTGGTAGGCTGCAGTCCATGGGGTCACTAAGAGTAGGAAACCATTGACTGACTTCACTTTCACTTTTCACTTTCCTGCATTGGAGAAGGAAATGGCAACCCACTCCAGTGTTCTTGCCTGGAGAATCCCAGGGACAGTGGAGCCTGGTGGGCTGCCGTCTATGGAGTCACACAGTTGGACACAACTGAAGCGACTTAGCAAACAATATTTGGCTCATTGTAATATCTAATAAGTATCTGTTAATTAAATGAATAAGAGAATGTTTCTTACTCTAATTATTATAAACTGATTTTTATATGTATTTTTAATTATGATACTTATTCAAATCCCCCTATAGTTCATTAATTTTTTTGAAGGAAAGTGCTGGGAACAGTTAGTACAATAAATTCAAAGAAGTGCTATACTCCAAGGGTTAAGAAAGAAGCAGTAGATGAGACATTATGAATTCTGAGTTTCTTGGCTCTAGCAAGAGTAGTTATTATAACTAGCATTGATTGAATACTTATAATATGCTAGGCACTTTACACATCCTATCTTATTTAACTGTCATGATAAAGCTCTATAAAAGATACAGCAGGGTTGCCTTGTTTTTCATCAGCATTCACTATTGTGTTTTCTCCTTCTTTGGCACACCTCTGGACCATATTTCCCAGCTCTCTTGCTCGTGGGAGTGGGTGACTGATGTGAGTCACCTCTGCTGAGGTGAAAAGAGCTCGTGTGTTTTCTCCACACACATTCTTCCACATCCACTGTTCGAAGCAGAGTTGGAGTCCTAAATAGTAGCAGAGCCATATGATGAAAGTTATCATTTTTTAACTCTATTTCACAAAAGAGGAAATCAAGGCTAGAGAGATCAAGTAACTTGTACATAGTAGGCAAATGATCAAGTGTATTTGATTAAGTAGTTTAACTCAATATGTCTTCATCACCACTGAGTGTACAGTGTAGTCTTGTAAACTCAAGCCACAGCATCTCTTCCAGGTATCAATTTCTTTAGCTATAAATGGAATTATTAAGACTGTCTTATAGACGTGTTATTGGGATTAATGAGTTAACACATTAAAAAGCTAATAAGAACATACACAAAATAACTAAAAACAGGATGCTCTGTGTATGTGTGTGTATGTACATGTGCGTATGTGTACATGCCTGGAACTCTGTCACATCAAGGTTGTCGTTTAATAAATATTCCAAGGTTGAAGCCTGAGAATCTCTTTATCACTTGAGGATTTATGTTCAGTGACATTTGTTGGATAGGATTTGACCTGTTATATGAATTATGCTTTCCGTCTAAGGAGACTGTTTGGATACTAATTTGCTTTCTTGCTTCTAAGCAACCATGGACAGGCAGAGGGTCAGGCAGCTCCTCAAGCTGTTTCAGGGCAGCACCTGTCACTGGGTCCTAGAGGAAGCTGTGTTCATGCTTCCTGAGAAGGAAAGGCAGCCAGGTTTAGGATGACAACACAAATGTATAGCAGTGCGGGCTCTCCTGAGCTTCAGGAAAATTAAGTCAGGGTCAAATTCAGAGGTTAAGATTGTTTTGATTTTTATATTGAAAAATAAAAACAATTTTGAGGCAATATAGTGAGAGGACTGAGTCAGAAAAGTAGGATTTGAGCCTTTTACTAATTTTTCAACTGGAATGTGCTTAATAATTTTTTGAAGTCTCAATTTTTATCAGTGGAATGAGGATGACATTGACTACCTTCCTAGAATTGTTCTGAAGTCAGAATGCAGTTTTGCCCAAGAAGGTGACATGCAAATGCTAAACAATTGTTGAGATATTTTTATGATTCAGTTGTATTTGTAGTTTATAGCATCTGAAAGAAAAAAAACCAAACAACTTGTTTTCAATATGGAAAAAAATGATGTGTCTGTTTACCAGTCCTGCCTAATTCTTTGATCACTGCAAGTCTTTGTTTTAGCTCTCTTCATTGTTAATGGTTCTGCTACCAGGGTAGACCGATTCAAGGTACAGGTATTACCATGTGAATTTAACTAAAAAGATCAGGAAAAGATCCATGGGTTAATTAATTAATTAACTTGCTTGTTTGTTAATTTAACATTTTTAAAGAACCTGCTAAATGTGTTGTGTATTGGGGATACAAAAGTGGAATGAGACAGAGTCTTGATCCTGCTTCCAAGTTACAGCACAACAAATCCCCCCTCACAAAACCAACGTACACCTCAATGGATATCACACGGTGATGCAGCAGGCTAATTAAGGGAATTAAGCACAGGGTACGAGGGAAGAACAGAGAGGTGTACTTAATGTATCCTGTGAGTTGGATGTGGAGATCAGGGAAGGCTTTCTACAAGGTGGCTTCCCCTGTCTTGGAGTATGAATAGAAAATAATTAAGCAGAGTGATCTGGTGAAGGTGGAAAAAAAGGCATATGGGAAGAGAGATTATCATGGTCAAAGTTATTATAAAAACAAGAAATAACACAGTGTAGTATAAGCAGTTTAGTGTTCCTGTGTGTTTGTATGTGTAAGGATGAGAGAAACATGTTAAAATTTTATCCTAAAGGGTTTCAGTGTTGGTTGAGGATGGGATGAGATTTTTGGTAGCTATATAAGGAGAAATACCATTATAGTAATTTATGTGATAGGTGATGAGAATCTGAATTATGGCTGTCGTAGTTGAGATGGAAGTAAAAAAAAAAAGAGATAATAACCTGGGTGGAAAACTCAGCAGCCCTGCAAGAGGGAAGAGTTTTGTTTGAATTCCAGGTTTCTAGCTTGCATTATGAGTTGATGGTTTTCCACCAACTGAGATGGAGAATGCAGGAAAAAGTTCAGATTTAGAGGATAGCAAATTCAATATTGCACTTGTTGAGTGTGAAAGGATTTCAGGCCACCCAGGTGGGACGATAGCAGGCATTTGGAAAACTGACAGTGCCCAGTTAGAGGGAGCTTGTGATTTCCTGGACACGCCTGGGGTAGATTAGACTCATTTAGGGACAGGTTAGTGGTAACTAAATGAGAGAATTTCATTCTTTGAAGAAGACACTGCTCCTTGCTCCCCATGGCAGCTGTAATAGAAATGTCTTCTCTTAAAGGCTCCACTCTTAATTTCAAGCAGTGGCCCTTGGGCTCCACTGACTAAGATGTGACAAAACAAATGCATCTCATGGTGGCCAAGAGCTCTGGGAAGGGAGTTGGGAGTTTTGAAGTTTTGAGTTTGAGTTCCTATTTTGTCTGTAGGTAAGTCAGTTCACTTCTGGAGACTCTCTCCTTCCTTATCTTTTAAAGGATGAAAAAAGGAGTTGTTGGCTTCCATATTTCAGTCAAGTCTTGAGGTTCTGTGAACTACCTTTACTGTTTTTCTGTTTTATAACACTGACTTTTAATTCTGAAAGTAGTAAAATATTAAGCAGTAGACTTCATTAAAAAAAGTAGATGTGCAAAATCTTCTAAATTACTGAGTTCCTGGAAATGGGTCATAAATCTGTACACAGTACCTCTCTGCTACCTGGATTCCCATTAATCCAGAGCTCTATTAACCAGTTCTGCACACGCAGTGTAATCTCAAAGTGGGTCTCTAAGTTTATGCCCTCGGTATGCTGATGATTGATATTCATTGTGGTTGCCTTGAGGCAATGTGAAAATCCAGAGTCATCAAAGACAGAGGAAATTATGTCCAGCCTAGTTTCAAAGGTGAACTGTATTGCTTTCGCATGATTTGAAAATCATTAAACTATGTGCGGTGTATATCAAGGCTCTCTGACCTTTTTGTGGGGAGAATTTTTTTAATTTCCATGAGATAGATTCTTTGATTAACCAGAATTTCCTCTTTCCCTGAATACATTAGATAAGAGGGTTTCATATTTACTTATGAGATCCATTGCTATATTCATCTTAATTTTATGCTCATTTGATGTTAAACAAAAGTGAGGATGAATCTAATCTTAGGAAAGACCTCTGGATTAAAAGTCAGGAGCCCCAAGTTGAAGTCCTAGCTGTGTCACTGATGAGCTGTGTGACTTTAGACAAATGACTGCATTCTCTGGGCTTCAGTTTCACCATCTGTAAAATTAGGAAGTGGTAGTAGGTAATCTTTAAGGTCCTTGATGTTCTAAACTGGCATGCATATCTATCTTCCAATGCTTCATTAATGCAACATTAATTGAGTATATGACGGTACTTTTCTAGTCAAGATAACGTTAGCTTAATTTTATAACTAAGGAAACTGGGATATAGAAAGAATAAATACCTTGATAAGGGCAGAACCAGAGTATGAGTTGCAGTATTTGGTTTTTAAGCCTAGTGTTCTATCCTACACACACTGCTGTGGCTCTCCTGAGAGGAGAGTTAGGTGGTAGCTGTGAAAACAAACTGGGGACATTGAGGGCAAGAGGCTTTGCCTGTCATTGTCTCTAGAGAGGATGATGTATATTTCACTGTCTTTCTCTGTTTAAGAAATGCTCTGCATTGCTTTTTGTGGCTTCTGATTGATGCTTTCAATCTTTCTTGGATCAAATCATGTCTCTTGGCAGCTGCAATACTGTAATATGAGGATCAGATCTGCCTGCCTGTCTCAATAGCTGTCAGTTTATCTCTGGATATTTTTAGGTGCCTCAGATAAAGGTAATATAAATACAATGAAAGAATGAATTTCTTTCTGACACTTTGTGCTATTTGAATAAAAGAAAGGAAGTCTCCTTTAAAAATACTGTTTTTCTCCAAATGTGTTCTTTGCATGTAACTTGGTGTTACAAAACCATAAGAACATTTTAGTGGGCATATGGATTTAGGAAACCTTTTTTTTTTTAATTTATTTTTTACTGAAGGATAATTCCTTTACAGAATTTTTCTGCTTTCTGTCAAACCTCAACATGAATCAGCCATAGGTATATATATATTCCCTCCCTTTTGAAACTCCCTCCCATCTTCCTCCCCATCCCACCCCTCTAGATTGATACAGAGCCCCTGTTTGAGTTTCATGAGACATACAGAAAATTCCCGTTGGCTATCTATTTTACATATGGTAATGTAAGTTTCCATATTACTCTTTCCATACATCTCACCCTCTCCTCCCCTCTCCCCATGTTCATAAATCTATTCTCTGTCTGTTTCTCCATTGCTGCCCTGTAAATAAATTCTTCAGTACCGTTTTTCTAGATTCCATGTATATGTGTTAGAATATGGTATTTATCTTTCTCTGACTCACTATACTCTGTATAATAGGTTCTAGGTTCATCCACTTCATCAGAACTGACTCAAATGTGTTCCTTTTTATGGCTGAGTAATATTCCATTGTGTAAATATACCACAACTTCTTTATCCATTCATCTGTTGATGGACATCTAAGTTGCTTCCATGTTCTAGCTATTGTAACTAGTGCTGCAATAAACAATGGGATACATGTGTCTCTTTCAGTTTTGATTTCTTCAGGATATATTGCTGGGTCATATGGTTGTTTTATTCCTAGTTTTTCAAAGGAATCTCCATACTGTCTTCCATAGTGGCTGTATCAATTTACATTCCCACCAACAGTGTGAGAGTATTCTCTTTTGTTCATACCCTCTCCAGCTTTTATGGTTTGTAGACTTTTTGATGATGGCCATTCTGACTGGTGTGAGGTGATATCTCATTGTAGTTTTGATTTGCATTTCTCTAATAATGAGCGATGTTGAGCATCTTTTCATGTGTTTGTTAGCCATCTGTATGTCTTCTTTGGAGAAATGTCTGTTTAGGTCTTTTTCCCACTTTCTGATTGGGTTGTTTGTTTTTCTGGTATTGAGTTGTATGAGCTGCTTGTATATTTTAGAAATTAATCCTTTGTATGTTGTTTCATTTGCTATTATTTTCTTCCATTTTGAGGGTTATCTTTTCACCTTGCTTATAGTTTCCTTTGCTGTGCAAAAGCTTTTAAGTTTAATCAGGTCCTACTTGTTTACTTTTGTTTTTATTTCTGTTACTGTAGGAGGTGGGTCATAGATGACCTTCCTTTGCTTTATGTCATCAAGTGTTCTGCTTATGTTTTCCACTAAGAGTTTTATAGTTTATGGTCTTACATTTAGGTCTTTAATCCATTTTGAGTTTATCTTTGTGTATGGTGTTAGGAAGTGTTCTAATTTCATTCTTTCACATGTAGCTGTCCAGTTTTCCCAGCACCATTTCTTGAAGAGGCTGCCTTTGCCCCATTGTATATTCTTGCCTCCTTTGTCAAAAATAAA
Source organism: Ovis canadensis (assembly GCF_042477335.2). Taxonomy (NCBI): domain Eukaryota; kingdom Metazoa; phylum Chordata; class Mammalia; order Artiodactyla; family Bovidae; genus Ovis; species Ovis canadensis. The sequence goes on from NC_091250.1 coordinate 54,162,473, forward strand.
GTACCCATTGGTGCATAAGTTTATCTCTGTGCTTTCTGTCTTATTCCATTGGTCTATATTTTTGTTTTTGTGCCAGTACCATACTGTCTTGATGACTGTAGCTTTGCAGGAAGCTTGATTCTTCCTGCTCTATTTTTCTTTCTCAAGACTGCTTTGGCTATTGGGGGTCTTTTGTGTTTCCATATGAATTGTGAAATTTTTGTTCTAGTTCTGTTAAAAATGTCATTTGTAATTTGGTAGAGATAGCACTGAATCTGTAGATTACATTTGGTAGTATAGTCATTTTTACAATATTGATTCTTCCTACCCAGGAACATGAAATATCTTTCCATCTCTTTATGTCATCTTTGATTTCTTTCATTAGTGTCTTATAATTTTCTGTGTACAGTTCTTTTGTCTCCTTAGGTAGGTTTATTCCTAGATATTTAATTCTTTTTTGTTGCCATGGTGAATGGGATTAATTCCTTAATTTCCCTTTCTGACTTTTCATTATTAATACATAGAAATGCAAATGATTTTTGTGTATTGATTTTGTATCCTGCAACTTTGCTAAATTCACTGATTAGTTCTAGTAATTTTCTGATACTATCTTCAGGGTTTTCTATGTACAGTATCATGTCATCTGCAAACAGTGATCTGGATTCTTCTTTTCTGATCTGGGTTTCTTTTATTTCTTTTTCTTCTCTGATTGCTGTAACTAGGACTTCCAGAACTATGTTGAATAATAGAGGCGAAAGAAAGTGGACACCTTTGTTTTGTTCCTAATCTTAAGGGTATGCTTTCAATTTTTCACCATTGAGAATGTTTGCTGTAGGCTTATCATATATGGCCTTTTCTATGTTGAAGTAGGTTCCTTCTACACCCATTTTTTGAAGAGTTTTAATCATAAATGAGTCCAAAACATTTCTTAATATGATGAGAATTCTACGACCCTTTAAAACAGTAATGCTCATAGTGGATATAAAGGAGGGAGAAAGCATACACTGTTCCCCAACCACAGTTAACTACTAATTTTCCTCCAGCCTCTCTCCCCATTCCAACAGCAGGATGTTTCAGGGCACATTTTCTGGAACTGACTTTGTGTAGGGAGTTGTACACATTCCCTGTGCACCAAAAGGGAAGGTAACTATCATTTATTAAACACCTCCTATGTGCCCTGGGACTGTAAGGAGATCCAACCAGTCCATTCTGAAGAGATCAGCCCTGGGATTTCTTTGGAAGGAATGATGCTAAAGCTGAAACTCCAGTACTTTGGCCACCTCATGCGAAGAGTTGACTCATTGGAAAAGACTCTGATGCTGGAAGGGACTGGGGGCAGGAGGAGAAGGGGACAACAGAGGATGAGATGGCTGGATGGCATCACTGGCTTGATGGACGTGAGTCTGAGTGAACTCCGGGAGTTGTTGATGGACAGGGAGGTCTGGCGTGCTGCGATTTATGGGGTTGAAAGAGTTGGACATGACTGAGCGACTGAACTGAACTGATGTGTCAAGTATTTTCATGAAAGTTATTTTATTTCCTTTTTTCAACTCTATTTGCTGGTCTTTTGATCCATATTCATACAGTGAAGAACCTGAGGCTCAGATAGGTTAAGGAACAGTTTGTAAGAACAGAGCCTGGGTTCAAAGCTACACCTCACTGTCAAGTCCTGGTTCTTTATAGCACTTCACCACATGTCTTAGGGTGAGGGAGCTCCTGTCCAAACCTCTCAGCTGAAGGAGCAATGCTTTCATGGAGAGATCACTCTTGCTGCACTCAGACCTGTGAAAAGCCAGCTGGAGGCAACATGAGGCTTATCTCCAGTGGGAGCTTTCTTATCCTTGGCCTTTTCCCTCCCTCTGAGTAAGGGGTAATCTTCTGGGTAAAGGGTTATTTCTGGGTATATTAACAGACTTTATGGAGTTACTGTTTTGGGGGAGGCTTGATTCAGAACACTATATCTTCCAATATTTGGTGCCACTTTTGGAATAGGAAATTTCCCAGCAGAGGAAGAAGCCTAACTGTATGGCAGGTTTGACAGGCAGTTGCTATTATCCACATCATGGATGCATTTCAGTGACATCTGATTGATGTGGAGTGTTTTGTTTATGCTGTTCATTTTGTGCCAGAGTCAATGGGGTCATCTGGAAAGAACTGAAGACACTGGAATCTGGCAGTCCTCGGGGTGAATTTCAGCTCAAGCACCTATTTTCTACAGGCCTTGGATATATTATTTTATGTTCTTAACCCTCACATATCTTGCAGGGTGCTTGGAGGATTCAGTTAGGCAATTGGTGCATGATTAATGGCACATGGTCATTTTGATGTAATTTGTGTACTTGAGTCCTTTCTTTACATCTCAGAGTAGCTGTTCTTTGCTGTCCTTGGTAAAACGGAGATCAAAAGAACATTTCTCATGTTTACTTATAGAAGGGAGAGTTGGCAGGTAGTCTGTAATCTCTGGACTATATCTCTCCACAGGGAAGGGCAGGTTCTTCACCGGTTGATACAGAGCAGGAGACACTCCTGACCCTATTCTTCCATGCTTGAGCGTAATTGAAGTATGGTATAGATTTAAGCTCTTTTTCTACTAAAGGATGCATATGAGTAAATATCAGTCAATTTCAGGAACCAGGAATTATGGCTTTACCTAGCTAATCTGTTTCTTCTGTCTTAGTAGAGGAGGGGAATATCATCAGGTATTAAGAAAAGATCTCACGGATTAGGATATCCCATGGGGACCATTATCTTTTACCAACAACACCCCACACCCAGCCAAAGCAACAATAAAACTCCCGTGGTTTCCTTTGTAAACAGTTCTTTAGAAGAATTGAAGAGGGAGATTATTACTGTTGAGACAATATTTATAAGTGCAAGGATTATTTCAAAGCATAAAATTAAAATATAAAAAGCAGGACAAGGGAATAAGGACATGGGACTTAAGAATAATGGATTTTCCTTTGTTTAGTCATCTGTTTTCTCCAGAGTGGTGATAGCATAACTGTAGTCCTGGTGGGAGGCAGTGAGAACAGAGTTTTAGCTCAGGTTTCACTGTTTTTCAACAAAGGCGGCTATATCTACATTTGCCCAAATTACCCCAAGATGAAAATAAAATGAACTTCTCTGGAGAGAGGCATTCTAAGAATCCAGCATTCACAAGAAAAAGACCAGTGAGATATGCAAACAGAACATGTGTTTGAAAAAAATCTGGATGATAATATAAATTAAAAAATAATAATATAATAAATGAGATTCAAATGTAGTACATACACATTTTTTTTGTCATGGAATAACACCATCACCACTAATAACACCCCACCCCAACCAAAGCAACAGTAAAACTCCCATGATTTCCTATGTAAACAATTCTTTAAAGAATTGAAGGAGGAGAGTGTTACCATTGAGACAATATTTATAAGTGCAAGAATTATTTCAAAGCACAAAATAAAAATATAAAAAAGCAAAACAAGAGAGAAAGGATAAGAGACCTAAGAATAATCTATGAAACTTGGATAGACATTTCAGAAAAGAAGCAGTGAAACAAATCTACGCCTAAAAGGGATCACTGGGTTTTAGGATGAGTTGATGAGAAAATAACCGATACCTAAAGGAAAGTGATGTTAAGGAGAGGAGCAAGGGTGCAGAGTCAATATGTTTTTCATTCTCTCTAAAAATTAGGTTGAAGAGGATAAAAACAGATTGGGAATATGTGACGTAAGTGCTAAATTAAAGAGTCTTAGAAGAAACATACTGATTTACTGTAAGGAAAAATCAAATAATAATATAGAACTAAAAGCGATAATCTATTTTAGCAAAACTAGGATCCTGGGATGGAGGATGGAGAAGAAATGGCTTTTCTTATTGGAGTAGAGCAAAGGGAGGAAACAAATCATCTTGGTGGAAGAAATAGTTGGTATCTTGTTTTCTTATAAGAGTAGAGAATTCTGTGATTATGAGAATAGGAACAAAGAAGGTAGTCACTATGAAATGCAAAATATTAGAACTTCCAAATTAACAAGGGGAAAAATAGAATAGTACTATTTTTGACTGAAAATATATTTGACCAAATCATCAAACACAAAGGAAAATGAGGAAATAATAATGTAAAGAAAACATAAAACTAAATTATCATGAAAAGAAGAAATTAGATCATACAGAGTATGAGCATACTGACTTTTCCCCTTCAAAGGACAAACATTTTCAGTTGGGTTAAATCACAAAACTGTTGTTGTTTTTCAGTCACTCAGTCATATCCAAGTCTTTGCAACCCTGTGGACTACAGCATACCAGGCTTCCCTGTCCTTCACTGTCTCTTGGAATTTGTTCAAACTCACATCCATTGATTCGGTGATGCCATCCAACCATTTCATCCTCTATTGCCTTCTTCTCCCCCCTGCCCTCAATCTTTCCCAGCATCAGGGTCTTTTCCAATGAGTCTGATCTTTGTATCAGGTGGCCAAAATCTTGGAACTTCAGCTTCAGCAGCAGTCCTTCCAATGAATATTCAGGGTTGATTTCCTTTAGGATTAACTGGTTTGATCTCCTTGCTCTCAAGAGTCCACAAAACTGACCTATATGCTTTACCAAAAATCTATGTCTTTAACTATGTCTTTATTTATACTTAAAAAATGATAAAGAAAGAAAATTAAGATGGATCAGAGAGATACAAAAACAAAATAATAAAAAAAACCCAGCAACCTAGATGGCCTGGCATGCTGCAGTCCATGGGGTTGCAAAGAGTCAGCTATGACTGAGCGAATGAACTGAACTGAGATGTCCATCAGCAGATGAATGGATAAAGAAGCTGTGGTATGTACAATGGATTATTACTCAGCCATAAAAAAGAATGCACTTAAGTCAGTTCTAGTGAGGTGGATGAACCTACAGCCTGTTATACAGAGTGAAGTAAGTCAGAAAGAGAAACACAAATATTGTATATGAATGTGTGTATATGGAGTCTAGAAAAATGGTACTGATGAATCTATTTGCAGGGCAGGAATAGAGATACAGACATAGAGAATAGACTTTGGACACAGTGGGGGAAATAGAGGATGGGGCAGATTGAGAGACTAGCATTGAAACATATACATTAACATGTGTGAAATAGATAGCTAATGGGAAGTTGCTGTATAACACAGGGAGCTCAAGGTGGTACTCTGTGACAGCCTGGAGGGGAGGGATGGGGTGGTGGTGAGGCTCAAGAAGGAGGGGACATGTATGCTTGTGGCTGATTCACATTGTTGTATGGCAGTGGCCAACACAATATTGTAAGGCAATTATCCTCCTATGAAAGATAAAACAGGCATGGCAGCATTACTTTATGACATAGGGAAATTCAAGGTTAAATGCACTGAAGAAAATAATAAGAGATATTATATAAAAACAATAATTTTGAGGATAATATATTTATATTTATTGTCTACCAAATATTAACAAATATCAGTCATTTACTTGACATGAATTAAACCTTCAAAATAAAAGATAGATTTTGTGAGGTAAATTCAATGATCATAATTCAATGAAAATTGAAATGAGTTAAAAAAAAGGTGACCAAATCTTATCTTTTTGGAAATTATGAAAACTCTTAGTAGGTAAACTTGGGATAAAAATATTTTAAAAAAGAAATTATAAATTACAAAAAAGAGAACAACTTAGTAGTAAAACCTATAGGACATAGAGCTGTATGCTGAGAACATTTTAGACTTTTAATACCTCTATTGTGAAGTGAAGTTGCTCAGTTGTGTCCGACTCTTTGCAACTCCATGGACTGTAGCCTACCAGGCTCCTCTGTCCATGGGGTTTTCTATGCAAGAGTTCTGTAGTGGGTTGCCATTTCCTTCTCAGGGGATCTTCCTGACCCAGGGATCGAACCCAGGTCTCCCTCATTGCAGGCAGATGCTTTACTGTCTGAGCCACCTGGGAATACCTCTATTATGTCTTCATAATTAAAGAAGAAACAAAAATATGAATATTTATTTAAAGAAATTACTAGAATAACAGAAAAACAAGAAGAAGCTAGGAAGAAAGAATCAAAATTTAAAAAAGCAAATTAAATGAAATAAGAATAAACATAGTAAAAATAAGAAATCAATCTAAGAACTGATTTCTGAGAAGTCCACTAAAAATAAGTAAACCCACTGCAAATCTGATTAATGGAAAGGACAGATCAAACATTAAAGAGAAAATCAGTTCAGTTCAGTCACTCAGTCATGTCCGAGTCTTTGCAACTCCATGGACTGCAGCACACCAGGCCTCCCTGTTCATCACCAACTCCCGGAGTTTACTCAAACTCATGTCCTTTGAGTCAGTGATGTCATCCAACCACCTCATCCTCTGTCATCCCCTTCTCCTCCAGCCTTCAATCTTTCCCAACATCAGGGTCTTTTCAAAGAGAAAGTAGGTGTAAGCAAAGATGCAAGAGAGATGTAAAGAACAGTGGTGGAGAATACCACACATAACCTCTAGTGGGCACTGTGGTGTGCTACCAAGGTTATCTCCTTCAGGACCAGAAGACCCATTTCCTCGCTGTGGGGAGTGTTGGTAACTGACAGTTCATAGCTGTGCCTCCCTGCAGGGCTTGTTTTGGTCAACAGGGTCATCTTGCCCGAGTTACCGTCCAGTGGAAATGGTCCAGTATGTAGTGGGGACAGCTTAATTCTCCAAACTGGTTGATACAGAAATATAAAATCTCTACCCTCTTGTCTCCTTTTGGAGTAGCTTTGAAGAACCTTAGCTTCTTATAGCCACTTTCTCTGTTGCTTCACAGTCCAACTGGTTCATCTACTCAGTCCAACGTCCCATGCTTTCTTATAAATGCTTTTTCCCATGTGCATCTCCCTATAAACCCCCTTTATACAAATCTCCATTTCAAAGTCTGTCTCAAAGAAACCTAATTTAAGATATAGTCCCATGACAAGAAAATGAAAATTTAGAGAAAATGGACAATTTCCTAAGAAAAAAATAAATAACTGTAAAGGGCTGATTATGTTTACCACTGTCATGTTTCCAAATAAACTTTACTGATGTATGATTTACATTAAAAATTGTATCCATTTCAAGTCCACAGATTGGATGAGTTTTGACAAATGTGTATGTTTCTGTAACCATCACCAAAATAAAAATATAGAATATTCCATCACCCCCAAAAGTTCCCTGTGTTCCTTTCCATCCAACTCCCATTTTCCCACCTGTGGCCTCAAATAACCACTAATCTGCTCTCTATCATTATAGACAAGGTTTCTAGAGTACGTATGGTATATAAAGTTTACTTTATTTGCTGATGTTTAGTTTGTTTATCTAAAAAGATTCTAGGGACCTTCTAATAATATTATGCATAATAAGAGAATATGGTAATTTGCCTGAATACAGGATAAAAACATAACATTAACTTGTTTTCATTGGCTTAGTAATTAGCAACTAGACAAGGAAATGGGGCAAATATACATTATTTTAGTAGTGATAGTATTTATTAAAACTTAAGCATAAGTCTTATAGGTAAGACCAGGATTTATGTGAAAAAAACCAAAATATTATTGGTAGATTAAAAAAATAGCTACACACTTTAGTTTCATCATTATTCTAAATACTTTTTATCTGTTACCTATTTCAACCTTCCCAGAAACCCTTTAAAGTTAGTATTATTCTTCTCTTTTCATGGATGAGATAACTGAGATACAGATATATTAAGTAACTTGCCCATCATCCAGCTTACAATCGATAGAACCAATATTTGAAATCAGGGCTACACAAATTGAAAGAAATACCCTATTATTCCATGAGGTTACTTCAGAATACGTTTTTAAAATGTAAATATCATTGTGCCACTTTTCTACTTCAAACTCTTTATTCACTCTTTATTTACGCTGCTTTTAGAATCAAGTTAAACCATTAAGCATTTCTCAGTCTCCAAAATGTTTCTCCTGTCCATCACTACTATCACTATGCTAGTTCATATCCTCATCATACATTCATTCGCTCATTCATTTATTCAATAAATAGATGGTCTTAGTGGCAGAGGGTAGTTTTGAGGAGGCCAGAAGAGACAGGAATGAACTGTTCTGAGACTTTCATAAAATAGGCAGAAAATGATGAGAAGTCTAGGAGTAGATAGGATGAGATTTATTTGAAATGCATTTTAAAAGAAAACAGTGGCAGCATTAAAGGCTACCTGGGTGTGGATACTGAGAGAGTTGGTCCACTCCGGCATGGTCTTCAGGTTTCTAACTTAGATGTTTGTACTTTCTGGGCTTTTGTCTTGCTGAAGAGGTTAGATTAAGTGATTCAGCCCTAATCCAGTGTTCTTTAGCCAGGCTGACATTAATCTGTAAGCAAATATTTTTGGCTTAACCTAAAAACTAGTTTTTTTCCATCAAAAGTTATGGTCACTTTTTATCAGCTTTAGAACTTCTACTTTGAAAGTCTAAGCAGTAGAAGAATATAGTGGTCAATAAATTTATAGGTATGAGGAATTGTTTTGATGTAAGGACTAGAATCTAGAATAGAATTGCCTGGGCCTCAGTCAAATCTCAGTTACCACTTACCAGTCATACTTCACCTGTCTGTAAATCAGCTTTCCCATCAGCAAAGTGAGGATAAAGTCTATAGGATTTTGTATAGATTAAATCAGATAATGAGTGTAAAGCACTTAGCAAAATATCTGACACACAGTTTAAAATTCCTGAAATGCTATTTATATATATATAATTTGGGCTTCCCTGGAGAAGTTCTATACAGTCAAACAGTCAAAAAAACAAACAAACAAACAAACAAAAAAAACCAAAAACAAAAAGAAAACAAGACCTAGAGCTGACTGTGGCTCAGATCATGAGCTCCTTTTTGCAAAATTCAGGCTTAAATTGAAGAAAGTAGGGAAAACCACTAGGCCATTCAGGTATGACCTAAATCAAATCCCTTATGATTATACAGTGGAGGTGATGATTAGATTCAGGGAATTAGATCTGAGAGTGCCTGAAGAGCTATGGACAGAGGTTCGTAACATTGTACAGGAGGTGGTGAGCAAAACCAGCCCAAAGAAAAAGAAATGAAAGAAGGCAAAGAGGAGAAGCAAAACGCTAAGGAGAAAGGGAAAGATATACCCAACTGAATGCAGGAAAGATAAGAAGCCATTCTTTAATGAACAATGTGAAGAAGTAGAGGAAAATAGTAGAATGGGAAACACTAGAGAGATCTTTAAGAAAACTGGAGATATCAAGGGAATATTTCATGCAAGGATGGGCACAATAACGAACAGAAATGGTAAGGACCTAACAACAGAAGCACAAGAGATTGAAAGAGGTGGCAAGAATACATAGAAGAATTATACAAAAATATCTTAATGACTCAGATAACCACAATAGTGTGGTTATTTACCTGGAGTCAGGCATCCTGGAGTGTGAAGTCAAGTGGGCCTTAGGAAGCATCACTACAAACACAGCTAGTGGAGGTGATGTAATTCCAGCTGAGCTATTTAAAATCCTTAAAATTGGTGCTGTTTGAGTACTGAACTCAATATGTCAGCAAATTTGGAAAACTCAGCAGTGGCCAAAGGACCTGAAAATGTTAGTTTTCATTCCAATCGCACAAAATGCTTTCTTAGTTGCTCAGTCATGTCCAGCTCTTTGTGACCTTACGGACTATAACCCGCCACGCTCCTCTGTCCATGGCATTCTCCAGGCAAGAATATTGGAGTGGGTAACCATTTCCTACTCCAGGGGATCTTCTTGAAACAGAAATTGAACCTACTTCTCTTATGTCTCGTGCATTGATAGGCGGGTTCTTTACTACTAGTGCCACCTGGGTAGCCCAAAGAAGGGCAGTGCCAAGGAACGTCCAATCTACCATAATAAAATTGTGCTCATTTCACATGCTAGTAAGGTTGTGTTCAAGATCCTTCAAGCTAGGCTTTAGCATGTACCAGCTGGATTTCGAAAAGGTGGAGGAACCAAAGAACAAATTGCCAACATTTCTTGAATCATTGAGAAAGCAAGGGAATTCCAGAAAAACATCTATTTCTGCTTCATTGACTTTGCCAAAGCCTTTGAATGTGTGGGTCACAGCAAACTGGAAAATTCTTAAAGAGATGGGAATATCAGACCACCTTACCTGTCTCCTGTGAAACCTGTATGTGTGTTGCTGCTGCTGCTGCTGCTAAGTCGCTTCAGTCATGCCTGACACTGTGCGACCCCATAGACGGCAGCCCACCAGGCTCCCCCATCCCTGGGATTCTCCAGGCAAGAACACTGAAGTGGGTTGCCATTTCCTTCTCCAGTGCATGAAAGGGAAAAGTGAAAGTGAAGTTGCTCAGTCATGTGTAACTCTTAGCAACCCCATGGACTGCAGCCTGCCAGGCTTCTCCAGCCATGGGATTCTTCAGGCAAGGTTACTGGAATGGGGTACCGGTGCCTTCTCCATACATGGAACAACCAGCTGGTTACAAATTGGGAAAGGAGTGCGTCAATGCTGTATACTGTCACCCTGCTTACTTAACTTATATGCAGAGTACATCATGCAAAATGTCAGGTTGGATGAAGCTCAAGCTGGAATCAAGATTGATGGGAGAAATATCAATAACCTTAGATGTGCAAATTATACTATCCCAATTGTAGAAAGTGAAGAGGAACTAAAGAGCCCTCTTGATGAAAGTGAAAGAGGAGAGTGAAAAGTCTGGCTGAACATTCAAAACACTAAGATCATGGCATCCAGTCCCATCAGTTCATAGCAAATTGATGTGGAAACAATGGAAACTGACAGACTTCATTTTCTTGGGCTCCAGAACCACTATGGATGGTGACGTCAGCCATGAAATTATAAGATGCTTGCTCCTTGGAAGAAAATTTATGACAAACCTAGAGAACATATCAAAAAGCAAAGGTATCCCTTTGCTGACAAAGGTCCCTATAATCAAAGCTGTGGTTTTTCCAGTAGTCATGTATGGATGTGAGAGTTGGACCCTAAAGAAGGCTGAGTACTGAAGAATTGATGCTTTGAAACTGGTGTTGGAGAAGACTCTTGAGAGTCCCTTGGACTGCAAGGAGATCCAACCAGTCAATACTAAAGGAAATCAGTCCAGAATATTCATCGGAAGGACGGATGCTGAAGCTGAAGCTCCAATATTTTGGTCGCCTGATGGGAAGAGCTGACTTATTGGAAAAGACCTTGCTGCTGAGAAAGACTGAGGGCAGGAGGAGAAGGGGATGACAGAGGATAGATGGTTGGAAGGTATCATGGAATCAATGGACATGATTTTGAGCAAACTCAAAGAGATAGTGAAGGATATCCTCACTAGTGAGGATAGTGAAGGGAAGCCTGGAGTGCCTCAGTTCTTAGGGTTGTAAAGAGTCAGACAAGACTGCACAACTGATCAACAACAAAATCTCTGCTAATATGCTTCTAATGATAGCAGACTCACCTAAATCAATGATAGCCAGTGTGCATACTCTGTAGGTTTTTTTTTTCCTCACACCCCGTGCCCCATTCAGTATTATTGCTACTGTAGCAATGGACACCAGGTTTAGCCAACATAGCATAGTACTCTGTTTTAGATTTCCTTAATTAAGGTGGGACAGTTGTTGGTGAGGATGAACAGTGACACTTTTCCTTGTCTGATCATTCCCTTAGCTACTCCTTTGGGAGCATATATAGACTCTCTGCATTTCCCCATCTCTAGGCCTGGAAATACTACAAACAGCACACAAGCTATGCCACCACTAGAAGTAGAATTCATGGGCCCAGTCCTTCCTTTGAATTCTTTACCAAGTAGACTTTTCACCTGACCTAGTTGTGCAGCCAGGTGCTAGTGGCCCTTTCATCCTCTACTACTGGGAGTACCTCATCTCTTCAGTCCTCAGAATTCAATTCAAAATGAGCAACAATTGTTTAGTCACCAAGTCATGTCTGACTCTTTTGTGACCCCATGGACTATAGCCCACTGGGCTCCTTTATCCATGGGTTTTCCTAGGCAAGAATGCTGGAGTGGGTTGCCATTTCCTTCTCCAGGGGATCTTCCCAACCCAGGGATCGAACCTGTGTCCTCTTCATTGGCAGGCAGATTCTTTACCACGGAGCCATCAGGGAAGCCTGAGCAACAGTAACCTCATCTTTTTTTTTTTTAATATAAATTTATTTATTTTAATTGGAGGTTAATTACTTTACAATATTGTATTGGTTTTGCGGTACATCAACATGAATCTGCCACAGGTTACACGTGTTCCCCATCCTGAACCCCACTCCCTCCTCCCTCCCCGTACCATCCCTCTGGGTTGTCCCAATTTAAAAGCCCTCTACCCTCACATTTCATATCTGCCTAATGCTGGCCCCATTTCTGCTCTAGGATTTCTCTCTTTGAAGGATAATTGATATGGAAATATCCATTCTGGTCAGGGGAATCCTTCCTATCTTTAGGAGAGTAACCTGGCCACATCAGTTCCCAAGACAGTGAGAACATCATTATATTTTCTAAAGCCAGGCATTCCATGTTAAAGAGCTTACCTGTAATACATGTGTAATATACAAACGGTTGGGTCCAGGCTGTGCTGGGCCAAGCACAGTCCAGCCTTTCCTCCCAGTCTGAGTTAATGAGGTAAGAGGTGTGAGATAACAGGTGGTCGGCCCTGCCTGACCACCTACCATAGCTATGGGTCTGCTTCTTACATACGGACACAGGTGTGCATATGGTGGTTAATTGACTAAGAACAACTAACAATGTTGAGAGCTAGGACTGTCTGTATCTGTATTTAGGAGTTTAAAATATCATTCTCTTATTATACAGAGCATCAGGAGTTTAGTAATTGTTTTGTATGTATGATGGTTAATTTTATGTATCAACTTGACTGGGCATGGCCCAGATATTTGGCCAAAATTGTTCTGGAAGTTTCTGCGAGGATGTTTTAGATAATATTTACATTTAAATCTGTAGAATTTCAATAAAGCAGACTGCCTTTCATAAAGTGGGTAGGCTTCATCCAATCATATGAGGACCTGAATAGAACAAAAGATTGGATTACAGTCTTGCCCTACCTTCTTGGGATATCATAACTTTAAATATTCCACCCTTATGTCTAATATCATGAATTTGCTTACCTAGATTGCAAACTTTAGCAAACAAAAGTTTGTGTAGGTAATAGTGAGTCTCAAAGAGAGATGGGTAACATCTCATAATCAAGTATTTTTGCTTTTTCAGAAGGTCACTGAATCAGCTATAGGTAAATATAATAAAATTAGCAGTTGCTTTAAACCTATTATATGCTCACTATGGTAACAAATATCAAGAGGATGTGAGGTTGCATTTTCTACTGTTGCTAGAGAGACAAGAGGTATAAATTGGGAAAATCCTGTGTAATGCAAAATAATATGGCTGATAATTTATTGAGGTATTAAACTGTCTCTCCTAGACTCATATCTCTCTGTCTCTCTCTCTCTCTTTCCCTGTGTATGTGTGTCTCTAAAGGCTTCATTCTTCCAGGAGTCATTTTACTGAGGAACAAATGTCGAAATAACGCTATAATCAGATGGCATGATTAGGTGACTTAGTGTTAGGAAGAATTCCAGTAAACGTTTGTTGAGCTAGATTTTCCTTTATGAGAGGTAGATTAATTTTGCTGTGTGCTGGAAAAGAGAATATGATCAAAAAGGACCTTAGAGCTTGATGCCATGAGAGAGAAGCTGTAAAGTCCACCAGAGCCAGTTCCGTCCCTTGCCAGCACCAAGAACTGCACGGGAGGTGAGCCAAAGTGAAGTTGTTCACTGTTGGCTTCTTTAGTTCAGCTACCAAATGTAGGGACTCAGCCTGTACCAGAAGGGTTATCTGTGCCCTGAAATTCTGCCTTAGCCTTGTATGACACACCATGTGGGAATGCCCTCTCTTCTATTCAGGTTCTTGCAAACTTCTAGATTATTAGGTGGAGTGTTTGGACATTTTATAATTCAGTTACTCAGTCGTGTCTGACTCTTTGAGACCCCATGGACTGTAGCACACCAGACTTCCTTGTCCATCACCAACTCCCAGGCTTGCTCAAACTCATGTCCATCAAGTCAGTGATGCCATCCAACCAGCTCATCCTCTGTTGTCTCCTTCTCCTCCTGCCTTTAGTCTTTCCCAGCATCAGGGTCTTTTCAGTGAGTTAGCTCTTCACATCAGGTGGCCAAAATATTGGAGTTTCAGCTTCAGCATCAGTCCTTCCAATGAATATTCAGGACTGATTTCCTTTAGAATGGACTGTTTGGATCTCCTTGCAGTCCCAGGGACTCTCAAGAGTCTTCTCCAACACCACAGTTCAAAAGCATCAATTCTTCTGTGCTCAGCTTTCTTTATAGTCCAGTTCTCACATCCATACATGACTACTGGAAAAGCCATAACTTTGACTAGACGGACCTTTGTTGGCAAAGTAATGTCTCTGCTGTTTAATAAGCTGTCTAGGTTGGTTATAGCTTTACTTCCAAGGAGTAAGTGTCTTTTAATTTCATGGCTTCAGTCACCATTTGCAGTGATTTTTGAGCCCCCCAAAATAAAGTTTCTCACTGTTTCTATTGTTTCCCCATCTATTTGTCATGCAGTGATGGGACCAGATGGCTTGATCTTAGTTTTTTGAATGTTGAATTTTAAGTCAGCTTTTTCACTCTCCTCTTTCACTTTCATCAAGAAGCTCTTTGGTTCTTCTACACTTTTTGCTGTAAGGGTGGCATTATCTGCATATCTGAGGTTATTGATGTTTCTCCTGGCAATCTTGATTCCAGCTTGTGCTTTATCCAACCTGGCTTTTCGCATGCTGTACTCCACATATAATTGAATAAGCAGGGTGACAATATACAGCACTGACACACTCCTTTTGCAATTTGGAACCAGTCCATTGTTCCATGTCCAGTTCTAACTGTTGCTTCTTGACCTGCATGCAGATTTCTCAGGAGGCTGGTAAGGTAGTCTGGTATTCCCATTTCTTGAAGAATTTTCCACAGTTCGCTGTGATTCACACAGTCAAAGGCTTTGGCATAGTCAATAAAGCAGAAGTAGGTGTTTTTCTGGGATTCTCTTGCTTTTTCTATGATCCAGCAGATGTTGGGAATTTGATCTCTGGTTCCTCTGCATTTTCTAAAACCAGCTTGAACATTTGGAGTTTCACGGTTCATGTACTGTTGAAGCCTGATTTGGAGAATTTTGAGCATTACTTTGCTAGCATGTGAGATGAGTGCAATTGTGCGGTAGTTTGAGCATCCTTTGGCATTGCCTTTCTTTGGGATTGGAATGAAAACTGACCTTTTCCAGTCCTGTGGCCACTGCTGAGTTTTCCAAATTTGCTGGTATATTGAGTGCAGCACTTTCACAGCATCATCTTTCAGAATTTGAAATAGTTGAACTGGAGTTCCATCATCTCTACTAGCTTTGTTCATAGTCATGATTCTTAAGGCCCACTAGACTTCACATTCCAGGATGTCTGGCTCTAGGTGAGTGATCACACCATTGTGGTTATCTGGATCATGAAGATCTTTTTTGTATAGTTCTTTTGTTTATTCTTGCCACCTCTTCTTAATAGCGTCTGCTTCTGTTATGTCCATACCATTTCTGTCCTTTATTGAGCCCATCTTTGCATGAAATGTTCCCTTGGTATCTCTAATTTTCTTGAAGAGATCTCTAGTCTTTCCCATTCTGTTGTTTTCCTCTATTTCTTTGCATTGATCACTGAGGAAGGCTTTCTTATCTCTCTTTGCTCTTCTTTGGAGCTCTGCATTCAGATGCTTATATCTTTTCTTTTCTCTGTTGCCTTTAACTTCCCTTCTTTTCTCAGGTATTTGTACAGCCTCCTCTGACAACTATTTTGCCTTTTTGAATTTCTTTTTCTTGGGAATGGTGTTGATCACTGCCTCCTGTACAATGTCATGAACCTCTGTCCGTAGTTCATCAGGCACTCTGTCCATCAGATCTAGGCCCTTAAATCTATTTCTTACTTCCGCTGTATAATCCTAAGGGATTTGATTTACATCATACCTGAATGGCCTAGTGGTTTTCCATACTTTCTTCAATTTAAGTCTGAATTTGGCAATAAGGAGTTCATGATCTGAACCACAGTCAGTTCCTGGTCTTGTTTTTGCTACTGAATAGAGTTTCTCCATCTTTGGCTGCAAAGAATATAATCAATCTGATTTCGGTATTGACCGTCTAGTGATGTCCATGTGTAGACACTTTATAAGGTGTTTATATACTGAAGTTTTTACTTCTGCCCATAGTGAAAGTGAAGTGAAGTCACTCAGTCATGTCCGACTCTTTGCGACCCCATGGACTATAGCCCACCAGGCTCCTCCATCCATGGAATTTTCCAGGCAAGAGTACTGGAGTGGGTTGCCATTTCCTTCTCCAATCTTCCCATAGGGAGTCGTCTGCCCATAGGGAGACTACTTATGACATGTTTGAAGTCTCCCACTAAGGCAGGAATGTGGTGGAGGACACCTCCCGGCGGTAAGTTCCCATGGTGTGAATAGTAGGTGGGTGTGAGAAGCTTAGAGCTCAGACTTGGGTCTCCAGTGATGCTGGTGATCGTGCCTTGTGCAGATGCAGCCTTGGTCTGAATCAGGTCTGAGTGACCATTTGAGTCAGGAGTGGGGTCTGAATTCTGATCTGACGCTTACAAGGCATGAGATCTTCAGCAATTCACTTAACTTTGTGTCATGAATTTCCTTCTCTATTAAGTGCGGTTAGCCATTTCAAAAACGAAATTATATTTGTGAAACCACATTGGAAACTAGAAAGTACCATATAAATTTGAGTTTTTACTAATTCTTTTTTCACCTATAATTTTAGGATAAGAATGATTTCTATGCTTAAGGGTTGTCGTGAAGGTTAAATAAGTAAGGCAACTAGAAATAATTTCAAAACTGTATTGGATCTAAAGGAGTTATTATTTTTAAGTTCACATATAGATTTAATTAATTTGTGTTTTAAACAGTGGTAGTTTTTGACCTAACTTTCTCTTTCCTACCCCTTATCCTTCACCACAATACCAGAATTTAATAATACTTTAAATTATATTAAAATTATAATTATACTTAAATTTTAATAATATTTTACCTGCTCCATATGGCTAATAATAAAGACTCTTTTTTGCTCATGTGAATATAGTTACAGAAGACAAATTGTTTTTCTTGGTGGTCAAGTCTTAACTAAGTAGGAGTTAACACATCTTCATGGATATTTCCTCTTACATTATGTTCATGCTGAAGAGCTATCCCCTAGGTGGTGGTTTGTTTAACTATCATCACCATCTATTTTACTGAAATGCACAGTGAATGTTCCTAATGCAACTGTCTGTTCAAATTGTGGTAAAATTATATCAAGCACCTCTTTAGGCCAAAATAACCCCACTGCTTTGTTTATATTTTAAGTGGCAGAGGCTCATAGAATTAGCATTCATCCTTCTGTTGCAGATACTCCCTGGAGAAAATAGTCACACCAACCATAATATGATGAATAAATAATGATCAAACCATTGAGGGACAGTGTAATTACTCATCATATTGATACTGTTTAGTTGCTTATAAGCATTTTGTTAAAAAATGCATCCGTGTAATATAACACAAAGTGGTAAATTCTATTTTTTTAAAAATGTTTCATAGCTTGTTAAATCTTAACTGCAGATTCAATAACTTTATAGAAAAAAAACTCCATAATTAAAAATAATCTGGATGTTCTCCTTGGCTCTGCATCAAACATTTTATCTTTACATATATACAGAGTGTCTAATGCTCTTTATTTGCTCATCTTTCTATTTTTATGAAGTAAATTCTGCATACCTTTTTTGGGGGTTGTTGTTTGCCATTGTTTTATCTCATAATTTGCTTAATCATCCCCTGTTGTGGGCCAGTTGTATTAAAGCTGTTAACCTGGATATAAAAATGTCAACTTCCGTTTATTCTTCACTATTACCTCCATGTTCAAATTGTTTGAATAAGTAGTTTTCCCTATTTGATAACATCTAGATCACCTGGTGGGCTGCTGTCTGTGGAGTTGCACAAAGTCGGACACAACTGAAGTGACTTAGCAGCAGCAGCAGCAGCAGCAGCAGCAGCAGCAGCAGATCACCTTTAGAGATTTTTAAAATAAGGAGGTTATTTTGTCTTATGCGCAACTTACTGGATAGAATCTCTGGGGATGCTTGCTTGTGAATTTTGAAAAAGCTCTTCAGCTGATTTTGATGAAGAAAGAAGTCTATGTGGATTACATGGAGCAAATAATATATACTCTGTGGTTACAACTAAAATCAGCTCCACAAAAACCATTATCTTCTCTAGCTAATGTTTATACACCCACATGTATGCACACACAGTTTTTGTGTAATTCTGCCATGAACGTCATCAGCTCTAGTGTGATGCCACAAATGTTTTACATAGTTCATGTGTTTATGCATCTCATATCTTCTCAACTAGAGAAGAGACAATTGAAAACAAAGTTTTCGTTTCCTCTGTATCCCCAGAGTACTCAGCTCAGTGCTAAGCGCATAGTTGGGTCTTCTCCATTCCTGGCCTTTTAAATGAAGCCAGCTCACCCATTCCGTGAATCAGATGGTAAAATACAGCTTAGTCTCAGGCGTTTATCCAAGCTCACCATGACTGGCTATTCAACCCTTTCTCTGTTCAGCTGAGCTCAGCTCCTGTGATTCCTTTTGTTGGTTTCAGGGTTCTTAGAGACTTATTCATTTATTAATTCATCCAAATATCGATTGAGTCCCCTTTAGTCTGTAGCAGTTACTGAGGACATAGAGGTTATCCTATCCTATATATCCTATCCTGTCTGCCAGCAGGGATCTTACCATTTGCTGTCGCCTCTGGTTAAGATTTCCTTCCTCAGAGAAAGAAGTCAGGCAGCCAGGTGGGGCACTGTATTTGGGTGGGAGGATACACTGCCCTAACTGCTACCTTTTGTTGTTCAGTCACTAAGTCATGTCTGACTTTTTGTGGCTCCATGGTCTGTAGCATGCCAGGCTTCCCTATCCTTCACTATCTCCCTGAGTTTGCTCAAACTCATGTCCATTGATTTGGTGATGCCATTCAGCCATTTCATCCTCTGTAGCCCCCTTCTCTTCCTGCCCTGAATCTTCCCCAGTGTCAGAGTTGTTTCCAATGAGTAAGCTCTTTGCATCAGGTGGCCAAAGTACTGGCGCTTCAGCATCAGTCCTTCCGGTGAATATTTAGGGTTGATTTCACTTAGGATTGACTGGTTTGATCTCCTTGCAGTCCAAGGGACTCTCAAGAGTCTTCCCCAGCACCATGGTTCCAAAGCATCAATTCTTCAGCACTTAGCCTTCTTTAGGGTCCAGCTCTCTCATCCTTACATGATTGCTGGAAAAAGCATAGTGTTGACTTTATGGACCTTTGTCAGCAAAATGATGTCTCTGCTTTTTAGTACACTGTCTAGGTTTGTCATAGCTTTTCTTCCCAGGAGCAAGTGTCTTTTAATTTCATGGATGCAGTCACCATCTGAAGTGATTTTGGAGCCCAAGAAAATAAAGTTTCTCACTGTTTCCATTGTTTCTCCATCTATTTGCCATGAAGTGATGGGACCAGATGCCGTGACCTTAGTTTTTTGAATGTTGTTTTCAGTCAGATTTTTCACTCTCCTCTTTTACCTTCACCAAGAAGCTCCTTAGTTCCTCTTCTGTTTCTGCCATTAGAGTGGTATCATCTATGTATCTGAGATGTTGATATTTCTCTCAGCAACCTTGACTCCAGCTTTAGCATAGTCAGTGAAGCAGAAGTAGTTGTTTTTCTGGAATTCTCTTTCTTTTTCTATGCTCCAATGGATGTTGACAATTTCATTTCTGGATCCTCTGCCTTTTCTAAATCCAACTTGTACACCTGGAAGTTATTGCTTCATGTACTGTTGAAGCCTTTCTTGAAGGATTTTGAGCATTACCTTACTAGCATGTGAAATGAGTACAATTGTATGGTAGTTTGACCATTCTTTGACATTGCCCTTCTTTGGGATTGAAAATGAAAACTGACCTTTTCCAGTCCTGTGGCCACTGCTGAGTTTTCCAAGTTTGCTGGCATATTGAGTGCAGCATTTTAACAGCATCATCTTTTAGGATTTGTAAAAGCTCAGCTGAAATTCCATCTCCTCCACTAGCTTTGTTTGTAGTAATGCTTCCTAAGAGGTACTTGACTTCATACTCCATGATATCTGGCTCTAGGTGAGTGATCACACCATCATGGTTATCTGGGTCATTAAGATCTTTTTTGTATAGGTCTGCTGTGTATTCTTGCTACCTCTTCTTAATCTCTTCTACTTCTGTTAGGTCCTTGCTGTTTCTGTCCTTTATTGTGCCCATTTTTATATGAAGTGTTTGTTCCTTGGTATCTCTATTTTCTCGAAGTGATCACTAGTCTTTCCCATTCTGTTGTTTTCCTCTCTTTCTTAGCTTTGTTCACTTAAGACTTGCTCATCTCTCCTTGCTATTCTTTGGAACTTTGTATTCAGTTGGGTATATCTTTCCCTTTCTCCTTTGCCTTTTGTTTATCTTGTTTTCTAAGCTATTTGTAAGGCCTCCTCAGACAACCATTTTGCCTTCTTGCATTTCTTTATCTTTGGGATAATTTTGGTCACTGCCTCCTGTACAACGTTACAAATCTCCATTCATAGTTCTTCAGGCACTCTTGTCTATCAGAGCTAATATCTTTAATCTTTGTTTTAGCTCACATTATAATAGCTAAAATTTTTCAATCTCACAGTCAACCTAATATAAATGGTAAAAAGCTGAAAGCCTTTCCATTAAATTATGGAACAAGACAATGATGCCCACTCTCACCCCTTCTAGTCAACATACTATTGGAAGTCTTAGCCACAACAGAGAAGAGAAAGAAATAAAAATTTCAAAATCAAAAGGGACGAGGTAAAATTGTCATTATATGCAGTTGGCATGATACTCTGTATACAACCTGAAGGCTCCACACAAATGCTATTAGAACTTATCAAGGAATTTAGCAAAGTAGCAGAATATAAGATTAATATACAGAAACCTATTGCATTTATTTACACTAATAATAAAATATCAGAAAGAGACAATCACTGAATACTTAGCCCAGGCCCTGGGCAAGGAGCAGAGTCGAACTGTCCCTGCCCTTGCTCCCTTCCTTCCTACTTTTTGGAATCCAGGTCTTCATTTCTGTGACTTCACCCTGCTGTCTTTTATCTGGGTCTTATGCACAGCTTATTCCTACTTCTGGAAATTTATTCCTCTTCACTTAGCCACCAACTTTGAATCCTTTTCCAAGGGAGGTCTTCGCTACATCCAGGGGTAGGCTGGATTCCCCTTCTAGAGCAGTCATAGCACTTTTTATGTTTCTCACTGTAATCTGTGTCATATTTGAATTAAATGGCTATTTTCCTTGCTAGCTAACTAGTCCAAGTCAAATCTGTCTGGCTCACTGCCTTTTTTAAACCACTGGTTTACTATAGGATACATGGAAGGCACTCATTAAATACTAAGTGAACTTAATGAAATTGAATCACTAAAGGCTGATATGTGTGGGACAACAAGTAGCAGATTTGCAGGTAGTACATAAATGATAAATTAGTTCACTTCCTAGGCCCTCAACTACTCAAATTGCTATACAAATATTCTAATTGCTACCCAAGTTGATCCCTGAAGTTGACAAAAAAGTAAAAAAGAGAAATTCAATTTGGGTCTCCAAGGAGCTCAGCAGCACTTGCCTTGCTGAGAAGTCTCAAATAGCTAGAAAATTCCACTCATGAGCAGCTGACCTTGCTCAGGGCTCATGATGCAGGCAGTGCTTGGTGATAACATTTTCCCGAATTGATGCCTATCTGCTCTGTGTGCGGCTCGAGTGCCTTGTCTTATTCACAGAAATACAGAGCCCCTGGCAGTGCAGTGTAGCCATGAATCCTGCTTATCCAGGAAGGAGAGGTAGCAAAAGGCTGTGTGAGAGGCCACTGCTCCAATAGCCCAGATTGAGCCCTGGAGGTACGGAACCACAGCATGGGACCCTGCCTGCTCAGACATTGTCTTTTGTCTTATTGTTGAGAGGCTACTGCCTGTTTTCTGTATGATGAAATCACTCAGTTCCCTCTCCTCTTTGCTGCAAAGAATAAAAATATGAAAAATCTTACCTCCTAGAACCAGACATCCTGTAGTATCTGTGTGACAATTTGAAAAGATTGCTCAGAGTGAAAAGGACAATTTTGTACTCAGAAAATCATCTCCACATCCTCAGTGAGTTTTTTAGTTATTTTGGCCATGTGGCCATAAGGAATCATGCATAAAAATGGCAGGGTTTTCTTAAAACCAACTTCCCATCACCACCTGCAGAGCAGTAGCTTTACTGATACAACAGGGATAGGCAAATGGCTAGAGCTAAGAAGAGTCTAAACATTTTTATATGGTTACCAAAAAAGTCGAAAAAGGACTAATATTTCTGGAAAGGGAAACTTAGATGACATTGACATTTCAGTGTCCATTAATAAAGTTTGCTTTGGATGGAGCATTCCTTGTTTGTTGAGGGTTTGTTTGGTGCTGCTTTCCTGTCCCAAGAGCAGAGGTAAAGAGTTGGACAGTGACCAAATATGACTAGGAAAACCTAAAATATTTACTGTCTTGCTGTTTACAGAAAGTGATTGCTGACCCCTATATTAGAGGGATGTGGATTTGTTACTTGACCCATCCTATATTTACCAGAGACTTGCTCAAGGCCTTGTTTTGGGTTTCCAGTAGGCTAAACTGAATTTCTCTTTTGAGGAAAGATATGTGTCCGGAGAGGTCTGTTTGCTCTTCATCTGCCCTCCTCCACCCTCCTTCACATTAGGGTGTGTGTGTGTGACAGTCATAACCCACAGAACAAAACTGCCCCTGCAGGAACCCATCTCATGATTCAGCAGAGATGGTCGAACTAGGGCTCAGATCTGCTGCCTACACATCACTGAGGTCATCTTCCTTTTCCAGGGTCCTGGGTTCTCACGATAACCCAACGGGATCTTTTTTCTTTTTTAAAGGGACTCACATGTCCGTGAGAACTATTAAGCAAAGACTCTTGTCTGGGTCCTCTCAGTGCACCTTTGATAGGTCTTGCTGCCCTCCTCTGGTCTCTCGCATCTTGTTCTTTCTTCTGCTACAGTGCACCACGTGCAGAAGTAAGACTGTCAGTTTTTCCACATCTTCCAGACAGTGAGTTCCTGTAGGGCGGGTTTTTTGTATCTCTGCAGTATGAGCATTTGTCAAGGGCAAGACACATGGTCGATGCACGCAGAATCTCCAAGGAGTCAACAAAATCCGTGCTTCTCATTTGGAGTTACAAGTCTGGGGAGGTCATGGCAGTGTGACGGGAGGTCCCTGCAGGCACAGATGATGCATGGTGTACCTTTCTGGGTATTAATAATACTTAAAGACCTATGGTAAAAATCACGATTTTTATATTTAAACAAGCATGGCCAGGTTACATAGTAAAGACTCTGAATGTTTAAAGATGGAGCACAGGCTTCAGAGAAATTGACCTGCTTATAGTAGCCATTTGAGGGTGGAGTCTACCTCAGATCCCTGGAATAGGAAGGAGGGTAACAGTTACAAATTGATTCATTCCTACACTTAGAGGTCTTTGGATAGAATTGTCAAAGAAGGACTAAAATATTATATTTCTGCAGGTCCTGAATGTGGCATTATTAACAGTGGGGTTTTGGGCAGTCAAATCAAACCTTCTGGTTTGTGTGGAGGCAGGAAGGTGGAAGAGATAGACCTTTGTTCTGCTATGGCTTCTTCGATCAGTACTGACAGACACATCATGCAGATGCATCATGTCATGAATCCTCAGACATCCATGTGGATCTTTAGCCCAAGAGGTCCTTTGAGAATCTGCTAAGGGCTGTAGATTCTGGGAAACTGTGCTATTAACTTGAGTGTAGAAGAATGATACTTTAACTTAATGTTTATCATAATCTTTGCTGCCAGATGGGGGAACTTAATCTCAGCCAGTTTAGGGTTATTCCCTAGGAGTGACTAAGGCCTCAGTAATATGAGGAAGAGTAAAAAGTGAGTTAATGTCTGCTGGGGCATGTGGTCTGGATTGTTATCCTAGATGCCATTGTCCTTGATTCCTTCTGGTCTTCAGTGGTTTCTCTAGCAGTCACTCAGAATCTGTCCCTCACAAGCAATCTCTCCTGTATGTCTGCTTCCTCTATGCTAATCCCTTTTGGGTTTTTTTGCTCCTCCCATGATGCACTGGGCCACTAAAATCTGGATGGGGCTGGCTACAGTCCCTGTCCACTTCCTTGTTAGATTCAGGAGTATTAGGGATTCGGCAGCATACACCAAGCTTTTGCACAACTCCATCATGTCCATGGATCTCAGGTTATAAGCCTCCCCATCTTAAGTCTGAAAAAGGAGGTATACTATTTTCAGGGTGAATGGAGATGAGGAGGAGAGGGTGAAACGAACCATTCCTGTTGTCTGAATTCCCAGCGAGGGAAAGGAGGGGAGAGACAGGCTGGGTACCAGTGTGTGGGCCTTCACTGGCAGCAGGCGGCAGCTAGCATTCAAACATAGTCACATGCCTACTGTACTGTGTAATTCTATAGCTCTTTTGGCAGTGCTTACAGGCACGCTCTCTCTGAGTGCTATTGATTTCTTGGGGAAAAGAGATCAAAAACAAGTGTTCTACTTGGTGTCCTGTGTTTTCTGGGGGAAGTAAATAGATTAGCCAAATTGGACAGACAAGATCAGGGCAGAGAGAGAAGAGGCTCTCTGGAACTGTCTTCCCTGAAATGGGATCTCTTATTTCCACAGGGGAAATAAAATGATTGGGTAGGGCAGGGATTTGTGCTGTACTCAATGTACATTTTGTTTCCATTTCAGCTTCATGTTGTGAGACTCAAACCTCTCTGCTCTCCATTGAATTGCTGTTTGATGCCAGCAACTTTAGTGGCCTGTATCTCAACCATTCCCATTCCCCAAGCGTCCAGGACTGATTGTCCCTGTGTTTCTGGATATTACTTGAGAACCAAACTGTCCAGTGAAACTTTTTGTAGTGTTATAAATGTTTGAACAGTTCTCTGATGTTAAATACCATAGCTACTGGCCTCATGTGGCCTTTGAGCACTTGATATATGGTCTAGTATGACTGATTAAATTTTTACTTAATTTAAATTGAAGTAGTCACATGTAACTATTTGCTATCATGTTGGGGCAGTATAGTTTTAGACTTCTGCAGTACCTCTAGTGTGAATTAGTGGCATCCACACATACCACCTGGGATTGGGAGATTGTTAGAAATATAGTACCTTGGGGCTTATCCCAGATCTACTGAACTAGAATCTGTGTTTTAACAATGTCTCCAAGCAATAGACTGCACAGTAAAGCTTGAGGAGCAGTGCTTAGAATGACTAAGTCTCAGGAAAAGATGTGGTATCAATTGGGGTGAATTGGCTTACGCTGCAGTAACAAACAATCTCCAAATCCTAGTGGCTTAAAATAAATAAGTTTTACTTCCTACTGATACTTCATGTTTATTTACGAACCTGAAGGGTCTCTGTTCTACATCATCCTCTCCAGGCACAGGCTCATGGGCCAGTACTCTCTGGATCATTTTCCATTGCTGCGACAGAAAGGAAAACAGAGAGTGCAGTGAACTCTGTCATTTCTATTCACATTTCACTGGGCAAAGCAAATCATATGACCACACCTAACTCTAAGGGGGCAAGGGGCAATCCTATGAATCCTATGCCCAGAAAAGGGAGAAACAAATGATGGACATGTTTGATGAGCAGCACTAATGACTGTCATACCTAGCAAGCATTATTAGATCTTTTCTGTTTTAACGCCCAGTTTTAAGCATCACCATTTGCCTGGACTTGGGATAGCTTTCTAATGGTTCTCTCTGTTGTCCTTCCTTTCTTTACATCTCTGTGACATTAATCCTCCTAAGGCATAGCTCTAAGTATATCATTTCTCCACTTAAAACCCTTCAATGACACCTCATTGTCCACCTAGTTAAGTAAATTCCCTTTAGCATGATGTAGTGGAAAGAATGCTAATTTATCTGTGTGGCTTTGGATAGCGTTGGTTAAATTCTCTGAATCTCAGTTTTTCTCACCATGTAAATTGGAGATAAAAATACCTACTTTCAAGGGCTGCTACGAATCTTAAGTAATATGTATAAAGTGCTCAGTGCATTAAACACTTAGTAAATAAGAGCATAATCATTATCATGTGCTCTTAGGGCATACTGTACATAGCTATATGACAATATGTATCTAAAACATATTGAAATGACTTATTTTGAGTTTCTTTCACCTAGTAGATTTGATTGCTTGAAGTATAGGAACTGTGCCTTTAACTTTACAACTATTGAATCTAGTATGAGACTCTATATGTGGAAGGTTCTTATTAAATGTTGTTCTATTAATGGTACATCATTAATCACATTTACAGCTTGCCTCACAAGGTTGTCTTATGTGTATACCCAGTGTTACAACTAAGCTGGACCACTTGCTCCTTCTCAAATGAACAGTGACTTTCTCACCTCCGAGCCTTTGTGCATCATACTCTGTTTCTGAAACATACTTTTTCCTTCCCCTACCTTAGCCTTTCAAAAGTTTACTCATCATTCAAGGTCTTCTAAAATGGCAACTTGGAAACTAATATTTTTCTAAGTCCTGCACGTGAAACAACATCTCCATTCTTTGAACATCTGTAATATTCATAGAAGAGTTCACACAAGAAGGCCGTTCTCTGGGATTTTTCTCTGGAAAAAAAAAAAAGGCAACCAGGGAGTTCTACTAGGAGGGTAAAGTTGAGAGCAGACAAGGGGAACACTCCAGACTGATTAGGAAGGAATTATGTATTTTTAGATGGCTGAAGTGTGGGGATTATGGTAAAGAAGGCAGAAACAAAGTGAGAGAAACAGGAAGGTGCTAGAGGAGACTGGTTTTTCAGGCCATGGTAGGGAATTTGACTTTTATCCTCAGTCAGTGGAGATGGCTTTAAGCAAGGAAGTGACATGGTCATATCTGTGACTTGGAAGAATCAGTTTACTGAGGATGACTTGGAAGGACCAGGTTTTTTTTTTTTTTTTTCCATTTACGATGCATGATTTTAGTGAAGTTAAAACAAATTTGTAACCAGACAGAAAGAATGAAATAGACAAAAATGTTATAATCTGACTATATGGTGTTCTCTCATTCTTGGTGAATCACTAAAATATAACAAAGGATTGTTCTCTATGCTAATTTTTAAGGTTGTCCAGTTAAACCATTATTTTCTGATGTGAAAATAGATATTTAATAATTGACCTCCAGTTCTCTATGTGAAGTCAGTCGGCATTCTCTGTGTTTTCTGATCATGGTATTTTTCTAGTGTTTTTCCTTTACTTGTTACCTACCTGTCTAGGTTTGTCATAGCTTTTGAAAAAAGCTAGCCTGCATATTAAAAAACAGAGACATTACTTTGCCTACAAAGGTCTGTATAGTCAAAGCTATGGTTTTTTCAGTAGTCATGTACGGATGTGAGAGAGTTGGACCATAAAGAAAGCTGAATGATGAAGAATTGATGGTTTTGAACTGTGGTGTTGGAGAAGACTCTTGAGAGTCCCTTGGAGACTCACATAAGTCAATCCTAAAGGAAATCAGTCCAGAATATTTATTGGAAGGACTGATGCTGAAGCTCCAAAACTTTGGCCACCTGATGTGAAGAACTGACTCATTAGGAAAGACCCTGATGCTGGGAAAGATTGAGGGCAGGAGTAGAAGGGGATGGCAGAGGATGAGATGGTTGGATGGCATCTCCGACTCAATGGATATGAGTTTGAGCATGCTCTGGGAGATGGTGATGGACAGGGAAACCTGGTATGCTGCAGTCCATGGGGTCGCTAATAGTTGGACATGACTGAACAAGTGAACTGAACTGAACTACCTACCTATCTCTGGAAGATAAATGCATTTTCAGACCTTTTCTTAAGCTTTCATTCCAAGCATCATCATCATCTTATAGCTTCAGTCATCTATCAATTAGAAATTACATTTGACTTTTTAGAAAAAGTCCCTTAATAGTGGCTTCAAAAAGACAGAAGCTTAATTTTTATGCAAAAGAAGTCTGGAGGTGGATATCACTGTTTTATCAGGGACTAGGACTTGTATTTGTTTCTTCTACCATTCTTGGCCAGTGACTTATATTCTCAAGATTACCTGTTACAAAATGACTGCTGGAGCTCCTGCCATCACATTCCTACCTCTGGCAGAAGAAAGGAAGAGACAGGAGAGAATGAATGCTTCCTAAAAGTTTCAAATAATACATATTCTGATAATCATTGGTAAACACTTAGTCATAGGGCTAAAAAAGAGGTGAGAAATGTAGACTTTTATTCTAAGTGGCACTGTGACCAGCTAAAAATTTATTTTTTTAACTGAGAAAGAAGAGACTTGTGAAAGTAGAAAACTGGCAGCCTATAATATAATATGTTACTTCATTATGACACTTATTTTTTTAATTGGAAGACTTTATATTCCATTCGGAGAAGGCAATGGCATCTTACTCCAGTACTCTTGCCTGGAAAATCCCATGGACAGAGGAGCCTGGTAGGCTGCAGTCCATGGGGTAGCGAAGAGTCAGACACGACTGAAGCGACTTAGCAGCAGCAGCAGCATATTCCATGACCATATATTTGCCAAGAATTCCATCCTACAAAGTCCTACTGGTGTCCTTTTGTCTTACTGCATTTAAATGTCACTTTCAACTTATGTACTACTTGCACTGTGTGATGCATGCACATCTGCTCGTCCTGCGTATGATAATTCTTGGTTAGAGTCCATCCTTCTCATTCTTGCCTTCAGTCCTCCATTTCAACAAGGGAGAGAACAAGCAGGAAGTACTGTGCAAAGTAAATGCCACACCCCAGATATATTTGAATAGACATGCTTCAGTCAATACATGGCTAAATGAGGAAGCCATTATTTTCTTTGCCCAAATTTATTTGTTCCAAAAGTACTCTGTTTAGACGGTTTGTTGGCAACTTTGCATCCCTTTGACCCCTTCTCATGTTATCTCTGTGTGTCAGAAGACAAGTCAGAAACTACGTTTATCCTTGTCCCCATCCCTATATTGTTCCAGTTTAGAATTTGCTAATGAAAGGAATTTATACAAGATTTGCAAGCAGAAGAGTGGGAGAAGCCATGTTCTCTGGAGACTTTTGCAAACCCAGAGCAGCTTCCTGGGGGCTATGTGGCCTACACACTTTACTGCCTCAAGCTCAGGGTGGCAGTTCTCTGATTTCACTGGCAGCTTTCTATTCCTCTGTGCCCCTGGATCTTGCAATGGCTGTATATTCCTTAATTCCTACATTAAATGCTTTATATTGATATAACAGAGTGGCTTCTCTTTTCCTAAGTGAGCCCTGTTTGATATATCCTCTCTTCCCTGAGTCGTTTGGTTACAAAAACTTCAAAGGCTCTTTTGTTGGTATACTGTTTATATTGTCCATCAGATATATTAATTTACATTGCACATGTCCTTTAAAACTATGTATATATGAATATTGAAATATAATTATATCTTATGTGATTATATATTACAGTTTATAATATTGCCACCCTATGGACTGTAGCTTGCTAAGCTCTTCTGTACATGGGATTTTCCAGGTAAGAATCCTAGAGTCAGTTGCCATGCCCTCCTGCAGGGGATCTTCCTGACCCAGGGATCAAACCCACACCTCTTACATCTCCTGCTTTGGCAGATGTGTTCTTTACCACTAGCACCAGCTGGGAAGCATATATATATATATAAAAATATATAAATAATTATGTCTTATGATTATATATTACAGTTTATGCTGCTGCTGTTGCTAAGTCGCTTCAGTTGTGTCCGACCTTGTGTGACCCCATAGACGGAGCCCACCAGGCTCCCCTGTCCCTGGGATTCTCCAGGCAAGAATACTGGAGTGGGTTGCCATTTTGTTCTCCAATGCATGAAAGTGAAAAGTGAAAGTGAAGTCACTCAGTCGTGTCCGTTCATAGTGTCTTATAAATATATTTCTCTCACCATCAACCCCCTGCCCCAGCCTTGAAGGTTTGGTTTCCCAGAGTACTAGAGAATACCTAATACTTGTTATTTAATAACATTACGATAAGAAGTTCTCCCACTTTGCTCTGTAAAAAGGCATTAGGAGTCAATAGTGAGTTAGGGGGTAACTGGGGTAGTGATAGAGTCAAAAAGTGACGAGGTTTCTCCAAGCCTTTGGGACTCCAACCTGAGTTCCCAGCCCTGCATTCCTACTTCAGCTAGAGAGCTCAGCTTCCTTTGGTTGATGTATGAGTGATCCACTCAAGATTTCATTTGACAGAAAGTATTCACTGCTTAATTAAAAATAAAGTTGAAAACTGATACTTGAAATTCTTAGATTTTAGATGTGTATTATATAAGTCTCAGGCCCTTCACTTATTAGCCATGTGACCAAGTCATGAGAACTCTCTGAGTTCACCTTCTTTAGTGGTACAATAATACCAATGCCAAATAAATGCCCATAAGTGTGAAAACCTATACCAGTCAAGGGTCATGTCCTCAAATGCCCATAGCGTTAGTCCAGGGACATAAGTGAATGACATAGACCAGCATGAATGGGAAAGCATATGTCCCAATGAAAAGGGGCACCCTCAACTTATTGTTTTGTTAACATTACGGAATGTGTAAAATTTTTCCAGTTTTGAAGAAAATCTGGAAATGTGGATTTTTTGGAGGGGAATCTCAGGATTTTAAAATGTTGATACTAATTTAACTTTTAAAAGACCTGTCAGAGCACGTTAGCTCATTTGTGTCTTTTTTGTATGATTGTTCAGTTCAGTTCAGTTCAGTCGCTCAGTCGTGTCTGACTCTTTGCGTCCCCAAGAATCACAGCACGCCAGGCCTCCCTGTCCATCATCAATTCCTGGAGTTCACTCAGATTCACGTCCACCGAGTCAGTGATGCCATCCAGCCATCTCATCTGCTGTCGTCCCCTTCTCCTCCTGCCCCCAATCCCTCCCAGCATCAGAGTCTTTTCCAATGAGTCAACTCTTCGCATGAGGTGGCCAAAGTACTGGAGTTTCAGCTTTAGCATCAGTCCTTCCAAAGAAATCCCAGGGCTGATCTCCTTCAGAATGGATTGGTTGGATCTCCTTGCAGTCGAAGGGACTCTCAAGAGTCTTCTCCAACACCACGGTTCAAAAGCATCAATTCTTCGGCACTCAGCTTTCTTCACAGTCCAACTCTCACATCCATACATGACTACTGGAAAAACCATAGCCTTGACTAGATGGACCTTAGTCAGCAAAGTCATGTCTCTGCTTTTGAATATGCTGTCTAGGTTGGTCATAACTTTTCTTCCAAGGAGTAAGCATCTTTTAATTTCATGGCTGTTAAGTCACACAAATATCAATTATTATCATTTTTAATGGGCCTTGGAAGCTGTTGTTTAGCTTTTCCTGTGAGCCTGCCTGTCCCCTTGCCTCTCATAACATAGCTTCCCCCTTGACCCAGTCTGTTGATAGTAATTTCCCATCCACCAGGTGGGTATTTGACTGAAGTTGGGCTAATCAGTTTCTTTCTAGGACTTCACGGGAGTCAGAGTAACCTTCCTCACTTGTGTTCCTCAACTGATCTGATATAGGCCTAGAGATGCTAGTGGCTGTATTCCTTAGGGACTTGGTAGTGCTTCAGCTGTGTGAGAGGATGAAACTAAAAAGCAGAGGTAAAAGAGACTCAGTGAGTCTCTTGGCAACACTGAGTCAGGGAGAACTTTTTTTTACAGCTCTTCTTTAATCTTGAGAATTACTTAAAAATGTTAATATTCCTTCTAGCCACAAGGGCCAGAAGATTGCCTCTTGGTTTGCTTATAATGATTTGAATTGAACTTTTCTCAATAATGCCTAACCAAAAGACCTCATACTATATTAGTATTATTAGAGGTAAAATTTCATTATCCATCATTAGTTTACAAACAAGGCAAAAGTAAGGTTTTGGATTTTGAAAAACTATACTTGAACTAAAATTAGTTCTGAAGAGTTTAAGAACTGTAATAAGAGACTTGGTATTTGGAATAGTGCAAAGGATAAGCACAGCATGAGGCCTTCTATTCTCATAGGCTGTGGTATGCACTGGCCCTTCATATGTTCTCTGCAATCCGTTGTCTCTTCATAGACTTGTTGAAAAACACTTAAACAATATGAGAGTTGCGAGTTAGGAAGTTTCCTGGTACCATTGTGTGGATGGTTCAATAGATTTTTATTTTCCCAGGGTGGAAACCAAGAGCACAGATCTAGAAGAAAAGATTCACTAGACGGTGACATTATCCATCTGAGATAAGTACCAATTTGATGAGAAGATGAGAAACAATGCTTCAGAGTACTTTGCTAGATATGTGTGAAACTAAATAGGTGTGTTTGTCTTTTGCTAAATATATCTTAATGGCACTTAAAGTCAAGCTTTGAGGGAGAGAATTAGAAGACCTTGAATAATCTATAGGATTCACACATGAAATAATATACAGGCAAAACATAATCAAGAGTTGAAATGCCTCTCACTTAGTATGCTGCTGCTGCTAAGTCACTTCAGTCGTGTCCAACTCTGTGCGACCCCATAGATGGCAGCCCACCAGGCACCCCCATCCCTGGGATTCTCCAGGCAAGAACACTGGAGTGGCTTGCCATTTCCTTCTCCAATGCATGAAAGTGAAAAGTGAAGTGAAGTCGCTCAGTCCTGTCCGACCCTCAGCGACCCCATGGACTGCAGCCTTCCAGGCTCCTCTGTCCATGGGATTTTCCAGGCAAGAGTACTGGAGTGGGGTGCCATTGCCTTCTCTGCTCACTTAGTATAGTGGGAGTTTATAAAGCCTGGAAGGTTAAGGAATTGATACTGGTAGGAAAAATTATACATTAGCTTTATGAGACTTCATTAAGATGTAGTGTTTTCTGAATGTGTGTGGTTACTTTTATTTTAAATACTGTCAAAGTGAGCAGAGATTTTACAGAGAAAAACTCCCCCAGAGAGGCGAGCATCCTGCTGGGAGCACAGTTACACAAATGTTCCTCAGAAATGGCAGAAAGCCCAGCAGTGCGCTTCTAAGCATTGTTTAAGGTGCGTCAAGCTCCTTCTTCATTCAAGCCCATGTTTTTTTGAAATGAGGCTTTACAGGGGAGGAAATCTTAGATGTCAAAACAAAGTTGAAACAGTGAATTCTGTGGGCACTTGGGTTAAAAAAAAAGCTCTCATGATACTGCTCCCTAATTGGGATTGTTTTTGTGAATTTAGTCACATTAATCCATGTCTCAGTTAATTATGCAATAACATTTACATGCCTGGAGGCAAATTTACAATTTTTGCTCAGACTTTTTTTGAAAATGTGTTGTTACACTTTGAAAAGCAGTGCCAAGATACTAACTATAAATTGAATGTTGAGAGGGTTAGAATTCCTGATTCGGCTCTGCTACATCTTAGAATGTGAGGAGGTGGTCCCTGCCATTCTTCTCATCCAGGATGCAAGACTGAATTTTCCACGAAAGTTTCACATTTTGCCTGCTGACTTCACTTCTAAAAAAGTTCCTTTACCTTTGTCTGTAAGTAAGATAAAGATCTGAACATTTCAGTCTAGCATTTCATATTCAAGCTTCACCATTCAAGAGTATGCCTCATGCTAGGCCAGAGTAGACCTTCTTAAAGCTGATGGTAAGTGCTTGTTAGAGGTGTGAGTTTGTGGAGGTGTGAAGCATGAGCTGAAAGCCCAAGTGTGATCTTTACTTCACTGAGCTACAGTGTGGCTAGATGAAGAGCTAAGGTGTATTTCAGTTTCCAAGTCTTTCTTTCAGAGTCTTGAGATTATAGAAGCCTACTGATCACTTAACGGTAGCTAGTGATGCTATTAGCCCTTCTAGCTCCGTGGTAAAGAATCCACCTGCTAATGCAGGAGATGGGGTTTAATCCCTGGGCCAGGAAGATACCCTGGAGAAGGAAATGGTAAACCACTCAAGTATCCTTGCCAGGAAAGTCCCATGGACAGGGGAGCCTGGTGGGCTATAGTCCATGGGGTTGCGAAAGAGTCAGACGTGACTCAGTGACTAAGCAACAGCAACAATTAAAATTCCCCAAGTTTCTGTGTTAATATATTTTGATTGGTTATGGCTTTGACAATCAGAGGATTATTAAGTCTGGGAAGAGAAGGATATTTAATTCATTTGCTTTCAACTGAAGGCACAAATCTCTCCTACCATGTCTTTCACGCGTTCACTCAGCTGAGAAATACTTATTAGATACTATGCTGAGCCAAGATTGTTCCAGGTTTTGTGAAAGACTCAGAGAAAGGTAAAATATGCTCTGTCCTCAGGGAGTTATAGTCTCATAGTAATTATGCTACATGTTTATAAATATACTAGCTTATGGACAGGTATAGGTGGCTTAATAGAATAATAATCTAGAGTTGGAGTGTGAGAGGAGTTTCAGGTTAGGAGAGATTAATTTTGACTGATGGAATAAAGACAGAGTATTAGAGAAAGTGGTTTTTCAAGGAATAAAGAAATGCATTTAGGTTTGAACCTGTAAGGATCAGAGAGAAAGAAATTCCAGTTGGAAGGATAATGTGAGAAAATGAAGGGATTTTATAAAAGGGACATGATTAATGGGAAAAGTGATTGGAAGCATGGTTAGAGGGATACATAAGGAAAACTGGATTTCCCCCAGGTCATTGGGAAATATGAGGTCATATTTGCCAAAATATATTGTGTGCTACTTTGTAGGAACTGGGAGGCACTGGCAGTTTTCAAGCAAGAAAATGAATTGGTCTAACTGAACTGTAAGAAGATGACTGTAGGGGCTGAATGTCAGTTGGATTAGGGAACAAAGATAAAAATCAGGGAAATGAGCTGGGGACCATTACATGTTTCAGGTAAAAAGTTATTAGAGCTCTAACTAGAGAAGTACCTGTGGTAGCTCAGCTGGTAAAGAATCCGCCTGTAGCGCAGGAGACCCTGGCTCGATTCCTCGGTTGGGAAGATTCCCTGGAGAAAGGATAAACCCATTTCAGGATTCTTGGGCTTCCCTGGTGGCTCAGATGGTAAACAATCCACCTGCAATGTGGGAGACCTGGGTTCGATCCCTGGGTTGGGAAGATCTCCTGAAGGAGGGCATGGCAACCCATTCCAGTATTCTAGCCTGGAAAATCCCCATGGACAGAGGAAGCTTGAATGAATGCAGTCCATGGGGTGTCAAAGAGTCCGACACTACCGAGTGACTAAGCACACCTAATTGTTAAGGGCAAGGGAAAGAAAGAGGTAGAAGTTACCTTAGCCGTTTTTACCAGGTACCTGGGAAAGCAGTGACGGTGAGGAGGAAGAGATCTGGTGGAGGTCACAGTGGGAGTTAAGATGAGTATGTATAAGAAGTTGGCAGCTTATCAAGGTGGAAATGTCCAGAAAATAATGGAAAATATGACAGTTAAAGTAGGAAGAAGCATTAGCAGTATAAGCAGAGACTTGTGAGTAGGAATGACATTTGATGACATAAAATTTTAGGAGGTCACCCAAGGAAAGCAAAGAGAGGAATAAAAGAGGGATGCATTCACACATTCAAAGATTTATCTTGCAGAATTAATACAAGAAAGTGGGTATTCCATAGAGTGAGTATGAAATAGAGAAGGAATAGTTACAGAGAAGGAAGATAATCAGAGAAAACACATCTTAGACCAGGGATGTGTGTAATATGAAATGTCCCAAGAAAACCACCAAGGATAAGGCTTGAGAGCAAGGCAGTTTATCTCTTAGATGAAGTAGCTAGATGATCACTTAAGAGAACCCTTTTTTGGAAATCTCTGTTGCCATAAATTTGCTTGTGATGACTTAGAAAAAAGAATTGAGACATCTGCTCAAGATGGGACAATGAATTCATGCTGTGTAAATACCTTTTTGTTGTTAGAAGCCTGCAGTAATAGATTTATAAAAGTAAAGAAGGCTTAGTGGGAGATTCTAAATTCAAGACAAATAAAAACACAGAGTTGGTGACAGCCGTAGAAGCAGGGAGTGTATCTTATTTTCTACAAATGTGCTCCTTGTGAAATGGGGAGCACAGTCATGCCACTGATTTAAGGCCACACAGTCTCTACCACTTGGGAAAGAACACTGGAATAAAAAATGCCTCGTGATGTGTAATTGGTAATTGGCTTTATAAAGCTGTGGATTTTGGAGTTGGGAGGTGTTTGGGAAGTGGAAGTGGAAGCAAAGACTCAGAAGGTCAAAAACATTGTCTCATTACTAGGAACTAGAATTAGGAACCTACTAGGAACTAGATTCCAGCTGCTAGCTGGCTTTGCACCTATATCTGTACTTTCCCATTATAATGGAGCAGGCTTAGATCTGGACTAGGAAATCTGGTTGAGATAACTGCAAAACTTCTATACAGAAAAGGGATGAGTGTGAAAAGCTAAAATGGGCACAAACACAAAGGTAACACTTAAAATAAAAAATTCTACTCCAATCAAGCTTGTAAACAAAAATTTAAAAACATGAAACGTTAATTCTAAAAATAATAATGAACAAAACTTAAAAAAATCAGACCACAAATTCACCCCAAATGAAATTATTTAGGAATCAGTCTGATGGGTTTTTGTATATGTTTAAGACATCAAAGCAAAAAACAAAGACACACCTTCTATTAAAACTGGAAGTATTACAGATAAGATGAATAACCCAAAAACCCAAATAACCCAATACAAAAAAAAAAAAACAAATCCCAAAACCTGTACTATATGATTCCTGTTATATAAAGTTTAAACACTGGCAAAACACTTGTGGTTTTAGAGTTCAGGATAGGTATGATGTTATTTTGTAGGATGAGGAAGAGAGCGGGTACAAGGGGAAATTTGAGACCTTCGGGATAAAGATAATACTTTATATGATGACTTGGTTATGATAATACATTGTTATATATATTTAGGGTTTATGTTCTATTCTGTATGTATATATTATACAAAGAGTTTATTTTTAAAATGGGAAAAGAAATGAAGAAAACTAGGCTAAGGAGAAGTGGCTTTGTAAGTAACCCCTGGAGGTTAAAAGTATAGTTATTCAAACTAAGAAGTAGGAAATTATGTAGGGTTTTGTGGGCTCCATAAATAATATCCTTCTTTATACCACATTTTTGAAACCAATTGATAGGTAGATTCAGGAGCCAGATAGAGAGTAAAAGTGAGCTTTATTAAATAGAAGAAGCCAGACCAAAAAAAGCCATATGTTATATAATTCTGATTCCATTTATACAAAATGACCAGAATTGACAAATCTACAGAGACAGAAAGAAGATTAGTTGTTTGCAGGGGCTGGGAGTTGGGTAGGTTGGGGAGGATGGGTGTGCCTGCTAATATATACAAGGTTTGTTTTGGGCATGGTAAAAATATTCTGAAACTAAACAGCACGATTGTACAACTTTGTGGATATATTGAAAATAAATAAAACAGTACCTTTTAAAGGGGTGAATATTTTCGTATGTGAATTGCATCTCAATTTAAAAAAAGTAAAAGGTAAGTTTTATTATTGATAAAAAAAAGTTGGAGGACAAGGCGAAACTATGCAACCAAATGCTAAACAGGTTTGCTGATGTTTCCTGCTTGCCCTACCTCTAACTTTCCCCCTCACTGCAGTCTGTATCCCACCCATGGAAAATATGGGAGTGGCACTACACCCAGAATTGCTCACACCAGTTCAGAGACTGAACTCCCAGGCTTACAGCCTTTATGATGGATTGGCTCTGCACAGTCAAGGAATGTGCAGTAATGGTTGTCACCCAGCAGTCAGTTGGGAGGAGTGTAGAACGGGTGGAGCAAGAAGAAGGAACACCCCTCCATATAAACACCTGAGAAGTGGTGTATATAATAAAACTTGCCCCTAACAAAATCGGCTCTAGACTGGACACAAAGGGAGAATTGTGAATTAAAGAGAGTACTGAGGAAATTACTCTGCAAAATATCAGAGAAAAAGGAAAATCTTAGGTTCATGACAGAAAGACCTATTACCTATGAAGAATCAGCTATTAGACTCACAATCGAGTTTTCAATCAATAAAAACCAGAGGCCAGAAAATTCTTTAAGTACAGTTGCAGTCAAAAATAATAAACCAGCTGAGTTACTATTCAAGAATGGAGACAAATAAATATGTTTTAGGTATACAATTAAAAGAATTTACTACATCAAGACTGTCAATGTAAGAATTATTAAAGATGGACATCTAGGTTGCTTCCATGATCGTCAGTCCAGGTTCAATGCATGAGACAGGGTGCTCAGGGCTGGTACACTGGGATGACCCTGAGGGATGGGATGGGGTGAGAGGTGGGAGGGGGTTTCAGGATGGGGAACACATGTACACCCATGGCTGATTCATGTCATTGTATGGCAAAAACCACTACACTATTGTAAAATAATTAGCCTCCAATTAAAATAAATTAATTTAAAAAAAGAATTATTAAAGATATGCTGTAGAAGGTAAAAAAGTGAAGGCAGAGGAAAGACCTGGGATATAAGGTATAGTGGAGGACACTGAAATTAATAAACTGGTGGGAAATTTCCTTAAAAAACAGAATTTTAAAAACTTTCATATTTTTCTAAAAACTAAGTGGGAGTGGAAAGGGATATGATGAATACAGACTATCAAATCCTCATTGTGCCCAAAAGGGAGATAAAATACTATAATATTTAGAGTATTGGAATAATGTATATCTAATTATGTTTGCTAGACAGTTAACTAAATCCATGGATATATAGTCTCCATGTGGATAAAAAAGGCATGTGGAAAATCATTATCCACCTAATGGAGACAAGAAGAGAACATATGAAGAAGCGAAGAGAAAAAACAGCTGGCAAGCTTTAAACACAAAGTAAGATGCAGGAATAATTCCAAATATATCAGGTATTACAATACGTTTAAGTAGATTAAGTCCTCAAAAGACTGAGATTATTAGATGGATGTAAAAACAAAACAAAATCCAGCCATATGCTGCTGATGAAGGACACCACAAAAACAAAATCACACAGAGAGATTAAAAACAAAGAGCTGGGGGAAAAAAATGAATTACTGTAACAATATTACTATGATACCAAATAGGTTTAAAACATTACTAGAAAAAGAAGACAATTGTGTAAAGAACAATCATAAACCATTTAACCTAATAGTGTATTCTTGGAAAATATAAAGTACAAAAGGACCGAAATATAAGGAGGGATGGTCAAATCAACAGTTTTATTTGGAGATTTATTCCCTGTCAGATACTTACAGAATAAGCTGAAGAAACAGTCAGAACAGGGGAGATTTA
Source organism: Ovis canadensis (assembly GCF_042477335.2). Taxonomy (NCBI): domain Eukaryota; kingdom Metazoa; phylum Chordata; class Mammalia; order Artiodactyla; family Bovidae; genus Ovis; species Ovis canadensis. The sequence goes on from NC_091250.1 coordinate 54,201,745, forward strand.
AGCAACACAATTAAGAAGCTAATCTTAATAGATAACATACAACTCTGAGTTGAACAAAATGGGAATACTAGATGCCTTTCAAGTACACATGGAGTATTTACACAGTGATCACATTAGGACACAGAGGATGTCTCAATAAATGTCAAAGAATCAGTGTAGTAAATTCCATGTTTTCTAACAAGAAGGCAATTAAATTATAAATCAATAAGAAAATATTAAAAAATGACCATGACGATTCAAAAATAAAATTATACTTGAAAATAATTAATGAGCTAAAGAAACAAACCCAATGAGAATTAACTAAATGTTGAAAGTTTATATTAGTGATAGTACTGTAAGTGCCTTTCTTGACAAATAAATGAAAGATGAATTAAGTGATACAGTAAGCTAATAATTATGTGTGTATACACACACACACACACATATAGACATGAAGATCATAGGAAAAAGAGACAAAAGACAAAAAAATTATACAGAAAATAAAAGAACTGTGCAAAGATCCAAGAAAATATAATTCTTTGATTAAAAAAAACCCTAATAGATAATTCCTTAGCAAAACTGATAAGAATAGAAAGGTACAAAGTAATAAAAAAGAGTATGTAGCTATGTGTACAGTGGGATATAGAAACATCAGAAAAATATTATAAACATATGTAGGCTTATAAATTTCAACCCAGATAATAGAAACAATTTTTCTAGAAAAATTTGTTTATTTTACCAGTTTGAGTCAGAAGGATATAGATAACCTAAATGAAAGAATAATCATCAAAGAAGTTGGGAGAGTATTTAAAATTCTCTATCTGTTAATCCTGAGTCCCATCGCCCTCACCATATGAGGATTAGTCATTTGTCTTCTGACCCAGACTGTCTTTACCAGTCCTTTGAGGAACAAAAGATCCTCATTTTATAAAACTACTTCAAATCATTAAAATAGAGGAAAATCTACTCAGGTTATTTTGTGACAATATTCTAGTTTTGTTTTTCAAACTAGACCAGGAAAGTAAAATTACAAATGCAGAAATCCTAAATGAAGTATAAGCAAATTGAAGTCAGCATATGTATGGACTACATACATACTCTCACATATAAGTAGAGGTTTTTCCAGCAATGTAAGGATAGCTCTATAAGAGAAAATAGAATTATGCAATTCATTATATTAACAGATTAAAAGGTAATAACATATGCTATGTCAACAAATGGAGGAAAAATTTGATAAAATTCAATACTCTAATGTATTATATATTAAAAAAATTCTTAGCCAATTGGGAATAAATGAAGCTTCATAAAATTGATTATTTTTATTAAAAATTCATAGCAAACATATTCATAAATTATAACAATTTATAAATATTCTTACTAGTGTCAGAAAAAATTAAAGAAGGCATTTTGTTCATTTCTATTATCTTTATTTTAGAAAACATATCCAATGCAGTAAATCAAATATAAAGAGAGATTAGGGTTTGAAAGAACCCTAAAGAACACATTTTTAAGATTTATTTCTTTTACAAAAGTAAACAAGTGGAACCTGATTAAACTTAAAAGCTTTTGCACAGCAAAGAAAACCATAAGCAAGGTGAAAAGACAACCCTCAGAATGGAAGAAAATAATAGCAAATGAAACAACTGACAAAGGATTAATTTCCAAAATTACAAGCAGCTCATACAACTCAATACCAGAAAAACAAACAATCCAGTCAGAAAGTGGGAAAAAGACCTAAACAGACATTTCTCCAAAGAAAACATACAGATGGCTAACAAACACATGAAAAGATGCTCAACATTGCTCATTATTAGAGAAATGAAAATCAAAACTACAATGAGATATCACCTCACATCAGTCGGAATGGCCAATATCAAAAAGTCTACAAACCATAAATGCTGGAGAGGGTGTGGAGGAGAGAGAACACTCTTGCACTGTTGGTGGGAATGTAAATTGATACAGCCACTAAGGAAGATGGTATGGAGATTCCATAAAAATCCAGGAATAAAACTACCATATGACCCAGCAATCCCACTCCTAGGCATATACCCTGAGGAAACCAAAATTGAAAGAGACATATGTATCCCATTGTTCATTGCAGCACTATTTACAATGGCTAGCACATGGAAACAATCTAGATGTCTATCGACAGATGAGTGCATAAAGAAGTTGTGGTACATATACACAATGGAATATTACTCAGCCACCAAAGGAACACATTTGAATCAGTTCTGATGAGGTGGATGAACCTAGAGCCTATTATACAGAGTGAAGTGAGTCAGAAAGAGAAAGATAAATATCATTTTCTAATGCATGTATATGGAATCTAGAAATATGGTACTGAAGAATTTACTTACAGGGCAACAATGGAGAAACAGACATAGAGAATAGACTTATGGGCATGGGGAGAGGGGAGGAGAGGCTGAGATGTATAGAGAGAGTAACATGGAAACTTACATTACCATATGTAAAAGAGATAGCCAGTGGGAATTTGCTGTATGTCTCAGGAAACTCAAACAGGGGCTCTGTGTCAACCTAGAGGGGTGGGATGGGGAGGGAGATGGGAGGGAGGTTCAAAAGGTGGGGGATATATGTATACCTATGGCTGATTCATGTTGAGGTTGGACAGAAACCAACAGAATTCTATAAAACAATTATCCTTCAATTAAAAAATAAGTAAATTTAAAAAATTTCTCCAAAGTTATTGTAGACATTCAGTGACAATAATTAAAATCCTAATTTTTCATAGATTTTGACAAGATTATTTTAAAAATCATATGGAAGAAGAAAGCAGTGGAATCAGGTTTTAGAAAAAGATGATAAATTGCCTAATAAATATCAAGAATTATTATTAAAACCATAGTAATTAAGACATTTGCATTGGCTAAGGGTTAGATAAATGGACCAATGCAACAAAAGAGGCTCACGATTATGTGGAAACTTGGTATATAACATAAATGGCATTAAAAAAGTATTTGCAAAAAAATAATATGGCAAAAAACTATTTGGAAAAAAATAATTAAGATCAAATCCCTACCACACACCATACAGAAAATGGCTAAAGACAGAATGTTTAAATATTTTGAAGAAAATATAGGAGAAACTCTTCATGACCTTGAGTTAGGGCAAGATTTTACAAAAATAAAAACAAAAAGCAAAGACTCTAAAGAAACAGAAATTTAAATATAGTGAAAAAATTTCAACTGTAAGGCAGCATAATTTTAAAAGACAAATCAAAGATTAGGTGAAGATATTTACAAGCCATGCAAATTGAAAAGGTTTAACTTCCAGAATTTAAAGAGTATTCCTACCTATTAGTAAGAAAAGGTAAACACTTCAGTAGGATAATGGATAAAGACAATGCACAGACAATCTGTAGAAAAGGAAATGTGAAGATGGCTCATTGGATCAAGAATCTGCCTGCATTGGGAGGAGCAAATGGCAACCCACTTCAGTATTCTTGCCTGAAAAATCTCATGGACAGGGGAGCCTGGTGGGCTACAGTCCAAACATTCAGAGTCAGACATGACCGAGCACAGGATAAGACAACAGATATAAGAAAAATGTAAAATAAAACAGTGTGATACCTTTTGCACAGTTATCAGATTAAAAAGAACAAACTTAAAGTTGGCTAATTCCAAAGAGATATCACATGCCCCTGCTGGTGAAAGTAGACACCAGTTCAATCAGTTTAGAGAGTAATTTAGAAGTATTTGGTCAGTTTGAAATGTGACTTAATTTTGCTCAGGTCCTCCAGAAGCTGACCCTGAGATGAGAGTTGCATACCAATGATTAAGAAAGTGCTCTCAGAGGAGGCTAGTAAGGAAGTGGGCAAGCAGGATATGGAAGGAGGAGAGGAAGACCAGTAATGGTGAAAACTCAGGCAAAGTGCCGTAGAACTTGCCTCCCCTTGACCCCAGAGGGGAGCTCTGGAGTGAGACTTACTGTGAGAAATTATTCTCAGGGGAAGCAGGGGGAGTTGGTCTTTCCCTCTTTTCTTTAGTCTACCTTCAAGGGCTTGAAGTTAGAATGCTTGATAGTTCAGAGCCAGCTTCAGATGCTCTGCATTAAATTTTAGCTCTAAGACCTGAGGTGGGATGAACACTATAAATGGGGAGAAAGATTTGGGTTGGATATCAACCATGGAATACATGTCTACACCGCAGTCCAGCAATCCCATTTTCTTCCTGCTCATTGTATACCAGGAGACACATACAGGAGCATTTATAGAAGTATTGTTGATAATAGCAAAACATCAGAAGTAATCTGAATGAAAAGGAAAACAGTTTAATAAATTGTGATGTATAAATACTAGAAATACTTTATAACAGTTAAAATGAATGAAATGATTGATGAGTGCACGGTGATAAGTGACATAGGTGGTAGGAGGTATATTGCTTTTTAGAAGGTTTGAACAATGATAATTTAAGAAAGTGATTTGATTGAATAAAGAGTATTGTTAGTTTTTAGACCCAGGAAGCAGTTTCCTGGGAAATGAGACATTGAAAACATAATAGAAAAAGGATAATTGATGAGTTTGTTTTAAACATTTCCACATCCTTTATGTCTTCACTTGAATACTTTCTACTCTTTAAGATTTGCTTCAACTGTTGTCTTTTCCAGAAACACTTGCCATTTCCAAAATGAGGTGTTCCCTCATATGTGCTCCTCAAAGAACCTGTGCAGACCATTTCACTGCTGTAATACTTGAAAACTGTATGGTACATGCATGACTCTGCTTTGAAGATAATGACTATGTTTTAATTACTTTGTATTTTCAGTGCCAACCATGGTGCCTGGCACATTTAGGCATTGAATACACATTTAATTAGTAAACTAAAAATTAATTTTATTTTAGTATCTGATGCCATTTATGAGGTTAGAATTGAATAAATATTGGTTTATTTTTAAATAAGTGGATAGTTAGGAAAGAAGGAAATGGCAGCCCACTTCAGTATTCTTGTCTGGAGAATCTCATGGACAGAGGAGTCTGATGGGCTACAGTCCACAGTGTTGCAAAGAGTCAGATATGACTGAGTGACTGATAAACACACGGATGGAAATCTTTATCAGGCTTTTTGAGATGTTCAGTTTGGAGCCATGAGAGAAGATGAAGGCGTAAGAGACTTTGGAGTCAAGGAAGCAAGAAACAGAATTTCAATATGAAAATAAATAATTAAACATTTATTAATAAAATAATAGTATTTAAATAATTGCTCACGGTCACACAACTATGAAATGAGGAGACCATACTGTAAACCAATGGCTTTTCCCCTCCAAATCTATGCTACTAACTACAATTTTTCAGGAAATAACCATCACTGTTAGAGCTTCCCTTTTGGCTCAACGTTAAAGAATCTGCCTGCCAATGCAGGAGACAAGGATTCAGTCCCTGGTTCAGGAAGATCCCCTATAGCATGGAGCAACTAACTCTGTACACCACAACTACTGAGCCTGTGCACCCTAGAGCCTGTGCTTTACAACACGAGAAGCCATTGCAGCTAGAGAGTGGCCTCCTCTTGCCACAACTAGAGAAAGCCCGCACATCGATGGAAATACAGCACAGCCGAAAATAAATAAATAAATAAAATTATTTTTTAAAAAAGTTTGTCTTCTGCCAATTGGTATATAAGATTAACGAGTAGTGCTCTATCCCCTGTGAGCTATAATATGTGGTTTTACAGGGAACAATGTGCTGGTCATTAAGTTATTGTCTTTCAGCTCCACACCCACCTGCTTATGTCCAACCATGGGATATTGAGCTGAGACTCCGAAAATTGCAGTTGTCCTTTGCCAGCTGGATCCCTGCAAGAGATCCATAGGAGAGCTTGGAAGGAGACAGGAGGGATGGAGGACAGAAAGGGGACATGCTTCTTACTGTTTGCTTTCCCTTCCTCTTAGTGTTGTCCCCAGAAGGCACTTTGTCTTGAGTCTATGACTTCTCTCAGCAATCCCAGCAGGAGTCCCAGCTGTACCTCTCAGAAGTCCCAATGCCAAGTGGGCACCACCCCCTCCTCAGAGACTGAGCTCCAACACCCCTGCACCCCTCCTCTGAGTTACTGGGGACTGGAACTTGGCAGGCAGTACCTTCTCTGTGGTCTAAGGCCCAGCCCGGCAGGGCTCTTTTGACTCCAAGGTTCTAAACATCTAAACTTCTTTCCTTATATCTCCTAGTCCTGTGCATTACTTCTGTGCTCTACCTTAGTGTTTCCTTTTAGTATGTCTGATCTTTCAACCTGTTTAACCAATTCTCTATATTAAGCTCTCTGCTGAAATATCTAGGGTGCTATTTGTTTTCCTGTCTGGACCCTTATCAATACAAATTGCTCATTGAGTTTTCTCTCTCTGCCGTGCTGAGTCACTTCAGTCATGTCTGACTCTTTGTGACCCTATGTGTCATAGCCTGCCAGGCTCCTATGTCTATGAGGATTCTCCAGGGAAGAATACTGGAGTGGGTAGCCTATCCCTCCTCCAGGGGGTCTTCCCCGACCCAGGGATCAAACCTGCATCTCTTATTTCTTTTGCATTGGCAGGCAGGTTCTTTACCACTAGCACCTTCTAGGAAGCCCTTTCTCTCTCTAGGATGCTGAATAGGGCATAAACCTCATTGCTCCAGTAACTGATGAGAAGCCTGTTTTACATTTGGAGAAAATGAGGCTCAGAGAAATTAAGCAAACCACCCAAGGTAAAATTACAGAGTTTTTAAAACTCTGATGCCTATTATTCCAGATTCCATCATCTCTCTATTGTCTCATGCTTTCTTGAATATAGTATATATCATTCTTCCTTTTCAATCTTATTTTTTTCAATGTGAAACTCTAGTTCATATTTATTTGGTTTTGAATATCTTTTCTAGAACTTTAGGAATTTTCATGTGTGTGCATATGAATTTCCAGTCTTTTAATAAAGCAGAAATAAAGGTTTCTGTACTAATGAAGTTCTGGGAAGAAGCAAAGGTAGAATAAACCCAGGTCTTGAAACTACATTTGTCACTGTTGGTGAGGAGAAAGTGGAAATAAGAGTATGAGGGGCCAACAGAACCAAGCCTTAGTTTCAAACAATGGCTGTTGTCAACCATCTATGAAGCACCAGGCACTGACTTACCTACTTTATACACTTTATCATGTTTAATACTGTGATGCTGTTGCAGGAAGGCGGACCCCTTCCAGGGCCCGAACCTGGGCTCTTGTCTAACACTCATAAGTGAATTGTCTGAGGAGACACATGTGCTGACAAAGCAAGAGATTTTACTGGGAAAGGGCACCCGGGTGGAGAGCAGTAGGGTAAGGGATCCCAGGAGAACTGCTCTGCCGCGTGGCTCGCAGTGTTGGGTTTTATGGTGATGGGATTAGTTTCCGGGTGGTCTTTGACCAATCTTTCTAACTCAGAGTCTTTCCTGGTGGTGCATGCATCACTCAGCCAAGATGGAGGCTAGTGAGAGGGATTCTGGGAAGTGGATGGACATGCAGTGTCTCCTTTAGACCTTTCCCGAACTCTACTGGTTGGTGGTGGTTTATTAGTTCCGTATTCCTTATTAGGATCTCCTGTCATAAAACAACTCATGCAAATTGTTACTATGGTGCCTGGCCAGGGTGGGCGGTTTCAATCAGTGTGCTTCCCCTAACAATGCAAGGTAGATGTAGTGGAATTGCCTCATACGATCCTATATGCATTTAACTTGGGTGCATTTTACTTGCATGGGAAAAGTAGGCAAAGAGGGAGATAAAGCAGAAGAGGAAAGAGAGAGAAGGAGGAAAACAGGAGGAGATAAGGGGAAGAAGGAAGGAGTTTGCACAGAATTTATTTAAATGGTGCATTCAATTCTGATTAGCTCTCTAGTGTTTGGCTTGGAGCAATCAAGATGAGCATATGAAACCATTATTCCCTAAAATGGTCTGTTTCAGACACTTCTCATTTTGTGAGCATCAGCTGTACTGAGTGCAATTCTAATATTTAAGTCCAGGCAGTTCCCATTCAACATGGTGCTCAAATGCAAGCCAATCACTTCATCTGGTCTTTAAACAGAGAAGTAGCCATTTTTACCAGCACTGGAGGAAAACCTGGCTTTGCTGGTCTCAATGAAATTTATAGTGGCATATGGACTCCAAAGTAGCAATCTTGTTGGAGATTAAACAAACAAACAAAAAACCTTTCTCTAATCTTAAATGCTGAAATTGATGCTCTGAGAGGGTTATCTTCTTCCCCAACGTCACATGGGGAATAAGGCCGAGTTGGCTGTGTTGGGATTTGAGCCCCTTTCCCTTTTTCTTGTTTTTTTTTTTTTTCCTGAGGCTTCATACAAATTATAGAAGAACAAAGGTTGGCAGGTGTACTCTGAGTGCCAGAGAGAAGAATCAGTGTACATGTTTTCCAGGGATCTGATTACATCAAGGTGTTAGAATGAGCTAAAAATGCTGGATTCAAAACCAATATCACTGCATGTAAAACTTTAAACTTTAATTTCTGCAAAACAGTTTCTTTAGATAACACTATTCCCCTGATGGAATAGCTTCTGAGAGCATGTTTCTCTTCCCTTTAGGGAGGTTAGTGAATTCCTTAGAAATAAAATGGGCCTATTTGTCACTTGAAATGACCTGGTGACTTAGAATAGCAAGGCGTATTTCTGCAATTTGTCTTTCGCTCGTCTTCACTGGGGTCATCTGGGTTTAATATCCTGGGTGGTGGGAAATGAAAGGCAGGGTGAATTTTACCTTGAGATTTTCAAATCTGAATTTCCTGCCATGAGTGTTCTTGCTGCTCAGTTGAAATTAGAGCAGGATGAACTTCTTGAACTGTCACCAACTTGGCCAGGCTGACTCCAGGACCTCCTCCAGGGAAAGTTCCCTAAAGGGACAGCATGAAATGTCTCTGCAGGAGAGATTAAATGGTTTAATAATGTCCTATTTAAACCCACAGCTTTCAAACAAAACTGAGTCTTTCAATACCACTTGTCATTCCAAAGCTCCAATTGAAGTGATTTTAATCTCAGATAAGGCTTTTCTATTAGAAAGAAGGCCCTGGCAACATTATCACTTTTTAGTGTTTTAGGGGTGAGAGATGGTGAACTTTTGTTAAGCTGGTTAGAATGGTTGCTTATGAAGGTGGGAGGAGAAAAGATTGAGTTTTGTAAGTAGCAGCAGCAGCAAGTAGGAATAAATAATAATAATATATAATAGAGGGGTGAATCAAGCACCTGTGATGACCATACACCATGAACTAAGAAGTTTGATTGCCTCACCTTTGTTGATAAATTAAAGACAAAAAAGTTAGAATAAAACAAAACAAGGAAATAAGCCAGATCCAACCAGAAAAGAGTATGTCTGTGTTATTTCCTTTTGCAATGAACTAATGAAGTTTCAAATGTGAGTGTATCATCTCATTAGGGAAATCAGTAGAGAGACTCCAATAGATTTTTGGTGCTCATTGTTCTTACTTTCTTACAGTGATTAGACATCACAGTCTTCTTTAAAATGCCATGTGTGTTCTTACTGTAGTCAGATGGTTTTTTAAATACACTTTTAATTTTAGAACAGTTTTAGATTTACAGAAGAATTTTGGATAGTACAGACTTGCAGTACACCCTGTGCCCTTGTTCCCCTGTTATTAACAGATTGCATTGACATGGAGTATTTGTTTTACTTAACGAGCCTATATTGATGTATTATTATTAAATAAGTCCATACTTTATTCATATTTCCTTAGATCTGACCTACTCTCTTCCAGTAGTTCATCCAAGATGCCACATTATGTTTAATTGTTGCATCTTCTTAGGCTCCTCTTAGCTATGACAATTTCTCAACCTTTCTTTTTTTTTTTTTTTTGATGACTTTGACAGTGTTGATGTCACTGATTGGATATTTGGTATAATGTATCTCAACTGGTATTTGTCTGATGTTTTTCTCATGATTAGCCTGGGGTTATATATCTTTTGGAGTAAGATCACAGAGGTAAAGGGCCATTCTTACCACCTCTTTCTTTTCTGTCTCCCTATTTCTCTATCTCTTGATATATCTATTTATCTATCTATGTACATGTGTACACAGGACTGGGGATCTAAAGAGATTTTCAGGTTTCTCAATGAGGCAATTCTGTGCCCCACACTCAGACTCACACCACTTTTGTGGTGGTCAGATGTGGTACTCGTGTGCAGGGTTGTGTGAGCTGGAGGCAGGGTGCCAAGGCTTGGGCACCTCTGGCAAACACTGAGAATAGACCATCACCCTTCTAATAAAGCACAAGGACATGGACACTGAGCATTTCCACTCCAATTAGGATGGTTTTAAAAAAAAAGGTCTTTCTCCAGAGGTCTTTCTCCATCTAGGTGCCATTCAAATTCTAGGGTTTTAATTAAAACTCAGGAGAAAAGGAATTGAAATAAGAAATTTGATTTCAATTGATTTTCTTGTTACCCAGGGGGATAGAACCTTGAATTAAGCACGTTAACTATAATTCAGAATAAGTAGAGGAATGGGCTGTACCAGATCCTTCATGTATGATACAAACCATTCTACTATAAAAACTTTAGTCTTTATCATTGATTTTCAGAGTTTTTGGCAGTTAGTTTATTTCAGAATAACTATTTTTAAAACATAAGGAATCTGAAAAATCTCATTTGAAAAGACTTTTCTTCAGTACTGTGGAGAGTGACTTGTTTGAGGTCACATAGTGAAGAGAAAAGGCAACACTAGAACTCAGACCTCTGTGCACATATTTCCTCTTTATCCTGATCTCATATAAATCTGCTACTTTACATTATATAGCTCAATTATTTCATTTTAAAATATAAATTAGTTTTTTACTTTTGTAAACTTGTATGAACTGAATTGAGTTGCCCCAAAATTTGTATGTTGAAGTCCTAATCAGCAATGTTACTGTATATGGAGAAGGGACTTTTAAAGAGGTAACTCAGGTCAAATGAAGTCATGAGATTGGCATGCTAATCCAGTAGCACTATGTCCTTACAAAAGAGAGAATAGGTCACATGAGGACACAACAAAAAAGAAGACAACAGTCTGCAGAGCAAGGAAAGACCCCTCAAGAAATATCTAACCTGCCCATACTTTGATTTTGGACTTCCAGCCTCCAAAATTGTAAGAGAGAAATTTCTATTGATTAAACCTCACAGTCTGTGTGGATTTTATCGTGACCTTAGCAAATTAATTCAGAAATCATTTTCTTTATCCTATGTATTTCAATACTTATTCGATTTAAAAATTCACCCATAAATCCACCAACATAGCACAATGTTTCCCTTCTTTGCACATGTCCTCATACTTTCCATGAATCCATATTTTATATGGATAATTCACTTCTAAAACTGCTTATTTGTGCTATACTAAAATCTGAAAGAGGTGGGAATACCAGACCACCTGATCTGCCTCTTGAGAAACCTGTATGCAGGTCAGGAAGCAACAGTTAGAACTGGACATGAAACAACAGACTGGTTCTAAATAGGAAAAGTACATCAAGGCTGTATATTGTCACCCTGCTTATTTAACTTATATGCAGAGTACATCCTGAGAAACGCTGGACTGGAAGAAGCACAAGCTGGAATCAAGATTGCTGGGAGAAACAGCAATAACCTCAGATATGCAGATGACACCACCCTTATGGCAGAAAGTGAAGAGGAACTAAAAAGCCTCTTGATGAAAGTGAAAGAGGAGAGCAAAAATGTTGGCTTAAAGCTCAACATTCAGAAAATGAAGATCATGGCATCTGGTCCCATCACTTCATGGGAAATAGATGGGGAAACAGTGTCAGACTTTATTTTGGGGGGCTCCAAAATCATTGCAGATGGTGATTGCAGCCATGAAATTAAAAGACGCTTACTCCTTGGAAGGAAAGTTATGACCAACCTAGATAGCATATTCAAAAGCAGAGACATTACTTTGCCAACAAAGGTCTGTCTAGTCAAGGCTATGGTTTTTCCAGTGGTCATGTATGGATGTGAGAGTTGGACTGTGAAGAGAGCTGAGTGCCGCAGAATTGATGCTTTTGAACTATGGTGTTGGAGAAGACTCTTGAGAGTCCCTTGGACTGCAAGGAGATCCAACCAGTCCAATCTGAAGGAGATCAGCCCTGGGATTTCTTTGGAAGGAATGATGCTAAAGCTACAACTCCAGCACTTTGGCCACCTGAAGCAAAGAGTTGACTCATTGGAAAAGACTCTGATGCTGGGAGGGATTGAGGGCAGGAGGAGAAGGGGACCACAGAGGATGAGATGGCTGGATGGCATCACTGACTCGATGTACGTGGGTTTGAGTAAACTCCGGGAGTTAGTGATGGACAGGGAGGCCTGGCATGCTGCGATTCATGGGATCACAAGGAATAGGACATGACTGAGCGACTGAACTGAACTAAAAATCTTAAGTGCTCCCTTAAATATTTTTATTCTTTAAGCTCTTCTATTTTGTTAATTTCTGCTCATGCTCCATATTCTTTTCATTCCTCTACTATGGACCTTTGGGAAGTGCTGTATTTTCCCCTGCCTGCTACTTGGGGCTGAGGTCCTGCTGCTGGGGTATTTAGGTGGCAGCAGCCCACTGTCCTGGGAGGCAGAGTGATGTCAGACATAGCCAGCGGTTCTAGGAACACTGTCAGTGAATTGTAAGGAACCTTCTTTCTTCTCTGGTTCTTCATGTTCAAGAGCTGTGGGTCTCGTTCAGCCAGCTCCAAAGCCAGATCATTCTCATATTTAATTCAAATAGTCTTGACAACACTTATTCGCTCAAGGCTGTATCCTTGAAATGGCTCCTACTGTAGAAACAGTGGGTAAAGTGTATATTCCAAGGACAATGGAGTGAATGAGGAGCTTCCGGTTTCCCTGGTCTAGCTCACAGGTCAGTTGGAGGTCACATCTTCTTGATGACCTCCTCCAGTAGAGGGTTGGAACTTTCACTCCCCTCTCCTGACCTTTGGGGAAGGGAGAGGGACTTGAGGTTGAATCAGTCTCCAGTGACCAATGATTTTTTCAAGTATGCCTATGTAATTAATTGTCCACCAAGCCCAAAAGGATGGGGTTCAGAGAGCTTCTGGGTTGGTGAACATGTGGAGATGTGGGGAGACTGGTGCACTCAGAGAGCTTGGAAACTCTGCTCCCTTCCCCACACCTTCCCCTCTGCATTTCTTCCATCTGGCTGTTTCTGAGCCATATCCTTTTATAGTAAACTGGTGACCTAGTAGATAGAATGTTTTGCAGAGTTCTATGAGCTGCTCTAGCAAATTAATATAACCTGAGGCGGTTGTGGGAACCTCTAATTTATAGCCAGTTGGTTACAGGCTACAATCTGGAGTTGTGATGGGCATCTGAGGTTCAAGGAGGGGGCCATTGGGCCTCCAATCTATAGCTAGTTGTTTAGAAGCACAGGTGATAACTGGGCTTGGGACTGGCATCTGAAATTGATAGGAACAGTCTTATATGACTGAGCCTTTAACCTGCAGGGTCTAATGCTATCTCTGGATGGACAGCATCCTAGTTGAGTTGAACTGCAAGACACCCATCTGGTGTCCAAAGGATTGCTTGTTGGCATAGGATAAGATTTCCTTCCCCTACACATTGAAATTGGGTCCAAGAACCTATAAAGAGAGTGGGAAGGGCATTTTAGGCTGGATAAAATGCATGAACAACGGTGGGGAAAGTCAGAGATTTGTCCTGGAAGTAGAAAATAAATGAATCTGGCTGTATCCAAAACTCTACTCTCATAAAATAACAGCACATCTGTTCCACAAAATATGCCATGAGGAACACCTACTTCGAAAAATCATTATATACTTCCTTATATAAATATATATTTATTATACCCATAAATTTACATTATATATGAAGGTATCCATAAAGTTCTTATGTGGGTTGAATTTGTAATAAATTTGCTTCTACATATGATGTAAATAATCTGCAAAATGTGACAGGAGAGGATTTATTCAGATTTAAAATGTTGAAATGCTAATGTTCAACAAGCCTACCATCATGTTGGGTACATTAGGATATGGCCATTATTATGCACAGTGTTAATTACCGAGAAAGTGGAGTATAAATATTAAAACAAATTAACAATTTCTTTAAATCTTAAATAATTACCCTCTGTTGCAGTTTGCAAATTATTTTATATATAAAACAGACATGGTCTGTTTACTATTCACACTGAGCTAGGACTTTATGTACACCTTGTACTTAAGAGGACACATACACTTGAATATGCAACAGAATTATCTAGGTGTCTTGTTAAAACAGAGATTTGCTGGGTCTCATCTAAGAGATTATGCTTTAGTTAACCTGGAATAAGACCCAACATTTTGTTTTTCTAATAAGCATTTAGGTGATGGTTTTGCTGCTAATAGAGGGTTGCATTGAGAGAACCACTGGTTTATGAAATACATTGAGCAAAATACACTGGGAGGGTACATTCTGTTTCCTTCCTTTCTTCCCTCTCTCCCTCCTCTCCTCCTTCCTCCCTGCTCTCTTGGCCTCTTGCTTTCACTCTGTGTCTTCTATGTATGTATGGGCATATGTATGTATGATCTGTGTGTTTCAGCCTTCCCTAGATGGGACTGATTTGACATGGCAAATGTTGCCAGTTTTTGGTGATCTTAGCTAACAGGAAAGAATGATACGATCATTGATTTCCTCTTTTCCTGCTGGTTGCCGTGCTCTCTTTACTTTTCCTACTTCCCATTTCCTTTACCAGATGTCTTTCCTACACAGTTGCCAGTTGCTATCTCAAAACAGGTCACTTCTCGAAACTTCTAGTGACTTCCACCAATACTCAGGTAAAGAGGGAATTCAGACTCAGCTATAACTTTGAAGCAAGTAACACTTTTAACTGCTACAGTATCCTGTCTTCCTCATGTGTGTGAATATAATGGATAATTAAAGCATAAGCTTCCCAGTTTAGGAAGTAATTTAGACCTTACTACTCATTAAGTTACTAAATTTTGTACTGTAAAGAAATTGTTTGGTTGAAGTCTACAAACATTTAATAAATCCCTATGATGGATCCAGCGTGGTATGGATGAAAGTATCCTTTCTACTTTATGAACATGCCTTTAGAATTTGAATAATGGCATGGCCAAAAAGACAAAAAATCCAAAGGGCCAAAAACCAAACCAAAACAAAGAGCATCCTTCAGAACAAAAGGCAGAACACATGAGGGAAATGAGACAGTCATTCCCCAAGATTGCAAAGAGTGACTGCTTTGAAAAAAACTTTCATGAAATCTGTCTCTAAAACTCAGGCCCACCTATCTAAGAAGAAACTCATGAAAACTGGAAATTGTATAGAATTAACTTGAATTCTAGCATCAACTCTTCTAAAAGTAGTCTGTGTATTTTTATCAATTCACTTTAAATCTCTATTCCTTCACCTGTAAAATGAAGGGCCAGGCCAGGGTTATCTTCAGAGTTCCTTGCAGTATTTTAGGATTGCATTGTCTGTGGACAAACTCACATACACAGTCTTTAATTATGCCTTTGCAAAGGCATCTGGGGGCCAACTCCATCTGCTCCTGAAGTCTTAAACTTTTATTAATTACTTATTTCCCAAAGCCATCTCTGTTAGTAGGAGCGGGCAGAGAAGCAGAGAAACCCCTTGGACCACAAGCTTTCCGCTCTGGTTTCTCACCACAAAATATTCCCCAGGACTTGGGGGCCAGATGGCAACATTTTTGAAGATACACCAAGGACTTGAATTCTGGTTCGTATTAAATATCACATGTAAATTATTAATCTGTGGCAGCTGTAACTTGTATATTATTACACTACATTAAACATTGGTGTTGCAAAGACCAGCCTATGGGCCACATGGAGCTGCTGGGGGACCACCATTGGTCCTCCAATTAAAACCCAGATATAGAATCTAGGTAAATTAGGCTCAAGTCTTTAGAAAGAATATTTATTACTAATGTGGTATACAAGAACATGAGCAGTGTTTCAAAGCAAATGATAATATCTAGCATTCATTGAGGTCTTACGATGTGCTAAGTAGTCTTCTAAGTGCTTAACACATACTGTTAACTTTAGTTTTCCTGACACCTCTCTCAGGTAAGCATTATTACTTACCATTGTTATGGAGCAACCTTTACTAAGTACCCACCCTGTGCTGGGAGTTGTTTTAGTTAGCCCAGATACAGAGGTGAGATAAAACATCCTCATGGTTTTATGGAGCTTACTTTCTGATTAGAGGAGACAGGCAGTAGACCCCCAAACTAATAAATGGACAAAATAATTTCAGAGATGGACAGTCCATGAAGTAAAGACAGCAGAGTTATGAGATCACAAGAGACTGGTATGGAGTTATTATAGGTTGGCTGGTCTGGAGAATCCTCTCTGAGGAGGAGACTTTGGGGTAGGGGCTCTAGTTCAATTGACTTAATAGCAGTTTCCTAAAAACAACTGGATGTATATCAGTTCTTCAAATGACCAGTGTGTTAAATTGTCAATTTGCCAAAACTTAAATAAACCACCTAAAAATTGGATAACATTTCATGTTTCTCCAGTATCACTTAACACACATATATTTTTAAGATGAAAATTTCCTGAGTAGTGTGTATTTTAGCCATTGTGCATGCTCCTGATGTCAAGAATATTATTAACAGTAGTGTGGGTTTTGTTTTCCAAAGTATTTTTGGTCTAGTCTACAGCTTTTTTCTTCTCTCCGTTTACATCTGTTTGAATTATTCCATTTTAAACTTTTCCATCAGCTTGTCTTTGAATGTCTTGAAAAGTGAGACTGCTCCAGTGAAAAAATAAATGACACGTGAACTGGTGTAAAAATAAATATAAATTATAGAATAGGTATAGGTCTAGAAATACCTACTGTTACTTTAGCCTTTCTTTAAGTAAGTCCATCTTTTCCTCTCAGGATTCCAGTACTAGGTAAATGACTTGTTATTATCCCTTGAATAGCACCATTTTTGGAGCCCTCTGTCATCTTTTGGAAGACCTTTTCTTTTATCCCCTTTGTGTGCCTTAGAAACTAGTCAAGCCCGTATTCCAGGTATCCTCAATTTTTATCTGTTTCCTTGATAACTAATAAATATCAAAAGCTGTATGTTTATTCATCAAAACTCATTCTAATCTACTTGAAAATTGCCTTCCTTTATTACAGAGCCTGGAGAGCCAATGCAACCTTGTTTAAACTACTTTGTGGGTAGAATGTAGGCACATGACCTAGGATCTGTCAATCAAAACACCTCAGATTTGAAGGTGGAAATAAGTAAAGGGAAGGGGCAGTATGCCGCAGAGAGACCAGCCATGTGGGATGGTCCTATGATGGGCTAGAATGGTTTTTATAGATGCACTTACCTGCATCTACCCTGGGTTATGTAGCATACATCTGGTAATTTTGGTCTCACAGAGATTATATGAATCACATAGTGTCTTTTAAGGAATTACTTTATGTTTAAAATGACCAATGGATTCTGTTGTCTTTGATGAAGAAGGCTGATCAACATAACTGATGTATTTACATTTTGTTGAAATACTTGATCAAAAAACACTGGGCTTCCGTGGTAGCTCTGTTGGTAAATAATGTGCCTACAGTGCATGAGACTTGAGTTCTATCTCTGGGTTGGGAAGATCCCCTGGAGGAGGGCATGGCAACCCACTCCAGTATTCTTGCCTGGAAAATCCCCATGGACACATGAGCCTGGCGGGCCACAGGCCATGGAGATGCAAACAAAGAGTCGGACACAACTGGGTGGCACACAGAGAAACTTGATGATGGCTTAGTCAGTCACAGACTGGGTGACTTACAGACAGCATTTACTTTTTATCGTTTTGGAGGCTGGAAATTCCAAGTTCGTGGTGCCAGAAGATTCTCTGTTTGGTAGAGGTCTTCTTCCTAGGCAGCTGTCTTCTTGTCGTTCATGGAAGTGGCAAGGGAGTTTTCTTGGTCCTTTTTTATAGGAGCAGTAATCCCATTCATGAGGGCTTCATCATAACCTAATCATCTCACAAAGGCCCCACTTCCTAACTTCTTCATCACCTTGGGGATTAAGATTCAATATATGAACTTGGAGGGGGACACAAACATTCAGACCATAGCAGATGGACAAACATCACAGGAAGGATGTTATAATGATAGAATGACCAGTACTGAACTCACTTGGGAGATCTAATTCATACCATGTGGAGGGGTCGCTTATTCTTTATCCTCATAAATCTAGTTGCTTTTTTAAGTTTTCCTTGTATTTCCCTTCTTAAACACATGTCACAGTTTCTTCACCTATATGAGAATCATAACCATAACCAGAACTATCTCACAGACATGTTATTTCAAGTTAACTAAAATGCTCCAAAGGATTGATGCTTTCAAATTGTGATGCTGGAGAAGACTCTTGAAAGTTCCTTAGACTTCAAGGAGATCAAACCTGAATATCCTTTGAAGGACTGATGCTGAAGCTCCAATACTTTGGCTACCAGATGTGAAGAGCCAACTTATTGGAGAAGACCCTGATGCTGGGAAAGACTGAAGGCAAAAGAAGAACTTGGCAGCAGAGGATGAGATGGTTAGCATCACCGATCCAATGGATATGAATTTGAGCAAACTCCGGGAGATAGTGAAGGAAAGTGAGGCCTGGCGTGTTGCAGTCCAAGGTGTCACAAAGAGTTAGACAGGAGCCTGAACACCACCAACAAAAGTGATTAGAATAGTATCAGTGCCATAGAAGTCTTCTAGTAAACCTTGCTTAGCATTTTTATTAGTATTAGGAGGGACTGATTAGTTCTGTCTAGTACTGCATTAGATGTGATGTCTTCAAACAAGGAATAGAAAGTCTAGGAGAAAGAAATAGGGAGAGGGAGAATTTCCAAAATGAGATACATAAAATAGAAGAGTACATTCAGGGAGGCAAAAGGGTTCTAGATGACTACATTCTTCTAGGGCAAAGTGAAAACAGGAGGAGGGGTACTGCTAGAATAAGTGGTGGGGCTGGAGAGTAAGGTGAGGACTAGATAATACATAAAAAAATTATATGCCCCTCTCGTAATAGGGCCTCCATGATCTTCATCCCTTCCCAGTCCACTTGGAAGGACTTCCTCCTCCTTCCTTTCTCAACATTAACTTTCATAGTTACCTCCAGTTTTCAACCATGTGCATATCCCTGTTAGCTATCTGAGGGCAGGATTCTGCTCTAATGATTGAATTCATCTCTCTGAAATGCTGAGGAGATTGGACTCAATGCATGCTAAGGCTATGGCAGATTTAGGAAGAAGTATTTAAGAAATTCTGTGATAAATATATGCTTGAAAACATCAGGTTAATTGAGGGGTTGGATCACTTGGATTCTGGTGAATTCCCTCATGTATTTATGCTGCAGCAAAAAAAAAAAAAAAAAAAAGCCACACACTTTTGAAAAAATTATGAATTCAGTCACAAAACTGAATCTTTTTGATGCCAGAATCTAAAGGACCAATTTTCCTCTTATCAATGCATAGATTTGACATAATAGCTTTAGAATGTCTTCTTTTTCTTTCCTTCCTTCCTCTTTCTTCTCCTTTTCCTCCTCTTCTTCCTTTTTAGTTAAAATCAAAATATCTATTGAAGTTTAGAATTGACATCTTGTTGCTTATTCAGAATTACTTCTGTCAATTTCTGGAAGTGGTCTTTATTTCAGATAATTTATAAGGAACTGTTGATTTTATCTGAGGTTTACTCAAGTACTATTAGCACAAAGAAGAGTGATTTTATATAATCAGAAAAACTTTAGTAGTCATAGATCAGTGACAGGAAAAATAGTCTTTTTTTTTTGCAGATGAGGGCAAATCCAGTCATGATTTTTATTTTGTTTTACTTTTTAAAAAAATATGTTAAAACTGAAAACATATTTTGTCAGCCACCTCCTTTCTTGTCTGTTTCAAAGTCCATATGCTCTTCAGGGAAAAATTGAATTCAGCTTCACTTGAGTCTTTGGAAAAATTTAAAAGAGCCATTTGAAAAAAAAAAAAAGAGCCATTTGATGTGCAAGATTTCTATGTCTTTAGAAATCAGATCTAAAGTCAATTGTCTGGGCAAAATTCAAGTTGCATTTTCTCAGCACTTTAAAAAATATTTGGGTCAGATTCAAAAGTTCAATCTTCTGCTGCTTAGAAGTAGATGTACATACTGGCGGGCATATTTACATAATGGTTATTTTTCAGTAGACTTTAAGAGTCTACTGAATTTTTAAGAGTCATAAATTAAGAGCCATAAATTTTGTTCACATTTAGTATTCAACTGTCCACATTCATATTCAGTAAACATGTTTTGCTTTGAACTAGCATCTGGGTGTAGTCGCTTTTGTGACTTCCCTGTCTCATGAGTAGAATGGATTCTTTTTCTTAGTAGAATATATTGCTGTATGTGTCAAGCAATGTCAAGAGAAAATAACAGGAGTTATCAGAAGGATCTGAACCTCCTAAAATCTATTTACATCTGCTCTGAATTGGGCTTGAACCTGCTTATCACAGTGTTTGAGTCCCGATTAAAATATTCTTCAAATAGGAGAAGCAAATAGTGTGCTGAACTGAAGTTAGGAGGCAGTTGGGTGCTAACCCATTTTATTCTCATCACATGACGGTGTGACCCCATGAACGTTTATTTTTTCTCCTTGGGCCTGAGCTTCTTCATCTAAAACAGAAGAGTTAATGCTTTCAAACTGGATGGGCTCTTTGGATCTCTGTGGTTCCAAAATGCTGTCTCCAGAGCTCCCTGGCTTTTAGAGGATCTATATATAAAGATTTTGCAGAACACTGCTTTGGATTACAAGGATTCTGCTGCTTCAAAACAAAGATGAAACAACTCTTATATTTTAGATTTTTTAATTTGCTCATTTTACTTGAAATTATATAACTTAGGGAACAATTGCTATGTCTTGTCAAGGGTTTTAAATTACCTAGAAGGAATGATACCTGGATCTGAGCTCAGTAAATAGAACTTTGGTTTTACTTGTTTACTTGTGTCAACAAATGTGGAATTGCTTCTCTGCTATTTAAAATATACTACTGGGAATGGGTTTTAAAAGAGGTCTATATTTCAAGCACTCCGGAAAAGCTGGGTGGCAGTATCTCTTACAGCTAAACATATGCACAACCTATGACCAGAGATTCTGCTCCTAGATATATGTCCACCAGTGGTGAAGGTAGCTATTTCCCCCAAATGTGCCCAAGAATGTTCATAGTAGCATTATTTGTCTAAACCAGAGACTCCAAATGTTCATCAGCATTTAGAGTGGATATTAGAGTTCATCAACATTTAGATTTAGCAAGGATAAACAAATGTGTTGCATTGTCATAATGGAAATTTGTTCAGCAATGAGAATGGTGGATCTGCAACTACATACCACAATATAGGTGAATTTCACAAACGTAAAAGAAAAAATCATCAAAAATTATTGATAAAACATAAAAAAAGGCAAAGCTTGCTCAAAGTCAGGAGAGTGGATTCCATTGTAGGGGGAGAAGGAAATGGGAAGGGATTATAAGAGAGGACTTCCAGGATGCTGATACTGGACAATTTCTTAACCTGTGTGCTGGTACATGTGTGTACTCAATTTGTGAAAATGTATTATACTGTCACTTATGATGTATCTTTTAAAATGTACATTATATTTATTTTAAAAAATCCTCTAGATTGCCTTCTCATATCTGCTTCCTAAGATTAGTTAGTGCAAAAGGAAATGGAACAGACATGGGAAGCTCTATGCTTGTCCCAGTCTACTCTTTGAAAGGGGAACTAAAACAGGATTAGTGGCCTCAAAGAGTTCAGAAGACAGAGGGTGGAGAGGCTGAGGCAGCTAAAATTTGAGGACAGAGCAGAGGAAGCTAGAGAAAGAGAGAGTTTGAGAGAGCTTCAGAGCAACAGAAAGGTCCCTATAACCTTTGATCAAGTACTAATATGTGTATGTATGAGAGGAAAACTATGGTGTTGGAGAAGACTCTTGAGAGTCCCTTGGACTGCAAGGAGATCAAACCCAGTTAATCCTAAAGGAAATCAGTCCTGAATATTCTTTGGAAGGACTGATGCTGAAGCTGAAACTCCAATCCTTTGGCCACCTGATGCAAAGAACTGACTCATTGGAAAAGACTCTGATGCTGGGAAAAATTGAAGGCAGGAAGAGAAGGGGATGACAGAGGATGAGATGGTTAGATGGCATCACTGACTTGATGGACATGAGTTTGAGCAAGCTCTGGGAGTTGGTGATGGACAGGGAAGTCTGGTGTGCCGCTTGCTGTCTATGGGGTCACAAAGAGTCAGACATGACTGAGCAACTGAACTGAACTGAACTGATGAGAAGAAAATGCTAGAAGCTAGAAAAGAATCACTTAAAAAAAATAAGTTAAAACTTTCTGAAGCTTACTAAGGACTGATTGTATCCCCCAAGCTATAGCTTGTTATTCTAGGGCATTTGATAAAATCTTTGGAAGGGTTATACTATTAATAATGGAGTTAAATTAGCCCAGCAAATGGCCTGCTCTGGACCTGTCATAAAACTTAAAAACAAGCATTGTAAGGATTAAGCTTGCTCTTCAAATTACTTAAGTGGGTGGTATGATAGGCTGAATAATGGCTTCTCAAAATGTACAGGTCCTAATTCATGAAAACTGAAATGGAACCTGATATTTTAAAAGGGACTTTGAAGATACAATTATATTAAGGGTCTTGAGGTGGAAAGATTATCCTGGATTACCTAGGGGATGCCTAGGATTTCACTATGGAAGAGGAGAAGGCGAGGTACTGATGGGAGGCAAGGTACTGACTGGAATGA
This sequence comes from Ovis canadensis, assembly GCF_042477335.2. Taxonomy (NCBI): domain Eukaryota; kingdom Metazoa; phylum Chordata; class Mammalia; order Artiodactyla; family Bovidae; genus Ovis; species Ovis canadensis. The sequence goes on from NC_091250.1 coordinate 54,224,463, forward strand.
TGTGGTCACAAGATAAGGATTTCTGGCAATTACCAGAAGCTGCAAGAGACAAGAAATGAATTCTTTAGGAAGAACCAGACTTCTCAACAATTTTGACTTCCTAAGACTCATCTTGTACTCTGACCTCCAAAACTATAAGAGAATAAAGTTTTGTTGTTCTAGCCATTAAGTTTGTAGTGATTTGTTATAGCATCAGTAGGAAACTAATACAGGGACTGAAATTAAAAGAAAAGAAAACAAAAAACTTAATAGTCTTTAAAGGAGTAAAAAAAGTAGCACCCAGCAACATAAAATTCATGAAATGTGCCATTCAATAAAAATGACTAGAGATATGAAGAAACATAAATGTATGACACATAACCAAGGGAAAAATCAGTAAATAGAAACATATCCCCCCACATGAGACAGATTATAAAAAGTCTCTAAGAAGGACTGTAAAACAGCTACTATAAATCTTCTATATTTGCTCAAAGAGATAAAATTTTGAAAGACAGAATATGGTAAAAGAGAAGTGAAAGATATAAAAGAGACATGAATGGAAATTTTAAAGATGAAAATACAGTTTCTTGAATGAAATATTCACTAGATGGGATAAATGGATTAGATTGGATATTACCAAAGAAAATACCAGTGAATTAGAAGGCATAGCACTAAAACTGTCTAAATGGAAGACAAGTGACTGAGGAAAAAAGCCTCAGTTAGCTGTGGGATAGTATCAGATGAATTAACAGACATGTAATAGGAATCTCAGAAGGAGGGAGATCAGAAAAACTGTTTGCAGAAATGATTGAACGCTATCCAAATTTTATTAAAATTATAAACGTGCAGACATAAGAAACTCAAAAATTCCCAAGCAGAGAAAGCATGTTAAGAATCATACCAAGCCACATCAAAGTCAATCTAGGGAAAGCCATTGAGAAAGAGAAGAATTTCAAAAGCAAAGGAAAAGGACATATTATATAGAGAGGGATAAAGATAAGGACCTGTTGTCAAAAACATGCAGTGCTAAAGAGAAAGCTGTTAAGCATACCCAGTGATAGTATCTTTTAAAATTAAAAGCAAATAAATTACTTTTTCAAATCAACAAAATCTGAGAAAATGTATCACAAGCAGACCCACACTAAAAGAAATGTTGAAGGAAGTTCCCCAGAAAGAAGGAAAGTGAAAGTGAAGTTGCTAAGTCACGTCTGACTCTTTGTGACCCCGTGGACTGCAGCCCACCAGGCTCCTCTGTCCATGGGATTCTCCAGGCAAGAATACTGGAGTGCATTGTAATTTCCTTCTCCAGAAGATATTCCCGACCCAGGAATCAAACCCAGGTCTCCCGCATTGCAGGCAGAGGCAGGAAGACGCTGGCAGACGCTTTAACCTCTGAGCCACCAGGAAGCCCACCTAGAAAGAAGGAAAAGGAAGACAAATTGAAATTTAGACATACAGAAAGGTATAAAGAATGGCAGAAATATAAAATATGTGGGTAAATGGAAAAAGAATATTTTTAAATCATTAAAAAAAATTTTTAAAACATAATTGATTTTAGGGCAGGGAAACTATTCTATATGGTACTGTAAGGGTAGATACATGTCATTGTACACTTGTCCAAATATCAAGAGTGAACCCTAAGGTAAACTATGGACTTTGGGTGATCATGATGTGTGAATGCAGGTTCATTAATTGCAGCAAGTATAGCTCTGTGGTATACTAAGAAGAGGTGGCAAGAATACACAGAAGAACTGTACAAAAAAGATCTTCATGACCCGGATAATCACAATGGTGTGATCACTCATCTAGAGCCAGACATCCTGGAATGTGAAGCCAAGTGGGCCTTAGAAAGCATTACTACGAACAAAGCTAGTGAAGGTGATGGAATTCCAGTTGAGCTATTTCAAATCCTGAAAGATGATGCTGTGAAAGTGCTGCACTCACTATGCCAGCAAATTTGGAAAACTCAGCAGTGGCCACAGGACTGGAAAAGGTCAGTTTTCATTCCAGTCCCAAAGAAAGGCAATGCCAAAGAATGCTCAAACTACTGCACAATTGCACTCAACTCACATGCTAGTAAAGTAATGCTCAAAATTCTCCAAGCCAAGTTTCAGCAATACGTGAACCGTGAACTTCCTGACGTTCAAGCTGGTTTAGGAAAGGCAGAGGAACCAGAGATCAAATTGCCAACATCTGCTGGATCATCATAAAAGCAAGAGAGTTGCAGAAAAACATCTATTTCTGCTTTATTGACTATGCCAAAGCCTTTGACTGTGTGGATCACAATAAACTGTGGAAAATCCTGAGAGAGATGGGAATACCAGACCACCTGACCTGCCTCTTGAGAAATCTGTATGCAGGTCAGGAAGCAACAGTTAGAACTGGACATGGAACAACAGACTGGTTCCAAATAGGAAAAGGAGTATATCAAGGCTGTATACTGTCACCCTGCTTATTTAACTTATATGCAGAGTACATCATGAGAAGCGCTGGATTGGAAGAAACACAAGCTAGAATCAAGATTGCCAGGAGAAATATCAATAACCTCAGATATGCAGATGACACCACCCTTATGGCAGAAAGTGAAGAGAAACTAAAAAGCCTCTTGATGAAAGTGAAAGAGGAGAGTGAAAAAGTTGGTTTAAAGCTCAACATTCAGAAAACGAAGATCATGGCATCCGGTCCCATCACTTCATGGGAAATAGATGGGGAAACAGGGGAAACAGTGTCAGACTTTATTTTTGGGGGCTCCAAAATCACTGCAGATGGTGATTGCAGCCATAAAATTAAAAGACGCTTACTCCTTGGAAGAAAAGTTATGACCAACCTAGATAGCATATTCAAAAGCAGAGACATTCCTTTGCCGACTAAGGTCCATCTGGTCGAGGCTATGGTTTTTCCAGTAGTCATGTATGGATATGAGAGTTGGACTGTGAAGAAAGCTGAGCACCGAAGAATTGATGCTTTGGAACTGTGGTGTTGGAGAAGACTCTTGAGAGTCCCTTGGACTGCAAGGAGATCCAACCAGTCCATTCTGAAGGAGATCAGCCCTGGGATTTCTTTGGAAGGACTGATGCTAAAGCTGAAACTCCAGTACTTTGGCCACCTCATAAGAAGAGTTGACTCATTGGAAAAGACTCTGATGCTGGGAGGGATTGGGGGCAGAAGGAGAAGGTGACAACAGAGGATAAGATGGCTGGATGGCATCACTGACTCAATGGATATGAGTCTGAGAGATCTCCTGGAGTTTGTGATGGACAGGGAGGCCTGGCATTCTGCGATTCATGGGGTCGCAAAGAGTCGGACATGACTGAGTGACCGAACTGAACTGATACCTCTGTGGTGGGAGGTAGGGAGGTAATTGGGGAGGCTGTGCATGTATGGAGGCAGAAAATTTGTGGGAAGTCTGTACCTTTTGCTTAATTTTGCTGAACCTAATCTAAAAAATAAAACTATTATAAAAAGTTCTGAAAATGGATAGTGGTGATGGTTATACAACATACTGAATGTCCTTAATGTTACTGAATTATACACTTTAAATGGTTAAAATGATAAGTTTTATGTATATATTTTGATACAATAAAAATTTTAATTTTAAAATAATAAAGATAATTAAGGCAAAAACAAAACAAAAAATGAAAATTGCAGCCAGTTATCCTTGAGCTACTTAAGCATTTGTTGTAAATACATTTTGGTAAGAGAAGGTTTTGCAGCTGCCTCCCTTGGGTGAGATGCATCAGGCTCAGTAAGTGCAAAGTTGCTGTGTGAATTGCACGTGAGGAAAATTAGATCCTGTGGTTATCAGGGCCACTATAATAAAGCCATGGATTCCAGGGATATCTGGATGGGGCGCCTCATAAAAATTATGCTATTGATGATTGTTCAGTCCCACTTTCTGTATAAGTGGTGGCCAGGAGGAATGATTACACCCCATATCTTTGGCAGGTATGGAGGTAGGCATCAGGTCTGAGAAGGCAGAAAGAGAAGTGGTTCCATGATGAAGACCAGACCTGTGTAGTGTGTCTGAAATGATGTCACTAAACATCATACATGGCCAAGATAGGGAGGAGCTGATCATCATACAGATTGAAATTGGAGTTTGGAAGGACTCCTATTTAGAAGAGTAGGTAGCTGTGGCGACTTTTTATTTGATTCTGATTCCAGTGGTTCCACTTAGTGCCGGGAGAATTTAGAAGTACATTTTCAATTTGAGGAAATGCAAAGTAATTTATGGTGATGGAATGGAGGGATCAGGGTTGCCTTGGGATGACAATGGGTGGGCAGGGAAGGACTGGAGGGAGGGATTTCCAAGGGGCATGAGGAAACTTTTAGGGGAGATGGATATATTCATTACCTTAATTGTGGTGATGGTTTCACAGATGAACACATGTGTTAAAGTTGCGTACTTTAAACACATGCAGTTTCAGTTCAGTTCAGTCGCTCAGTCATGTCCAACTCTTTGCGACTCCATGAATCGCAGCACGCCAGGCTTCCCTGTTCATCACCATCTCCTGGAGTTCACTCAGACTCATGTCCATCGAGTCTGTGATGCCATCCAGCCATCTCATCCTCTGTTGTCCCTTTCTCCTACTGCCCCCAATCCCTCCCAGCATCAGAGTCTTTTCCAATGAGTCAACTCTTCTCATGAGGTGGCCAAAGTACTGGAGTTTCAGCTTCAGCATCAGTCCTTCCAAAGAAATCCCAGGGCTGATCTCCTTCAGAATGGACTGGTTGGATCTCCTTGCAGTCCAAGGGACTCTTAAGAGTCTTCTCCAACACCACAGTCCAAAAGCATCAATTCTTCGGCTCTCAGCCTTCTTCACAGTCCAACTCTCACATCCATACATGACCACAGGAAAAACCATAGCCTTGACTAAACGGACCTTAGTCAGCAAAGTAATGTCTCTGCTTTTGAATATGCTATCTAGGTTGGTCATAACTTTTCTTCCAAGGAGTAAGCGTCTTTTAATTTCATGGCTGCAGTCACCATCTGCGGTGATTTTAGAGCCCAAAAACATAAAGTCTGACACTGTTTCCACTGTTTCCCGTCTATTTCCCATGAAGTGATGGGACTGGATGCCATGATCTTCATTTTCTGAATGTTGAGCTTTAAGCCAACTTTTTCACTCTCCTCTTTCACTTTCATCAAGAGGCTTTTTAGTTTCTCTTCACTTTCTGCCATAAGGATGATGTCATCTGCATATCTGAGGTAATTGATATTTCTCCCGGCAATCTTGATTCCAGCTTGTGTTTCTTCCAATCCAGCGCTTCTCATGATGTACTCTGCATATAAGTTAAATAAGCAGGGTGACAATATACAACCCTGACGTACTCCTTTTCCTATTTGGAACCAGTCTGTTGTTCCATGTCCAGTTCTAACTGTTGCTTCCTGACCTGCATACAGATTTCTCAAGAGGCAGGTGAGGTGGTCTGGTATGCCCATCTCTTTCAGAATTGTCCACAGTTTATTGTGATCCACACAGTCAACGTCTTTGGCATCGTCAATAAAGCAGAAATAGATGTTTTTCTGCAACTCTCTTGCTTTTTTGATGATCCAGTGGATGTTGGCCATTAGATCTCTGGTTCCTCTGCCTTTTCTAAAACCAGCTTGAACATCAGGGAGTTCACGGTTCATGTATTGCTGAAGCCTGGCTTGGAGAATTTTGAGCATTACTTTACTAGCATATGAGATGAGTACAACTGTGCGGTAGTTTGGGCATTCTTTGGCATTGCCTTTCTTTGGGATTGGAATGAAAACTGACCTTTTCCAGTCCTGTGGCCACTGCTGAGTTTTCCAAATTTGTTGGCGTATTGAGTGCAGCACTTTCACAGCATCATCTTTCAGGATTTGAAATAGCTCAACTGGAATTCCTTCACGTCCACTAGCTTTGTTGGTAGTGATGCTTTCTAAGGCCCAGTTGACTTCACATTCCAGGATGTCTGGCTCTAGATGAGTGAATCACATCATCATGATTATCTGGGTCGTGAAGATCTTTTTTGTACAGTTCTTCTGTTTATTCATGCCACCTCTTCTTGTGTTAAATAGATGTCATTGAAGCTGTTTGCTTTCTTATCCTCTTTGCTTAACTAAGTGATATTACAAGAGTGACTGTTCACGCTTTCATTTCATCCTAATTCTTCTGGAGTTAGACTGATTATCATACTGAAACTTTAAGGCATATGAGATAAGTGGCAGAAGAGGCAAATCAGTAGTTCAATTTAGGGATGCCAGCAAGTTTCAAAAGGTGAGGGAAAGTTTGATTTTAGATACCTGGGGAGAGGTATCTAAAACCAAACTTTTTTTGTCCAATTTTCTGCTCAGGTCTCTATCTAAGACTCTTTGAATACTTAGTTTCTTGTATTTCTGGCAACTAGCTGCCTAAATCTCACCTTCCCTGTCTCTACCCCTTGTTGACCTAGAATAAACACATGCAAATCACATGCAAATGAAGAATATTCACACATTTAATCATTTTCCAGTGAAATATGGAACTGTTTAGTTTTTGACATGATTATTTATTGCAGTGATAAAAATTTCCAAGATTGGAAGTTTGTTATTTGCCAGAATAATATCTTATTATTGAAGTGTTTATTCAAACAGGGATTAAATTTTTAAAAATTAATATTTCTTCAGAATGTGAAACACTGGAAAAGACAGGAACTTTTAAATTAAATTTGGTAGACCTGAGTTCAAATCTTCTACAGAGAAAGACTGTAATAGTGGGTAAGTTGTCTAAATCTTCTATACTGCATCTTCCTTCAGTGTAAAATGGAAATAATAGCTTTCTTGTAGTTTTCTTTTTTTGGTGATGATTAGAGATAATGCTAGTTAAGTGCCCTATGGTAATGTTTGAATGGACATTTAATAAACAATTGTTAACTGTTAGTTTGTAAACACAACCACATTTCATGACTTTTAAAAAATAATTTTTTAATGGTAAAATTAAGGCTGGATATTAGGAGTCTAATATCTTTTCTTCCCTTCCACACTCACTCCTATATGCATAATTTCCTCAATGCTTTCTCACTTGACGAGTGAAACATTAATTTTAGCTTTCCTGAAGTTAGTCCTTTTGTGGTGAATTCTTCTCTTGTCACCCTCCACCATTTGGGTCTCCTTTTCCTTTGTTACCAAGCCAAGACAAAAATGTTGGCTATGAAAAATATGTATTGGGTGCCATTTAGACAAATATAAGAATGTGATTGAATACTCTCCACAACAGTCGGTTGAAACTAAACACGGAGTTGCCATGGATACTGGTTGCTTGGCCTCTGTTCCAACACATTAGAACCTTTTTAGTTCAACAATGTGCAAACCACAGATGTTGCCATGCATTGTATTCATAATCAGCTTGAATCTCTTAGCAGAATATTTTGGGTTTGCTTTAGCAGAGAAGAATCTAAATTCTCAGAAGGAACAGAACACCCTGTACCATCCATTCTTTCTCCAGGTATATAGGCAGTAGTCTGCAGACACTGTTTTAACCTTTCTCTCTGCTTCATTTAATCTAGGTAGACTGTTCCTCTCTTGATACTTATTTGCAAATAAGGAAATCTACTGCATATTTTATAGAACACAGCAGGGGCACCAGCTAGGAAAATTGCACAACTTTGGGTATAGGACTTACAACTAGGCATAACCAAAGGAGAGAGAGTATGAAAAAGTCCTGGTATTCCTCTGAGAGCTGGAGTATTCCAAAAGTAGTTTGTAGTATGTGACTTTGACACATACTGGCTGTGTGTCCTTGGGCAAATTAAACAATGAAAACTTAGTTTCCTCACTCCAGTGGCTTTTCCACTTGTAAGGATCTTTGTGAGTACATGGGGCCCACCTGGGCAATACAGGGTAATCTCAATTATATAAGGCCAGTTAATTATTAATCTTAATCCCATCTGCAACCTTAATTTCCCTTTACCATGTTACATATCCACATGCTCTGGGTATCCAAAGGTATGTGGACATCTTTGGGAGGGGAAAATTCTTCTATAATGCAGTGGAACAAAAGAAATTTATATTTATCACCCACATATGTCTATGAATTCCCTTTCCATTGCTCATAAATTTGTTTCATTTGTAGCAAAATGAGACATTTCTAAATATCTGTGTTCGGTATCGTCAGAATCTTTTGATAAATATCCCGTTCATTTCCCACCCAGGTCTGTTTGTTTCACTCTTTTCCATTCTCTTTTTCAAGTTGGTATCCCGGCACTCAGTGGCTTAAGTGACTTCATGTTGATGATGTGAGCATGAGAGAGACAGTGACAAAGGAACCTGGGAAGCCCTTTCTTTCCCCCGCTCTATACAAATACTCAACGTCACTACCTTTACTGTGCTGAGGCTGCCTAGGCTTATTAAAACAGGCATTCTCTCTTCTAATGCAGATGGTGTGTAAAAACTGTTTTATATTTTTAATCATAAAATTAAAAAAAAATACTTTCGTAAGTAAGATGAACAAGGCATTGAACCCTCAAAATATTTTGTGCAAGAAATATTTCCCTTGCCCACTCCCATCCCATTGGCGTTTGATGCCTAATGTCCACAGTTACAGTCATGTTGTCCTAAGCTGGCTCTAATTGCTGGGTATTTATGGCTAAAACAATGATATGATTTTCCACCTTGTTGCTGAGTAGACAATTAGGCAAATAGAATTCCAAATGAAGAATGTTTACAGGAAAAACTGATTATTGTGTTAAAAAAATCCTTGGTTATTATAAAGACAGGGGCATCCAGTTCCCTTCATTGAAATCAAGTGGCCACAAGCCTACTAGAAATAGCATAATCCAAACATCTCTTTCCACAAATTTCTTATTGTCAAGAATAATTGTAAGTAAGAGAGATGTGTGTATAGCACTGTGAGGCACTCTCATCTGGTTTTTCTTTTTTGTTGAGCTGCCTCACTGTGAATACTGCATCAGTTACTGTTAGCCACAGGCAGAGTTCATTGCTGAGGAGAAGAAAACTGAAATCAAATTTGTAAGTCAGCCCTGGGTAAAATTTTCAGTGATCCAAGTTTTGTGATTAGTGACCCAACCTGTCCTCCTTTGGCCCCCGATAGTGATGAGACAATTATATAATTTTAAGAAGAAAATATAGTTATTGATTTCAGCCTGGGGAAAGAGTGGCAGTGATGATTGGGAGGGTAGAGGGGAGAAGAGAATGGGAGCCAACCTTACTGAAGCCTGAGAAAGTGATGTGCTAGATTCTTTCAGTGATAAGCTCTATTTATCCTCCCTAAAATTCTGCGGGCTGGTAATACTATTGTGTACATTGAGATAGTAGCTGACTCTCCTTTTCATACTCCCCACATTTGTCTATTGGAAGTTATATGATTTCTGAACATTTCTGCTTTTATCATTATAGTTCAGTTCAGTTCAGTTCAGTTCAGTTCAGTCACTCAGTCCTGTCCTACTCTTTGCAACCCCACGAATCACAGCATGCTAGGCCTCCCTGTCCATCAGCAACTCCCGGAGTTCACTCAGACTCACATCCATTGAGTCAGTGGTGCCATCCAGCCATCTCATCTTCAGTCATCCCCTTCTCCTCCAGCTCCCAATCCCTCCCAGCATCAGAGTCTTTTTCCAATGAGTCAACACTTCGCATGAGGTGGCCAAAGTATTGGAGTTTCAGTTTCAACATCAGTCCTTTCAAAGAAATCCCAGGGCTGATCTCCTTCAGAATGGACTGGTTGGATCTCCTTGCAGTCCAAGGGACTCTCAAGAGTCTTCTCCAACCCCACAGTTCAAAAGCATCAATTCTTCGGTGCTCAGCCTTCTTCACAGTCCAACTCTCACATCCATACATGCCCACAGGAAAAACCACAGCCTTGACTAGACGGACCTTAGTGGGCAAAGTAATGTCTCTGCTTTTGAATATACTATCTAGGTTGGTCATAACTTTCCTTCCAAGGAGTAAGCGTCTTTTAATTTCATGGCTGCAGTCACCATCTGCAGTGATTTTGGAGCCTCCAAAAATAAAGTCTGACACTGTTTCCACTGTTTCTCCATCTATTTCCCATGAAGTGATGGGACCAGATGCCATGATCCTCATTTTCTGAATGTTGAGCTTTAAGCCAACTTTTTTACTCTCCTGTTTCATTTTCATCAAGAGGCTTTTTAGTTCCTCTTCACTTTCTGCCATAAGGGTGGTGTCATCTGCATATCTGAGGTTATTGATATTTCTCCTGGCAATCTTGATTCCAGCTTGTGTTTCTTCCAGTCCAGCATTTCTCATGATGTACTCTGCATATAAGTTAAATAAGCAGGGTGACATACAGCCTTGACGTACTCCTTTTCCTATTTGAAACCAGTCTGTTGTTCCATGTCCAGTTCTAACTGTTGCTTCCTGACCTGCATACAGATTTCTCAAGAGGCAGGTCAGGTGGTCTGGGATGCCCATCTCTTTCAGAATTGTCCACAGTTGATTGTGATCCACACAGTCAACGTCTTTGGCATAGTCAATAAAGCAGAAATAGATGATTTTCTGGAACTCTTTTGCTTTTTCGATGATCCAGTGGATGTTGGCCATTTGATCTCTGGTTCCTCTGCCTTTTCTAAATCCAGCTTTAACATCAAGAATTTCACGGTTCACATATTGCTGAAGCCTGGCTTGGAGAATTTTGAGCATTGCTTTACTAGTGTGTGAGATGAGTGCAATTGTGCAGTAGTTTGAGCATTCTTTGGCGTTGCCTTTCTTTGGGATTGGAATGAAAACTGATCTTTTCCAGTCCTGTGGCCACTGCTGAGTTTTCCAAATTTGCTGGCATAGTGAGTGCAGCACTTTCACAGCATCATCTTTCAGGATTTGAAATAGCTCAACTGGAATTCCATCACCTCCACTAGCTTTGTTGGCAGTGATGCTTTCTAAGGCCCACTTGACTTCACATTCCAGGATGTCTGGCTCTAGATGAGTGATCACACCATCGGGATTATCTGGGTCATTATAGTTCAAGGCACCATTAATTCTTGTCTGAACACCTGTGACTGCCCTTCAAATTATTTTTTCTCAGCAGCTATGCTTTGCCCTCTCAATATTCATATTTATAAACTTAAATTATATTGTTATACCCCTGATTAATTGCCCCAATGTCTTTTCAAAGAGCTTATAATAAAATATCACATCAGTTAAGATGGGTTAACTTCTGCAGTAACAAAAAGAATGTTTATTTTTCTTGCATGTTGTGCATCCATTGTGAGTTGTTATACGCTGGACTGAATTATGTTCCCCCACAGAAATTCCTATGTTGAAGCCCTAACTACAAAGTGATAGCATTTGGAGCTGGGCCTTTGGGAGGTAATTAGTATTGGATGAGGTCATGAGGATGGGACCCTGTTAATGAGATTTGTGGCCTTATAGGAAGAGACATCACAGAATTTGCTTCCTCTCTCTCTCCTTACCATGTGAGGACACTGTGAACCATCTGCAAGCAAGGGAGATAGCTGTTGTCAGGAACTGAATCAGTGGAAACCTTGATCCTAGACTTTCTAGCCTCTAGGACAATGGGAAATAAATATCTTAAGTTATCCAGTTTATGGTGTATGGCTAACCTGAGCAGATTAATATAGTCTGCTTATGGGCTCCAGTGCACTCAAGACCTAGGCTGACTGAGACTTTGTTTTAATCCTAGGCTTCGTAATCACTGAGGGAAGGCAAATAGATTCAGTGAATTGCAGGCTGGCTCTTTAAGCTTCTGTGGCAGAAGTGACTCATTTATTTGTTTTTTCAACTTTTATTGGTAAAAGAAAGAATATGACCTTACTTGCCTTCAGTTGGGTAGAGAACAGCTGTTATATACCTTTTACTAAATAAGGAAACTAAAATATTGTGAACAGTTCGAAAGACCACCATAGATACAAACTTTTGTCAAGTTTGACAGGGGTGTATTTGATTTGATGTTCTTCACTTGTGAATTTCATATCCTTTTCTCACCCATATTGCTTGCAATGTGTTGAGGCATTTGCACCAGCTTGGCATACCCTTTCCCTCAGTTCTTTACTTGTCTTGTTTCCTACTGCTCATTAAGATCTCAGTAAAAATACCACATCTTTAGATAATATAGTCTTAACAGGACTTTCCCTTCTTTGTCTAAATTCTTACCACTATATCACCAAATTTTTTCTTCTCCTCTTTTTCAATTTATTATTATTATTAAGCAGTGTGGCCTTTGGGGATTCCTTAGGTCTTGTGTTCTTTTGTTAGTCTGTTCACTAATTCGTTTATCTGTTGATGTCAGTTTTTAGAGATGACAATGACAAGTGACACAATGTATACTCTTAAGGAACTCACAGTATGGGGGAGAGATAGCTATAAACATAAAACATTACAAACTGGCAAACAAGATGCTCATGACATCATTAGTCAATCAAAATCATGAGAATCCACTTCACATGCACTAGGATAGCTATAACAAAACAATAAACAGTAACAAGTGTTGATGAGATATTTGTGGTTCCATATGAATTTTAGGATTATTTATTCTACTTCTTTGAAAAAGTCATGGGTGTTTTGATAGGGATTGGATTAAATCTATAGATTGTATTGGGTAGTGTGGTAATTTTATTGTTATTAACTATTTAAAAATACAGTAATAATATAAAAAGTCCATGTAATGAATTTGTAAATTAAAGCATGATGAAGGTGTTAGCAAACATAATGTTGGTATTCATATTGCAATATATGTGTGTCAAAATTAGCATGTTGTATACCTTAAACTCCCACAATGTTGTGTCAGTTAAAATTGCAATGAGTAATTTTTAAAATTACTGGTGTTGATTTATTTTAATTTTTATAGTCATAAAAAATTCTATTCTTGTCATGAGAACATTTAAAACCCACTCTCTTAGCACTTTCAAAAGCGCAATACAGTTTTATTAATTACAGTGCTGTATATTACATGCCCATGACATTTCTTTTATAGAAGTTTGGGGTATAAATCTTTATATGGATATGTTTTCATTTCTTTTAGAAATATCTGGCAGTGGAAAGGCTGATCTTATAGCAGGTATATGTTTATCTACTAAAGAAACTGTCAAACTGTGCTGGAAAAAAGTTCTTCCATTTTACTTTAGATTTTTGTGTTTTTGTATTTTTTTGACTTATTTCACTAAGCATAATATTCTCTAAGTCTATCCATGTTGTTATAAATGACAGGATTTTATTGTTTTTATGATTGAGTAATATTCCATTCTGTACTTATATATGTATGTATACATATATATATATGTATGTATGTATCTTACATCTCCTTTATCCGTTTATCTTTGATGCATGCCTGGGTTGTTTCCACATCTTGACTACTGTAAATAATGCTGCTATGAGCATTAGGGTATATATATATTTTCAAATTAGTGTCTTTATATTCTTTGGATATGATATATATGTAGGAGTGGAATTACTGACAACTCTCTTTTTAATTTTTTGAGGAACCTCCATATTGTTTTCCATAGTGGCTGCACCAGTTTACTTTCCTACCAGCAGTTATTCTCTTTCCCTACATACTTTCCAGCATTTACTGTTTGTAGACTTCTTAATGATTGCCATTCTGATAGGTGGTATCTCTTATGTGTGGAATCTAAAAAAGAAAATAAACAAATGCATATAACAAAATAGAAACAGATCACAGATATAGAGAGCAGCCCAGTGGATTCCAGTGGAAAGAGGGAAAAGGGTAGAGACAAGATAGAGGTATGGGATTAAGAGATACAAACTACTATGTATAAAATAAAGCAATAAGGATATATTGTACAGCACAGAGTAATATAGCCATTACTTTGTAACAACTTCAAATGGAATTCCGTTCAGTTCAGTCAGTTGCTCAGTAGTGTCTGACTCTTTGTGACCCCATGGACTGCAACACACCAGGCCTCCCTGTACATCGCCAAATTGAGTTTACCCAAATTCATGTCCGTTGAGTCGGTGATGCCATCCAACCATCTCATCCTCTGTTGTCCCCTTCTCCTCTGGCCTTCAACCTTTCCCAGCATCAGGGTCTTTTCCAATGAGTCAGCTCTTTGCATGAGGTGGCCAAAGTATTGGAGTTTCAGCTTCAATATCAGTCCTTCCAATGAACACTCAGGACTGATCTCCTTTAGGTGAACTGGTTGGATCTCCTTGCAGTCCAAGGGACTCTTAAGAATCTTCTCCAAAATCACAGTTCAAAGCATCACAATTCTTCAGCACTCAGCTTTCTTTATAGTCCAACTCTCACATCCATACATGACTACTGGAAAAACCATAGCTTTGACCAGATGGAACTTTGTTGGCAAAGTAATGTCTCTGCTTTTTTAATATACTGTCTAGTTAGTCATAACTTTCCTTACAAGGAGCAAGTGTTTTTTAATTTCATGGCTTCAGTCACCATCTGCAGTGATTTTCAAGCCCAGAAAAATAAAGTCAGCCACTGTTTCCACTGTTTCACCATCTATTTGCCATGAGTGATGGGACCAGATGCCATGATCTTAGTTTTCTGAATGTTGAGCTTTAAGCCAACCCATTCACTCTCCTCTTTCACTTTCATCAAGAGGCTCTTTAGTTCTTCTTCACTTTCTGCCATAAGGGTGGTATCATTTGCATATCTGAGGTTAGCTTGTGCTTCTTCCAGCCCAGTGTTTCTCATGATGTACTCTGCATATAAGTTAAATAAGCAGGGTGACACTATACAACCCTGACGTACTTCTTTTCCTATTTGGAACCAGTCTGTTGTTCCATGTCCAGTTCTAACTGTTGCTTCCTGACCTGCATACAGATTTCTCAAGAGGCAGGTCAGGTGGTCTGGTATTTCCATCTCCTTCAGAATGTTCCACAGTTTATTGTGATCCACACTGTCAAAGGCTTTGGCATAGTCAGTAAAGCAGAAATAGATGTTTTTCTGGAACTCTCTTGCTTTTATGATGATCCAGCGGATGTTGGCAATTTGGAGTACAATCTATTAAAATATTGAATCACTATGGTATGTATATCTGCAGAAGCGTGCTGGCTGCGATGGACCACATAGAAGTGTGGCCAAGTGGAGCTAGCCCTTGCCCAAGGCAGGGGCAGCGGCCTAGAGGAGCTACCCCACGTCCCACATGCAAGGTCATGGGTGGTAGCTGAGAGAAGCTACCCCACGCCCGAGGTCAGGGGTGGTGGCCAAGAGGAGCAACCCCATGTCCAAGGAGCAGTGGCTGCGCGGATGCAGGAGGGCCGAGAGTAGCTACTCTACGTACAAGGTCCAGGGGGGCGGCCGTGAAGAGATATCCCACATCCAAGGTAAGAGAAACCCAAGTAAGATGGTAGGTGTTGCAAGATAGCATCAGAAGGCAGACACACTGAAGCCATAATAGAGAAAACTAGTCAATCTGATCACATGGACCACAGCCTTGTCTAACTCAATGAAATTAAGCCATGTCCGTGGGGCCACCCAAGACACACAGGTCATGGTGGAGAGGTCTGACATAATGTGGTCCACTGGAGAAGGGAATGGCAAGCCACTTCAGTATTCTTGCCTTGAGAACCTCATGAACAGTGTGAAAAGGCAAAATGATACGATATTGAAAGAGGAACTCCCCAGGTTGGTAGGTGCCCAATATGTTACTGGAGATCAAAGGAGAAATAACTCCAGAAAGAATGAAGGGATGGAGCCAAAGCAAAAACAATACCCAGTTGTGGATGTGACTGGTGATAGAAGCAAGGTCCAATGCTGTAAAGAGCAATATTGCATAGGAACCTGGAATGTTAGGTCCATGAATCAAGGCAAATTGGAAGTGGTCAAACAGGAGATGGCAAGAGTGAATGTCGACATTCTAGGAATCAGTGAACTAAAATGGACTGGAATGGATGAATCTAACTCAGATGACCATTATATCTACTACTGTTGGCAGGAATCCCTTAAGAAATGGAATAGCCATCATGGTCAACAAAAGAGTCCAAAATGCAGTACTTGGATGCAATCTCAAAAACGACAGAATGATCTCTGTTCGTTTCGAAGGCAAACCATTCAATATATTCAATATCACAGTGATCCAAGCCTATGCCCCAACCAGTAATACTGAAGAAGCTGAAGCTGAATGGTTCTATGAAGACCTACAAGACCTTTTAGAACTAACACCCAAAAAAGATGTCCTTTTCATTATAGGGGACTGGAATGCAAAATTAGGAAGTCAAGAAACACCTGGAGTAACAGGTACATTTGGCCTTGGAATGCGGAATGAAGCAGGGCAAAGACTAATAGAGTTTTGCCAAGAGAACGCACTGGTCATAGCAAACACCCTCTTCCAACAACACAAGAAAAGACTCCACATGGACATCACCAGATGGTCAACACCAAAATCAGATTGATTATATTCTTTGCAGCCAAAGATGGAGAGGCTTTATACAGTCAGCAAAAACAAGACCGGAAGCTGACTGTGGCTCAGATAATGAACTCCTTATTACCAAATTCAGACTTAAATTGAAGGAAGTAGGGAAAACCACTAGACCATTCAGGTATGACCTAAATCAAATCCCTTAAGATTATGAAGTGGAATTGAGAAATAGATTTAAGGGCTTAGATCTGATAGAATGCGTGATGAACTATGGATGAAGGTTTGTGACATTGTACAGGAGACAGAGATCAAGACCATCCCCATGGAAAAGAAATGCAAAAAAGCAAAATGGCTGTCTGCGGAGGCCTTACAAATAGCTGTGAAGAGAAGAGAGGCGAAAGGCAAAGGAGAAAAGGAAAGATATAAGCATCTGAATGCACAGTTCCAAAGAATAGCAAGGAGAGATAAGAGAGCCTTCCTCAGCAATCAATGCAAAGAAATAGAGGAAAAGAACAGAATGGGAAAGACTAGAGATCTCTTCAAGAAAATTAGAGATACCAAGGGAACATTTCATGCAAAGATGGGCACAATAAAGAACAGAAATGGTCTGGACCTAACAGAAGCAGAAGATATTAAGAAGAGGTGGCAAGAATACACAGAAGAACTGTACAAAAAAATCTTCATGACCAAGATAATCACGATGATGTGATCACTCACCTAGAGCCAGACACCCTGGAATGTGAAGCCAAGTGGGCCTTAGAAAGCATCACTACCAACAAAGCTAGTGGAGGTGATGGCATTCCAGTTGAGCTATTTCAAATCCTGAAAGATGATGCTGTGAAAGTGTTGCACTCAATATGCCAGCAAATTTGGAAAATTCAGTAGTGGCCACAGGACTGGAAAAGATCAGTTTTCATTCCAATCCCAAAGAAAGGCAATGCCGAAGAATGCTCAAACTACCACACAATGGCACTCAGCTCACACACTAGTAAGGTAATGCTCAAAATTCTCCAAGCCAAGCTTCAGCAATATGTCAGTTGTGAAGTTCTAGATGTTCAAACTGGTTTTAGAAAAGGCAGAGGAACCAGAGATCAAATGGCCAACATCCACTGGATCATCAAAAAAGCAAGAGAGTTCCAGAAAATCATCTATTTCTGCTTTATTGACTATGCCAAAGCCTTTGTGTGGATCATAATAAACTGTGGAAAATTCTGAAGGAGATGGGAATACCAGACCACCTCACCTGACTCTTGAGAAACCTATATGCAGGTCAGGAAGCATCAGTTAGAACTGGACATGGAACAAGAGACTGGTTTCAAATATGAAAAGGAGTACATCAAGGCTGTATATTGTCACCCTGCTTATTTAACTTCTATGCAGAGTACATCATGAGAAACACTGGGCTGGAAGAAGCACAAGCTGGAATCAAGATTGCTGGGAGAAATATCAATAACCTCAGATATGCAGATGACACCACCCTTATGACAGAAAGTGAAGAGGAACTAAAAAGCCTCTTGATGAAAGTGAAAGAGGAGAGTGGAAAAGTTGGCTTAAAGCTCAACATTCAGAAAACGAAGATCATGGCATCTGGTGCCATCACTTCATGGGAAATAGATGGGGAAACAGTGGAAACAGTGACAGACTTTATTTTTGGAGGCTCCAAAATCACTGCAGATGGTGATTGCAGCTATGAAATTAAAAGACGCTTACTCCTTGGAAGAAAAGTTATGACCAACCTAGACAGCATATTCAAAAGCAGAGACATTACTTTGCCAACAAAGGTCTGTCTAGTCAAGGCTATGGTTTTTCCAGTGGTCATGTATGGATGTGAGAGTTGGGCTGTGAAGAAAGCTGAGCACCGAAGAATTGATGCTTTTGGACTGTGATGTTGGTGAAGACTCTTGAGAGTCCCTTGGACTAAAAGGAGATCCAATCAGTCCATCCTAAAGGAGATCAGTCCTGGGTGTTCATTGGAAGGACTGATGCTAAATCAGAAACTCCAATACTTTGGCCACCTTATACGAAGAGTTGACTCATTGGAAAAGACCTTGATGCTGGGAGCGATTAGGGGCAGGAGGAGAAGGGAACAGAGGAGGAGAAGGGAACAGAGGAGGAGAAGGGAACAGAGGATGAGATGGCTGGATGGCATCACGGACTCAATGGACATGAGTTTGGGTGAACTCCAGGAGTTGGTGATGGACAGAGAGGCCTGACGTCCTGCAATTCATGGGGCTGCAAAGAGTTGGACATGACTGAGTGACTGAATTGAATTGAACTGATGGTGTATATCTGAAATTAAGAACTTAAGTATAATATTGTAAATTAATTATGTTTCTTTAAAAATATAGATGAAGCAGAAAAGAGAAAATTTAGGAAATACATGTGTGAAAAGAAGGTTATTATAATTATTCATCACTCCACCTAGAAATAACACTTGTTGGTATGTATCATTTTTGCCTGCTGCAATACTTTGACTTTCTGATGCAAAGAGCCGACTCATTTGAAAAGACCCTGATGTTGGGAAAGATTGAAGGTGAGAGCAGGGGATGACAGAGGATGAGATGGTTGGATGGCATCACTGACTCAACAGACATGAGTTTGAATAAACTCTGGGAGTTATTGATGTACAGGGAGGCCTGGTGTGCTGCAGTCCATGGGGTCCCTAAGAGTCAGACAGGACTGAGTGACTGAACTGAACTGAATGGTAAATAAAATGCACCACCTGCCAATGCAAGAGATGCAGGTTCAATACCTGGGTTGGGAAGATTCCCTGGAGAAGGAAATGGCAACCCACTCCAGTATCCTTGCCTGGGAAATCCCATGGACAGAGGAACCTAATAGGCTTCAGTCCATGGGGCCACAAAAGTGTCAGACATGACTTAGCCACTAGACAATAACAACAACAACAACAACAGTATATAGCTCAAACCAAAACAAATTTACTCTTGAAAATGGAATATTTTTCCTATCTAAATGTTAAAAGTATTAATATTATATTGATATTCAGATTCAATTTTCCCTTATAAAGTGTTTGACATGTTTCTTTCAATATATAACTCTTGGCACTGTTTGCATTAGGATAGTAAGTTCTTTATGTTCATGTGTTTCCCTTTTTACATGACAATGTGTTATCAAGAGATTAGGTCCTGCCTGTGTCCAATCTTGGCTTCCTTCCCATGCTATGCTCCATCTGGTAGCATTCATTCTGTTTTTCTGACCCCTTAGCAGGGCTCCTGGGTGGGGCTTTTCAGAGGATTCTGCCTCCAGGCTCCTTGTGTCAGAGGACTTCTCATGGTTCTGGACATGGTTTCACTGTCACCTCCCCCAGTAAGGCCTCTTAACACTACCTACAGGAATTTTCAACTGTCCCCATCTCTTACTCTTTGGCTCATCATCTGGTTCATTTCAGTGCTTACCACCATTTGCAGCAATCTTGTTCACTAGTTTGTGTATTGATTTTTCATCTGCTCCTTAAAGAATATGTTTGAAGAGGGTAGTGATTTTGCCTTTCTTGCTTAATCCTGTATCACCAAATTCTTGAGCTCTACCCAGCACTGCTGAGGTCTCAATAAATATTTTTGGATGAAAATATTGAAAAAGTTCAACTTAGAGTGTGTGTTTTTAAAAGCAGTCAGGTAGATGTGTCAGCCCTCCATTCTACTGTTTAGCTGAGGTGAAGCCCTTACCCTTGGCCAATCTTAACCTTTTTGTGTTTCCTATATTTAAAATGGACACAAGAATAGCGCTGTTGTACTTTTTAAAAGGAACAGCATACTGTATAGTGCTTATTATTGCACCTGGCAATAAACCTTCAAAAAGTACTATCTGTATGCTAAATAGTATTATCCTTTTGTCATTTCCTTGTGACTTTTAACCTTGACCAATAGGACATCTTATTCTGCTGTAAACAGCTGTAGTTCACACATAATGTATTTTGCCAAATGTCTGTCTGGGGGTTATATATATGACTAGAAAATTACTTTTAAAATATTATATTAAGCCATAATTCAGTTTTATTTTAGTTTGAATAGAATTATTCAATTTGATTTATATTTTGATTAAATCAAAAGTATATTAAAAATACTAGATATAGGTGTTTACTAATTGGTTTCATCATAGTTCTTTCTTTTTCATCACCTAAGATTTTTCGACTTGAAATAAATCTCTGAGCTCAGACCCATGCCAAGATAGTGATAAATACCTTTTAACATATGGTTGTCTAGTTGTACATATTTTTAATCCTTGAAACATTCTTTGGAAGGAACTGTGAGATGGGAGATATTTTGAAGGGAAATAGAATCTTGCATTTCTACTTATGTTAATCATTTCCCTCTAGATAAATAATGGAGAGGAGGTAATATATGCACAAAGACGAATCAAGTTGGTGTGAATGAATAAAGAAAAATAGAAGAGAAGACAAGAGGGACTTGAACACCTAGGAGATCTCTTTGGATAAAAAGTTATTCAATTACAATGTCAAGAAGACCTATAGGATGCTGAAAGGAGAATAGAGTATCAGAGGATATGAAAAACTATGTAGTTACATTTGCATCAGAGCTCCAGTTTTGTGTGAGTGTGCATCACTGCCATTAATACATTTGCAGAAAATATACATTCACCTCATCATGAATTTATTTCCCACATTTATATGTTTTTAAAAGCCATTAGAGTCAATGATCTAACAATTTTTGACACTTCAGTTGCCTTCTAGTTTTCTCAGGGCTCTGTGCCTGAATTCTGGTGTGGTGTACACAGGGAGAATAATATTTCATTCCTTTATTTCTAAACTTTTCATAATGCTGCCTAGAAGGTGCCATCTATTGGGCTTTGTTCGTACCTGGGTTGTTTTTTTTTTTTTTTTTTTTCTGTATGAAGATATATGCATCTTCTATTTTTTGTGTATTGCACTTAAATCTCTTCCCAGACTTCTTTCCCTCAGTTATTTTCATGAATCTGTGGATCACAGTTACATTTTGTACTTAGATAGGGAGTCCTTTGTGGAGTGTTAGTACACCCTAGGTGAGGAAGTCCTACTTCATCCAACAGGCAGTAAATATAAAGAATTCACTGGCAAGGTCACACAAAAACAGAAATTTGGGAAATTTTTGAATGCAAACATGGGAAAACATGTTCTTAACAGAATACTAATGAAAAGGAGAGATGCTGGAGATGTGCTCAGCTAAGGGCAGCAATCAGTGAAAGGCAGTACTTATGTTTAGAGACTGCAGACCTGTTGGGCCCAGAGCAGAATTTCTTACTCTCTTTACTAATATAGTGGATTCAACAATAAGTATGAATCAGCAAGTTAGTGTGTGTGAAAAAGTTACAGAATGTTGGCTAGGAAATATAAGGTGTAGAGATATAATTAAAAATGTTCTGTTTTTAAAACCAAAAGACAGGGCTTAGTCCTTTGTCGCTGCCTATGATCTTAGCAATGTACTTAATTTTTCCAAGTTCTCTTTGTAAAATGAAGATAATAATTACTTTTATTTAATGCTTATTACATGGTAGGTGCTATCCAAAGTTTTCATAATAGCCTTATAAAGTCTATGCTGCTCTTATTCCCATTTTACCAATGGAAAAAATGGAAAAACCTCAGAGAGGTTAAGTGACTTTCTCTAAGATACTCAGTTAATAGGTAACTAAGCAAAAATTCTAGCCCAGCTTTTAATTTTCATCTTTGTATTTAACTATTCTACCTTGCCCAGATAGTTGAAGAAAAAAAAATATTTATAATTGTGTCTGAAAGGTTTTTAGAGATGAAATTAAAGTTATTATTAATCTCTCCATTGCCCATATCCATACAAGTAAAAGTGGTTAGAATGTTAAGAAATAAAGCACACAATCAGTACTTTCCATTATTGTTTTGAATGTCATCAGTTTGCAAGGGAGAAAAATTTCTAGGGAGAGGACAAAGACTTTTTTGATTGAAATCATCCTCAGGTCAAACTGATCTCCGTCTGTGCTTAGCAAAGATAAATCATACATATTCATGGCTCAGGGAAGTTCAGCATCTCTGGAGCAAAGGTTCATCCAGCGCAGAGATGATAACACTGTGCCTCTTATTCAAGGGCAGGGTACAGCTTCTGCAGCAGTGGCAAGTGAGCCACTAGAGCACACCGGCCCAAAAGAGATGCTGCTGCTTTCTACCCACGGCGTGAGGTGCACAAGAACAGAGGAAAAAGGAGACCCGGGTTTATTTCTCATCATTCTCTTTTACTCTCGTGTTTGTTCACAATGTCCTTTTCTGAATCATTATTTTGTTCAGCCCTGGGACCAACACTCAAACCAGATTTTATGAGTGCCAGCTCAATGGCATGAAAAATAAGGTCAAACAGACCTTAGGAGATGTATAATTAGGAGATGTATAATTCTTACCACTTAGGAGATGTATAATTCTTGAAATAGGCACTAAATTTACTGGAGTCTCTTTCTTCATCTTAATGTGGGCATAATATACTCCATCTTCACAAGTGGTTTTGAGAATTAACTGAAATGGGGTATGAAAAGTATTTGGTACACAGGCCACATCTAGTAGATATTCACATTAGAAAACTGATATTTTTGGCTGCTCAACATTTAATCCTTCTTTTTGTTTTGGGAAACATGCCGATGCTTTGTCTCTACCCATGGAATCTAAAGAGAAAACTGTCCCTCTTTCCACTACCTGATAGCTGGGTGTTGGGCAGGTAACCTAATATGATGCTTCCATCTCAGATCTGGAATTGAGAGCAAGTGCTGCAAAGGCCAGGAGAAGCTGTGAGATGTCCAAGGTGTCATGGTGGTGCTCTTGGTGGGAGAAGAGACCACTGTTGCTAAGATGTGTTTGTATTCTTGATCCTTCCCGTGTTAAAGAAAATTGTTCTGACACTGCTAAAAGGTTAAGGAACACTTTATCAAAGTATACTGTAATAGGAGTTAATTATGACTACTGTAATAAGGAAGAGAGATGGTGCTCAGCTCTGAATCCAAAAAGGAATAGCCTGGTATTTGCAGCCCAGGGGCAGGGTTAGAAGGTATCACTGGGTAGAAAAGTACTAGGAAGAGACACCAGTGGTAGGGAGTTTCTTGCTAAACTGACCTAATAGGATTATTGCTAAAGGCGGACCAAAGACTTATATATTCAATATCAGGGGTGAGGAACTTGATTAGATATGAAGGGTGACAAGACATTAAGGCTGGGGGATTCTTACAAATTGGCAGAGCAGGATTCTTGCTAAAACTAGACTAAACAGGCCAAAGACAGAGATTAAGGCCTAGTAGAGAACAAAGCTCAGTTCAGTTCAGTTCAGTCGCTCAGCCGTGTCTGTCTCTGCAACCCCATAAATCACAGCACGCCAGGTCTCCCTGTCCATCACCAACTCCTGGAGTTCACTCAGACTCATGTCCATCGAGTCAGTGATGCCATCCAGCCATCTCATCTTCTGTCGTCCCCTTCTCCTACTGCCCCCAATCCCTCCCAGCATCAGAGTCTTTTCTGATGAGTCAACTCTTTGCATGAGGTGGCCAAAGTATTGGAGTTTCAGCTTTAGCATCAGTCCTTCCAAAGAAATCCCAGGGCTGATCTCCTTCAGAATGGACTGGTTGGATCTCCTTGCAGTCCAAGGGACTCTCAAGAGTCTTCTCCAACACCACAGTTCCAAAGCATCAATTCTTCGGTGCTCAGCTTTCTTCACAGTCCAACTCTCATATCCATACATGACCACTGGAAAAACCATAGCCTTGACTAGATGGACCTTTGTTGGCAAAGTAATGTCTCTGCTTTTCAATATGCTGTCTAGGTTGGTCATAACTTTCCTTCCAAGGAGTAAGCGTCTTTTAATTTCATGGCTGCAGTCACCATCTGCAGTGATTTTGGAGCCCCCCCAAAATAAAGTCTGACACTGTTTCCACTGTTTCCCCATCTGTTTCCCATGAAGTGATGGGACCAGATGCCATGATCCTCATTTTCTGAATGTTGAGCTTTAAGCCAACTTTTTCACACTCCACTTTCACTTTCATCAAGAGGCTTTTTAGTTCCTCTTCTTTCTGCCATAAGAGTGGTGTCGTCTACATATCTGAGGTTATTGATATTTCTCCCAGCAATCTTGATTCCAGCTTGTGCTGCCTCCAGCCCAGCATTTCTCATGATGTATTCTGCATAGAAGTTAAATAAGCAGGATGACAATATACAGCCTTGACGTACTCCTTTTCCTATTTGGAACCAGTCTGTTGTTCCATGTCCAGTTCTAACTCTTGCTTCCTAATGGTCAACACCGAAATTAGATTGATCATATTCTTTGCAGCCAAACATGGAGAAGCTCTATATAATCAACAAGAACAAGACCAGGAGCTGACTGTGGCTCAGATCATGAACTTAACTCCTTTTTGCCAAATTCAGACTTGAATTGAAGAAAGAAAGGAAGACCACTAGACCATTCAGGTATGACCTAAATCAAACCCCTTATGATTATACAGTGGAAGTGAGAAATAGATTTAAGGGCTTAGATCTGATAGAGTGCCTGATGAACTATGGACGGAAGTTTGTGACATTGTACAGGAGACAGAGATCAAGACCATCCCCACGGAAAAGAAATGCAAAAAAGCAAAATGGCTATCTGGGGAGCCCTTACAAATAGCTGTGAAAAGAAGAGAAGCGAAAAGCAAAGGAGAAAAGAAAAGATATAAGCATCTGAATGCACAATTCCAAAGAATAGCAAGGAGAGATAAGAGAGCCTTCCTCAGCAATCAGTGAAATAGAGGAAAAGAACAGAATGGGAAAGACTAGAGATCTCTTCAGGAAAATTAGAGATACCAAGGGAACATTTCATGCAAAGATGGGCACAATAAAGAACAGAAATGGTCTGGACCTAACAGAAGCAGAAGATATTAAGAAGAGGTGGCAAAAATACACAGAAACACTGTACAAGAAAAATCTTCACGACCAAGATAATCACGATGGTGTGATCACTCACCTACAGCCAGACATCCTGGAATGTGAAGTCAAGTGGGCCTTAGAAAGCATGACTACCAACAAAGCTAGTGGAGGTGATGGCGTTCCAGTTGAGCTATTTCACATCCTGAAAGATGATGCTGTGAAAGTGCTGCACTCAATATGCCAGCAAATTTGGAAAACTCAGCAGCGGCCACAGGACTGGAAAAGGTCAGTTTTCATTCCAATCCCAAAGAAAGGCAGTGCCAAAGAATGCTCAAACTACCTACAATTGCACTCGTCTCACATGCTAGTAAAGTAATGCTCAAAATTCTTCAAGCCAGTCTTTAGCAATACATGAGCCATGAACTTCCAGATGTTGAAGCTGGATTTAGAAAAGGCAGAGGAACCAGAGATCAAATGGCCAACATCTGCTGCATCATGGAAAAAGCAAGAGAGTTCCACAAAAACATCTCTTTCCGCTTTATTGATTATGCCTAAGCCTTTGACTGTGTGGATCACAATAAACTATGGAAAATTCTGAAAGAGATGGGCATACCAGACCGCCTGACCTGCCTCTTGAGAAATTTGTATGCAGGTCAGGAACATAGCTCAAAGGAGTCTAATTAAATTTTGGTCAAGGAGAGAGACCTTGCCACCTGCTACATTCAATGTCTGGTTTTTAAGCCTCTTTTCAATTTTGTGCTTCCTTGATAAACTTTAAGTATATCTGTTCTGTTGAAGATAGCCGATTGCTTTCCACCAAGAGTACAAATACACTGTAGTGTATTACATACACTATTACATAAGTATTACATAAATAAACTGCAGCCCAATTAATGGGAATATTTAAGGAAACAAAAATGCATTTACTCTTGTATTTTGAAGAAAGGATTAATTGATCATACAAAAATCCATGCCATGATCTTACTTAATCATTGTTAGTTTTAAATGAGCTGACATCAGGGTAATTTTGGTTTGAGTATCCATTCAATCAAATCTCTTTGCTTCATATCTTCCAGCACGTTTAAAATATATTGCTTGGGCTGATGCCTATTCTAACTCTGTGAAGAAGGTTCTCTCCTGATCATTTCCATGTGTATGGATGAACAGCTTGAGTGACTGGCTCAGAGGCATATGCTTTGTTATAAAAGTGAAAGTGAAGTCGCTCAGTTGTGTCTCTTTGCGACCCCATGGACTATAGCCTACCAGGCTACTCCGTCCATGGGATTTTCCAGACAAGAATACTGGAGTGGGTTGCCTTTTCCTTCTCCAGGAGATCTTCCCGACCCAGGGATTGAATCCGGGTCTCCCACATTGTAGGCAGAAGCTTTACCCTCTGAGCCACCAGGTAAGTTCTAAATATGTAATTTACTATTATTCCTAAATAAGCCATATTTAGCAATTATCCCACACTTTAAGCTGGAACCTTGATAGCTTCCTCTTAGTTTGAAACACAAGAAGTAGGCTTTGTTGCTCTCCATATTAGTGATAGTGAAAGTCACT
This sequence comes from Ovis canadensis, assembly GCF_042477335.2. Classification (NCBI taxonomy): domain Eukaryota; kingdom Metazoa; phylum Chordata; class Mammalia; order Artiodactyla; family Bovidae; genus Ovis; species Ovis canadensis. Next base: position 54,251,137 of record NC_091250.1, read on the forward strand.
CAGTCATGTCTGACTCTTTGCGACCCCATGGGCTATACAGTCCATGGAATTCTCTAGGCCAGAACACTGGAGTGGGTTGCCATTTCCTTCTCCAATGCATGGAAGTGAAAAGTGAAAGTGAAGTCGCTCAGTCGTGTCCGACTCTTCGCGACCCCATGGACTGCAGCTGACCAGGCTCCTCCATCAGTGGGATTTTCCAGGCAAGAGTACTGGAGTGGGGTGCCATTGCCTTCTCCGGAATTCACACTAAATGCCTGAAATTTTATTTGGTTAGGATCATCCATTCCTTTCAGCAAGCTGGTTTATGGGGGCCTCTGTTACTTGAATACCATCCATGGAAGAGTATGTCTGATGCATTACAGAGATTGTGTCCAAGTTTAGATGAGGGCCACCTTAAGCTGGAGTTTGGTCATGGTCCTTGGCCCGCACTGTATGACTGTCAGCTTAAACAAAATGAATCAGACTGGTGAAATGCTTGCTGAAACTAATAGTTGACTGATGGCTTTCCACCCTCCTCCTCATCCCCCAAAACATTAACCCTGCCTAAGGGAATTTGCTAATGGAACTACAAATAAATGAGTGGCAGGGCAGGAATGAAATGGGGATGTCCACGAAACCAGGCACCACTGGGTAATTTTTCTCATCATGGCATGGCTCCGTGACAGGTGCAGGGTGAATGTGTTTTTATCTCAATAATTTCCCAGTGACATTCTGCTCCACAGAGAGAAAATGCCAGATGCATACACTCCTCCATGGTGTACATACAAGGTGGCAAAGCCAGGTGAGCAGTTTCCTAAGATTTCTGTGTCATGGTAACTCTGTTGTTTGAATTGATTCAGGATGAAATCCCTAGTGGTGCTCTTGTTAATTCCAGCTAATCACTCTCCAGCAGGAGAACCAAAGGCAGACTTGTTCCCCTGGCGGGTCTTAGATCCTTAAATGCTTGTGACTTCAAGTACTAATGAGCTAAAGGAAATCTTCCCCACACAGTTTAACCTACTGCTTCTTAAACGACAATCCTCGGGGTCTTTCTTTCACATTCAATCTCTGATAAGCTATTTTATAATTTCCTGATGACAGTTAAATTGAGTCTCCTTGTTAGCCTAGTTACCCTATTTGCTTCCAATCATTCTGCCTTAAGAAACTTCTGATGAAGAGGTTGTAGGCATGCCACCTCTAGCAATCCCTATAGGGAGGGTGGAAGGTTGGTAGTGGGGGAGTGACGTGCAAAGGGGGTTGTTAGGTTTTAAAGCGAAAAGAAAGAAAACTCATTTAAAAAAAAATAAAAAAAAGCATGTCTGTAAGTGCAGGGTCCATTTCCCAGGATTTTATGTGGTTAATGAAAAGTCAGACAGCAGATGACATTTACCCTGCTAAATGTTGATGATTAAGAAGGAAAAGGTTATATTTTGCTTTTTTTCCTTCTGGAGCTTCTGTATGAGAGGGTCAACATGAATGTCACACAAAAGGAATTGCTTGTTTGTGAACAACCAGGAGCCCAACTCTAGTATTGTTGCAATTGCTCTTGATGATGGTAATTACTTTGTGTCCCCCCCTGGGGACATTCCCTTTTCTGAATCTGGCTGATTGAAAGCCTTGCTCCCACTTCCCAGCCTCAGATAGATAGCCAGCTCCCTCCTGGACACATGCCAGCAGCCCATAATTAAAGTGTTTTCTGGAGGGAGCGTCTCCATGTACTACCCATTGTGAATGATGTCCTTGGAGTCTGGCTATAGTAATTGAAAAGAAATGAGACCTTTCCAATTTGTCCCTCTTTCTGCAGCCCATGCCCCACCTCTTTCCCAGGACAAAAACATTGTGAAATGCCACACAAGAATGAAGGATTCATTTCTGTGAATTTGAAAGCTGAAGCATAATACATCCCCTTCTCCCATCCCGAGGAGGGAATGTTTCAAGTGTAACCTTCCTATTACAATTATTCTTGCATGATTAAATAGAAGCTGTCCTCCTATTATGCTCTTTGTTGATAGATTAAATGTTCCAATGAGACATTAGACAGTATAATAATGAAGCATTTCTGGAATGTCAAATTATAAATTAGGTATGTCTTTGTAGATTACCTTTAGTGAGATCTGATTATGCGACTGTTCATTCTAAATAGTAAACATTATCAACATTTTCACATGTATATTATCTCACTGGATATTGATAATTCTTTCATGAGGTAGTTAGCACTGGTATTATAAATCTATTTTTTAACCAGTGAAAAAACCTGAACTCAGAGAAGTTTAATAGCTTCCACTAGGTTCTCTAGTTAGTAAGTAGAACTGAGATATGAATCCAGATTGATTTCCAAAGTGAGGTTCTTTTCATTATACTATTATTTATAAAGTCAATGTTCAGAAGGTATATTTTGATTCCTACAAAATTCTCTAAATTTTGTATCTCCAAATGCTAAGGGAATAAAATTGTACAATTATAATGGTTTGCAGAAAGTAGGGTTTTGATTGAGTTGTATTCTTTCTTACCAAGTATCCCAAACACACAGAGGAAGAACAATTACATTACCTAACCCCATTCTCAACAATGCAACTTATATACAAAACTTGGAAGGAAATTAAAGAGGCTTGCTGGCTGCTGTTCCATAATGAACATGGGAAAAGAGATCAATGTTTGCTTAATGGAAACCTTAATTCAGATTTCTAATTGGGTATAATGAACAAAGGAGAATGTCCCGAATGCTTGAGAACTGTAAACAGTGCAGTGTTCTTTTAATGATCACACTCTGATTATCTTAGTGAATCTAAATTATGTGGGTCCAAGTGCTGCTGTGGGAGGCATAACTCCTTCACTGTGTTTCCAATAAACTGTGGGCTGTCATAGTGAGTGAATGTGGGGGGTGGGGAGGACTCTTACTAGCTGGCATCATGTTAGAGTAGCCAGACAGGAGGATGATTACTGTTCAAAGAATAATAAGAAAGGAAAACCTGTGCTATGATAATGATTTAAGGAGACTGTCTTTTAAAAGTTATATGTGGTGATAAGTGTCGTTAATGTTTAAGAGTCTCCGGAGACTAAGCCACTGATTCTAAAGATGCTCAAGCTGATTTTTAAAACCTACACTAGGGATTGTCTTCTTTAGAATTTATGTAAACTTCCTTTAAGTACTTCAGCAATTGCAAATCTTTGTCCATAGGAGACAACTTGATTTTGGGAAATAAAAAACAAAAGTAATAATGTTCGAATTAGACAAAGTCTAGACCATTAAATGACTATTTTGGATCAAATTGAAGTGTGGCAAAGTGTTGGAAATCATTTTCATGTACCATGTCCCTCTATCTCTGAGGGCAATTCCAGAGGAGATATTCCTAAAATATTTTTGGTGGCAGAAACAGCATTGAAATAATTCCACTCCTTAAATTTTTAAAAGATAAAATTATTTTTCTCATAAAATTTATATATAGATATGGGCTTCCCAGGTGGCTCAGATGATAAAGAATCTGACTGCAATGCAGGAGACCCCAGTTTGAATCCTGAGTCAGGAAGATCCTCTGGAGAAGGGAATGGTGATCCACTCCAATATTTTTGCCTGGAGAATTCCATGGACCAAGGTGCTTGGAGGCCTACAGTCCATGAGGTCACAGAGAGTTGGCCACAACTAAGCAACTTTCACACACATATTTGTATGTAAATGAATATATATATATATATACACACACATATGTAAATTATTTATATGCAGAGGTGTTTTTTGGAAGAAAATTTATAAAATATAGGTATATATAAAGAGAAACACAATCACTGAGATTACTGAGTAGTCACTACCCCCCTATGGGTGCTTACTCACTTTTCTGAGTCTCGTCACAGACACACATGTGTACATTAGAGAGGATATAGAATGTAGTGGTTATAAGTTTAGGTGGGAGACCTGGGAGGCTTCAGTTTAAATCCCAACTTCGCAGTTTCCTAGCTCTGTGATTTTTGGCCATTATCCAAAAATCTCCCATCCTTCTTTTTCTCACCTAATAAATGCACTTGAGTTGTGCTAAATTTACTGTGTTATTATTACCCATTTACTTTTAATGAATTTATTCATTCATTTAAAAAAGTATTTATTGAGCACCTATTATGTACCTGACTCTGTTTTAAGTACTGGGAACAATAGTGAAGTGAATACAATAGGTGTCCTGGGCCTCAAGGAATATACTAGAAAGGAGATATGGAAAAAAATCTTATAGATAAATTAAATATGGAATATGGAATATCCATCTCTGACCTTTAATTCTCGCAGGCTAATGCCAAAAGAAGCAGATAATGCCTGCACACATAGTGGCTTATATTACAAGAGAATGGTGAGCTTAGGGAATCTTCATCTTTTATAATGGACAGGAGGTCTGCCTGAACTTTGCCCTGAGGAGAGAGAGACATTATTATCTTTATTATACAGGACAGCTAATAAACCTGCCTTTTAATATCTCCATCTCCTAAGGCTGTTCACTCTACAGGTGTTCTTGAAAAGCAGTCTAGAATAAAGGAAGTCATTGCCTTTGCAACTGACCAGATGTGAAGAGTTCCAAGAGACTAATGGTGAATAATCTCACAACACTTGTCAGAAATGCAGATTGTTATGACCAACCTAGATAGCATATTCAAAAGCAGAGACGTTACTTTGCCGACTAAGTTCCGTCTAGTCAAGGCTATGGTTTTTCCAGTAGTCATATATGGATGTGAGAGTTGGGCTGTGAAGAAGGCTGAGCGCTGAAGAATTGATGCTTTGGAACTGTGGTGTTGGAGAAGACTCTTGAGAGTCCCTTGGACTGCAAAGAGATCCAACCAGTCCATTCTGAAGGAGATCAGCCCTGGGATTTCTTTGGAAGGACTGATGCTAAAGCTGAAACTCCAGCACTTTGGCCACCTCATGCAAAGAGTTGACTCATTGGAAAAGACTCTGATGCAGGGAGGGATTGTGGGCAGTAGGAGAAGGGGGAAACAGAGGATGAGATGGCTGGATGGCATCACTGACTCAATGGACGTGAGTCTGAGTAAACTCCGGGAGTTGGTGATGGACAGGAAGGCCTGGCGTGCTGCAATTCATGGGGTCACAAAGAGTTGGACACGACTGAGCGACTGAACTGAACTGAACTGAAACCTCATTTAGACCTGCCGAATCTGAGACTCTGGGAGTGGAACTGAGCAATGTTTCTTTTAGCAGGTAGTCTTGATGCAGCTAAAGTTGGAGATCCACTCTATAGGGAAAGAACTGAAGATTGACTGGGAAATTTGGGTAGAAATGGATGTGGATCAGTAGGGCTGTGTCCTAGGGCAGTGTGTGTAGTAGACAGGCAGGATGTGCCTGGGGCTGGTTGTCAGGGTAATACTTCCAAATGGAGGACAGAGGGGAGGACCTGGAGAGACAGTATCAATATGCATGGACTGATCTAGAAATCAAGTTCTGCCATTACTTCTCCCATGTAAAGTTGGGCAAATAATTCGGTTTTAAAGACATTTTTAAACCTGAAAAAGAATATGAAGATCCCATAGTCTAGGATTTCAAATAGGGATTTTTCTCTTGTGATAACTCTAATCTCCTGAAAGATAGGCTTTGGTGAGATTTGCAGGTATCTTCCAAGGGTAAGGAATGGGACTTGGGGATACTTTTACAGTTGACATCACTAACCCATCCAAAGACTGTGTTTTTCTTTAGGATGAAAGAAGACAAGTTATCTGTCCTTTGATACTTGCTAGTCTTATGTTCTCCATGCTTTTATCAGGGACCACCCCAGTGCGAACTTTCACAAGTTTAATTTATGTTGCAATTTTGCATTGTTTGGTTGAATCATCATTGAGGTGACTGAAAACATGTAGGGCATTTGGATCCTCAGCCTGTGACTTTGTGCTAAAATCCAGTCCACATTAATGACTTCTGAGGCAAAAGTCTTTGTCTTTCTTTGAAGTGTTACTTGTTCCAAAACCAAATGATTTTTTTTTTAGTGTACCTGCAAACAACAACAACTAGAGAGAGAGAAATTATATTTTGAAGTAGTTTCTTGGAAATCAGTTCAAAGGTTTTAGCAGTATATTTGGATATAGTGTTAACCACCATGTCAGTTCTCAAAAACAGCTTTGGAACTCTTAGAATCTTGTCTATTTTTACATTTTTAAATTAAACATTTTTAGTCAGGCAAGCACATTGAAAAAAAATTGATTTGAATTGAAGCAATTTCTTTAAGGTGAATCTTTAATTTTAAATGTGACTAATTCTTCAAAATGGAATTAAACATCATTAGTGGGTAATGGTTTTGATTTGTTTCCAAGAAAAAATAATTCATAGCTGCAGATTTGTTACAGCACTAATTAGTTATTGCACCAGCAAGCAGAATGTTAAAAAAGATGAGAAAATACAAAACAGTATTAGCAGCAGTAGTAGTAGTAGTAATGGTTCAGTTACTAAGTTGTATCCGACTCTGTGCAACTCCATGGACTGCAGACACCAGGCTCCTGTGTCCTCCAGGAGATGGTCTGGGGTTTGCTCAAATTCATATGAATCATTGAGTTGGTGATGCTATCTAACTGTCTCCTCCTCCATTGCCCCATTCTCATTTTGCCTTCAATGTTTCCCAGAATCAGGGTGTTTTTCAGTGAGTCAGCTCTTCACATCAGGTGGCCAAAGTGTAGTGGGGGCAAGAAAAAGGCAAGATTAAATAGGAGAGAGAAAGGAGGAAGGAAAGGGCATAAATAAGGAGAGAAAAGGGAGAGTGAAAGTGAGAGAGAGAGACAGACAGACAGACATACATACAAAGATAGGAGGAGTAAGAATACGTGAAGGGTGGTTGTCAGCCTCTGCTCCCTCTACCCCACCCTTACTAAAATTGTGTCATTTCCAAGGGATGAAGCAGCTACTCTTCAGTTTTAAGCTAATGCTTTCCCAGAAAATGTTTTCTTTGCTCCCTAAATTATTGATTGGGCTATTAAGGGTCTAAAATGAAAATTTAATTTCTTGTTAGCCTTCCCAAAGTGTGATCTCCTGGAACACACTGATTGAGTTGCTACTCTGCTGTCTGACTAATTGAAGAGAGAGGATGGAAGTGCATGAGAGCAGAAAGCAAATTCCTGTGTGCAATTGCGGTGGACCCTCCTCAGGGGCCATTCTGCAGGCCGGACTTTGTGGGGGTGTAGAGTGGCACCCCACCCCAGTACTCTTGCTTGGAAAATCCAATGGACGGAGGAGCCTGGTGGGCGGCAGTCCATGGGGTCGCTAAGAGTCAGACACGACTGAGTGACTTCACTTTCACTTCTCACTTTCATGCATTGGAGAAGGAAATGGCAACCCACTCCAGTATTCTTGCCTGGAGAATCCCAGGGATGGGGGGGCCTGGTGGGCTGCCGTCTATGGAGTCGTACAGAGTCGAACACGACTGAAGCGACTTAGCAGCAGCAGCAGCAGCAGAGATGGGAATACCAGACCACCTGATCTGCCTCTTGAGAAACCTGTATGCGGGTCAGGAAGCAACGGTTAGAACTGGACATGGAACAACAGACTGGTTCCAAATAGGAAAAGGAGTATATCAAGGTTGTATATTGTCATCCTGCTTATTTAACTTAGATGCAGAGTACATCATGAGAAACACTGGGCTGGAAAAAGCACAAGTTGGAAACAAGATTGCTGGGAGAAATATCAATAACCTCAGGTATGCAGATGACACCACCCTTATGGCAGAAAGTGAAGAGGAACTAAAAAGCCTCTTGATGAAAGAGAAAGTGGAGAGTGAAAAAGTTGGCTTAAAACTCAACAATCAGAAAACGAAGATCATGGCATCTGGTCCCATCACTTCATGGCAAATAGATGGGGAAACAGCGGAAACAGTGTCAGACTTTATTTTTGGGGGCCCCAAAATCACTGCAGATGGTGATTGCAGCCATGAAATTAAAAGACGCTTACTCCTTGGAAGAAAAGTTATGACCAACCTAGATAGCATATTGAAAAGTAGAGACATCACTTTGCCAACAAAGGTTCATCTAGTCAAGGCTATGGTTTTCCAGTGGTCATGTATGGGTGTGAGAGTTGGACTCTGAAGAAAGCTGAGTGCCGAAGAATTGATGCTTTTGAACTGTGGTGTTGGAGAAGATTCTTGAGAGCCCCTTGGACTGCAAGGAGAACCAACCAGTCCATCCTAAAGGAGATCAGTCGTGGGTGTTCATTGGAAGGACTGATGCTAAAGCTGAAACTCCAGTACCTTGGCCACCTCATTCAAAGGATTGACTCATTGGAAGAGACCTTGATGCTGGAGGGATTGGCGGCAGGAGGAGAAGGGGATGACAGAGGATGAGATGGCTGTATGGCATCACGGACTCGATGGACATGAGTTTGTGTAAACTCCAGGTGTTGGTGATGGACAGGGAGGCCTGGCGTGCTGCGATTCATGGGGTCGCAACAAGTCAAACACGACTGAGCAACTGAACTGAACTGAACTGAACTGAAGACCAATAAGAGGCTGGAAATTGTTCTATACTTTCCTTACTGAAGAGTATAGAATCTTCCTGCCAGTCCCCACTTAGCAGAGTTGAAACTGTCACTGGACTCTGTTTAGAGGTTAAGAGCACCTACCCCCACCCATCTGTCACATCTGACATCTGAGATTGGTGACCCAGAAGCTGAGGGTATTGAGTCATCAGCCCCTGTTAGGGCCTGGGAAACTTCTGAGAGTCTTTCAGAACTTTCTGAAGGTGCAGTGGAATAGCTGTGGAAAGGGCAGTATTTGGCATCATAAGACCCTGGATTTCAGTCTTTTAGAGAAAAGATTAGTGACACAATCTTGGAAAAGGAAGTGTCTCTGTTACTCAGTGTTCTCATCTGTAAAATGGAGATGATGATACAACACGAAGGCCAATATGTGGAGAAAAGGATGTAGATAAAGTTTAACACCATGCATGGGAAGCACCTTCACTTTCTACTGCCACTGTATTTGCGATTACGTTTATGTTGTCCCCTGTCAGAAGCAGGAAGCTAAGGGCCAGATCGGGGTTTTAGTTCATTAGATCAGGAGGAAGGCAAAAGATCTGTGAGCAGGGAAGTGTTCAAGGAAATAAATCAGCCAGGTCTTGGGAGAAAGATGGGCAAAGTATGGATATCAAAACCTAAGTGATCACTTAACTAGGGTATTACCAATACTAGTACCTAATATTTGCTGCTTATTTTCCAAGTACTACTCTCCTTCTCTTGTATTATGCTATTGTTTCGAATCCTCATATCTGTTCTATGGAAGAACAGAGCGTTATTTTCCTGTTTTAACTGGTGAGGAACAAAAAGCTCAGAACACTTACATAGCAACTAAGAACCCAAGTTCCTATCCCGAGATCTGTAATCTTGCCATTGCACTCACACTTCAGATTACTGCTCTCTGGGCCACTGGAAATATCTGTGGGTTCTGGTTTTTCTTTTCTGCTTTTTTCCTTTGATATGGTAATGGCTAGGATTTTGGGCCCCAGAGAAAAATTCAGAGCTCTGCTCCTCACCCATATCTTTCTGTTCTCATCTCCCTTTAATTTCCTGGCTCCAGTTTTATTTTGTGTTTTTGTTAGATCTTATTGTACCTCTGGTTTTATTATGAATAAAATATCTCAAAGTAAAGAATATATCAGTGATATTGCATGTAATAAATAAGTCATCCCCCCCACAGCCACCATTTGTTATTTCTCAGAAGTCTGTGTGCTGGCTGAGGGTTGGTTGGTGTAGGCTGGGCTTAGCTGCAGATGGCTGTGCTTCAGATACGACATTCTCATTCTAGGACCATCAGGCCAGCACCAGTATGGTCTTGACATGCAAATGGCAGAAGTGCAAGAGAGCACGTAGAAGCACACAAGTCTTCTTAAAGCTTAAATTCAGCACTGGCATACCTCGCTTCTACCTCATTCCTTTGGTCAAAGCACATTATATGGCTGAGCTCTGAGTAAAGAAGTAGTGCTCTCACAATGGAGGACACTACTGTGTACTTTTGTATATTTTCAAAATGCTCTGTGTGTGCTAAGTCACTTCATTCCTGTTTGACATTCTGTGACCCTATGGACTGCAGCCCACCAGGCTCCTCTGTCCATGGGATTCTCCAGGCAAGGGTACCAGAGTGGGCTGCCATGCCCTCCTCCATGGGATCTCCTGACCCAGGAGATGAACCCCAATCTCCTGCAACTTCTGCATTGCAGGTGGGTTCTTTACCACTCAGCTACCCAGGAAGCCCATATCTCCAAAATATATGTTTCCTACTTATATATACCCAAAAGTATAATTAGTTTGTTTCCAAAGGATTTGGAAATAGGGATGGGGTGGGAATTGGGGTGATTTTTACAATTTGTCACAGAAATCTGTCAACCAAGCAACCATTTTGCAACTTACTGTTGCCTGTTGATTTCTCATCTTTTATCTGACTCTGACTTGAGGGTTATCTCTCTTTCAAGTCCTGATAACAACCATGGATTTCAGAAATCTTCCTTGGAGTAGTTGACACTGAATGTTACTCTTTCTTGGCTCTCTCTCCACCCCATGAAATTATAAACCCCAGAGCAGAAGCAGGGTCTTTATACTCTTGCATCACCAAGCAGGACACATTTGTGAAGTAACAGAGATTTTTTTCTTTGAGTCCCCAGACATCTTTTTAAAAAGTCTCTATTTTCTTTAATACATTTAGGGACAACCCAAGTGGATAATTCATACTGTAATCTGATATTCTTGTGTTTTAAATGGTATTATATCTCTGTATTGCTTTTCTTAGTATTACTGTATTTTCACTGAAACTTCGTAAGAACAATACCTTTTGTTCAATAATGGTAGAATCGCAAGAAAGAAATATGCTGATTGAGTAATAGAGGGGCTCTGAAATTGAAATGACTTCCTGTACTTGGGTGTGAATCCTGATTATTGTGTAGAATGGATGCTCAAACATGACACTAATGGACCACGTGAATAAAATTCTCTCTTTTTGGATCTGCAGAATCCTATCCTTCCAAGGATGAAATCTGGAACTTTTTGACCAAATTCTTGGGAGGGGTTATAACAGGCCATTTAAATCACTGTTAACCTCTGAGCCTCTCATTCTTTGCATTTTGTACTTTCCTTCTTCCTTTCCAACAACATTCTTAACACACACACTTCTTTCTCTCTTAAATGCCAAGTTATTCCGTGCTTCAGATCTTTGTACCACCTCATTCCCACTGCCTAAAAAATTTTTTTTCAGCCATCTGGCCTTTACCTGGCTAAATTCCTGTACATCATTTAAGATTCAGTTAGCATCTAACTTATTTGGGAAGCTGACTTGACTTCAGAGCTGTGGTTATCCAGTCTGTTACCTTGTCCTGACACTCTCCATCTTTCTTTCGAGAACATTTCACATTTCTAGTGAGTGAATGAATAATTGTATAGTTTTTGTTTCATGTCTGTTTTCCTCTCTAGTTTCTCAGCTCCTTGAGGATAAGAACCATTTCTTTTTAAAAAAATTAATTTATTTTTTATTGAAGGATAATTGCTTTACAGGATTTTGCTGTTTTCTGTTAAACCTCAACATGAATTAGCCATAGGTATACATATATCCCATGAAATTTAAAGACGCTTACTCCTTGGAAGGAAAGTTATGACCAACCTAGATAGCATATTAAAAAGCAGAGATATTACCTTGCCAACAAAGGTCTGTCTAGTCAAGGCTATGGTTTTTCCAGTGGTCATGGATGGATGTGAGAGTTGGACTGTGAAGAAAGCTGAGTGCCGAAGAATTGATGCTTTTGAAGTGTGGTGTTGGAGAAGACTCTTGAGAGTCCCTTGGACTGCAAGGAGATCCAACCAGTCCATCCTAAAGGAAATCAGTCCTGGGTGTTCATAGGAAGGACTGATGCTGAAGCTGAAACTCCAATACTTTGGCCACCTGATGCGAAGAGTTGACTCATTGGAAAAGACCCTGATGCTGGGAGGGATTGGGGGCAGGAGGAGAAGGGGATGACAGTGGATGAGATGGCTGGATGGCATCACTGACTCGATGGACATGAGTCCGAGTGAACTCCGGGAGTTGGTGATGGACAGGGAGGCCTGGCGTGCTGCCATTCATGGGGTCGCAAAGAGTCGGACACGACTGAGCGACTGAACTGAACTGATACATTGACTGAGTGACTGAACTGAACTGATACATATATCCCCTCCCTTTTGAACCTCCCTTTCATCTCCCTTCCCATCCCACCCCTCTAGGTTGATACAGAGTCCCTGTGTGAGTTTCCTGAGCCAGGCAGCAAATTCCCATTTGCTACCCATTTTACGTATGGTAATGTGAGTTTCCAAGTTACTCTTTCCATACATCTTACCCTCTCCTCCCCTCTTGCCTGTCCATAAGTCTATTCTCTATATCATATCCTTTGCAACCACAGCTGTTAACCTGTAGCCTTTGGCATAGAATCAGTGTTTTGTTACTTGTTAAACAAATGAATGAACAAATGAAACTTTACAGGGACATAAGAGTTCAAATCTGGAAGAGACTCTCGAAACAGCTCCCATCTTGAGTTCTACAATAGCCCTCCTGGTCGCTGATTGCCTCTGCTGAAACTTTTCTCCCAATTGGAAACTCATTCTTCTTGAGGCTGACAAGTTCCATCTTTCTAACAGTGATACAATTTCTGTGTCCATTAAACTAAAGTTTGCCACTCCATAATTCATTCATTGGTTTTATGTCTTGCCCTTGGAATTTTTTAAAACAACCCTAATCTGTTTTATTTGGCAATATTTTGAAATTTTAAAACAGTGATTGTAACTCCCAAGCAGTCTTTACTGAACACCCACTGTTGTCTATTCATTTATTACCATTATCTCATGTAATTCTCAACACAGTCCCCATTTTACAGACAAATTTAAATAATTAGCCAATGACATGGAGCTCGTAAGTGGTAGCATCTAGATTTGAAACCAGGGACCATAATTTGTAACCTAGATATTCTTTTATGTCCAGAGGACTAAAATAGATAATACATTCAACAAATATGAAAGGCTCTACAAAACTTAACATACTGGATAGTTGTTCCTTTCTTACTTTTCAACTTTTATATTCTTTTGTATAGTTTTACAAAATTCTTTTGTCTGTACTTCCTTAGTGTTGGTGACCTTTGTTTGATTCCTTTCTGCATTCACCTAATGGTAACTGTGTGTGCATGTGTATGTATATATGTATGTATATACCTATGTATGTGTGTATATATATATATAGGTATGTATATGATGTTTCTTTTTTTTTTAATTTTTATTTTTACTTTATTTTGTTTTACAATACTGTATTGGTTTTGCCATACATTGACATGAATCAGCCACGGGTATACATGAGTTTCCCAACAGTGGAATGTTTGGCCTGAAGATGGCACTAGTCATTTGGCTCCACCCAGTCATAATCCTGGATGGAGGTTATGTACCTGGCCAGAGTGTATAGTCCTATCATGTGTGCTGACAATGGGGGATTAAGAAATATTTGGTTTATATTCTATAGCTTCCATAAGACTAAGTTATATCTTAGGGAAGATTTGATTGCATTAAATAGAAACCTACTCAATATAGCTCAAGTAAAATGAAAATTTATTACAATGAATCAGGGAATTTAATGGAATCCAGGGATTAAAGTACAGTAACTATGTACTTCATAAACACTGAACTATATAAGCTGTAGATATCCATAATTACATAAGCTATGAATATTGAAAACTGGAAGTCTTCCAAGGATGAGCCAGAAATTCTGTTACTTTCTGTGTCTTTAGGAACAAACAGTCTCCTATCTCTGTTTACTTGCACATTTGAATCATTCTTTTTTTTTCCTGTGCAAACTAACTTTATCTGTTTATTTCTTAGCACCTGTGTCCTTAAAGTTGATCATCCCAAAATGGGAGATGGAGCTCTTGAGTGTTTGTCTTTACAGTTTCAGGGTCTGCATCTGGCTAACTGAGACTTTCTTGGATCCTTGTGTCAGTATCTTTCCATGGCCCAGTTAATAATGACTATCTTCAAGAGCAAACATGATGTCAGATGGTAGTTAGTAGTCCTGTCTCTCGGGAGCATAGAGAAGGATTTGATAGGCATCTTTATCACATTAGCCTTTTCTAGCATCAGCTTAAATGGCCAATAATTTATAGTTCCTGAAAAAAGAAATTAGTCATCATCTTCCCAAGTAGTGTAGAACATTAGGCAGCCTTAGTGTTCTTCTTTTGATTTTGCCTTTTCTAGCTGATTTCTGCAATTCTCCCTTATCATTGTATCTCTTAACTATTAAGATTTAAATCTCACCTAAATTTAACAGTCTGTCCCCCAACCACTACATATAGTCTCATCTACTAATTAACTGATAATTAAACAAATGGATATTGAGTGGATAGTATGTAGAGAGTATACTTCGTGTTGGATATGACCACAAAGGACTGCCCTCAAATTGCTTACACTCAAGTATTGACAGGTTTCTGTAAACTGAGATCCCAAAATCCTATTTATGTGGGCAACAGATGACAGGCATCTGAGTATGGACAGACAAGAACTGAGTTTTATAGAATATTCAGTGTGTATCATCCACCATGTGCTGGGCCCTCTGTAAATAATTTCTCACAAATCTTTACATTACACAGGCACAGATCAACATCATCGTTATAATTTAAAGAAAATCAAGATTTTGCATTCCACAGTCTTTTTTTATTCTTAGGTCAAGCTCCCTCTAAGAATGAGGTGGTGATATTGGCCAGAGTTGATTAAATTGGATTAAGTCTTTGACTCTGTTCATTCTTCTTGGCTTGTAGCACTGGTTTTACAATCTTTCTTCTAAATCATTTTATGGGAAAATTTACTTCTCATAGTCAATAAATAACTGAGTGGTTTTTGATTTGGGTTCTTTGTTATTGTTACATTTATGTTCAAATCCAAGTAAAGCTTCAAGATAAGATGAAAAGGCCATTTATTTCTGAGAGTGTTTTGCCTATATTCTCCTCTAGGAGTTTTATAGTTTCTGATCTTACATTTAGATCTTTAATCCATTTTGAGTTTATTTTTGTGTACGGTGTTAGAAAGTGATCTAGTTTCATTCTTTTGCAAGTGGTTGACCAGTTTTCCCAGCACCACTTGTTAAAGAGATTGTCTTTACTCCATTGTATATTCTTGCCTCCTTTGTCAAAGATAAGGTGTCCATATGTGTGTGGATTTATTTCTGGGCTTTCTATTTTGTTCCATTGATCTATATGTCTGTCTTTGTGCCAGTACCATACTGTCTTGATGACTGTGGCTTTGTAGTAGAGCCTGAAGTCAGGCAAGTTGATTCCTCCCGTTCCATTCTTCTTTCTCAAGATTGCTTTGGCTATTAGAGGTTTTTTGTATTTCCATACAAATCTTGAAATTATTTGTTCTAGTTCTGTGAAAAATGTGGCTGGTAGCTTGACAGGGATTGCATTGAATTTGTAAATTGCTTTGGGTAGTATACTCATTTTCACTATATTGATTCTTCCGATCCATGAACATGGTGTATTTCTCCCTCTATTAGTGTCCTCTTCCCAGAATTCTGGAAATAAAAGCAAAAATAAACAAATGGGATCTAATTAAAATTAAAAGCTTCTGCACAACAAAGGAAACTATAAGCAAGGTGAAAAGACAGCCTTCTGAATGGGAGAAAATAATAGCAAATGAAGCAACTGACAAACAACTAATCTCAAAAATATACAAGCAACTTATGCAGCTCAACTCCAGAAAAATAAACGACCCAATCAAAAAATGGGCCAAAGAACTAAATAGACATTTCTCCAAAGAAGACATATGGATGGCTAACAAACACATGAAAAGATGCTCAACATCACTCATTATTAGAGAAATGCAAATCAAAACCACAATGAGGTGCCACTTCACACCAGTCAGAATGGCTGCGATCCAAAAATCTGCAAGCAATAAATGCTGGAGAGGGTGTGGACAAAAGGGAACCCTCCTACACTGTTGGTGGGAATGCAAACTAGTACAGCCACTATGGAGAACAGTGTGGAGATTCCTTAAAAAATTGCAAATAGAACTACCTTATGACCCAGCAATCCCACTTCTGGGCATACACACCGAGGAAACCAGAATTGAAAGAGACACATGTACCCCAATGTTCATCGCAGCACTGTTTATAATAGCCAGGACATGGAAACAACCTAGATGTCCATCAGCAGATGAATGGATAAGAAAGCTGTGGTACATATACACAATGGAGTATTACTCAGCCGTTAAAAAGAATTCATTTGAATCAGTTCTGATGAGATGGATGAAACTGGAGCCAATTATACAGAGTGAAGTAAGCCAGAAAGAAAAACACCAATACAGTATACTAACACATATATATGGAATTTAGGAAGATGGCAATGATGACCCTGTATGCAAGACAGGAAAAAAGACACAGATGTGTATAACGGACTTTTGGACTCAGAGGGAGAGGGAGAGGGTGGGATGATTTGGGAGAATGGGAATTCTAACATGTATACTATCATGTAAGAACTGAATCGCCAGTCCACGTCTGACATAGGGTGCAGCATGCTTGGGGCTGGTGCATGGGGATGACCCAGAGAGATGTTGTGGGGAGGGAGGTGGGAGGGGGGGTCATGTTTGGGAACGCATGTAAGAATTAAAGATTTTAAAATTTAAAAATAAAATAAAATAAAATAAATGACAATTAAAAAAAAAAAAGATGAAAAGGCCAAATGAGTGTGTTGATCGTTGAAGCTGAAAAGTGATGATTTCTGACACTGGCATAGTGGGAAATAAATTCTTATCAGAAACTGAGTTAACAATTGACCAGGTTGTCCCTGTATGAATGTCTCTGTTTATGAGGAAGCTGACCCTTGGGGAGGATGTAAGACCTGGTTGCACTGTTTTGTCTTAGAGTTGATAATTGTCTTTTCTATTTCAGAGGCTCATCCAGCAGGTTATTAAATGGTGCCCTCATGGCCTCAAAGAACTCTGTCTTCTATGAATTACCATCTCATTCTGGGTAAATTGCTTAAGTCCTGGTGGAATACTGAAAACTGTAAAACTTCTTGACTTTCTCTGCTCTAAAAGGTATACACTAACAATCAATAAATTAAGGAAAGGCACAGTGGGCTGTTGGAAAAAATGCAGAGCAAGGCAGATCTGGGTTTTAATCCTGGCTCTTCAACTTAGTAATTATGTAGACATGGGTGAGTTATTTAACCTCATTGCTAGTCAAGTTCCAGATCTGGATTAGAGAGGATAATAGAATCTACCTCAGAGACATGTTGTAGGGCTTAAATGAGATAAAGCATGTGGAAAATATTCAGTGTAATCGTGCAACTGTCGCTTCAGTTGTGCCCGACTCTATGCGACCCCAGAGACAGCAGCCCACCAGGCTCCCCCATCCCTGGGATTCTCCAGACAAGAACACTGGAGTGGGTTGCCATCTCCTTCTCCAATGCATGAAAGTGAAAAGTGAAAGGAAAGTCACTCAGTCGTGTCCAACTCTTTGCGACCCCATGGACTGTAGTCTACCAGGCTCCTCCATCCATGGGATTTTCCAGGCAAGAGTACTGGAGTGGGGTGCCATTGCCTTCTCCAATGTATTTATACAAGCCTGCCATGAATAACTGTGTAAACTGGAAACTGTATGACTCTAAAGAGTGCCATTCACATGTGGTCAGTACTGTGCAGTGGTCACCTTTTAGAACCATGGTCTAAAGGATGGAAGCATACTGAAGGACTGAGCATACTGCCCAGTGCAAAGGAAGTATGTTTTAAAAAGCAGCCATTACTATTTCCCCTATGTAATTTTCCCACCTGACACTTGACATCTTACTCTCTCTTGACATCTTACTTTTGGATTATTGGTTCTACTGAGCAACCTGCCTAACTTCAGTTTTCTCCCTCTGGCTGGACACGTATTAGTTGTGTATAAATTACTCAATCATGTCTAACTTTTTGCAACCCCCTGGGCTATAACCCACCAGGCTCCTCTGTCAGTGGAATTCTCCAGGCAAGAATACTGGAGTGGGTTGCCGTTTCCTTCTCCACTGGCTAGACATAACTTTTTAAAAAAACCCACTTCAATTTTGGACAGAACAGATTGTGACCTTGAATCTTGGAGTACTTTTCCCCATCCTGGAGGTAGAGATTAGCTTTTCTGGTTGACTAGAAGGTGGAATCAGAGACCATAGGTAACATGAGCTGGGTTTAGACAAGACAGAGGGCCTGCTTTTGTGAGTCACGGCGGTAGCTTCCTACTGTTGGCGCTTGAACTTAAAAATTGTGGTTGTTTTCTTGAACTTATATTTCATTACCACAGTAGCACAAAAAGGCCTTTGAAAATGGTGGCAAAAAGAGTTAAATCAATAGAACTCTGTGAGTAGAAATTTGGCACTTTTTTTAGAGATCTGTGGGAGGCAAAATTTGTAATTGGGTCATCAGGCATTAATACAAATCTATGAATGCTGAATCTTAGATGCAACCAAATTCCATTGTTAACTGGAGGAAAAGAAGTTTATCTTAAAATGCATTGATTTTGCATAACTTGGAATCATATTCCTATTTTTAACATGCTGACTGCAGGTAATTTCTTAATCAAACTGGTGCTATTTGTTCCATTTCTTTGGAAGTGTATCAGAAAAGAAAAGAGAAGAGAAAAATGAGAAATTAACACTCCCTTGGGAATCATAAGAAGGCTTGTTTTTTATTCTTCCTATATAAGTGAATTTATTTGAAACAAATATTTTGTAGGTTGAAATTTGCATTGTTTAAGAGAAGGAAAGTGGGTATGTGATGGGTGGGATAAAAGATGGGATAAAGGAGGAAGCAATTAATATTTGTGAGATCTACTCTGATCCAAATTCTTTCCATATTTGTTTATCCTCATGATATCTCCATGAGGCTGGGGTTATTGTTTTCATTTAACAATGAGATAAATCAGGTTCAGAGAAGGTAATTTGCTCAATAGCAAATGTTCATCCCACTTTTCATGTTGGCAAAGTTTGGGTTCTAACCCATATCTGTTGGCTCCAGATCAGTTCTCTTTTCTTTGGGGGGGGGGGGGTGAAGTCACTCAGTCGTGTCTGACTCTTTTCTACCCGTGGACTGTAGCCCACCAAGCTCCTCCGTCCATGGGATTCTCCAGGCAAGAATACTGGAGTGGGTTGCCATTTCCTTCTCCAGGGGATCTTCCCATCCCAGGGATCGAACCGAGGTCTCCCACATTGCAGGCTTTAACCTCTGCACCATCAGGGAAGCCCTTTTCTTTAGAACAGGTTAGTAAACATTTTGGGGAAAGGGCTGTAGTGAATAGGTTTTGTGGCCATATGGTTTCTGTTGCAACCATGCAACGTGCTTATGTAGTTCAAAACCAACCATTGACAATTTGTCAATATGTGAATACTGCTGTGTTCCAATAAAACTTTATTTATAAAAATAGGCGTTGAGTGGGATTTAGTCTGAAAGCCTAGTTTGCCAAGCCCTGCAGGCATTAGAATAAAAATCAAATCAACAACCCCCCCCCCCCAATCCAAAAGAATAGAAAAGAGCTAAGTGAAGGTGAAGGTAAATCTTGGAGACATTTTGTAAAGGCTATCATAAAATATATATAGTTTTCTGCATATATTGAGAAGACCATTTCATATACACTGTATAAGTTGTTTGTGTCAGTCTCTGGAAGGCAAGCAAACTTTTCCTCAAATATATTCATGATTAGAATTTCAAATATTGCATCTTATTTAACCACAGAAGACCAAGTCAGAGTATT
Source organism: Ovis canadensis (assembly GCF_042477335.2). Taxonomy (NCBI): domain Eukaryota; kingdom Metazoa; phylum Chordata; class Mammalia; order Artiodactyla; family Bovidae; genus Ovis; species Ovis canadensis. The sequence continues at coordinate 54,270,846 of NC_091250.1, forward strand.
TCCTGACATACACAAACTGACTTGTATAGTTCCTCTCCAGCTGGGTGGCTCATTCTTTCTCTTCATGTCATTGACTAAATTTTAATGTAATCCTTAAATTCTACTATATAAACAGGTCATCATGTTGTTGAAAGTGAAAGTGTTATTCACTTAGTCATGTCTGAGTCTTTGCAACCCCATGGACTATAGCCCACCAGGATCCTCTGTCCATGGAATTCTCCAGGAAAGACTACTGAAATGGGTAGCCATTCCCTTCTCCAGTGGATCCTAGGATCCTGACCCTGGGATCAAACCCAGGTCTCCTGCATTACAGGCAGATTCTTTACCATCTGAACCACCAGGGAAGCCCTTATATTGTTGAAACAATTCTTCTAATATCATAAAGCCAGACAGATAAAATTGACTTTTAAGGTAAAATTGTAATGTTATTTTCTCTACTGAAGATACCAGGGATAAAACACCTATAAACAGTATTTCTTTGACATTTCTTTATTAGCTTTACATGCTAAACAGATAGAGACCCAAAACAAGATGCTAACTAAAATTTGGTGAAAAAGTACTTCTTTACAAACATCAATGTAAGTATATGAGAAATATGAAAAGAACAACTTCTTAACTCTCACTAAATTCCGTAAGAAATCACCAATTTAGTCCCATATAAAAATATGCAGGGCATCTGATAGAAATTACCTAGTGCAGTAACTAAACCAAATAATGTGACTGAGGAATATGAAAAACTCAAAGTGATTTTGCAGTAGGTTTCAGGTTTAGTGGCTTAATATTCTGGTTCAGAAATCTTAATACAGTGGTTCAGGCTAGAAAGGATTAGAGTCTGAGTTGAGACAGTAACTCCTACTGTGCAAGGAAAGATGAATATGAGAAGTTTCTTATTATAGAATTGACAGAATGTGGTGTATTAGTGAAAAATCACTATAGTTGATGATAATAATGGTGGCTGTGATGATTTTTGGTGGCAGGTAGGAGAAACTGACTGGTGAAAGCAGAAATGGTGATTTATTGGAAGGATACTGGGTAGCTCACATAATTGAAGAAAAGCAGTGTGCATAATTGATCAAATCCTGGGAAGCCAGAAATCAGGAAACCTCTAGGGACATTAGCATTGAGCCTCCATGTATCTTCTTCGTATGGTTATTGACTTCCAATCTGTGGTTGGTTGGTTGTGTTAAAGGTCCCAATTAAAGACCTCATTGAATCTATGCCCTTTGCTCTGTAACTCTATAGTCCCATCACATTCTGATTTTGAAATTCATCCTGGACCAGTAGCAAACAAAATGTAATCAGAAGCTTGAATAAGCACTTCAGATTTCTGATTCCTTGCTTGTTCCTTTTTTTTGCCTTGAGAATATGTCCAGGCTAGCCTGTGGCGTGATGTGGCACACAGTGAAGGACTGAGTCATCACAGCTCTCTGAACTGAGCCTCTAGCTATGACAGAAAGCTCACTTGAGAATTCCCTATCCCATCAGCAGCAGACTGATGCACATCATTAAGCCTCATCAAACCTAGTGCAGTTCAGCAGAACTATCTACCTGCCCCATAGACTTATGAGAAATAATGAATTGCTGTTTTAAGTGAATTTTGTGAGTGTTTGTTACACAGCAACAGCTAGCTTATACACCACTTCTGTGTCTCTTGATTCAAATTTCATTTTCTTGATAAGGGCATCTGTTTGATTCAGCTTGGTTCTTGTGCTATATTCCTGAGTCATTTATCTGTGACTAAAGTGTAGGTGGAAAATTGTGATTTGGAGAAATACCCCAGCTGGTAATTTACACATGTGGGAGGGACCAGGATAAAGAGAGTAAAATCTCCTGAAATATTTGTAAACAGTCTCAGGGTTTTACCAAACTCTTTTAAAAAAAAATTTATGTAATCTATTTCTTAAAGTATAGTTGATTTACAATGTTGTATTACTTTCAAGTAACACAAATAGCAAAGTGATTCAATTTCATATATATGTATGTGTGTGTTTGTGTATATGAATGAATATATATATGGACATACATTTTTTTGATTCTTTTCCTTTGTTGATTATTATGAAGTATTGAGTATAGTTTCCTGTGCTATACAGTGTACACTAGGTTTATTATTACTATTTTTAAAAAATTTTTATTTATTTATTTATTTTTTGGAGGCTAATGACTTTACAATGTTGTATTGGTTTTGCCATACATTGACATGAATCTGCCACTGGTGTACATGTGCTCTCCATCCTGAACACCCCTCCCACCTCCCTCCCCATCCCATCCTTCTGGGTCATCCCAGTGCACCAGCCCTGAGCACTCTGTTACATTAGATTTAAAAATTCAAAAAAATCCACTGAAAATCCCATAAAGATAGAGTTAAAATCCATGTTAATTAACTGCCTTGTCTTCAGGGGAACTGCAGTTTTGCTCTTGAAGAAAGCAGGGGTGATGGTTCAGGCTAAAAATCTCCTGTCCAGGGGCCTGAAGCAGTCAGACAGGAGAAGCCACCAGGCCTGGTTTACAAGCCTCAGAGACTCAGGGTTCAGTGCCAGTGTCCTTTGCTGCTTAAAATTACAACAGAGGACTTTGCCACAATTAAGATATTAGCCATTTTTAAGGACATATCATTTTATTTTTTATGTGAAAAACTCTTTAAGATTGTATTTATTTTTTCATGATTGCAAAGTATTTTTTTTTAATTGGAGTATAACTGAAAATATTTACAATGTTGTATTACTTTCTGCCATACCACAATATGTGTCAGCTCTATGTATACATGTATCCCCTCCCTCTTGAACCTCCCTCCCACTCCACCCCCATCGCACCCGTCTAGGTCATCCTAGAGCGCTGAACTGAGCTTCCTGTGCTATGCAGCAGCTTCCCACTAGCCCTATCTCACACATCAAAGTGTGAAAATGTCAGTCACTTAGTCACGTCCAGCTCTTTGCGCCCCATGGACTGGGGCTCGTTAGGCTTTTCTGTCCATGGGATTCTCCAAGCAAGAATGCTAGAGTGGGTAGCCAATCCCTTCTCCAGGGGATCTTCCTTACTGCTGGGTTGAACTCAGGTCTCCCACATTGCAGGCAGATTCTTCGCCATCTGAGGCACCAGGGAAGGAGAATTTCCTGCATGCTAGTGTATATGTCAATGCTACTGTCTTTGTCTCACCCTCTCCTCTCTGTGCTCACAAGTCCATTCTCTATGTCTGTGTCACTATTCCTGTTCTGCAAATAGAATCATCAGTACCATTTTGCTAGGGAAAAAAAAAAAGAAAAAGGATCCTTAGTGCTTAGCAAAATATGGCAGTAGAAAGCAAGATTTTTTAGAAAGGGGCTGAGCATCAATAGAATTGTCCAGAATAAAATATGAACTGTTAATAGTGAAGAGTGACTAAATTACATTGGTTTTAGATATATCAATACATGATGCCAGACAATATTAATTACAAAAAGGTAATAAATTGTGCAGGGGAAAAAAAAACATTGATGGCATCATATAATAAACAAATGCATTTTTCTAGCAACCAGACCTTGGAACCACCTGTATATGGTATTTATGACTGTGCTTCTCTTCTTTGCCATAATCCTGGAATTCTAAAACTGGCAGGAAACTGAAATCCTTTGGTTTAGAGAGCCTCTTGTGGTGTCTGGATACCTGACTGTCAAGTCGGTGCCTTCCCATTGCCCCGCATGTTCCTCCCTTGCGGAAGTGAGTGTGGCCCGAGTCTGCTCTCACTAAGTCACTCATTCATCCTGCGCTCAACCAGCACATAGTTAATTACTGAACTCCCATGTGCCTATGCTTATGTCCCAGAAGCCAGGTGCTGCTGACCACTGTTCAGTCTGTGTATCCTGGGATCCTAATCACAAGGGAAGCATTCATTTCCCCCATTTTTATTTCTCATACTTTATAACCCTCTGTATGCACATTTGGGCTAAGTCTGGCAGCTGAGCTGAGGGGATTGCATTGACAGGAGTGGCATGTTGGAGCACTTTTCCTTGTGAGTTCTAGAAGTCAGTTAGATTTTAACCATTATCCTTCTTTCCTTTTTGTGCCTTTCCTTTCCCTTTGAACAAAAAAATGATTGAATTTTGTTTTTTAAAAAGTGGTATGCAGAACTAGAGACACCTTTGCTAACCACAAGTTGTCCACACTCTAGCATATGTTATTTAAAAAAGGAAAAAGAAAAAACAGATTTTATTCAGATCTAAGAAGAAAACTAACAGTTGTGTATAGTTATGGTTCCAATGTCATTCCAATTGTTGAGATAAAATATCTTATTTGATCCATACAGCTACTCTATGAACTAGGTATTCTTATCCTTATTAGTAGATAAACAAGATGAGAATCATACTGTTAGGTAATTTTCTCAAAGTCACACAGCTGAGGCACAGCAGGACTCGGATTTGAATTCTAGTTCTTAGAGTAGTGACCGCAAAGCCTGCACTCTTTTCTCTGCACATTGTAATAACTCCATCACCCTCCAGTCAAAATTCCTCTCAGCAAATGAGACATAGACCTTGTATTATTTAGTTATTACCATAATATTGCTGTGTAACAAACAACCCCCCACCCGCACCCCACAATTCACTGGCTTATAGCAATAGCATTTACTTACGGATGAATCTGCAAGTTGGCTAGCCTTTGGCTGATCTCAGCTGAGGCTGGATGGCTTCTGCTGAGTTTGGCCCCCCATGCTGACTGGATGCAGGTCTACTCCAGAGGTCTTCTCAAGTTCCATCTACCAGATCCTTGGACATCTTCTCGTGATGAATGCTAGGAGTGCAAGAGAGCCATTCAAGCCACGCAGGTGCTCTGAAACTACTGCTCACATTATGTTCATTAACAGTTCATTGACCAAAGGAAGTTACATGGTTAGGCAAACATCAAGGAGGCAGGGAATTATAGCCCACCCATAGTGGGAGGAACTATAGAGTTATATGGCAAAGTGTTCAGATGCATTAATTCTAATGCTGTTGTTCAGTGCTGTTGAAAAACTGGGAACAATAATTCAGCACACCACAGTCCCAAACCAGCAAAATGACCACGCAAGTATGTGTTAGTGATCTATCTTTCAGTGATAGAGTTTGAAATTCTGGCTCTGTCACTTCCACACCATGAAGCATCTGGCCTATCACTCAACCTTTCTGAGCCCTCCCCTGTGCTGGGATGGTCATCATAATCCCTGTTCCATATTCCTCATGGACTTATTATGTATCTCCAAGAGAGCAAACTGATGCTGAAGTTGAAGCTCCAATACTCTGGCCACCTGGTATGAAGTACTGACTCATTGGAAAAGACCCTGATGCTGGGAAAGATTGAGGGCAAGAGGAGAAGGAGACAACAGAGGATGAGACAGTTGGATGACATCATTAACTCTAGGGATATGAGTTTAAGCAAGCTCCAGAAGTTGGTGATGGACAGGGAAGCCTGGCGTGCTGCAATCGATGGGGTCGCAAAGAGTCAGACATGACTGAGTGACTAAACGGAGAGCAAATGTGAACTTATAAACTTTACTACTTGCAGTATTCAAAGTTAATTGTTAGTATTATTGTTTATTGTTTTTATCAATATTATTACCACCTAAATTAGAGTATTCTTGAAGTCTCTTTGGAGACTACCTAGCAATCCACAGTTGGAGAACCAGGTGGTCTGTGGGCAGTGGCATCAGTGCCTGTTTATTTTATTATTATATCTATGGCTTGGCTACTGGTATTATTAAGTCATTTGTTTATAATATTTAATAAAAGCAGGCATTGTCTGGTCTGCAGCCCATCAGAAGCAGTACCAGCCTTTCATTTCCTGGGGTGTGGTTTTCATCTGGGGAAGCCCCAGATGGGAGTGAGGATGGTTGGTGGTTCGTGGGCATCCTCCATTTCACCAAAGTGGTCTGCAGTCTGCAGGAGGCTGAGAGCCCTGCTTCCCATAAGTGCATTGACTCTTGAGCTGAAAGCATTCACACGATTTCTGTTGCTTCATAATAGGCTGAATTCTCTCTTCATCAGACAAACACAAATAGTGCTTGAGGTACATGAGAAAGAGCAGGTGGCAGCATCTGCCAGAACTAACTAGCTGTAAGTATAGATGCAAAATAATAAGCATTAGTAGTGAGGGGAGGAGGGAGAGGCAGAAGTTGCTGTTATAAACCAAACAGAACATTCCTGAGATAAACCTATACATATTTTTACAAGGCTTGTATGTTTGTTCAGTTCAACTTAAATCTATGAGCCACTAGGGGAAGCCTCTATGAAATTCAGTTCTCTACAATTCAATTCAATCAATATTTCTAGAGACTATAGGTTCAACAATTCAGGGACAGGCTCTAACTAAGAGATGAATAAAATATAAATTATGCACTAAAAACACCCCTGCTAGTGCCAAACACATATACCCATGTAAGAAAAGTTAGGGGATATGAGCTAGAATTTTGGAGTCAGGGAGGGCTGAGTTAGAATCCTAAAGCAAGGTCTTGACCTTGCCAAAGTCTCAGTCTCCTCATCTGTAAAAAGGGGACATGCTTCCCTGGTGCATGTGGGAGAGTAGATGCGGGTTTGATCCCTGAGTTGAGAATATCCGCTGGAGAAGGAAATGGCAACCCACTCCAGTATTCTTGCCTGGAAAATCCCACAGACGGGGCAGCCTGGTGGGCTACAGCCCATAGGGGCCATAAAAGTTGGAAATGACTTAATGATTAAACCACCAGCACCAAAAAGAGGGCAGTAATGAATATTTCATAGATTTCATTAATATTCATTCATTTATTTAAAAATATTAAGCCTCTGTTTTGAGTTAGGAGATATGCCAACCTCTAAGGAGCCAACAGGCTTACATGGGAGACAGATAATTAATAATAGTTTTGAGAAGTCCTGACAAAATCAAATTTAAGATATGTAGGATCTGGGGTAATGAAAGAGTAGGGTACAGGGTATGGGGTATTAAGGGGACTTAGGCTAAACAATCATGGACTGCTTTTCTTTTAAACAGAAAGGGAAAGTATGCATGTGATTTAGCATTCATGCACACACATCGCATATATTGGGGTTGAGGGAGCAAAATGTTTCAGGGAGAAGGAATGACATATGGAAAGACTTTTTGGTGAAATGGAGAATAGCACCCAAGCATTAAAAGTAGTGGATGTGGAGCTTGAAGGGTTGAAGGGACAGACCAAGGCTATGTGTGCAGAAATCGTATTAAGGTTTGGACTTTGTTCTAAGAGTGATACAAAACTATTATAGGGATTTAAATGGCAGTGAAGGCTAGGATAGGATTAGATGTGTTTCAGTGTGAGCTGTGGTTGGAAAGAAGGCAAAGGTAGATGTGGGGTGGCCAACTGTTAGTCTACTGCCATCTTTAGGAGAGGGGTGATATTATCCTTCTTGGTGGGAGTAGAGATGAAGAAAGAGACAGTCTAGAAACCATCTTAGGAGGTCCCTGGTGTCAGGATCATGGTTGATTTCCATGTTACCAAATTCAATAGTCAGCTCTCTGCCCTAATCTTGGCATATATTTGACACTAATTGATCATGCCCTTATTGAATCATCTTCTTCTCCTTGTTCTGGGCTGCCATCCTCCTTTCAGTCTCCCCTGATGCCACTGATCACTTCTTATTCTGCTTTGCTGTATTGCTCTCATCTTTGAGGCTATAAATTATTTTCCTTCTGCAATTGATTGAATGTTTTTTCCTTCAAGCCCCCAAATTCATACATTGAAATCCTAACCCACAATGTGATGGTATTAGAATATGAGGCCTTTGGGAGATGATTAGATCATGAGGGTGGTGCCTCTGTTCATGACTGGGATTCATGACCTTATAATAGGGACCCCAGAGAGCTTTCTAGCTTTCTTTCTTCTTTATGAGAATATGATGAGAGGTCTGTGAACCAGAGAGAGGGCTCTCAATAGAACCCAACCAAGCTGGCACCTTGATCTCAGACTTCCAGTCTCCAGGACTGTGAAAAATAAATTTCTGTTTTTTATAAGCCACCCTGTCCTATGGTACTTTGGTATAGCAGCCTGAACTAAGATTTCTCCTTTTAGTCAATCCCTTACAAATTATTATTTCCAGCTGAACTCCTCTAGGACTTCTGTATCCAGTTGATATCTCCACTTAGATATCTAACAGTCTTGAGAAGTATCTAATCCAAAGTGGAGCTGTTAATTTTACCTCTTGTCTTCCATATTTTATGACTTCCATATTTTTCTAGTTACTCAGAGCAGAAGCATTTAGAGTCATCAGTGCTTTTCTCATAATTCATATCCAGTCCCTTAGCACATCCTGGATACTTGCTGTAGGTTAACTGCCTTAATGAACTCAGTTTAATGACACCCTTGTATCCATATCTGTTGTAATGTAGCTTTGCAACTTCTCTCATGAAAATATAGTCTGTTTCCCAACCCTTGAGTATAAGCTAGTTTTGTCAATAGGATGAGCAACTGTACAACAGGGGTGGACAGCAGCCAGACTATGTTGATAAGCAGAACTCTGATCCACAGCCTGTAGCAACCAGCCCAGGGAGCCAACATCCTACTTACAGTCAGCAAGAAGTCAAGTTATTATCTGGAGCAACCAGACTAGGAAGCCAAACAACAGTCTCTCTAATGGTCGGCCCCAAATGGCCATGGCATGGGTAATAACTAACAGCTTTTCTAATTTTTGACCTCACTTCTACATGAGAATCAACCAAAGAAAGCTACATAGGCATCCTAACCAATCACATGGGATGCTCCCTTCTGGTTAGCCCAGCGACAGCATCCTCAAGCCAACACCCTCTAATCAATTAGGACATACCTGAAGCCACTTTTCCTCTATAACGTTTTCTTATTCCTCTGCCTGCCTTTGAGTCTCTGCCAAATGCAAATGATGGTGGCTGACTCCATCACTGTACTAATCTCTGAGTAAATAGCCTTTGCTTGGTCTCATTTGGATGGTCTTCATTTATTTCTGCAAGAATATGGTGGAGGTAACAATGTGGCCACTCCACATCTGTGTCTCAGGAGGTCTTTCTCTTGGTTTTCTGCTGTCTCCATGAGAACAAGCCTGGGCCGGGCTCCGTGGAGTTCAAGGGCCTCTTACAGCTCAGGTGTTGTTTTGAAATGGAGTATGCTTGGCAGTGGGGCTGCCTGAAAGTAAGAAGCCAAAATAAGGAAGCAGAGAAACTTAGTTATTTGGGGTTATTTGGGGTTATTTGGACAATATGAGGGGAGCTGAAGGATTTAACTTTTCAATCAAGTAATACACAAGCTGGCTGGGAATGGTGCTCTTTTGGATTACTCTTTGATGTGCACAGAAAGCTAAAGAGGAGGCAGGCTCATCTGGGGGCAGAGCAATGCTGCTGCTCCCAGGAACCACTGAGACAATCAGCTTTTGCTCCACTCTGACCTCTTGAGGGTGGAAACCTCTCAGAAAGTAGCATAGACAAAGCAATAGTATTTCTTGAAGCATTTTAAACCATAGCTTACGTAAGAAATATTTTCTTTTATAGAGTTGTGAGTGAAGACTTTGTGTTTATTAATCTTAAACAAGTATTATGTAAAAGAAGAACAGGGACACATTTATCTAGGGAAATCTGCTACATGTGATGAGCTTAACAACCCCCCTAGGTTGGGGTTTCTGTTGTGGGGAGGTAATGCAAGTCAGCCTTCTGAGCACTCTCAAAAGGTTTGCAACCAAGGCCACAGTTTGCATTAACTAGACCACAGCTTACACCTTAACAAGAATATAACAACCAAAGAAATATTAATGAAATGAAATTTGAACCACATGGGCTAGGTTTTCAGCTTTCCAGAGTTTCCTTTGTTTTCGTTTTCCCTTTGTACAAAGGATATTTTGAGTTCTTTCATGACATTTCTTTTTCTTTGTGATTCATATCCAACACAGGTGCCATATACATGTATTGTGTCTGGGGCCCAAGAAGTTATAATCTCTTTACAAATCAGATGCTGAGAACCATACAAGTGAGCCCCTCATGAGAACAGGAAGTATTTCTAAGAAGTTCACTCAGAAATATCCCAAGGGCTGTCTACTGTTCACTGTTACTCAATAGGGTTTGAATGGAACTCAAACAGCCCTTTGGGTATTTTGATCACTAGCTTTTATTCAGAGCTATGCTAGACATGGCTTCCCAGGTGGTGCTTGTGGTTAAGAACCTTCCAATGCAGGAGATTTAAAAGATGTGGGTTCTGTCACTGAATCTGGAAGATCCCCTGGAGGAGGGCATGGCAACACATTCCAGTATTCTTGCCTGGAGAATCCCATGAACAGAGGAGCCTGGCAGGCTGCAGTCCATATGGTCACAAAGAGTTGGACACAACTGAAGTGATTGAACACACATACACACATATGCTAGACACTGGCGGGAACCCTAGATGAAATAGACACACCTCTTTGTCGTGGAGCTGAGAGGCAAGCAGAGAGTGCAGCCACTTGCTTACATTGCTCTTTGATACTGTATGATGTGAGAAGTGGAGAAGCATAAACACAATTTCCTAGCCTTGCCAAAGGAAGAGCGTCCTCAAGATCTGTGAGAATTGTGGACTAAAAGGCTGAGGCAGGCTTGAGAAATGTCAGACTTCTCAGCTTGGCTGCGATTTAAGGTGTTTTCATGATATTACTATCAATTACTGGACATTTAATATGTCTCAGACAACAGGCTATATTCTATATACTCTGTTCTATTCAGTAAGAACAACTGTGTAGTAGTTAACAACCTTGTTTACAAATGAGCAAATTCTAATGATGAAAGTGAAAGTCTAAGTCCCTTCAGTTATGTTCAATTCTTTTGCGATCCCATGAACTGTAGCCTGCCAGGTTCCTCTATCCATGGAATACTCTAGGCATGAATACTAGAGTGGGTAGCTGTTCCCTTTTCCAGGGGATCTTCCTGACCGAAGGATTGAACCTGGGTCTCCTGCATCACAGGCAGATTATTTACTGTGTGAGCCACCAGGGAGGCCCTCTAATGAAGACAGGCCAATTAATATTCAGGGTCAATCAGCAAGTGAGTGGTAGAATAAGGATTCTTCATTAATTCAGTGAGTAGTATTGATGGCTACGTGGCTGGGTGCCAGGCTTTCTGCTAGGTTCTGAGAAGACGTGGCTTCTGGTCTGGGAGCCGGTATTGTCCACTGCGCTTTCCCTGTTGGTTCTCCCTTGGTGGGGGTAGGTAAAGGATCTAAGCTATGAATGATCTCTTAGTTCCATCCATTAGTCAATAGGAAGGCACTAAAGATGGAGACGGAGTGTAGCCCTTCTGGTCAGCATTAAGCTTTGGGAAAGGATGAATTTATGAGGCATTTGAAGAGGACAAAATGATAAGAAGGAGGCTTGTATCTTATCAAATACAAAGTGAGTAAAGAGAGGGTTAGATACTTAAAGAGATCAGTTGAGATTCATGCTGGTGTTTGGCAGAAACCAACAAAATTCTATAAAGCAATTATCCTTCAATTAAAAAATTAAATTAATTAAAAAAGAGATTAGTTGAAACTCCTTATAAACCAAGGATTTCTATAGCTGATGGGCTATGGTTGAGAAGGGACGTTTGCCCTGGCCGCAGTGGCTTTCTTTCTACTCAGACTGCTAAGCAAAGTAACATTGACTAGGTGGCTTAAATAACATGCTATTTCTCACAGTTCTGGAGACAGGGAATTCCAGGGTTACAGGGCTGGTGATTTGGTTCTTGGTGCTGGTCCTCTTCCTAGATTGCAGATAGCCACCTTCTCTCTGTCCTCACATGGAAGAGACTGGAACCTCTGGTCTCTTCTGTTGCTTTTTTTGAGGCACTGATCTCATCATGAGGACCTATCCTTATGACTTCAGCTAACGTTAAACACCTCCCAATGTCCTCACCTCTGAATACTATTACCATAGGGATTAGGACTTTAATATAGGAATTTGGGGAGGATAAACATTCAGTCCATAATGGTGACACATTCAGTGTTCTAGATTTCTTAGAACATCAGGCAGTGTGTCCAGCTTTCACTTTGTCATTACTTAATTTGTTGTTGATTTGGATTTGAAGAGCATCAGTAAGGTTGTTAGGTTGTGATGACTGACTTGGATTGCAATTCAGCCTAGGTAATAAGTGCTGAAACTCCAGTACTTTGGCCACCTCATGTGAAGAGTTGACTCATTGGAAAAGACTCTGATGCTGGGAGGGATTGGGGGCAGGAGGAGAAGGGGATGACAGAGGATGAGATGGCTGGATGGCATCACTGACTCAATGGACATGAGTCTGAGTGAACTCCGGGAGTTGGTGATGGACAGGGAGGCCTACTGTGCTGCGATTCATGGGGTCGCAAAGAGTCGGACACAACTGAGCAACTGAACTGAACTGAATAAGTGCTTTATATTTACTTGATTCTTTATGCCTAGTAAAGCACATTTATGTGTGATACTTAAAAACTGTTTTACAGAAGAGGAAGATGAGGCTCTGAGAGGTTATATAAATTTCCAAAGTTCGCATATTTGCGAAGAAGCTGGAAGGAAAACAGATTCAGAACTTACAACTGAGTCCTGCATTCTTTCCAGGGTACCAAAGACTTCTTTACTGACCTCAGACTGTAAGGGGCTTAACCAGTATCCCTAAAGCATAAAATATTAGAGCTACCAGGGAATGTAGAGACCATCTAGCCCCAACTCTTTGTTTTGAGATCCAGGGAAATTACATGATTTGATAGATCCCAAATTTAGGATATAATAAGAGTTGAGATGAGAACTTTTATTTTTCAATTGCTGATCCAAGATCTTCTTGACCCTAAAATATGTTTACCAATTTTCAGTCTACCTAGCACCTTCCCTTGGAAAGCCTTGGTGGCTTAGCAGGTAAAGACACCACCTGAAATGCAGGAGACGTGAGTTTGATCCCTGGGTCAGGAAGAAACCCTGGGGAAGGAAATGGCTATCCACTCCAGAAATCTTGCCTGGGAAATTCCATGGACAGAGGAGCCTGGCGGGCTATACTCCATGAGGTTGCAAGAGTTGGATACATCTTAGCAAACATACAACACCACCACCAAGCACCCTCCCTTAAATGACTGCCTTTACTTATAAGAGCAGTCTTGTAAAATAAAGCACATGTCAGCCCATTTTATTGACGAGAAAGCAGAGGTTTTGAAAGATTAGGAGACACGACTCATATTGTGTATGTGGTAAGAGGTGAGCTAGGTATTACGAACCTCTTTAGAGAAGGATTTACTAATTTCTGATAAGTTAAAGCCCGTGTCTATGAACTCAGGCATGATGCCAGCCCTTATGATTGCACGTTAAGTGCAATTGTGCCTCTTTTGCTCTGTGCCCTTCTTTTTCTCCAAGACAGACAGAGGGCGTCCCTTCTAGTTTTTGCCTTTCATTGTCTGAGTACGATTGCTTCCTGGACATGCCATGCCATCTATGGCTGCAAGTCTACTCTCCTCACCCTCAGATGCATACCTGTTAACACTCTGCCCTTCCCCACAGGTTTGCTCTGTGGATCACCTTCTGCCTAGACAACTTGTTTATAGAAGGAAGACATCGTCTTATTGTCTGTGTCATACACTGTTGGCTATGTCCCGTCCTTCCTCCCTCCTCATCTGTCATGTGGGCTCCTGTCAGAAGCAGGCTCAATTAACTTCCTACAGAGATGTTAACTTGGCAGACACAAGTTGATTGATTTGTTTTAACCTGACGCATTTTTGCAGTGAGAATCCCAGGTAGGAGGGATAGCCAAGCCTGAGAACCAGGGTGAATATCAAGATTGATTGCTGTTTTATTTTAGGAGAAATACAAAGTAAATAGTAGATGGAGGCTGATGGCAGATTTGTCTGATAGATTGGTGTCATCAGAAGCTTGAATGAATTGCTTCCTTTTTATAGTATTCCTGCTTTACAGCATCAGCCTCCACTTCTCCATGTCATCATCTTTCTCTTTAACAGCACCTGCTCTATCTTGGGTGCTGTCTTCACTGTTCAGTTAATGGCTCAGTCCAGAAACCAGTAATCATCCTTATCAAGCTTCTTCAGTTCAGTTCAGTCACTCAGTCATATCCAATTCTTTGCAATTCCATGGACTTCAGCACACCAGGCCTCCCTGTCTATCACCAACACCCTGAGCTTACTCAAACTCATGCCCATTGAGTCAGTGATGCCATCCAACCATCTCATTCTCTGTCGCCCCTTTTCCTCCCACCTTCAATCTTCCCCAGCATGAGTCATAGTCCTTCCAATGAATATTCAGGACTGATTTCCTTTAGGATGGACTGGTTGGATCTCCTTGCTGTCCAAAGAACTCTCAAGAGTCTTCTTCAGCACCACAGTTCAAGAGCATCAGTTCTTACTGGAAAAACCATAGCTTTGACTAGATGGACCTTTGTTGGTAAAGTAATGTCTCTGCTTTTTAATATGCTGTCTAGGTCATAGCTTTTCTTCCAAGGAGCAAATTCTTGATTCTCAGTTCCCTTATCTGCATAATGGTAATCCTTACATTTATCTTATTTACCTGTGTGGTATTTGCATAGCTTGTAGTATGTGTTTAATAAATAAGAGTTAATGTCATTTAATTAAATGACATCAAAGTTCTATGATACTACGGTAGAAAATGAAGTGCCTTTTCTGCCTAATGGTGATAAAGTGCAGGAGGTTAAGTTTTGTGAAAACTGTCATTTGACTAGAGTCACTGAGATCATTAAGGGTATGCTAAGTGGAGGAGAGCTGGTAAGAATCAGTGATAATAATAATAACTAATACATACTGCTCACTGTGTACTGGGCAGTGTTCTAAGCATGCACCTGGGATAGCTCATTAAGAAATGCTATGTGTAGGCACTTTAATTATATTCTCATTTTACAGATGCTAAGAATAGGCACAAAGAAGTTAAGTAACTTCTCCAAGGTCACACTCCTAAGTGGAAACACAGATAAGAATGGACCCAGGTCCTTAGGCTCCAGGATCCATGCTTCTAAACACTCTGCTCTACTGCCGAAGGGAAACTGTCAAGAGCAAGGCTGTGGGAGAACCCAGTGGACCTTCTACCATGGCTAGAATGAAACATATGGGAGGGTGGGGGCTGGAAGTATGAGGGCTGCAATTGCCTAGTGCTGAGACTGAAGAGGCTGGTGAGGGTTTGCTAGCGAAGCGCTTTGATTGTCTTGCTAAAGAATCTAGATTTTATTCTATGAACAGTGAGAAGCCATGGAAGATTTCTAAGCTGGAAGTAATATGATCAGGGTTTTATTTCAGAAAGTGAATTCTGGTAGCTTGGTGGAGAGTGCACAGGAGCAGATAGAGGTGAGAAGCAAGGAGACCAGTTATGAGGGTACAAAAGGACTGTGCTGCTCCAAGCAAGGGATGTTGATGGCTTGAGCAACAGGGAGGTGGCAGCAGGGATATACCCAAGAGGCAGAGTTCCTGGACTTGGTGGTAGGAATCACATGGTGTAGCTCATATGTCATTTTATTATTCTCTTTCTCCACAATTGTCTCTGCTTATTTTTATCTGACATATGCTTCTGAGTTTGTCCAGATTTTTCTTTTTTTTTCTTTCTCTCTAATGGCCTTTACACTGTTATTTATATTGTGGAGATTATGACACATGATAATTACAATGCTTCAGGTTATAGCTCTGTGTAAATACAGTGTGATTATTGTTCCTCTGAATTTTATTTTTTCTTAATGCTTAATGGTATATGGGGCACCAATAATCATCTAATTGCTATGTAGTTATTGAAATTAGATATGATGCTATATTAAAGATTACACTGATTATGAGGCAAATTTATAAGATAGATTCTTTCATTGTCTAGTTTTAGGCCTGCAAAATTTTTAAGAAGCAAAAGGTTGAATAAGGTACTGTAATCTCAATACTCTCTCATTCAGTGCCTGTTTCATTTGGCTGTTCCGGCAACCTTTGTACACAAACGGACTGATTCTGGTCACACTCATTACTTTGATGAGATCTGGCAGCATGAGAACCTGTAATAATGCCCTGAAGCATTCTGGGAAAACCATTGTTCCCTCAAATGAGGACTCATAGGACATAAGACCCTTGTACTTTTATTTCTAGGTAGATTTTCAACCATTAAAATGTTTTCTTCATTCACTATTTGTATGTTCTTGTACAGAACATATTTTTTTAATAATTCTACTTAATTAGATTTTCACTAATGTTTCTGAAATGACAACAGCAGTTTAACTTTCCAGTTATTAAAATTTGAATGTAACTTCAACAGTGGAAAAGGTATGTAAGAAGGAAATACACCCTAGTCTGAGCCAAGCAAATGCTCCAGCTCTGTTCACTCTGTGTAACAGCTCAATGCTGGATCTGGGGTGGCCTTGACAAGGGAAGAGACTTGGCCATGCAGTGCAGAGATGAGCAAGTCCTAGAGCCTAGGTGGGCATTTGGCAGTCATTGCTGGCCTTTAAGCAGTGCATCAGATCTCTGATAGTGGCTGTTCCACACAGTTCCCACACCGATATGTGCTGAGAATCCACGTGGGCCTCTACTGCCCTGCAGTATGACTCATAACAGGGGAGGGGCAGAGGAGCCTTGGGTCAGTGATAGGCTGTTGAAGGACAAAGAGGACTTGTACCTGAGGTTATGTCTGAGCAGAGCAAGGAAAACAATTGTTGGTTTCTCCACGGGAATTTCATCAAAGACAGCTCAGACCTCTGTCTGCGGTTGACAGAAGCCAAGAGCCCACCTGAGCACCTCCCCCCACCCCCAACTCCCTTTCTTCAGCATTTTCCACCTCTGGGGCAAAGGTCCTAGTGCTGGGAACATTGAAGACACATACTTAAAAGGAACAAACCAGCTCAGGCCTTATCCTCATAGCTTTTGCTCCAGTAACTCCACCTCCATCAGACTCCACCTCTGCTAGGGCACAGATGGCCACTGAGCAGAGGGTAAGCCCTGCTTCATCTCTGATGCCAGCTCTAGCCCCTCCATCTCCAGCCCACTTCATACCAAGTTAATAGCTTCCAGCACACTTTGAAGACAGACAGGACTTTTGTCCCTGTCAAACCCAGCTCTTCCAACACTTTGGTCATGCAATCTATATAGGGAGATTCTCACATAAAAACACCCTTTCAATACCAAAATAGGTAACTGTTTCACCTAAATTTATAGAGTTAGAGAAAGTTAACAATGTGAAAAGGCAGGACTGCTCTCAATTTAAAGAGCAAGAGAACCCCCCTGAAGATATAAATAATAAAACAGAAATAAACAGTTTATAAAGGTAAAGAATTCATAGCATTGGTAACAAATATGTTAACTGAATTAGGGTAAAGAATAGATGGACACCATGGAATTTTTAATAAGGAACTAGAAAATATAAAAAAGACCTGATTATAAGTGAAGAATTCAATAACTGAAATAAAAACAGCCTAGAAAGAATGAATAGCAGACGAAGTGATACAGAACACATAAGCGGTCTGGAAGATAGAATAATGGAAATTACTCAGTTAGAACAGCAAAAAGGAAAGCTAATTTAAAAAATGATAACAGTTTAAGAGATCCTTAGAGTAACATTAAATGTACTGACATTCATATTATAGGCATCCGAGAAGGAGGAGAGAGAGCAAAAGGGATTAAAAATGTATTTGAGGAATTTATGGCTGAGAAATTCCCAAACCTGAAGAAGGAAACAGATATCCAGATATAGGAAGCCCATAGGGTCCCAAGAAGATGAACCCAAACAAACCCACACCAAGATATATAATAATTAAAATGGCAAAATTAAAGAGAGAATTCTAAAGGCTGTAACAGAAAAACAGTCATATACAAGGGAATTCCCATAAGGCTATTAGCTGAGTTTTCTGCAAAAACTTTGCAGGTCAAAAGAAAGTGGCATGATATATTCAAAGAGCTGAAGGGGAAAACCTGTAACCTGATACTCTGCCTAGCAAGATTATCATTTAGAATCGAAGGAGATGTAAAAACTTCTCAGATAATAAGCAAGTATTAAAAGAAGTCATTAATATTAAATCTATCTTAAAAGAAATGTTTAAGACTCTTCTCCAAGTTAAAAAAAAAAAGAATCTATAGGAAAGGGAGAAATCACTAAGAAAAGCAAATATATAGTAAGGAACAAGGGTCAATCATTTAAATAAACCAGTTTCAGGATTAAAAAACAAAAAAATATTGTACAAAACAATACCAACTTCAATGAACAATTAAGAGATAAACATGAGGATGTAAAGTATGGCATCAAAACCCCAAAATGTGGGATGGGGGATAAAAAATGTACATCTTTTAGAAAATGTTTGAATTTAAATGACTACCAGTTTAAAGCAAAGAGCTATAGTGACATATATGAACCCCACAGTAACCTCAACACTGAAAATCTGAAAGCCTTTTCTCTAAATTTAGAAAAAAAGATAAGGATGTACACTCTAACCACCTCTATTTAACATAGTATTGGAAGTCCTAACCACAATAATCAGACAAGAAAAATAAATAAAAAGTATCCAAATTGAAAGTGAAGAAATAAAACTGTCACTATTTGTAATTGATGTGATATTTTATATAGAAAACCATAAAGACTCCATCTCAAAACTATTAGAACTAATAAATGAATTCAGCAAAGGTTCCAGTTACAAGATTAATATATAGAGATCTATTTTTTTATATCCTAATAATGAACTATCAGAAAGAGGAAGCTAAAAAAATCCTTTTTAAAATCACATTCAAAAGAATAAAACATCTAAGAATAAACTTAACAAGGAGATAAAAGTCATATCCTCTGAAAACTATAAAACATTGGTGAAGGAAACTGAAGATGATACAAAGAACTGGAAAGGTTTTCCATGCTTTTACATTGGAAAAATTAATATTGTTAAAATTATAACACTACCCAAAGCAATCCACAGATTTAATGTGATCCCTATCAAAATGTCCATGATTTCCTTTAAAGATCTGGAACAAATAATCATAAAATTCATATGGAACCACAAAAGACTCATGAATTACCAAAGCCATCTTGAGAAAAAAGAACAAGGCTGGAGGTATCATCCTCCCAGTCTTCAGACTATAACGCAAAGCTATAGTAACCAAAACAGCATGGTGCTGGCATGGAATGAGATATATAGATCAATGGAACAGAATAGAGACCCAGAAATGAACCCACACACTTATGGTCAATTAATGTTTGATAAAGGAGGCAAGAATATACAGTGGAGAGAAAACAACCTCTTCAGTAATTGGGGCTGGGAAAACTGGACAGCTACATATGAAAGAATGAAACTAGAACATTCTCTATCACAACATAAAAAATTAAACTCAAAATGGAGTAAAAGCCTAAATATAAGTCCTGAAATCAGAAAACTCCTAGAGGAAAACATAAGCAGAACATTCTTTGAAATAAATCAAAGCAATATTTTTTGGACTTGTCTTCTAAAACAAAAGAATTAAAAACCTAAATGAAATAATGAAATAAAAATAAAGAAATTTAAAAAATAAAGAAATAAAAGCCTAAATGGAATAAAGAAATCAGTTCAATTCAGTTCAGTCACTCAGTTGTGTCCGACTCTTTGAGACCCCACAAACTGCAGCATGCCAGGCCTTCCTGTCCATCACCAACTCTGGTAGTTTACCCGTTTGAAAGATGGGAGAACATCTTTCAGATGATATGACCAACAGTGGGTTAATATAATAATATAAATAGCTTATATAACTCAATATCTGAAACACACAGCCCAGTCAAAAAAATGTGCACAAGACTTGAATAGACATTTTTACAAGGAAGACATACAAATGGCTAACAGGGACATGAAAATATGTTCCAAATTGCTTATTATTAGAGAAATGCAAATTAAAAGCAATGCAAATTAAAGCAATGAGATATCACCACACATTTGTCAGAATGGCTGTAATCAAAATGTCTACAAACAACAAATGTTGATAAGGATATGGAGAAAATTGGACCTCTGTACATTGTTGATGGGAAGGTACATTGCTGCAACTACTGTGGAAAATATGGAAGTTCCTCAAAAACTGCTATAAGACCCAGTAATTCTACTACTGATAATAAATCTGGAAAAAAGCTCATTTGAAATGATATATGCACCCCAATATTCATAGCAGCACCATTTACCATAGCCAATCTATGTGTCCATGAGCAGACGTATGGATAAAGAAGATGTAGTACATATACACAGTGGGATATTACTCAGTCATAAGAAAATTAAGTTCTCCCATTTGAAACATGAACCTAGAGAATATTTTGCTTACTGAAATAAGTAAGAGAAAGACCAATACTATATGATATCACTTATCTGTGGAATTTGAAAAATAAATGAAACTGTGTAGCGAAACAAAAGAGATTTACGGTTATAGGAAACAAGATTGTGGTTACCAGTTGGAAGGGGGAAATGGGGAGGAGCAAATTAGGAGTATGGAATTAAGAGATACAAATTATTATGTATCAAACAGATAGAGCATGGAAAATTATAAGCATTATCTTATAATAACTTTTAATGGAGTATAATCTGTAAAAATACTGAATTACTATGCTGTACACCTGCAACTTTCACCTTTATGGCAGAAAGTGAAGAAGAACTAAAGAGACTCTTGATGAAAGTGAAAGAGGAGAGTGAAAAAGTTGACTTAAAGCTCAACATGCAGAAAACTAAGATCATGGTATCTGGTCCAATCACTTCATGGCAAATAGATGGGGAAACTGTGGAAACAGTGGCTGACTTTATTTTCCTGGGCTCCAAAATCACTGCAGATGGTGACTGCAGCCATGAAATTAAAAGATGCTTACTCCTTAGAAGGAAAGTTATGACCAACCTAGACAGCATATTAAAAAGCAGAGACCTTACTTTGCCAGCAAAAGTCCATCTAGTCAAGGCTATGGTTTTTCCAGTGGTCATGTATGGATGTGAGAATTGGACTATAAAGAAAGCTGAGTGCCGAAGAATTGATGCTTTTGAACTGTGGTGTTGGAAAGACTCTTGAGAGTCCCTTGGACTGCAAGGAGATCCAACCAGTCCATCCTAAAGGAGATCAGTCCTGGATGTTCACTGGAAGCTGAAACTGGTTCATGGTCACAAAGAGACATGACTGAGCGACTGAACTGAACTGAACACCTGCAATTAATATACTATTATAAATCAAGTGATACTTCTATTAAAAAAGAGATAATTGGAAAGGTTAGCCTTGGAAGAGATGAAGTTTATATCTTCTTCTGAGACAAGATGGGAGGAGGTGTGTGTCAGTTCAGTTCAGTCGCTCAGTCGTGTCCGACTCTTTGTGACCCCATGAATTGCAGCAGGCCAGGCCCCCCTGTCCATCACTGACTCCCGGAGTTCACTCATACTCACATCCATTGAGTCAGTGATGCCATCCAGCCATCTCATTCTCTGTCATCCCCTTCTCCTCCTGCCCCCAATCCCTCCCAGCATCAGTCTTTTCCAATGAGTCAACTCTTCGCATGAGGTGGCCAAAGTACTGGAGTTTCAGCTTTAGCATCAGTCCTTCCAAAGAAATCCCAGGGCTGATCTCCTTCAGAATGGACTGGTTGGATCTCCTTGCAGTCCAAGGGACTCTCAAGAGTCTTCTCCAACACCACAATTCAAAAGCATCAATCCTTCGGCACTCAGCCTTCTTCACAGTCCAACTCATATCCATACATGACCACAGGAAAAACCATAGCCTTGACTAGACGGACCTTATTCGGCAAAAGAATGCCTCTGCTTTTGAATATGCTATCTAGGTTGGTCATAACCTTTCTTCCAAGGAGTAAGCATCTTTTAATTTCATGGCTGCAGTCACCATCTACAGTGATTTTGGAGCCCCCCAAAATAAAGTCTGACACTGTTTCCACTGTTTCCCCATCTATGTCCCATGAAGTGATGGGACCAGATGCCATGATCTTCGTTTTCTGAATGTTGAGCTTTAAGCCAACTTTTTCACTCTCCTCTTTCACTTTCATCAAGAGGCTTTTTAGTTCTTCTTCACTTTCTGCCATAAGGGTGGTGTCATCTGCATATCTGAGGTTATTGGTATTTCTCCCAGCAATCATGATTCCAGCTTGTGTTTCTTCCAGTCCAGCGTTTCACATGATGTACTCTGCATCTAAGTTAAATAAGCAGGGTGACACTATACAGCCTTGATGTACTCCTTTTCCTATTTGGAACCAGTCTGTTGTTCCATGTCCAGTTCTAACTGTTGCTTCCTGACCTGCATACAGATTTCTCAAGAGGCAGGTCAGGTGGTCTGGGATGCCCATCTCTTGAAAAATTTTCCACAGTTTATTGTGATCCACACAGTCAAATGCTTTGGCATCGTCAATAAAGCAGAAATAGATGTTTTTCTGGAACTCTATTGCTTTTTCCATGATCCAGCAGATATTGGCAATTAGACCTCTGGTTCCTCTGCCTTTTCTAAAACCAGCTTGAACATCAGAAAGTTCATGGTTCACCTATTGCTGAAGCCTGACTTGGAGAATTTTGAGCATTACTTTACTAGTATATGAGATGAGTCCAATTGTGTGGTAATTTGAGCATTCTTTGGCATTGCCTTTCTTTGAGATTGGAATGAAAACTGACCTTTTCTAGTCCTGTGGCCACTGCTGAGTTTTCCAAATTTGCTGGCATATTGAGTGCAGCACTTTCACAGCATCATCTTTCAGGATTTGAAATAGCTCAACTGGAATGCCATCACCTCCACTAGCTTTGTTGGTAGTGATGCTTTCTAAGGCCCGCTTGACTTCACATTCCAGGATGTCTGGCTCTAGGTGAGTGATCACACCATTGTGATTATCCAGCTCATGAAGATCTTTTTTGTACAGTTCTTCTGTGTATTCTTGCCATCTCTTCTTAATATCTTCTGCTTCTGTTAGGTCCAGACCATTTCTGTCCTTTAAGTGTGAGTAAACACAAAACAACCTTAAAGTCATGAGGATTGTGTAACTGATAAGGGCAAAGGGATACAAATATATTGAAACAGGGAAGCTTCAGCTTTCCTAGAAATAGTAGATGAATTCATCTGCTAAGTTTAAAAAGGTGCCATTTGGAGCTTGAGAACTGTGAAAAAAGAAACTGCAAATCTGGTAAATGTTAACGCACGATGAGGAGTAACTTGAAGTGTAAAGATGTGAGGGCTCAGTGTGACCTTGTTAAATAAAAGCAGATCCTGTCACTCTCTTTATTTAAATGCTACAATGAGCTCCCATTGCTCTTTGGAATGAAAATCAAAATTCTTGACATGATGCACAGTCCCTCCATGATCTTGCCTGCTTTCCCTTGCTGCTGACTCCACTGTGTTAAATGCCCTGTGTTTAGTCCCACTAACTGACCGTGTGCTTCATGCTTCAGGGCTCTGCCTGAGAGGTATTTCTCCTAGCTCTTGGCCTTGTTAATATCCACTCATCTTTTAGAACCCAGAATAAATCTGATTCTCTTAAGAAGGCTTCTTTAATTCCTCAGACTACACATTCCAATAGTACTCTTCCTTTATAATACTTTCCCCTGAATATGATTAAATAAATTACTGTACAAATCAAGAGAAGGCTGTTTTGAAATTAGAATGAATTTATGTGAGCTCAGCACTGTCAGTATAATTTGTGGTGCTCAGTGCAAAATATAAGCACCTTGTTCAAAAATTATTAAGAATTTCAAGATAGTGACAGCAGAGCATTAAACCAAGCAGGAGGTCCTTCTGAGCACAGTGCCTGGTGCAGCTGCACAAGTCATCCACTCCAGAAGTTGCCTTGTGAGAGATTCTCTCTCAGGTAACAGGACCTGTGAACTCTGGATTTATTATTCCAATGGAAGTTTGAGGGGTGCCATTCTTTAATGCTAGTGTTGAAATGCTGAACCTCTGTATTTAGAACCAAATGTGCTGTAAAAAGAAGTCAGAATGAAGCTAATGGACTGGCTGAGTAGGAAGCAGCAAAATGTCACTGCAGTGAAGTTTTGGGGTGATGGATGATGTAGTTGAATGTTGTACTTTACTTAGTAATGCATCGAGTCAGTGTTTGATAATTTGTTGTTGTTTAGCTGCTAAGTCAAGTCAGAGTCTTTTGCGTTCCCATGGCCCACCAGGCTCCTCTGTCCATGGGATTTCCCAGGCAAGGAACTGGGTTGCCATTTCCTTTTCCAGGGGATATTCCTGATGCAGGAACTGAACCTGCGTCTCCTGCATTGGCAGGCAGATTCTTTACCACTGAGCCACCAGGGAAGCCCGTTTAATATTTTAGCCCTTATTTTATGTTTATGGGAGGAGGAATTGAATTTTTCAGTCTCCAAAAAGAAGACATTGAGAAATGTTAGACAGAGGAAGATTTGGAGTCTGAGTGATTTAAAGAGCAGGTTTTAGAGCCTGTTTAATGCTCAAGTTACCAGTTATATGTTCTGTGACCTTGAGCATTACAGGCTTCTCTGTGTTTTAGTTTGGGAATATAAATTGGAATAATGTTAATGTATTCTGTGATTGTTTAAGGAACTAATGAGTGAATTAAAATACCTGGTTCATAGTGCGTACTAAGTTGCTTCAGTCGTGTCTGACTCTTTGCAACCCTGTGGGCCATAGCCCACCAGGATCCTCTGTCCTTGGGATGCTCTGGGCAAGAATACTGGAGTGGCTTCCCATGCCTTCCTCCTGAGGATCTTCCCGATCCAGGGACTGAACCCGTGTCTCTTACATTTGCTGCATTGGCAGGTGGGTTCTTTGTCTGCTGACTGACTAGGGAAGCCCCTGGTTTGTAGTAAGTCCTTATTATACTTTCACACTAGTGAACTCTCAGCTTCCTCTTCAGTGCTGTTTTCTTTCGATGAGGTAGTGGAATTCAGTCACAGTACTGCCATATGATATAAACAGCTCAACTTCATTATTGGTCTTAGAAGAGGCCAATAATGAAGAATTCTTTGCAATTAATGCAAATAATTTACTAGCATGCTTTGTGAGATTTGTAATGGGATTCATTTAAGCAAAAGGAACATACTATACAAGATAACTCATCTTCATTATAGTGCATAGGTGTCAATCACATTTCTAGAACATATTAGCATATTTCTGTATAACATATTTCAGTAAAGTCCAGCATTTTATATTTGTGTCTTTCCAGTCAGAGAGCCTTCTTCTGGCAACCTTAAGTTGGTGACCAACTGTTAGAAATTGTGGACAACAACCTGGATTTAATGAACTGTGGTTCTGTCTTCTGTTTTGTTAATTCCTTTGAAATTGTCGGTATCTATTATTATTGAGCATATGGTATTTTTTAATTGTTAGGATGCCATTTTATTTTAAGTTGATCTGCTCTGGAAAATATTTTGATCAGTTCCTGAGTCATTATCCTAGGTATTTTCACGGTATGTAGGACCGTTGACAAGGTCTTCTGTGGGCAAACCCTATAACCACCAATTGCTTCTCGATCTGCATCTCCAGCCTACCACTCTCTTGTGAGTTCCAAGTATGAATGTACAGTTATCCGCTTAACATTTCACCAGGATATCCCAGAATACCTCAAAGTTTACTCTCCTCAAGTCACATTTATTATCTTTTCTGAAAACCCAGCTTCTCTTAACTGATTTGTAGACCCGCTCTGTTTATAATTTCTGAATGCAAACTCGTCTTTTTATTCCTTTTGCCATTGGCCTAGTTCGGATCCTCATCATGTTTGTCTTTGGTCACTGTGATAGGCTGTCAACTACCTCTTGCTCTCAGTCTTTTTTTCTTGAATCTACTCTGTGTGTGTGTGTGTGTGGCCAGTTGTGTCTGACTCTTTGTGACCCTATGGACTGTAGCCCACAGGCTCCCCTGTCCATGGAATTTTCCAGGGAAGAATACTGGAGTAGATTGCCATTTCCTGCTTCAGGGAAGCTTCCTGACCCATGGGTTGAACCTGTGTCTCTTGCATCTCCAGCCCTGGCAGGCAGTTTCTTTACACTGCACCACCTGGGAAGCCCTACTCTGCTCTACTGCTGTACTCTACTTACTAATCAGAGCAATTTTTCTAAATGACATTTCTTTTTCTGATCATGAATTCAGTTATTTCCTCATTGTTCAATAGGTAAATTCCAAATGTTTTAACTGAAATATGAACACTTGGACAGTCTATATCTAACCCTTCTCTCTGCCCACATCTTTTGCCATTTCACTGAGCTTAGATGGTTATAGCAATTACCATCAGAGCACATCAAAAGGCACCTTACACTGGTAGAGCACCTCCTTAGAGGACATGACATCTGTGTTGAGTTAGCCAGGTAAACACCAGAGAATCCCTGTAATGAGATACAGACTACAAGCTATAATTACTTGTTTATATGGGCAAATAGCTTCCATACTAAGAAGTCTCAATTACTTTCCAGATTTATTGAGGTACAATTGGTACACAAAAATATTGCACAAAATTAATGAATAAAATTTGGTGAGTTTGAACATAATTATACACTTATGTTACTATCACCATCTTCTTATAAGTCACTTCAGTCATGTCTGAGTCTGTGCGACCTCATAGACGGCAGCCCACTAGGCCTCTCTGTCCCTGGGATTCTCCAGGCAAGAATACTGGAGTGGGTTGCCATTTCCTTCTCCAAAGCATGAAAGTGAAAAGTGAAAGTGAAGTTGCTCAGTCGTGCCCGACTCTTAGCGACCCCATGGACTGCAGCCCACCAGGCTCCTCCATCCATGGGATTTTCCAGGCAAGAGCACTGGAGTGGGGTGCCATTGCCTTCTCCATACTATCACCATAGTTGAGGTAATAAATATATCCATTACCTTCAAAAGTTTCCTTATGCCTCTTTTTTTTTGTAGCAAGACTACTTAACATGAGATCTATCCTCTTAACAGATTTTGAAGTGTGCAATACCTTGTTGTTAACTATATGCACAAGATTAAACAGCAGATCTCTGGAACTTATATAGCTGTAACTTTATACCCATTAACAACAGCTCTTCATATTGTATTCTCCCATCCCCTGGTAACTACCTTTCTATTGTCTATTTCTGTGTGTGTGACTTATATTTCAGGTAAGAAGAATAATCTAGATTTGTCCTTCTGTGACTGACTTGTAAAGAAATTGGAACTCTTGTACACTGTTGGAGGGAATGTAACATGGGGCAGCCATTATGGAAAATGTCTGGGGGGTCCTCAGAAAATTAAAGATTAAACTACCATGTAATCCATCAATCCCATTTCTGAATATCTATCCAAAAGAATTGAAATTAAGATCTTGAAGAGATACCTTCACTCCCATGTTCATTGCAGCATTAGTCACAATAGTCAATTTATGAGAACAGTGCAAATATCCATTGATGGATGAATGAATAAAGAAAATATGGCATATACATATAAAAAGAAAGAAATTTTACTATTCTTGATAACATGGATGGACCTGGAAGAAAACTTTTCTTTTCAATATTTCCCAAGTTTCCTTAAAATTCATTTTAGTTGCATTTTCTCTCTGGCTGTCAGACTGTTCCAATTTTATCTACCTTGAAGATTCTCTCTAGCCTAGTGGGACTCTCTTTGTGGGTACAGGTATTTAGTGTTAGAGCCCAATTTATGTTATCTATTCATTCAACATATAATTACTGAGTATTAAAACATGGCAGATACTGTACTGCTTGCTGAGAGTATAATGGAAAATAAAACTGCCATCCTTCCTGCCTTAAGGGAACTTATATTCTTTGTGCTGCTAAATCGCTACAGTAGTGTCTGACTCTGTGCGACCCCATAGAGGATATTAGGAGCCCAGGATAAAGAATGCTAGGCAGTGATGAGCAAACCTCATGTGGTGGACACAAGAGGGTTCTCTAAAGAGGTGCCAATGAACCTGAGATCTGAAGAATGAGAATGGCGTGTGAGGAAGAGTATTCCAACTGGAGGGATATAAATGTATATATTTTAATATAGTTTAGGTTAGGGAAAGAGTATGGTGTATTTGATGTGGCATGGGAGAAACCAGTATGACTGGAGTACAGTGTGAAATAGAGGTTTTGGGAAAAAAAATCCAAATCTGTAGGCTATGGCATGATAAGGAATTTCATCTTTGTTCTCAGAGAAATTGAAGCCAGCAAGAATTTTTAAGTAAGGCTGATGAGGAGAGGGCCATTAAATGGGGAAATGTTGGTGGAATGATCATCACTTTTAGAAGCTTTTTCTGGCTACTGCATTCAAAATCAATGAATGGAAAGCAAGGATGGTAACAAGAAACTTGTTGTCATTGTCTAGCTAGAGTTGATAGTGGACTGGCTGTTTCAGTAATTAATGAAACACTGAGCATCTACTCTGTCCCAGCCTTTTGTTAGGGGTTGACATATGATAGGATACCATCACTACATATAAACAGCAAATCCTTTGGTAGAGAAGAAAGATTCAAAAACATTTCTTATAGGATTCACACATGCTATATTAACAGCATGAAAAATAAGCTGAGGCAACTAAGAGAAGGGAAAGATCATCCCTGCTGTAGCTGCAACCAGTGGACTTCACAGAGGAGACAGCAGTAGCTGGGTCATTGTTGGCAGGGTTGATGCAAGTTCACAAGTGGCAAAGAATATGAAGAACATTCCCTGCTGCAGTCCTTTATGGTAGGTGGTGGGAACTGAGGGCAAGTTCTTAGATCTTGGTTCTGAAGAACTAGAAGCAGGGAGTATGCCAACTAGAAGCCAGTTGTATGCCTTTCATAGCCTGGTTCTTATCAGCTTCAAGAGCAGTAATTTTTGCCTGCCTTTTGATCTTTTCCGTTTTCCTTGCTTGACATAGTAGTTGGCAAAGAGACTACTGCTAATGAAGTGGAGCTGACTTCATAACCCCTGATGATTCGGTGTGCTATTTTATGGCTGAAGTTTCCACTTTGATTGGATGAGACCCAAAACAAAGAGCCGACTACTTCTGGTGATTAAAAGCTCCCTTGACGATTTTTTAAAGGGATTGTTCAAAGCTTTTAGTGCCACTGAGTAGGGAATTACACTTTACTTCCCTAAAACTCCTCCAGCAATTGCACATAGACATGGCAGACTTTCTTCCCTGCTGTCCAGCACTGCAGAGAATTTCTTTTTAAGGGTAGCAACCTTTTTAGTAGAAGGTTAAGTGATCCCTGTATATATAATTTATAAACACTCAGAGCTTTTTGTTATGAAAGCACACTGAAAATATAAAATTATTATTACTTATATTGTTATTAGCTTATTTTCTCCTGCCCTCATGAGACATTTGTTTGTGAGCTAAGGATTCAGAGCAGGACTATTGATCATAAATATAAGAAGGAATAGATTGGACAACCATGAAAATTAGGAATGAACAGCTAGAACAGATAAGGATGAGTAGGATATAATATTTGTTTGTTCTTGAATGATAGATTTTTTGTAAATGTTGTGTGAACATTTTTTTCTCAGGTTTTTATACTGAAAGAATCCTGTAAATAGTGAGCTGTTCACACATACACATGCATACACATAAGGCACATGCATTCAGTACCTAAACCTACAAATTATTTGAAATATCTATTTCACTTCTGCCTCCATGCCTCTGACAAATAAACAATTGCATTACATAACTGGAATTGTAATGCTTTTAATTAAGATACAGAAAAGAATATATGAACTTTTGTCTCTTTGCCTTCAAGCAAAGAACTTGTCCTAGATATTGGTAACTTGTTCAGCTTTAGAAATTTCATATGCCCAGGGCATTGGATTGATAATGCGAGCATGATACAGAGTTTTATTAGTGTTCTAATCCCTTTAGGTTAAAAAAAAAAATCATGGTTTAAATCAGTCTTTTTTTTTTTCAATTATTGTCACATTAATTAAAACATTTGAAGGTCTTTTATATATGTATTTTGCATATTTATATTAGGATTAAACCTGATTGTATACAATAGGAAAACAAATGACAGGGACTCAAGTAAGAAAGAAGTTTATTTTTCAGTTAAAGTAGGATTGGATGTAGGTAGGGCTCCCTATTTATTAGTGATCCAGATTATTTATATCTTGTTCCTCTGCCTCTAGTTCCAAAACGGACATCAAAATCTATTTCAGCCAATATATTAGCAACCCTGTTTATACTTCACTGGCCAGAAATTAGTCATATAATGGGTAGCCTGCTGAAAGGGATACTGGGCAATACAATTTTTGCGACAAAGTACCTAGCTAAAAACTTACATTCTTAAATCTGAGGGATAGGGAGAATGGATATCAGAAGCCAGTTTGTAATTTCTACCACCGTACTTACTTCAGCTTGATGTGAATCTTTTTCTTTTTCCTTGAAGATGGAGAATTTTACTTGGTTTAGATTTGGTTGATTTTATTGGGTGTAGTGGATGTGGTGTGGTGCAGTGGAGTGAGTCATGGAGTTCTAGATTCTAATTCTAGCCGAATATGACATTTGGCTTCAGTATCTCACATTGAATAAGGAGGTTTGTATTACAGGTCCTCCAGGGATTCTTTCAAGTTTTACTCCCTTATCTAGTTTCCCAATTTTTACAACAAAGGTAGGTGTGTATGTATATGTATGCCCATATACAACTGTATGATATGGAATTTAAAAACTTTGTTTCTATGGAAATAAAAGATATACGTGTACGACCAAATTAGCGGAGTGACTTGATTACTGTCTTTTCAGTTTTCATATCCCTTGCTCTTAATGAAAGCAAATGAGACTTGTGTGGAAGTTAAAAAACTCAGAGTCTAAAGTTGGGACTTAACTGTCCTCTTTCAAACTGAACGTCAAATTTTCATCTTAAAGACAGGCCCATTTTACATTTTCATGTTTTTATTGCTGTTGTGTTTTGCCCATTACTAACTGCAGAAATGTGTGATCTGGCAGAATTGAAATTTGTGTCCTTAAATATGTGATGTGACAGAGCCCCTGGTCTTTTGGAACACCTGGGTATAGTAACACTGGTCTTCTTAGGAAATGATAATATGAACAGTAGCATTCTCTCTACCTCTTGTTTCCTACTTGGTTTCAGATGACTGTGATTCTTTGTCCTGGGGCAGTTGCTATGCAGCACTGGGTAAATTCCCCCTCCAGGGGGAATTGCTTTGTGCTGCTTGGTTACTGCACGAGTCACACAAGTGTTCCCTTCTAGTGTGTTTTTATCAGATGGAATGATTCCATGACATTAATGATTCTAAAGAGAGCTAATAGAGAAAAAACAAAACAAAATAACAAAAAGATACTACCGCATTCTCTTCCTAACTGTTGTAATGTTTAATCCTAGGGGCATGGGGCAGGAACCACAGAATGCCATTATCCCTTTCAAATCCTGAATGGAATAAGGTGAAGGAACAAACAAACAAAATGAAGAAAATTACCTTTCTATGCAGTTGAAGCAAAAAGATCATTGATCAGTTAGATGGTTTAGGTTGAACCATATGAAACTGCTATTTTTGTAGATCCAAAGTGGTCAGATACAGGCAGTTCCTAGCGGTTCAGTGTTTTCTATTCCGTCTACACAATAGAAATCATTGACCTTAAAACTAACACTATTTGAATTTATTCCTTAAAAGCATGTCTTTATTGTAAAAGCATGTCTTTGGTGATATTTTTAAATTCAAAGAAATACATATTTATTATTGATATTAAATTAACGTAATTTTAAAAATCCATCCAAAACCCCACTGTTCTTACACAATTATTTTATTTTCTGTTTCTTTCCCAGCTCTATTCATATATTATAACTGATATCTTCCAAGGTGAAGCATTTAAAAATTTAAATCATAGTTTCAAAAAAGACTGCATAGATTAAAAAAATCCAAAGAAATCTTCCCTGATCCTTAAATTTTGAATCTATAAGTGGACACACAATATAGTGGAGCTGAAACAAAGCCCTTTCATAATGAAATCTGTGAGGAACTTTAGTGTGGAAAATGACACCCTCTGCTAGCCTTCAGTACTCTCCAAAGGCAAAAATATATTTTACAAATTATCTTAACGAGCTGAGGGACATACGTTTCCATTAGGAATGATTGAATATCCACACAGTCAATCCTGAGTGATTCAGGAGGAAACAAGATTTCTTCCCCCCTCTGCTTGGAGGTGACCCCCTCTAGTGTCCTGTTCATGGTCTTGAAGTCCTCAAGCAATTCTTCAGCCTGGGTCCCCTCTCTCCAGGATCAAGGAAGATAAGGGACATAATATAAAAAGTTAGAGTAGGGGCAGGGTGGAGTAATTGAAGGGCTCGTTGTGACCTGTTATGTTTTGACGCTCCAGGGAACACTGGCTGTGTTTGCCTTGGATGGCCCTGATTTCTTTTGGTTTTGGAAGTACTGAAACCACCAGCTAGCTACCCGTTGGCTCCAGGGTGCTGAAACCTTGTAAGGTAAATGCTAAGCACTCCAGGTAGCCAATGCCCGACCTGCGTGGTTACTAAGAAACCATCTGCCCAGCTGGTTACTAAGAGAGGGAGGAGGAAAGAGAGGAGGAAAATCAGCCCAGGATACAGAGCCCCTCCCCCCTCACTCTGGCTTCTTTATGCTTTAACATTTTAGATTCAGACTTGAGAAGAGAAGCAGTTCCCAAAAAACTAAGAATCCTCTGAATGTAAATAAAAAGTCCTGAGTGGCATTTCAGGGATTTTTTCCCCCCGAATTCATATGCAAATTTCTAATTTACTTAAAGCACACTGTCGTGCATTGTAATAAAGTCTAATACATGCTTCCACGTAATTATGTGTAATAACCAGTGATCAGTGGGGGAGGGAAAGGGAGAAGGGAATTGTGTTTCCAGCTGGCCCTCCACACCTGCAAATAACAGACAACTCCTTTCAGTGTAGAGGAAACAAGATAATGACAGTATGATATTAAATACAAACATTAATTCTTAGGAACAAAACATAAGGAAGAGGTCTATCAATTAAGATGTGTGATAGTAAGCAACTTAAATTATATTCTGCATCATCTTAAGAAAAATAAGGACCAAGCAGAATGAAAACCTTAATTTGTTATTTACTAAAATACTCCTGATGCCATGATTTTTATTTTCATTTCTGAAAAAAAAAATATGTGGGCCACTTGAATCCTATGTTGAGCCCCACTGTTCATGCTCATTTTGTTTGATTTAAGAATCAAGTTGCAGTAATGTTGTATCTCTGTCTGTCTCTGAAAGGACAAGTCAGATCTTAGAAAAAACCCGGGAGCCCAGTGGGGCCTCAGGTTGTGGGGAAACAAAACAATATACGTAAATGCTTTGTGAACAGGAAAGTTCAGTCCTCATGTGAGAGACTCTTATTGTCCTGGCTGCTGTCAAGATGAGTTGTGTTATATGAGACGTATGTGAAACCACTGGCAGAAAGAATTTCTTGACATCCAACGTCTATTCTCATGTGTCAGGCGGTTTAACATTGTGATTAGGATCGTTGTAGTCATTTCAACTTGATTTTTTTCTGTTAGCAGTGTGCTCTCTTAAACTCAGTTTCCACATCTGTAAAATGGGAGTAAAAATAACTTCAACCGCTTGATGGCATTTTTGTGAGAACCAAGTAATGTAACTTATCTCTTGTATACCAGGCTTAATTTCTGGGCCTGCAGATAGTGCTTGTAAAGAAATAATTTACTTGTAAATCTTTATGAGAGTAAAATTTTTACTCTATTTTATGAGAGTAATCATGTATATCAGAATGTAGGTTCTCCGCATTGGTTTATGTGTCAAAAGAAATGGTGGATCAATAGAGTCCATGGGCTGCCAAAGTTTCTGGTGCATGTTTTGCATCTATTATAATGTAGAGTAGTAAAAAATGAGTATCCACACAGAGCTGGAGAGAAACCAAGTAGCCAACGGTTCAATTCCATCCTTTCTACTTACTGATTCTATGATCTTGGGCAAGTTGGTTTCTCAGAGAAGAGTGTCCCTTTGGAACATGTGTCTATTGTATACAAGATTAAGCAGATCCACAACTTCTACTTCTGTTCACTTATTTAAGAATGAAAACACAGCCACCTTCCAGTTCCTGGGAGAAAAGATAGGAATTCCCCTGGTTCCATCCTTCCTTGGCCCTATAGAGAGCAGTGGGATCTTTTGTGTCTCCATCTGGGAGGCTAGTAAGTTTCACTGGGTAAGAAATATATGGCTTTTGTTATGCGGGGTTGATAAGAAACAGAGCAGAAGCATGAAAAGACAAGATATGGGAAAGTAAAGATTGGAAACTTGAACTCCTGACAGCCAAGTCTCCTAAAGTGAATGTGTTGTCGGAAGTTCCAGAAATGGATAGAGTAGATTTCTGAATATATTCCATCACCATAGCCTGAGAAATAGGCCATTGCAGGAGTAGACTCCTTCCTGGGTTTTAAAAACTTTATTATTGTTACCTTCCCTCTGTGTGTAAAATTAATCTGTGCTGTGATTGTGCTTCAAGTCTGATGCCACAAGCCTTTGATGACTGAATGAGGGAACATCTCAGGGCCCAGGACACTGGGCAGTTCTTAGACATTAAGATATCAAAAGGGATGAGAAAATTAACCCTAGATTAAAGGCTTCTCTAACATTGCTAAATAAGATGGAAAGCAAGATTTGAAAGGATCAAATAATTTAAAGGTAACTTGATTGTGTTCCAGAAAAAAACCTTAAAAATGAGAAAAAAATGACATAACAGAATGTTCATTCCCAGCAATGAAAACTTCATGAAGTCTGGCTTCCAAAATGATAATCAAATTGCTTGGAACTAGTGATAAAGAGAAAATCTTAAAGCAGCTAGAGAAAAAGGTATTATGCACAGAAGAACAACTAAGAAAAGCAGCAGATTCTGCAGTGGTAACAATACTGGCATAAAGGCAGTGGAGCAAACTTTCAGTGCTGAAAGAAAAAAAGAAAACTACTAACCTAGAATTCTTACCCAGTGAAAGTATCTTTCAAAAGCAGAGGTGAAAAGAGGACTTTTTTCCAGACATGAAAAGCAAAAGAACTCATCAGCAGCAGTTTCATATTACAGGGAAATAGTGAAGAAAATCTTTTACATTGTATCAAAAAGAATAAAATACTTAGGAAAAAAACCTACCTAAGGATGTAAAAGACCTGTAGTTGTAAAGCTGTAAGATGCTGATGAAAGAAATTGAAGGTAACACAAACTGAGGGAAAGACATAACATATTTTTGGGTTAGAAGAATTAATATTGTTAGAATGACTGTACTACCAAAGGTAATCTACAGATTCAGTGCAATCCCTATCAAAGTACTGATGACATTTTTTTCACAGAAGTAGAACAAATTTTAAATTTTACATGAAAATAAAATATTCATAAAATATCTGAATAGCCAGAATAATCTTGAGGAAGAAGAATAGAGCTGGAGGAATCATGTGTCCTGACCTCAAACTATACTATAAAGCTACAGTAATGAAAACAGTATGGTACTGGCACAAAGGCTGATATTTAGACCAATGAAAAAGAAATATAGAACCCAATTATAAAATTTGGGCCAAAGATCAGGATGACATTTCCCCAAAGTGGACGTGCAGATGGCCAACAGTGATGCTTAACATCACTAATCATCAGGAAATGAAAATCAAAATCACAATGAGATGCTATCTCACACCAGCCAGAATGGCCGTTGGCAAAAAGAACAAAATTAACAAATGTTGGTGAGTATGTGAAGAAAAGGGAACCTTCATATACTTTGGTGGGAATGTAAATTGGTACAGCCACTATAAAAAGCAGTATGGAAGTTTCTCAAAAAACTAAGAAAAACAGAACTGCTATACAGTCCAGCAATTCCTTTCCTGGATATTTAGCTTAAGAGAAAAAAAACCCATTAATTTGAAAAGATACATGCACGCCAGTGTATGATTATTATTATTATCATTTACAATTGCTAAGACATGGAAACAATCTAAGTGTCCCTCAACAGATGAATGAATAAAGAAGATGTGGTGAATATATACATGATGGAATACCACTCAGCCATAAAAAGGAGGAAATTTTGCCATTTGCAACAACATGGATGGACTTGGAAGGTATTATAAGTGAAATGCCAGAGAAACACAAATCCTGTATGATACCACTTATGTGGCATCCAAAACACACAGCAAGGTAGTGACTATAACAAAGAAACAGACTCACAGATACAGAGAATTAGTGATTACCAATGAGGATGGAAAGAGAGGAAGGGAAATATTAAAAGTTACAATCTATTTTGTATAAACTAAGCAGCAAGGCTATATTGTACAACAGAGGAAATACATATAGTATTTTATAATAACTATAATTAGAGTATAACCTTTAAAAGTTGTTCAACTGTAACATGTTATATTATATATCAATTATACTTCAGTTTAAAAAAAGGCAAGAAAATCTTTGAGGCAGAAGAAAAATAATATCAACAGAAACCTGTATTTACAAAATGTAGCAAGGAGGCCCAAAATGGTAAATATGTTGTAAATACATTGCATTTTCTTATATTTTAAATCACTCCAAAAGATAACCAACCATTTGAAGGAAAAATTATGATGATGTATTGTGGGATTTGTAATAAATGTAAAAGTAAAATGTATGACAAATTTACAAAGTGAGAAAAACTGAAGGAGAAATGGAAATACAGTGTTGTAAAGTTGTATTACTATGTATGAAGTTACACAATATTATTTGAAGTCACATTTAAGTTAAATTTGTATAATAAGTACTAAAGTACTACTGAAAACCCTGTGTGTGCCAAGAAGGAGAAAAAATGGAATCATAAAAATATATCTATTTAATAGGATACAAAGAAAAAAGAGTGGACAGAGAATAGGTGGGACAAATAAAAAAATACAGATCAAGATTTTAGATTAAATACAATTATATCAATAATCACATTAAATAAACTAAATCTTAAAAGGGAAAATTTCAGATTTAATAAAATGCAAGACCCAGTATATACTACCTGTAATATATACACTATAAGTGTAAAGATGTATGTGGTACATACTAAGTGGCTTTAGTCATGTGTGACTCTTTGTGACTCCATGGGTTATAGCCCCCCAGGCACCTCTACCCGTGGGATTCTCCAGGCAAGGATACTGGAGTGGGTTGCAATGCCCTCCTCCAGCAGATCTTCCTGACTCAGGGATATTGAACCTGAGTCTCTTATGTCTCCTGCATTGACAGGTGGGTTCTTTATCACTAGCATCACCTGGGAAGCCCTAAATGTAAACACACAAATAGGTTAAAAGAATAATGATGGAAACAAGATACACCAGGCTAACCTAATCAGAAGAAAGTTGTTTAGTATTTGACTTTAGTGTTAGCTGTTCCCTTCTCCATCGGCTCTTCCCAACCCAGGGATTAAACCCAGATCTCTCGCATTGCAGGCAGCTTCTTTACCAGCTAAGCCACAACCAAGAATACTGGAATGGGTAGCCTGTTCCTTCTCCAGTGGGTCTTCCTGACCCAGGAATTGAACCAGGGTCTTCTGCATTGCAGGCAGGTTCTTTATCAACTGAGCTATCAGGGAAGCCAGTGTTTGACTGAGTACATTTAAAGCAAGAATGACCAGAGATTAAGAGCTTAGTTTAATAAACATAAAAAGATCAAATTTTCAGAAGGACATACGTATGCTAAACATAGTGAGAACATAAATATGCTTAGCATATTGTGCTTATTAACAAAGCTTCAAAATGCGTGAAACAAAAACTGATAAACTATAAGAAGAAATAATCAAATTCACCAGTATAGTGGAGATTTCAATACTCCTCAATGATAGATTGCTGCAAATCAGCAAGTATATAGATTTTATCATCACTATCAACAACTTGATCATGCTGACATTTAAAAATATCACACCCACAAAAGCAGAATGTACATTCTTTTCAAGTATACGTGGAACATTTACCGAGATAGAATATATTATGGACTGGAAGCCCAATTTGAATAAATGTAAAAATATTCAAGCCACATAAAGCATTCATTCTGACCACATGGACTTTACAAATCAATAGCACAAATTTCTGGAAGACCCTAAAGTATTTAAAAACGGACACACTTTTAAGTAACTCACAAGCAAAATTATAAGTGATTTAGACTGAATGAAAAGAAGTCCCAACATTTCAAAATTTAAGGAATGTGATAAAGCAATGATTACAGGGATATTTATAGCACTGAACATCTATATGAGAAAGTCTCAAATCAGTGATGAAAGCTTCCACATTGTGATTTTACCTTATAAAGAGCAAAATAAACTAAAAATAAGTAGAAAAAAGGAAGAAGAAATCTAAGAGCAGAAATAAAGTAGAAGTGAGAAAATATCGAGAAAAAAACTCACTGAAACTAAATGATAGTTCTTTGGGAAGATCTATACAATTGATAAACTCTAAGCTAAACTGATCAAGAAAAAAAAGACAAGGGGAAAATGAGAGGGGAGATATTGATATAAACAATCAGAAAAATGAGAGAGGAGATAATCATATAAACACTCAGAACATTAAAGGTATAATTAGGGATTATTATTAAACTTATCCCAATAAATTTTATAACTTAGATGAAATAATCAAATTCCTTAAAAGACACAACTATTTAAGCTTACTTGAAGAGAATTTGATAGAACTGAATATTCCTATATGTAGGAAACAGTTGGTTGTTAAAACCTTCCCTGGAAGAAAGCTCAATCCACAATGGCTTCATGAGTGAATTTAACTAAACATTCAATTAAGAAATAATAGAAAATTTACATAAGGCATTCTGGAAAAATTAAGAGAAGGGAACATTTCTTAACACATTCTAGGAGGCTATCTTCATCCTGATGCCAAAACCAGGTAAAGATATTATGAGAAAAGAAAACTTTTACTGTATTTCTCATGAACACAGCACATGCCAAAAATTTAAAAAGTTTAACAAAATGAATCCAGCAATAAATAGAAGGAATAATATATCTTGACCAAGTTTTGTTTAACTCAAAAATATAAGACTGGTTCAGTATTCTAAAATCAGTCAGTATAATTCAAATCAAGAGATTAAAAAAAACCCCTTATGATCATTAAAAATGCAGAACAATAATATAACATTATCTTTATTACCTCCATGATAGTTTGGCCTCAGGTCAAATAACAGAGAGGGAACACAGCCCTGTCCATCAACAGAAAATTGGTTTACAGATTTACTGAGCATGGCCCTGCCCATCAGAACAAGACCCAGTTTCCCCTTCAGTCAGTCTCTCACATCAGGGAGCTTCCATAAGCCTCTTAACCTTCTCCATCAGAGAGCAGGTTAAAACTAACCAGTCTGATCACATGGACCATGGCCTTGTCTAACTCAGTGAAACTATGAGCCATGCCACGTAGGGTGACCCAAAATGGATGGGTCATGGTGGAGAGTTCTGACAAAACGTGGTCCACTGGAGAAGGGAATGGCAAACCACTTCAGTATTTTTGCCTTGAGAACTCCATAAACAGTATGAAAAGGCAAAATGATAGGACACTGAAAGATGAACTCCCCAGGTTGGTAGGTGCAATATGCTACTGGAGATCAGCGGAGAAATACCTCCAGAAAGAATGAAGAGACAGAGCCAAAGCAAAAACAACACCCAGCTGTGGATATGACTGGTGATGGAAGTAAAATCTGATGCTGTAAAGAGCAATATTGCATAGGAACCTGGAATGTTAGGTCCATGACTTAAGACAAATTGGAACTGGTCAAACAGGAGATGGAAAGAGTGAACGTCAACATTTTAGGAATCAGTGAACTAAAATGGACTGGAATGGGTGAATATAACTCAGATGACCATTATATCTACTACTGTGGGCAAGAATCCCTTAGAAGAAATGGGGTAGCCATCATAGTCAACAAAAGAGTCCAAAATGCATTACTTGGATGCAATCTCAAAAACGACAGAATGATCTCTGTTCATTTCCAAGGCAAACCATTCAATACCACAATTACCCAAGTCTATGCCCCAACAAGTAATGCTGAAAAAGCTGAAGTTGAATGGTTCTATGAAGACCTACAAGACCTTCTAGAACTAACATCCAAAAAAGATGTCCTTTTCATTATAGGGGACTAGCATGCAAAAGTAGGAAGTCAAGAAATACCTGGAGTAGCAGGCAATTTGGCCTTGGAGCACAGAATGAAGTAGGGCAAAGTCTAACAGAGTTTTGCCAAGAGAATGCACTGGTTATAGCAAACACCCTCTTCCAAAAACACAAGAGAAGACTCTACATATGAACATCACTAGATGGTCAGTACTGAAAACTGATTATATTCTTTGCAGGCAAAGGCGGAGGCACAATATAAAATCAGCCAAAACAAGACCAGGAGCTGACTGTGGCTCAGATCATGAACTCCTTATTGCCAAATTCAGACTTAAATTGAAGAAAGTAGGGAAAAAACCGCTAGACCATTCAGGTATGACCTAAATCAAATCCCTTATGATTATACAGGGAAGTGACAAATAGATTCAAGGGATATGATCTGACCGACAGAGTACCTGAAGAACTATGGATGCAGGTTCGTGACATTGTACAGGAGACAGTGATCAAGACCATCCCTAAGAAATAGAAATGCAAAAAAGCAAAATGGTTCTCTGAGGAGGCCTTACAAATAGCTGAGAAAAGAAGAGAGGCTAAAGGCAAAGGAGAAAAGGAAAGATACCCATTTGAATGCAGAGTTCCAAAGAATAGCAAGGAGAGATAAGAAAGCCTTCCTCAGGGATCAATGCGAAGAAACAGAGGAAAACAATAGAATGGGAAAGACCAGAGATTTCTTCAAGAAAATTAGAGATACCAAGGGAAGATTTCATGCAAAGATGGGCACAATAAAGGACAGAAATGGTATGGACCTAACAGAAGCAGAGGACATTAAGAAGAGGTGGCAAGGATACACAGAAAGTGAACAAAGTGAAAGTGGCTCAGTCGTGTCTGACTCTTTATGACCCCATGGTCTTCTCCAGGCCAGAATAGTGGAGTGGGTAGCCTTTCCCTTCTCCAGGGGATCTTCACAACCCAGGGATCAAACCCAGGTCTCCCATCGCAGGTGGATTCTCTACCAGAAGAACTATACAAAAAAGATCTTCATGACTCGTAATCATGATGGTGTGATCACTCACCTAGAGCCAGACATCCTGGAATGGGAAGTCAAGTGGGCCTTAAGAAGCATCACTATGAACAACGCTAGTGGAGGTGATGGGATTCCAGTTGAGCTATTTCAAAACCTAAAAGATGATGCTGTGAAAATGCTGCAGTCAATATGCCAGCAAATTGGGAACTCAGCAGTGGCCACAACACTGGAAAAGATCAGTTTTCATTCCAATCCCAAAGAAAGGCAATAGCAAAGAATACTCAAACTACTGCACAATTGTACTCATCTACCACGCTAGTAAAGTAATGCTCAAAATTCTCCAGGCTTCAACAGTGCATGAACCATAATCTTCCCCATGTTCAAGCTGGATTTAGAAAAGGCAGAGAAACCAGAGATCAAACTGCCAACATCCGTTGGATCATCAAAAAAGCGAGAGAGTTCCAGAAAAACATCTACTTCTGTTTTATTGACAATGCCAAAGCCTTTGACTGTGTGGATCACAACAAACTGGAAAATTCTGAAAGAGATGGGAATACCAGACCACCTGACCTGCCTCCTGAGAAATCTGTATGCAGGTCAAGAAGCAACAGTTAGAACTGGACATGGAGCAACAGACTGGTTCTGAATCGGGAAAGGAGTATGTCAAGGCTGTATATTGTCACCCTGCTTATTTAATTTAGATGCAGAGTACATCATGAGAAATACTGGACTGGATGCAGCGCAAGCTGAAATCAAGATCACCAGGAGAAATATCAATAATCTCAGATATGCAGATGGCACCAGCCTTATGACAGAAAGTGAAGAAGAACTAAAGAGCTTCTTGATGAAAGTGAAAGAGGAGAGTGAAAAAGCTGGTGTAAAACTCAACATTCAGAAAACTAAGAATATGGCATCTGGTCCCATCCCTTCATGGCAAATAGATGGGAAAACAATGGAAACGATTATTTTGGGCTCCAAAATCACTGCAGATGATGACTGCAGCCATAAAATTAAAAGACAGTTGCTCCTTAGAAGAAAAGTTATGACCAACCTAGACAGCATATTGAAAAGCAGAGACACTACTTTGCCAGCAAAGGTCCATCTAGTTATGTAGAGAATGTTTTTTCCAGTAGTCATGTATGGATGTGAGATTGGACCATAAAGAAAGCTGAGCTCTGAAGAATTGATGCTTTCGAACTGTGGTGTTGGAGGATACTCTTGAGAGTCCCTTGGACTGCAAGGAGATGCAACCAGTCCATCCTAAAGGAAATGAGTCCTAAATATTCATTGGAAGGACTGATGCTGAAGCTGAAACTCCAATACCATGTTCACCTGATGTGAAGAGTTGACTCATTTGAAAAGACCCTGATGCTGGGAAAGACTGAAGGTGGGAGG
This sequence comes from Ovis canadensis, assembly GCF_042477335.2. NCBI lineage: Eukaryota > Metazoa > Chordata > Mammalia > Artiodactyla > Bovidae > Ovis > Ovis canadensis. The sequence goes on from NC_091250.1 coordinate 54,313,094, forward strand.
AGGAGGAGATGACAAAGGATGAGACATTTGGACGATATCACCAACTCAATGAACATGAGCTTGAGTGTGAATAAGCTCTGGGAGTTGGTGATTGACAGGGAAGCCTGGAGTGCTGCCGTCCATCTGGTCACAATGAGACAGGCACGACTGAGCAGCTGAACTGAACTGAACTGAAAATTATTTAACTTGTGAATAAAACTTAGGGGAAATTCTTTGGACCTTAAATTAAGCAAACGATTGCTTAGATGAGACAACAAAAGTGTGACATAAAATAAAATATACTTGATTTAATTTATGCTCTCATAAAAACAGTGTTAAAATAATGACTTAACAAGTCACAGACTGGGAAAAAATATTTGCAATTGCAATATTTCATAAATTACATTTTTTCCAGAATATATGAAGAATTATAAAATTTCAATAATAAGAAAACAGACACTTCACCACAAAAGGTATACAGATATAAAATAACCATACGAAAAGCTTCTTAACTTTTTTTTGTCATTCTGTTCAGTTCAGTTCAATTGCTCAGTCACGTCCAACTCTTTGCAACCCCATGAATCAAAGCACACCAGCCCTCCCTGTCCATCACCAACTCTCAGAGTTTACACAAACTCATGTGAATCGAGTCAGTGATGCCAGCCAGCCATCTCATCCTCTATCATCCCTTCTCCTCCTGCCCCCAATCCCTCCCAAGATCAGGGTCTTTTCCAATGAGTCAACTCTTTGCATGAGGTGGCCAAAGTATATTGGAGTTTCAGCTTCAGCATCAGTCCTTCTAGTGAATACCCAGGGCTGATCTCCTTTAGAATGGACTGGTTGGATCTCCTTGCAGTCCAAGGGACTCTCAAGAGTTTTCTCCTACACCACAGTTAAAAAGCATCAATTCTTTGGCACTCAGCTTTCTTCACAGTCCAACTCTCACATCCATATATGACCACTGGAAAAACCATAGCCTCGACTAGATGGACCTTTGTTGGCGAAGTTATGTCTCTGCTTTTGAATATGCTGTCTAGGTTGGTCATAACTTTCCTTCCAAGCAGTAAGCATCTTTGAATTTCATGACTGCAAGCACCATCTGCAGTGATTTTGGAGCCCCCCAAAATAAAGTCTGACACTGTTTCCACTGTTTCCCCATAGGGAAATGCAAATTATAGTTACAATGAGAGACTACTATACTCTTCATAGAATGGATAAAGTGTTTAAAAGAAACTGAAAATGTTAAGTATTCATGACGATTCATTGTTAATTCTGAAATGGGGGTTGTGTAAATTATTGGAAAATACCCTCTCTATTAAAGAAAGACCATAATTAAAACTGTTCAGTTTGATAAGTAAGTGCTAGACATGGCACAGAAAAGAGGTCCCAATCCTTCTGAGCAAAGTAAGATTGGGTATCCTGAAGGCTTTGTTTCCAGAGAGAAAGAGGATAACTAGCACCACTTGCACTTATTAGAAGTCCTTGCATCTCCTTCAGTTCTTTAAGATACTGTAACTTATTCCTCACTATTAGCCTGGAAGGAAATAAACCCTACACTAACATTTTCACAGACAAGGAAAATGGGCTTCCTCTTTGTCCTTTTATGAAGGTTTCTCTTCCATGCAGTATTCATAAGGGAAGCTGCCAGAAACAATGAAAGGATCGTGAAACAATATGTCGACATGGTAAAGACTGATTTTGACATATTCTTCTGACAACCTTTTGATTAATTTTCTGCTTCATTAAAACCCTTAATTAAATTAACATGGGGTGTAGCAAGATACTTGACAGTGCATCAGCAACAAGGCCTCCAATTTTAGACAGTGGCAGCGCAAGGCTCCTGAAGCCAGGTTAGTGGTTTCTGGGGACATGCGGTCATGAGGGACTGAACTTGTTGGATATGGGCAGTGAAGCTGGTGAGAGCACAGGGGAAGTCCTATGTGGTTAGCTTCATCACTCTGAGACCCCAGCCTAGCACTGTTGCCTGTCTTCCATCCACCTCTCCCTTGCTTCATCTGTTCTTCTTCACCCAAGTCATCACAGTGGAGTTCAGTTAAACTCCTGGGCATATAATTCACCCGACCATATTTAATCCTTAATGTGTCCCCTTAACACTTACAGATATAGCTTGGTAGGCATGCTTTTTAATGTGAGTCTTGAAAAATGAAGTGCCAGCACTCATATCTTGAAAAATGCTAAGAATGATAAATTGATCATTTTTAAAGTTTCTCTTTCACCTCTCCCCATATGTTGGATTTAGCAGCACATATGCTACCATTGGCATGGTATCGATCCCTGCATTGTGTAGAACTGCAAACATGCGGGTGGGGGAAGGTAATAAAAATCAAAGGTCCAAAAAAGTATGTAAAATTATTAACACTTATAAATTCATAAATTTATTCTTTCGATCAAATTATTTTTTAAATGAATGTGTCAACATTCAAATTTCACAGAGAAAATTTTTAAATTTTCCAACAAATTCTTTTCTAATATAACTACCTAGCAGAGACAGGTTGTGGTTGCTCAGAGTCTCCTATAATCTTATATGAGTGAGATTAACACCCTCTTCACCATTGTAATCGCTGACATAAGTCAGATGTTGGCTTATAGATGTTTTGGTAAACAAGAATAGTTTACCATTTTTCTTCACTCTGTAGCAAGAAAACACATGCTGTGGTTCCTATCTTTTGGAGGAACATCATGAGGGTTAGTTTAGGTACTTCCATGTGAATGTACATATTTTGAATGAGTATAGTTGAGTTTCATCCACTTGTTCATTCACTCAGCACTAAAGAATGCCTTCTATTTAATGTCTACTATGTGCCAAGCTTGACCTAGAAATACAGAGATGAAAAACATAGTTTCTGTCCTCAAAAATGTCACAGGTCAATTCGTCAAGTGTAGTGATTGAGTTTAGCACATGGGAATATGGGCATATCTAGGAAACCAGATGTCAGCAAGGTTATCCTAGAGTCCCCAGTGCTAATGCTGGGTCTTGATGGATGAAAAGAAGGTATTCAAGTATGGGAACTTTGGTGAAGTATTCAAGGAGTGTCAGGAAGAAGAGCATCATGCAGAGATGTAGCTGTATATCTGAAGCAGAGAGAGGCAATGCAACAGGTAAGAGCCAGGGATGAAGAAGAAAGAATTGTCAGTAGTAGACACAGTGAGGTCAATCTGCAGATTAGGAGAGTGGTTCATGGTGAATCTAGGGAGGGAAGCAAAAACAGTTCACAGAGGCTTGTGTGTGGCAAACTAAGAGACGTAAACTTACCTTGGGAAATTTGAGGAGCTTCTGGAATATTCTAGGGAAGAATCTATCTGGTTGGATTGTGCTTATCATAAAGTTAGCACTGGTAGCAGTGTAGAAGAGTGGCATAAATTTGGGTGAAGAGTTGGAGACAAGAAACAGTGGAACAAGGTAGGAGGAGGCTAAAAAAAAAAAATGAAACAGAAACAATGAGAGCTTGAACCCAGAGGATAGAGAGGAGGGGGGTGCTCAGTCAAAGCTGTTGAAATTAATTGAATGAGCAAAAGGAAAGCTGCCTTCAGTGCTAGTCAGGAATGTAGACCTCATGGAAAGGCTTGTAGAAAACGATATCTACCAAAGATAAAATATAAAACCATCTCCATGGTTACAGCACACAGCCTTGTATATTGGGTGATCCATATCATTGAACATATTGTTTTACCTTGAACATTTTATTTTTACACAGGCTAGAGTTGTTTGGCTAGAGAAAAAGTGGCCAAAGGGATCTTAGAATGTTTGGCTTCTGTGTGGGAGATGTTAAGGGCTGTGCTGAGTGTGGAGCACTGGGCCTTAATTCTTCTAATTTTGACAAAAATCTTTTGAAATAGTACTCTTGTCAATGCCATATAAAATTTAAGGAGGCTTGGACACAGAGATTTAGTGACTTGACTGAGATCACACAGTTAGCAAGGGGAAGAACCAGAATTTCATCTCAAATCCTTTCCTCTTTATTCCCCACCTTCTCTCATGATGCTTTGGGCTTCCCAGGTGGCACAGAGGTAAAGAAGCCACCTGCCAATGCAGAAGATGCAGGAGACAGGGGTTCGATCCCTGGCTCGGGAAGATTCCCTGGAGTAGGAAATGGCAAGCCCCTCCAATACTCTTGCCTGGAAAATCCTATTGCACAGAGAAACCAGGCAGGCTACAGTCTATGGAGTTGCAGAGTCAGACATGACTGAGCAAGTAGGCATGCACATAATGCTTTGCTTTCTCTCGTGCTCTTTCATTGGCCTCCTAATTTCCTGATTTTATATCTATAACCTGCATAACAAGATAGATATAAAATCTTTAAGATGATCTTTGTCTATAATCAGTAAGGCAGAGTAATTATGAATGATTCAGGCCCAGGAGACTGAATGCCTACGTTAATATTCTGCCTCCTCATTTACTAGCTGTGTAATTTGGGGTTCTATGCCTCAGCTAACTCATTTATAAGATGGAAATAATGGTATCTTCATTTCAAGGTTTGGGGGAAGATTAAATGAGTTCATGGATATAAAGTATCTATAAACACAGCAATGCCTGATGTTAGGTATGAATTCATCTTGTCTATGTTTACCCATTTCAATGTCTTTCTCTAAAAGTATAGCATACCAAAAGCATGCAGTCACAGAGATTTCTTATCAATAAATTAAACACACTTCTTATTACCTTGAAAGACTTCTTTGGCCAGTTTTCTGGGTAACGAGTAAAGTGCCACACTCATCTAGCTCTTTTTCAGAGTGGCAATGTGATCAAAGAAGCATGATTCATCAACACAGGACATTTCAAAGAAAATCTGATTCCTAATTGCATATTTCAATCCCCATAAGGAAGCTAGGAGGTAGTCTCAGAATCATTTAATGTTTCTTTCATCTACTGCTCTCACATACCCAGCTGCTCCTGCCCTTCTTTTTCATCTAAGCATTCTTGAAGAATTACTATCCGATCTTAGCTTACATACTCATATCCTTACCCACTATATCACATTCGAACATGATCATTGAAACACAAAATCCAAGAGAGGATTACCCAAGAAGGTGAAGATAGAAAGAACTTTAGCAGAGAGAAAGACTCCTATTTAGTTGACTTGGAAAGAAAACTCTGGGAGTATTAATTTTGTTCCATTCTACTGTCGCCTTCTTTTCCCTTAGATCACAAGACATTTGATGATTGGGGTTGCTTTCAGTGTTAATGTTAATCTTAATCTGTGTTGCCTCCTCTTACCAGGTTTGGTTTCTAAAGAGCTCACAATAGTTTTTATAACCATTTGAGGAAAAGTGGGTCTTGAAGAAATCCATAGATTTTATAGTCACTTGTCCGTGATTTTGACATTGTTTTCTACAGTCAGACTGCGTTTTATAATCTGTCTCTGGCAGATTGTTCCCTATACCCTGAGGCAAAAGGCAGCAGTGACAAGCAAGCTATACCCTTGACTTTGTAAAGAGAGTGAGTGCATAGCTTTATTAAGGTATATGTTCTGGCTGCTTTGGAAGAGACTTTGGCCCCAGTCTTTGGTAAAGCTTTTCATATTAAGGAATGCCTTATTATTGACAGTCAGTTTCTTTGACTAATAATAAGCTGGTAAGAATTATTCTCACTGACTGTCAGGTTGTATTGCTTAGGTCAAGAAAATGAATAGCTGAACAGAGGACAGGTAGATTCAAGGAGACTTCTTAAGTTCTGCATTTGGGCAATTTATTTGTTATTATGAAAAAAGACCTATATTCTTATGTTATCAACTTTAAGAAACATTTAAACATAGTTTTATGGAACTTTATGGCCTTATCTCTCTACAAATTGACACGTCTTTTAGATTTTTTTCTGGAGGTTGTGTATAATTCAAACAAAAAAGTCATTGTTAAGTGATCATTATTATGTTCTTTAAAATGGAGACATGCAAATTGTTACAAAATAGAGATAACGTGTAAGGATTGGAAAGTTTTTATTAAAAGCAATATTGTGATCAAGTCATTCATAATGTGACAAAGCGTCACTAATATTTATCCTGTATTTAGGCAAGGGCTTCCCTTGTGGCTCAGCTGGTAGAGAATCATCCTGCAATGAGGGAGACCTGGGTTTGATCCCTGGGTTGGGAAGATCCCTGGAGAAGGGAAAGGCTACCCACTTCAGTATTCTGGCCTGGAGAACTCCATGGACTACCCATGGGGTTGCAAAGAGTCAGACACGACTGAGCAACTTTCATTTCACTACTTAGGCAAAGAGAACTGGGTGCTGAGTAAGAAGACCCCATCCCCGAAGTAACCAGATCATCTTGAGCAAGTCATGATCTTTATTTATTTTAATAAAATGTACAGGGCTAGATTCTATGATAAATTGCCCCTAGCATCCCTCCAAAACTGATCCAGAATAAAAATTCAAGGTTGTCCAATAAAATCATTGAATGAAAGATCACTGAGGGGTGAAGATGACAGAAATGGAAAGAATCAGGCATCTGTACTTTCTTTTCTTTTCATTTTAGCCACACTGCACAGCTTGTGGGATCCTAATTCCCTTACCAGAGATTGAACCGGGACAAAGGCAATGAAAACACCGAGTCCTAAACACTGAACCATCAGGGAATTCCCAGATATACTTTCAAAGTCTTTGCCGTGGCAGCTGCATGGATTCAGACTTGGTTAATTTAAACTCCAAACTTTGGCACAGGTTTGTCTCCCTTAACAATCACAAACAAACCCAACGGCCATTCTTTGAGCATCTATTGATACTGTTAGATATGCCCCATGTATATTCTTTCAGAAAAATTCTGGCAAATCTGTGTTTTATTTATGCAAATTTAAAACTTAATTCTCAGAGATGTTAAATAATTTGTCCCAGGAGCCAAAAAGCTAGTAAGCAGAAGCCTGGGGGTTCAAATCCAGTTCTGCTTGATCCCAAAGATTACGGTCTCTTTTGACCATTCCTTTCTTCCTCTTGTAAGGATTGAAAGCAACTCATATTTGTAAACATTTTCATGATGGAAGAGAAAGCCTAACACATGATACAGTATAGTTTCACAAAGGAGAGTGGCAACTGAATCACCTCATTGGAGCTCAGGAAGTCACGAATGGCACAAAACACTAAGTGACCTCACACCTGTGGAAACCAACCACTTAAGACTTTGTAAATGCAGATTCCATGTCCTGGGGAAGGATCATTTGTTGTTGTTTTGAAGGAGATGATAACCTTTCAAGAAGAGGTCAGAAATGAACCACCAAAAGACAGGTATGGGTTTCAATATCCTTAGTAGAAATGCTTTTCATTTGCTCAGACAGAACAAGCTCCTTTGTTCCTCTTGTATCTGAACATGATTCAGAAGCTTTCAATCATGCTGTTATCAAACACAGAGAACAGTATCCTAGAACTTTGGACTGAATAGGGCATTTAGACACCATTCAATTCAATTTTCTCATTTTGTTGATTAAGACACTGAGATTCAGAAAGATTAGGGAACGCATCCTGACATATATACACAGTTGATTATATGTATTTTGGTTCAAAAAAAAAAAAAAAAAACCTCAGGGGATAGTGAAGGACAGGGAAGTCTGGCATGCTGCAGTTCATGGGGTCACAAAAAGCCAGACATGACTTAGCAACTGAATAACGACAATTCTGGTTCAAGTGCCCTAGCTATTGATATCATCCAGTGATGAGCTGACAAAATACTTAGGACACAGACTACATCAGACTTTGTTTTAAAGTCTTCACATTTTTGGGCAGAGGACTGGATCTATGGTAGATATGTAATTTAAAATAGTGGACTCAGATGGAAGATATCCAGCAGTGAGTGCTTCACATCGTCTTCTTTGAGGATAAGCAAAACAAGGAAAAAAGTTCTGCTGGACAAGGAAAGTTACTGCCTCTGTCAAAGCATATCAGATATGCTTATGTTTTGGTTTAGAGATTAATTCAAGCATGCCTGGGGTCACCCTAGGAAAGACCACCTTTATAAAGAAATTTTAACCCGATTATGTGCTTCTTCTAGCTAAATGTCCTGCATCTTGCCTTCCATTCCTTCCTTCCTTTGACATCAGGATGATTTCATTACCTGTACTATTTACCTAATCAGAACGTTGGCATCTTTGGTCTGATCTCTAAAAGTACTTTACTCTTTGTTCTTAGCCCATGTTCTCATAAACTGCAGATGTTTCACTCTGCCCTACAGCACCTAACTTTTGCTTTGTTTCTGATTTGACTTCCACAATTTACTCCAGCCCTGTTTTACAGACTAGCCAAGGGATGAGGGCACAGACTTTGTCCCAGGCAGAGCAGTTGAGAAGGCTGTAATTAGAAGGGAGTTATCTCTTCCACTGAATTAACAAACCAACAAACAAATGGCAAGAAACAGCCCAGTAAACTCACCAGAAGGATGAATACAAGTAGGGGTGGTATTTTTCATTAATTTATTTAATAAACAGTTATTGGCTCCTGTAATTATTGGTGGTGATATGCTGGTAGAACTGATAAGAAAGTTATGTCCCCTTAAGGATCTCAGAACTAGAGTGAGCAAACAACCACTGTGGTGGAGACTGAGTAGATAGATATTCAGTGATCCCATTTCTGTTCCATGAAACTCAGGAAAACTATATATCTCAGCTTCCTAACTATAGCGTGGGGACCATGTGACTAGTTCTGGCTAATGAAATATTGACAGATATCTTAAAATATAGTTTTGTCTTTATAGTTCACATGTCTGATCATGTGATGATGTGATCACATGGTGATGAACCCACATATTTGGAGATACGTGGATCCCTGAGTCATTGGTTAGAAGTGAGCTACCCAAGAGAGTCACCCAGATTTTATTTGATTGTGATTTGAGTGAGGAAGGAAAACTTTGCTGTGTTAAACCATTGGAATTTGGTTTATTTGTTACTGCAGCATATCTAATTATAAAAAAAATAGAATTGCTTAACATTGAAAAAAATTTCCCAATATTATGCTGTCACCAGGAGATCACCTCTGTTATCCTAGGGAATTACTGGATGCTTTTTATAGAAAGAGAGTGTAAGATGAGTTTTAAAAGATTTGATTCCCTTTTATTTTCACCTTCATTTTTTAGATTTTCTATAGCCAAATTCCTCTAATTGAAGAAGAAGAATTTTCAAAGTGGGAGAAGATTGCATGTGAATTAATGCTTGGCTTTGTTTCAGGAATGAATTCAGGGAGTCTAAAAGTCCATTTTCATTTAGAAGGAAATTAGGTGATAATTATTACATGGAGACAAGGAACTGAAAAAGAACTGCATCAGATAGAGCATTTCTGGAAAATATACATGCTGTTTGGAGCTGGAGTAAAGTTGAGGTAGGGTTAAAATAAAACCCTTTGCTTTGGAAATTTAAAAACAGATTTTTCTGGGTTTAAGTCCTTTCCTAAAGAATGTATATATACAAGGAACAGTCTGAAGCATACTGGCAACTGGATCTGTTGGTTGGAACAGACTTCCTGTTGGATGTTGCAAGGTGAATGTAGGTTGAATTATTTATTTTTTGAATATAATAAGCACTTATTTCCAGGCATTATTCTAAGCACTTTACAAATATTAACTTACTTAAAATTCATAAATACCCTATGAAGTACTTATTAGTATTATTCTCATGTTACAGATGAGAAACCTGAAGTATAGAGAATTTAAGATTATACATTTCCCAAGGTTACACACCTAGTTAGTGATGGAACCAGGATTTGAACCCAGTTGTCTGGCTCTAGATCCCAAACATGGCACTGCTTTGCTATGATGAATTACTTTTGCTAATTAGTAAGCGTCAACCAACAACTAAATTTACTGAGCTTATTAAATGCCAGATGTTGTTCTACATTAAATATAACATCTTATGGAAAACCTAAATGAACTTTTTGGTAAACTCAATATATGTATGTCTTTTTAATGCTCAAAACCATATTGTCAGTAGGCACTACTAATTCTGTCACTATACAAATGAGGAAACAAGAAGCAAAAGAAAAATAACCAGGCAGTGTTTAGTAGAATGCAGAGGCAGAAGCTTTGCTGGAATTCAGGCAGACTTGAGTCCAGAGCCTGAGTACTTTGTGACTATAACACATATCCTTTCAATAATTGGGGTGCAGGATTTTTCTAGCTTTGGATGCCAGAAAATTCCATTGCCCTTGCCTCTTCCTCCTTTTAAATTGGTTAGGAATGGGGGAGGGAGTCTTGTCTATTTTCTTGGTCTAAAGTAGTTTTCTCTGTATTCTTACTCATTGCTCCCCTTGACAATTCAGTTCAGTTTGGTCGCTCAGTCATGTCCGACTCTTTGCGACCCCATGAACTGCAGCACACCAGGCCTCCCTATCCATCACCAACTCCCAGAGTTCACTCAAACTCACGTCCATCGAGTCAGTGATGCCATCATCCAACCATCTCATCCTCTGTTGTCCCCTTCTCCTTCTGCCCCCAATCCCTCCCAGCATCAGAGTCTTTTCCAATGAGTCAACTCTTCGCATGAGGTGGCCAAAGTACTGGAGTTTCAGCGTTAGCATCATTCCTTCCAAAGAACACTCCTTTAGAGTGGACTGGTTGGATCTCCTTGCAGTCCAAGGGACTCTCAAGAGTCTTCTCCAACACCACAGTTCAAAAGCATCAATTCTTCGGTGCTCAGACCTTCTTCACAGTCCAACTCTCACATCCATACGTGACCACTGGAAAAACCATAGCCTTGACTAGATGGACCTTTGTTGAATTTACTGGATTATAAATACAAGTTCAACAGAGAAGCCAACTTTTTCAGTGAAGGCGTTTTTGTGTCCTTAAATTATACCAACTCATTTCCTTTTTTCACTGGAAATATAACATTGAGAAATTATCAACAATATATTCTTATGAATGCTTTACTGGAACAAACTTTTAATGGGAACATGATATCTTTTGCTTTGTTGTCTTGTTTTCTGGGTTTTGGCTCTAGCCACAGGAGACAACTTTAAACAGGTGGCACTGTGTAGTAAACATCTGATAATACATGCAGAATAGAAGGTTCTGATGATGACTTTTAACCTTGAGATAAGAAAATATTAGAAGCATTATGCACTTATTAAAATTACATTATTGCAGATGGGACATTCATTATGCTGCAGTACAGTGAATACTTTTTTCCTTAGAAATTAACTAATTGTGTAGATCAATTTTGGGGGTAATTTTAACACATTTTCTTCTTGGAATTTAATAAGAATTTTTTAAATGTACATAACCTCATCACATATGATAATTGCTTAAAATAAACTAAAGTCAGCAGCAGAACAACACTCACAATGAAAACAATTCAAAACATAGCTTACTTTTAAAGAAAACTTGTAGAAACATCAATGGAGCCATTACTCTCATCATAACTCTGAATAATTCATTCAGCCTGTCCCAGTCTGGTTTTTATTCTGTAAAAAGGAGGAAATAATACCCATTTAACAAAGATTAGATGGAATTATTTATATGAAAATGTTATCACAATGAATGACAAAGTAAGAGCTGTATTCAACTGCCCTCATTCCCTCCTCCTTTCTTTCTTCCCATTCCCCCTGTTTTACCCCTTTTCCTTTTCTTCTCTGAGCCTTCAAGAAGTCTTCATGGCACACTGAACAAGAAGGGGAAGAAAAAGAGAGGAGGATAAAGTGAAATGAGGCTTGTTTAGATAAGACTGGAATTATATTGGGAAATGGACTTCTTAAATGATGATGCCCCTTAGCTGTTTTAGCACCAGGAAGAAGAGTGACAAATCTTATAGAGGAAGCATCACACTGCTCAGGATTCTGGGCAATGGTAGATTTATCCTCCACTTAGCCTTCCAGCAGGAAGTAACTTTACTTGGTAAAAAATATTAAAGCATCCTTCTTCTAATGATAACGGGTATACTAATATTAATGATGCCAGAAGTTAAAAAAGATAGAAATAATGTAGCTAACTAAGATTATTGAAGTAGAATATTGATCCAAAAGCCATTTTTGTTAATAACTAAAGCAGATGATCAGCAATATGTAGTACATATTAGAAGGTGGCAAATCCTTCCCCAGAAATAGTTTAATGAAGACTCAGACCTCAGAGACTACTTTGAACAAGCACATAATCAAAATCATGGACTTTCTGTCATCAGTAATAAGTAAAGGAAAGTGTGGGCACCCTGGCAAATGACAATATGGCCAATAAGATTGATCCTGGACCAGAACTGTTGCCTTAGCCCCTATGTTGTTGTTGTTCAGTTGCTAAGTCATGTCTGACTCTTTGCAACCCTGTGAACTGTGGCACGCTTAGGCTCAGGGTTTGCTTAAACTCATGTGCATTGAGTTGGTGATGCTATCTAACCATCTCATCCTCTGCTGCTCTCTTCCTCTTTTGCCTTCATCTTTCCCAGCATCAGGGTCTTTTCCAGTGAGTCAGCTCTTCACACCAGGTGGCCAAAGTACTGGGGCTTTAGCTTTAGCATCAATCCTTCCAATGAATATTCAGGGTTGATTTCCTTTAGATTGGCCTGGTTGGATCTCCTTGTTGTCCAAGGGACCCTCAAGAGTCTTCTCCAGCACCACAATTCAAAAGCATCAATTTTTCAACATTCAGGCTACTTTATGGTCCAACTCTCACATCCATACGTGACTACTGGAAAAATCATAGCTCTGACTAGACGGACCTTTGCTGGCAAAGTGATGTCTCTGCTTTTGAATACACTCTCTAGATCTGTCATGGCTTTCCTTCCACGGAGCAAGTGTCTTTTTATTTCATGGCTGCAGTCACCATCCACAGTGATTTTGGAGCCCAAGAAAATAAAGTCTGTCTCTGCTTCCACTTTTCTCCCATCTATTTGCCATAAACTTATGGGACCAGATGCTATCATCTTTGTTTTTGAATGTTGAGTTTTAAGCCAGCTTTTTCACTCTCCCTTTTTACCCTCATCAAGAGGCTCTTTAGTTCCTCTTCACTTTCTGCCATTCGGGTGGCATCATCTGCAGGGAATTGATCCAACCTGTTTTAACAGTGTCACTCTGGTAGCTGTGTTGAGAATAGATTGAGGACATCAAGAGTGAAACAGGAAAATCATTAAGTAGACTGGCCCAATGATTTGGGTGGGAGATGATGGTGATTTGAACCAGCAGTGGAGATGGTTAAAATGGATTCACATGAAGGCAAAACTGGAAAAATTTGCCAACCCTTCACATGTAGGTTGAAAGAGAAGTGCAGAAGTCAAGGATGACTGTCTTTATCCACATTTGTATGTGTGTTTATAGCTTACCACTTACCTAACTACTATACATCCTTTGTGAATAAATGTATGTAATAATACATTTGTATATACTGTGAGGCTGCACTGAGCTTACTCTTCATTCAACTGTGTTTGGAAAAATAAAGAAACCGTGTAGAATAATATTTTGTATATATATATATATTCCTCATATATATTAAACCACTACACGTTCACATACACACATTACATTGTTGAGTTAAATACACAAAACAATCTAAAATGTGCTTTACGGGTAATTTAAGAGATTTATCAAGCATAATATGTATTACATGCAATTTTAAACTTTCAAAGTGATCTTAGAATTCTACTCCTGACAGAGAAGTGCCTTTGTTTGGAGCTGAGTGGCCCTTCCTTGATCTTAGCATTCACAGTTCTGGTGCCAGGACTTAGCATGTAGTTGAGCAGCACTTCTGTGAGTATTCTGTCCTCATGGGGCTGGCTTAGCCCCTCTGTGTGTGCTGCAGAGCAGAGGTGGGATGGAAGGATAATATACAAGAAGAGGAAGGACCTGCCTTCAAGAAGAGGAAGGACCTGCTTTCAAGAATAGGAATGTGGGCGTGCCTTCTGAGGTTTTTGCTAGGACCCCAACACAGGGTTCTGTGTCATTTTTACTTATTAGCTTTTTGTAATAAAATTGAGTTTCACTGTTTCTGCAGTTGTCTTCTTAAAATCTCTATCTTTCTCTAGTGTTGGTTTTCTGTTGCTGCCACAACAGTTTACCATATATGGGCTTAATGGCTTAAAATAACACAAATTTATTATCTTAAAGTTTATTGGTCAGAATTCCATCACCGGTCTCACTGCCCTACAGTCAAGGTGCTGCCTGGCCAGCTTGTTTTTCTGGAGGTTCTAGGGGACAACCTGTTTCTTTACTCATTTAAGTTGTGGGCATAATGTTATTCCTTGGAGTGATACAACTGAGATCCTGTTTTTTGCTGGCTGTTACTTGAGGGTGGTTCCCAGCTTTTAGAAGCTACCACATTCCTTGGCTTGTGGCTTCGTCCTCTCTCTTCAAAGCCAGTGAGAGCAGCTCAGTCCTTCTCACACCACATCTCTCCAACCCAGTGTGGAAAGGCTCTCTACTCTTAAGGACTTGTGTGACTACATAGTGTGTGCTGTGTGTGTTCAGTCACTTTAGTCATGTCAACTCTGTGCAACCCTATGGATTGTAGCCTGCCAGTCTTCTCTGTCCATGGGATTCTCCAGGCAAGAATATGGGATTGGGTCACTGTGCCTCCTGCTACCTACCTGGATAATCCAGAAAAATCTCACCTTTTTAGTACAGCTGATATGCAACATTAATTCCATCTGCAACTAAACAGATAAAAGCATTCAACACAATTTTGCCAAGTAATATAACATATTCACAAATTTGGGAACTAGGATATAGACATCTTAGGGGGCTGTTATTCTTCCTACCACATGCGCAGGTACACACACACCTACACACACAACTGCCTCAGTTGTTTTTTAACTCTTTCTCACTTAACTATTAAAATTATTAATTTCATAAACCAAACTTTAATTTCAAATGTGGATGAAGCTCTTAACCAGGAGTTGTTAAGGTAAATTCCTGCCTTGGTCCATTCTTGATTTCCCTTGATTATTTTTCTGGATTGATATCATTGTTATTTACTTACGTTTTTCTTGAACTGGCCACAAATTATATCAGAATTACATCTATTGTAAAAAATCAGAACTGTCTTCTCTCTGTAGTGTTATAGTGTTGAGGATATAAAATAAATTTTAGGTTAAGTGGTATCTCAAATCATATTAAAAACATAAACATTGTAAAGGTTCTTCCTGTCTCCTGCTGGCAACTGTTCTTCCAAGTTTATGGTGAATTGAGATTTTGCTTTTCAAACTATTGCATACCTATTTTCATGTTCACTTTGATCATATCTCTTCCCTGTTCAGAGCTCTTAATTGATGTTGAATTGCAAATTGCATTCTGTCTACTGACTGAGTTAAATGATTACTCAATTGCTTAGAGGAAAGAAATGTTTCTTTGAAGTGCTCAGACTCTAATCTTTGACCAATACCCACCATATTTTAAAAGTCTAAATGTTATGCTTGATATTCATGTTCACACAAGAAAAAAAATAAAGGTGGCTCATATAGTAAAGAATCTACCTTCAGTGCACGAGACATGGGTTTGATCCCAGGGTCCAGAAGATCCCCTGGAGAAGGGTATGGCTACCCACTCCAGTATTCTGGCCTGGAAAATTCCATAGACAGAGGAGCCTGGTGGCTTACAGTCCCTGGGGACACAAAAAGTTGGGCACAACTGAACAACTAACACGTCTACATTCTTACTTTTCACCATGTGCCCTGTGTTTTGTAGGCACTTTGTTAAATTCCCGTAACATCCCTATAGAGGTATGGGCTGTTGTCAATTCTCTTTTACCAATAAGGAAATAAATACAAGGGGGTGAAGTCACTTGTCCAAGATCATACAACTGTGAAGTGTCAGCCCTGAAACTTTAGCCCGCTGACAAGAATGCCTCGGCCTTTAACCATTAAGCTATAAATGCCCCGTGAAATTTACTTCCTTTTAAAGCAGCTATTTTACTATTAGTATGAGGGCATATGTGGATCAAATATTACTATTGCTTTACTGACAGGAAATTAAGTACTATACTTGCCCTAGTCAGATGTCTAATAGTCATAATTGCATAACTATCCTTCCATTTCCTCCTTCTATAAAAGCTGTATTATGGCAGGTAACCAATATTTATAGATCATGATAGCCTATACTTTTTATTTCAGCTAATAGGATTTATTGTTTTCACCTGCTAGACACATTTTAGAGTGTCTACTATGGTTGATTAGGGAAAAATGTTTCTCTATTTCCTCCTCAAAATTAGGGATGGCTCTGGGGAATATTTAGGAAAATATATAAATTTAATATGTAAGACAGGCCTTTTTATACTCAGAGGACTCATCAGTGCCACATTCTAGTGTTTGGTTCGGTTCGGTTCGGTTCAATTCAGTCGCTCAGTCGTGTCCGACTCTTTGTGACCCCATGAATCGCAGCACACCAGGCCTCCCTGTCCATCACCAGCTCCCGGAGTTCACTATAGTTTTAGCAACTTAGAATACATTTTTGTGGAACCAATATTTTAAACAAATTTTATTGGGACATAGTTGATTTATTAATACAGAGTGTAGTAGTTTCAAGTGCACAGCAAAGTGAATCAGTTATACCTTTACATATATCTACTCCTGTTTTTTTGAAGATTCTTTTCCCATGCAAGCCATTCCAGTGCATTGCATAGAGTTCCCTGTGGTATACTGTAGGTTCTTATGAGTTATCTGTTTTATATATAGTGGTGTGTATATGCCAATCCCAATCTCCCAATTCGTCCCTGCCACCCTATCCTCTGGTCATGACATTTTTTTTTCCTAATTCTGTGTCTCTACTTCTGTCTCATAAATAAGTTAATTTGTACATTTTGGGGGGAAGATTCCACATATAGGCAATATCATATGATACTGTCTTTCTCTGTCTGACCCACTTCACTCAGAATGATGATCTCTAGGTACATCCATGTCGCTGAAAATAGCATTATTTTGTTCTTTTAAGGCTAAATAATATTCCATTTTATATATGTACTAAATCTTCTTTATCCATTCCTCTGTTGATGGATGTTTAGACTGCTTCCATGTTCTGGCTATTACATTAATAAATAGTGGTGCAGTGAACACTGGGACATGTGTATCCTTTTGAACCATGCTTTTCTTTGGATATGTGCCCAGGAGTGGGATTGCTGAATCATAAGGTAGCTCTATTTTTAGTTTTTTTAAGGAATCTCCATACTGTTCTCCATAGTGGGCTGTACCAGTTTACTTTCCAACCAACAATGTAGGAGAGTTTCCTTTTCTCCACACTTTCTCCAGCATTTCTTGTTTGTAGATTTTTTGATGATGACTATTCTGACCAGTATGAGGTGATATCTCATTGTAGTTTTGATTTGTATTTCTTTAATCATTGGTGATGTTAAGCATCTTTTCATGTGCTTTTTGGCCATCTGTCTGTCTTCTTTGGAGAACTGTCTATTTAGATATTCTATCCATTTTTTGATTGTTTTTTTTTTTTTGGATACCAAACTGCATGAGCTCTTTGTGTATTTTGGAGATTAATCCCTTATCAATCGCTTCATTTCAAATATTTTCTCCCATTCTGAGAATTGTCTTTTTGTTTTGTTTATGGTTTCCTTTGCTTATTCAAAGACTTTAGGTTTGATTAGATCCCATTTACTTTTGTTTTTATTTTCATTATTCTAATAGGTAGGTCAAAAAATTTCTTGCTTCAATTTATGTCAATGTTTTCCTGCCTATGTTTCCCTCTAAGAGTTTTATAGTGTCCAAACTTACATTTAGGTCTTTAATCCATTTTTAGTTTATTTTTGTGTGTAGTGTGAGGGTGTATTTTAGTTTTTATTATTTTACATGTAACTGTCCAATTTTCCCAGAATCACTTATTGAAAAGGTTATCTTTTCTCCATTGTATATTCTTGCCTCCTTTGTCATAGATTTGGTGACCATAGCTGATTTCCTAAGATTCTTTAGGTAGACTCTTCTAGTCTCCATATATTTGTACATTTTTTTAGCTAAAATAAGCTTATAGTAATATCCTATGACCCTTTTAAACAATTCCTAGCTCCTGGAATAGATTCCAAGGATTTATCATGCATAAATCCTTGAAAGAAGAATAGTTGAGAAACTACCACATAATTAATGTGCTAGAGGGTCCCAACTCTGGATTTTAAAGCCTGGCACCTGGAATCTTACCATCACTCCCAGGGAGATACTATAGGCCCTTTCATACCTCAGTCTAGAAGAATAAGAACTAAAAATGTATCATGGAGAAATCATGAGACATGTAAGAAGAACAAGTCCTTGGAAGGAAAGGCACAATTAGAATATGCATAAAAGAGGAAGTAGAATTAATGGAACATACACAGCAAAGATTTAAAGTAAACGTAGTTTATGCTATCAGAGATATAACAGAATATGGGAAACATGAAGTAGAGCAGATAGTTATGAAGAAACAGCTGAAGGAGTTAGATTTGAAAAACAATATTGTTAAACTAAATTGCTGCATTGGTATCTTGAATAATAAACTTCATATAGCTGAAAAACAAATAAGTGAACTATATGATAAAGGTGAAGAACTCTCCTGGAATATGTCAGGAAATAATCATGGAAAAAGTGAAAGAAAGATTAAGGTAGCAGATAGAAGTAGATGTATCAATGGCTAACTAAAAGGACGTTCAGAAGAAGAGCAAAGAATAAATGGAGGAGAGAAAGTAATATTATAGTATATCCTATATATATTAAGAAATAATAATATTATATTAAGTATATATATTAAGTATGTTATATTAAGTATATATATTAAGAATAATAGTAAGAAATTCCTAGAATTGGACAAAGATATAAATCCTTAGGTGCTGATAGAATTGATAAGAAAAAGCTACACTTAGACCCTTATAATGATTTTTGAGGGCATAAAAGACAATAATACCTTCCAAATGTTTCAGGCAGGAAAACCCAGATACCTACAAAGTAAGTGATGATATCAGTCTTTTCAACAGTAACACTGGATGCAAGAAGACAGTGATAAAATATCTTCAAACCATTGAAAAAACTGAACCTATAACTTAATCAAGTATAACCTATAAATTAATCAAGTTATCAAGTATAAGGTCTCACAAAATTCACTAGACAAGAGGGCCTTAATAAATTCCAAAACTCAGTATCATTCAGAACATGAAATATATTAATTTAAGAAAATTGGGAATGAACAATAAAGCCTAAAGTTTAGACAGCATACTAAACATAACATTCATAGTATTAAATAAAAAGAGAAAACAATAAGGAAAACTACAAAATATTTAGGCTAAATGGCAATGAAAACTCTGCATGTTAACACCTGTGAGATGCAGATTAGAAGGAAATTAATGAATTTGAAACATTTATCAGAGAAAAAGAACTATTAAAATAAATTAGCTCAGCATTCAAATTAAGAAGTGAGGTAATGAGCAGATGAGTAAGTCCTAAGAATCAAGAAAAAAAAAATAATAAAGGTAAAAGTAGAATTGAATAAAATATGATCAAAAGAATTTAGACATGATTCATAACTCCTGAAACTTGCTCTTTCAAAGGATGGATAGGTAAAACAATGGCAGGATGTATAAGAAAAAAAATAATAGAATATTTAAATAAACAAAATGTAGAGTGAGAAATTAAAGATAATTATACACATGGTACATATTTAGGACATTTATGATATCACTTATATGTGGAATCTAAAACACCACACTTGTAGGAACAGAGTAGAATGGTGATTACTAGGGGCTGAGAGGCAGAACTGGAAATGTTCAAAGGGTACAAATTCCTGGTTAGAAGATGAATAAATTCTGAGGAGTTAATGTACAACAATGTGATTATAGTTACCAACACTATATTATACACTTAAAAGTTTCTAAGTGAGTAGATCTTAAATAGTCTCATTGCAGAAAAAAAATGGTAGTTTTGCGAAGTGACAGATGTATTAACTAACACTGCAGCACTGATTATATAGAAATGTGGAAGTATATCAAATCAACACATTGTTTACCTTGAATTTACACACAATGTTTTATGTCAGTTATATCTCAATGGAGCTGACAATAAAAGAATATATTACAAATACTGCTTGAATAAATTTTAAAATCAATAACAATAAGAGATAAGTTTCCCCTTAAGTGGCAAAAAAGACAAAAGCAAGGAAAACTAGAATAGACTAATAACCACTAAAGTAACTGACATGAATTTTCAAAATTTCTCTTATCCTCCAATCCAAGGTAAATTTACACATGAATTCAAACAAGCTGTCAGGGATGAAATAATTTATTTTTTATATACATTATTTCAAAAAATGTTAAAAAGGAAAGTTTGAGCAACTTTAAATTAATCAAATTAATGAATTGTGAAGTTTTCTGGCCAGTTCCACTAATGAACATAGATGTGACCTTCCAAAAGAAAATATTAGCTAAACAAATATAACAGGGCATAACAATTGTATTATAATGTAATAGCATCTGTCCCCAAAATGCCAGGATGATTCAGTCCAGAACAAAATCCATCATCTTGACAGGTATATACAGAGAACTGGATAAATGTCAATAATTAATTCATGCTTACAATAGTTAGAAAGCAAACACTAGAAATTAATTTCCTTGACTTAAAAAAGACTATTAAAAAAACCCTATAAGAGTAGGATTTCCTATTTAATGGAAATCATCAGCCACATTACATTTAATATAGGAAGCGAGACAGTGATTCTCATTTTTTATGCCACCACTCAACCAGTTTCTATAGGCAAGATGATCAAGTCATCCTGCTTTCCCCAGAGCTTTACCAGATTTAACAGTACATCCGGGAAAACTCCTCAATCTCAGGAAACCTGAGCGGTTTGACTGGGCAGCTGTAGTATTAAAAGTAAAGTAGAAACCTTCTTAGGCACAAGCAACCTGGACAGTTGGTAAACCTACTACTGGTCTTCATCAAAGTAATAACATAAGAAAAAGCCCCATGAAATATAAAGATTGGAAAGAAAGAGAACGAATTTTTTTTTAATTTAAGAAGATGTTATTTGTATTAAAAAAAAAAAACAAAAAAAAATTATCAAAGTGTGAAAACCAAGAAAATAAAGCAAAAAAGGCTGGATCTAAAATCAGCAATAAAAATCAGTGGGATTCACCAGTAAAAGAAGTGAAGACTAATCTAGCTTCCCAAGTGACTCAAGTGGTAAAGAATCGGCCTGCAAATACAAGAGATGCAGTTTCAGTCCCTGGGTTGGGAAGATCCCCTGGAGAAGGAGATGGCAACCCACTCCAGTATTCTTGCTTCGGAAAGCCCATGTACACAGGAACCTGGAGGGTTACAGTCCATGGGATCACAAAGAATTAGACACAACCGAGTGTTTGCACACACATAAGAAGACTATACCATTTATAAAAGCAACAAAAATGGTGAACGATCCAGGGAATGTCTAACAAAGTGAATAAACACTGCTATATTTAAAATAGATAACCAACAAGGGCCTAATGTAAAAAAAAAATAAATAAAAGATTTAGGGAGAAAAAGTTACTTTAAAGTATTTAAAATAAGAATTAAATGGTGAAACATGCTGTGTTCATGAAGAGGGTGATTTTTCATTGTAAACAAATACATTTCTTTCAAATCAGTCAGGAAATTCAAAGCAATCCTAATAATTCTAGCACAGTTTTTGGGGAGGGAACACTTGGAAAATTATTTTTAATTATTTTAATTGAGGAGAACAAATTCTTCCAATGTGTAAGATGAGTTTCAACAATAAAGAAATAGACTGGGAAGAAACCACATTTAAACAAATCGATAACTAATAGAAATGTAAATACAAATTTGTAGAGAATTTATGAGGTAACTGAATGCTATTGGAAAATAAGTTGTTTTCCTGTCCTTTACCAATTAAAAAAGAATTTTTTTTTTCGAATGTGATGCTGAGGATTTGTTATTGTTCCATGTACTCAACTATCTAGGTATACTAGCCCTCCTCATATGGACAGTTCTCCTCTCGTGTTCAAAGTGGTATTAAAAGTAACTGGTTTCTGGCTTTCCAATTTATGGCAGTTACCTAAGCAGCCTGTTACTGTAACAGCAGCAAAATTATTGGGTTAAAAATTAGAGAACACACATATTAAATTGGAGAAAATCAATAAAACTGGCAATACCAATTGCTAATGAGGATACAGAGCTACAAGAACTCTATTCATTGCTACTTGGAATGCAAAATGGTCCAGTCACTTTAAAAGACAATGCAGCAGTTTCCTACATAGTAATCCATAGTCCTGTGATGTGATGGAGTTTAAACAACTGTATGCCATAGACATTTGCCTGAGTGACTTGAAAACTTATGTCCACACAGAAATCTTGATGAAAGTGAAAGAGGAGAGTGAAAAAGTTGGCTTAAAGCTCAACATCCAGAAAACGAAGATCATAGCGTCTGGTCCCATCACTTCATGGGAAATAGATAGGGAAACAATGGAAACAGTGTCAGACTTTATCTTTTTGGGCTCCAAAATCACTGCAGATGGTGACTGCAGCCATGAAATTAAAAGACGCTTACTCCTTGGAAGAGAAGTTATGACCAACCTAGATAGCATATTCAAAAGCAGAGACATTACTTTGCCAACAAAGGTCCATCTAATCAAGCTATGGTTTTTCCAGTAGTCATGTATGGATGTGAGAGTTGGACTGTGAAGAAAGCTGAGCCCCGAAGAATTGATGCTTTTGAATTGTGGTGTTGGAGAAGACTCTTGAGAGTCCCTTGGACTTCAAGGAGATCCAACCAGTCCATTCTGAAGGAGATAAGCCCTGGGTGTTCTTTGGAAGGAATGATGCTAAAGCTGAAACTCTAGTACTTTGGCCACCTGATGCGAAGAGTTGACTCATTGGAAAAGACTCTGATGCTGGGAGAAATTGGGGGCAGGAGGGGAAGGGGACAACAGAGGATGAGATGGCTGGATGGCATCACCAACACGATGGACTCCGGGGAATGGTGATGGACAGGGAGGCCTGGTGTGCTGTGTGATTCATGGGGTCGCAAAGGTTGGACATGACTGAGCGACTGAACTGACTGACTGTCTGACACAGAAATCTGCATATGAATGTTTACAGATGCTTTATCCATAATCATCAGAATCATGAGACAGCTAAAATGTCCTTTATAGATAAACAGATAAAAGTGAAGTCGCTCAGTCGTGTCTGCCTCTTTGCAACCCTGTGGACTGTAGCCTACCAGGCTCCTCTGTCCATGGGATTCTCCAGGCAAGGATACTGGAGTGGATTGTCATTTCCTTCTCCAGGGATCTTCCTGACCCAGGGATCAAACCCTGGTCTCCTGGATTGCAGGCAGACGCTTTACCATCTGAGCCACCAGGGAAGCCCAAACAGATAAAAAGATTGTGGTAATTCATACAAAAGAAAAGTATTTGTTAAGAAATCAGTGCACAAGCAATAATAAGATACAAATGAATCTTAAGCACATATTGCTAACTGAAAGAAACCAGTCTGTAAAGGCTACATGTTGTGTGGTTTCGGGTATATGATAATCTGGAAAGGACAAACTATAAAGATGATACAAAAGATCAATGGCTACTACGAGTTTGCTGGGAGGATGGAGGGTTGAATTGAGTGAAGCACAGGATATTTTTTAAGGTGTAAAACTATTATGTATGTTACTATAATAGATACATGATACTAAGCATTTGTCAAAACCCACAGAACTGTACTGCACATTAGGGAACTTAATGTATATACATTTAAAAATTATTTTAGAGGTTGGGAGATCCCATGATAGAATGAAGAGTGTGGCAAAATAGAAAATAGTATAACTATATTTCAAATTATAAAACAATCTGCTGAAGAGGTAAGGAGGAACGGAATTGACCTAAGTAACTTCAGATTTAGTCCAGTCCATAAGATGGAAGGAAAAAGGAGAAGCATGTATATACTGTATTCCAGTTGATAAAGTAGTTTATGGCAAGAATACAGGTTAGCAATTCTGGAGCAGCTCTACATTTATATTTGAAGTAAGACAATTAAGTAAATGGTGAATGGTGGTGGGCAGGCTTTTCACTGTTGGAAAGGGAGTTCGATGGACTTGATGGACGTGAGTCTGAGTGAACTCCGGGAGTTAGTGATGGACAGGGAGGCCTGGCGTGCTGCGATTCATGGGGTGGCAGAGGTGGACACGATTGAGCAACTGAACTGAACTGAAGGCATAAAATAAATTGCTATGAGTCTGTACCAATATAAATCCATGATGGAGAAGAGACACATTATGCATGCAGATGAGTTCCAGATAATTCATGTAGATACTTCCCTTATTGAGGTGGGGCATAACTCTCCACTTAGGTGCGGGCAGTGCTTATGACATTCTTCCAACTAGTGTGACGGAAAGGGAGAAAAGGGTAATTTTGAATGAAGAAACCTAACAAAAATTGACTCAGGCAGTTGAGGAAGTTTAACATCAGCTGGGTGATCAAGTACTAAGTCATGCTGATAGTGTGTACTCTTGATTTGATGAAAATGGCGCTTCTGTGGTCTTAATCCCCCAAACATATAACCTCATTCTAATAATGAAGAAAGCATCATACAAATTCCATTTGAAGAACATTCTACAAAGAAACCGATCAATACTTCTCAAAACTGTCATAGTTATCAGAAACAAGGAAAGGCTAAGAAACTGTCACAGCCAAAAGTGTATTTCAGAGACATGAATTTAATGTGGTATCCTGGATGGAATTCTGAGACAGAAAACTAACATTAAGTAGAAAAACGAAAACAAAAAACTAAGGAAGGCTGGAAAAAGGTAGAAACTTTATTTAGTGATAATATATCAATATTGGTTTAATAATTATAACAAATACCATAGTAATGTAAAATACTAAAGAGAAACTGGTTTGGAGGCTCTCAGTACTATTTGCACAATTTCTTGACAATCTAAAACTATTCTAAAATAAAACATTATTAACATATTAGCTTGGTGGTTTTCTCACCACTTTCCTGAGACGCTTTACTTGCCAGTTTTTGTTCACTGAGTGTAGATCCTGATATCTTTATTCAGAAACTTCTTTTTAAAGTCTTTTCCTTTTTTTATTGACTGTTAGGAGTTTATATTTATTTCAGAATATCAGGGGCATGACCCCCTTAAAGCTTTTGGTAAACTGTTTCGGGGAGGAAAATAAAACTGGGGCCTATGGATGGAAATAAAGGTTCAGTTCAGTTCAGTCGCTCAGTCGTGTCTGACTCTTTGCGACCCCATGAATCGCAGCACGCCAGGCCTCCCTGTCCATCACCAACTCCTGGAGTTCACTCAGACTCACGTCCATCGAGCCCGTGATGCCATCCAGCTATCTCATCCTCTGTCGTCCCCTTCTCCTCCTGCCCCCAATCCCTCCCAGCATCAGAGTCTTTTCCAATGAGTCAACTCTTCGCATCAGGTGGCCAAAGTATTGGAGTTTCAGCTTTAGCATCATTCCTTCCAAAGAAACCCCGGGGTTGATCTCCTTCAGAATGGACTGGTTGGATCTCCTTGCAGTCCAAGGGACTCTCAAGAGTCTTCTCCAACACCACAGTTCAAAAGCATCAATTCTTCGGCACTCAGCCTTCTTCACAGTCCAACTCTCACATCCATACAAGACCACAGGAAAAACCATAGCATTGACTAGACGGACCTTAGTCGGCAAAGGAATGTCTCTGCTTTTGAATATGCTATCTAGGTTGGTCATAACTTTCCTTCCAAGGAATAAGCGTCTTTTAATTTCATGGCTGCAGTCACCATATGCAGTGATTCTGGAGCCCTAAAAATTAAATCTGACACTGTTTCCACTGTTTCCCCATCTATTTCCCATGAAGTGATGGGACCAGATGCCGTGATCTTCGTTTTCTGAATGTTGAGCTTTAGGCCAACTTTTTTCCTCTCCTCTTTCACTTTCATCAAGAGGCTTTTTAGCTCCTCTTCACTTTCTGCCATAAGGGTGGTGTCATCTGCATATCTGAAGTTATTGATATTTCTCCCGGCAATCTTGATTCCAGCTTGTGTTTCTTCCAGTCCAGCTTTTCGCATGATGTACTCTGCATATAAGTTAAATAAGCAAGGTGACAATATACAGCCTTGACGTATTCCTTTTCCTATTTGGAACCAGCCTGTTGTTCCATGTCCAGTTCTAACTGTTGCTTCCTGACCTGCATACAGATTTCTCAAGAGGCAGGTCAGGTGGTCTGGTATTCCCATCTCTTTCAGAATTTTCCACAGTTTATTGTGATCCACACAGTCAAAGGCTTTGGCATAGTCAATAAAGCAGAAATAGATGTTTTTCTGAAACTCTCTTGCTTTTTCGGTGATCCAGCAGATGTTGGCAATTTGATCTCTGGTTCCACTGACTTTTCTAAAACCAGCTTGAACATCAGGGAGTTCATGGTTCACATATTGCTGAAGCCTGGCTTGGAGAATTTTGAGCATTACTTTACTAGCATGTGAGATGAGTGCGACTGTGCGGTAGTTTGAGCATTCTTTGGCATTGCCTTTCTTTGGGATTGGAATGAAAACTGACCTTTTCCAGTCCTGTGGCCACTGTGAGTTTTCCAAATTTGCTGGCATATTGAGTGCAGCACTTTCACAGCATCATCTTTCAGGATTTGAAACAGCTCAATTGGAATTCCATCACCTCCACTAACTTTGTTTGTAGTGATGCCTTCTAAGGCCCACTTGACTTCACATTCCAACATGTCTGGTTCTAGATTAGTGATCACATCATCATGACTATCTGGGTCATGAAGATCTTTTTTGTACAGTTCTTCCATGTATTCTTGCCACCTCTTCTTAATATCTTCTGCTTGTGTTAGGTCCATACCATTTCTGTCCTTTATCGAGCCCATCTGTACATGAAATATTCCCTCGGTATCTCTAATTTTCTTGAAGAGATCTCTAGTCTTTCCCAATCTGTTGTTTTCCTCTATTTCTTTGCAATGATTGCTGAAGAAGGCTTTCTTATCTCTTCTTGCTATTCTTTGGAACTCTGCATTTAGATGCCTATATCTTTCCTTTTCTCCTTTGCTTTTCACCTCTCTTCTCTTCACAGCTATTTGTAAGGCCTCCCCAGACAGCCATTTTGCTTTTTTGCATTTCTTTTCCATGGGGATGGTCTTGATCCTTGTCTCCTGTACAATGTTACGAACCTCTGTTTATAGTTCATCAGACACTCTATCTATCAGATCTAGGCCCTTAAATCTATTTCTCACTTCCACTGTATAATCATAAGGGATTTGATTTAGGTCATACCTGAATGGTCTAGTGGTTTTCCCTACTTTCTTCAATTTAAGTCTGAGTTTGGTAATAAGGAGTTCATGATCTGAGCCACAGTCAGCTCCTGGTCTTGTTTTTGTTGGCTGTATAGAGCTTCTCCATTTTTGGCTGCATAGAATATAATCAATCTGATTTCGGTGTTGACCATCTGGTGATGTCCATGTGTAAAGTCTTCTCCTGTGTTGTTGGAAGAGGGTGTTTGCTATGACCAGTGCATTTTCTTGGCAAAACTCTATTAGTCTTTGCCCTGCTTCATTCTGCATTCCAAGGCCAAATTTGCCTGTTACTCCAGGTGTTTCTTGACTTCCTACTTTTGCATTCCAGTCCCCTATAATGAAAAGGACATCTTTTTTGGGTGTTAGTTCTAAAAGGTCTTGTAGGTCTTCATAAAACCATTCAACCTCAGCTTCTTCAGCATTACTGGTTGGGGCATAGACTTGGATAACTGTGATATTGAATGGTTTGCCTTGGAGACGAACAGAGATCATTCTGTCGTTTTTGAGATTGCATCCAAGTACTGCATTTTGGACTCTTTTGTTGACCATGATGGCTACTCCATTTCTTCTGAGGGATTCCTGCCCACAGTTGTAGATATAATGGTCATCTGAGTTAAATTCACCCATTCCAGTCCATTTTAGTTCGCTGATTCCTAAAATATCGATGTTCACCCTTGCCATCTCTTGTTTGACCACTTCCAATTTGCCTTGATTCATGGACCTAACATTCCAGGTTCCTATGCAATATTGCTCTTTACAGCATCGGACCTTGCTTCTATCACCAGACACATCCACAACTGGGTATTGGTTTTGCTTTGGCTCCATCCCTTCATTCTTTCTGTAGTTATTTCTCCTTTGATCTCCAGTAGCATATTGGGCACCTAATGACCTGGGGAGTTCCTCTTTCGGTATCCTATCATATTGCCTTTTCATACTGTTCGTGGGGTTCTCAAGGCAAGAATACTGAAGTGGCTTGCCATTTCCTTCTCCAGTGGACCACATTCTGTCAGACTTCTCAACCATGACCCGCCCATCTTGGGTTGCCCCACAGGCATGGCTTGGTTTCATTGAGTTAGACAAGGCTGTAGTCCTAGTGTGATTAGATTGACTAGTTTTCTGTGAGTATGGTTTCAGTGTGTCTGCCCTCTGATGCCCTCTTGCAACACCTACCATCTTACTTGGGTTTCTCTTACCTTAGAGGAGCTATCCCACGTTGAAGGTCAGGAACGGTGGCGGTAAGGAGATACCCCTCATCCAAGGTAAGGAGCAGCGGCTGTGCTTTGCTTGAGCAGCTGTGAAGAGATACCCCCATGTCCAAGGAAATAAAGGTAGGCTTTAGTTTTTCAAAAGAAAATACGTACTAGTGATTAGAATGGGATGCAGAAGAAATGGCCTGCCACAGGTTGGCTTATCACATCTGGAAAATTTTTAAACAGAGATCTCAGAGCAGAGATTTGTTATACATGCAGGAGTAGACAAAATACTGAATAAGAAATTTGGAAGTCTTTTTTGCTATGGTATTATGGGTTTCTACTGAATTAACGATCTACATCTGCAACCCAAGCTCACTTTTTATTCACTCATTACAAGAAATATTTGTGAGTCACCTACCAAATGGCTGATACTTCTCCAAGCCCTAGGTACATGGCATTGAAGAAGTAGAATTATGTCCTTCTGTAGTCTACTAACTGCAAAGTTTTTTCTGTTGAAACGATCAGGGATGGTTCCTAGGAGCCCTTTGTAAGTTTCAAAGACCATTATTATTCTCTTCAGAACAGAAGTATCTAAATGGAATAAAATCCTAAGGGTTAATCACTATAAACACCATGAAAAGACTTCAAACATATACTTTACTCCTATTAAAATTCTTTGAGTGGAGGCAGGGGGAATTTGGTTTTGTTGGACAGCATCTTCCTTTGCCTAACCTAGGTCATCATTCTTTCCAGGATAGATATAAGAAACTAAGAACTGCTGTGATGACAAAAATGTGTGTAATTTAAAGTGAAAGGGGTCATTTAAAATTCTCCCCTTCCTTGTGCCTGTAAAGTGTCAGGTAATTTAAGGAAAATCATTCCTTTTTAGTTCTGATTTGAGGCTAATAATTCTCCTTTGCAAATAACCACAGATGTTCTCTTATGAAACTGCTGTATAAAGTTCAAATGAATGCAGGAATTCAAAAGTTTTGCTTAGATGTTAATTTAGAGATCAAAAAGTGGTCTACCCATCGAAAAAAGAGAGGCAGTACTTTATTCAGTGTCTACTATGTACACTTTTTTTGTGATTTAATTTACCACCTGTAACAACCCTTGGAGGCTCAAAGAGTTTAAATTATTCACTCATTTAGACTAGCTAGCTGAAGTGTTAAGTGGAAGAGCTAGGCATCAAGCCCATTTGAGAACCTTAGAGTTCTTTCCCCACAACGAGATTTCTGGATGTTACAAAAAGACATCACTCTGTTTCAAAGCTTGCCTTGGCCTTCTAAGATAGATTTATTTATTATCTACAGCTAGTTCTTGGAACAGCTACCATGTTAATGATATTATACTAGATAATTGGGGCACATTCCTGAATAAAATAGACGTGGTTCTCACAGTGTCAAGCTTACAGCCTTGTGATAGAGTCAAATAGTAAACAAATAAATAATTTAATAAAACTATGTAACAATCAAGTGATAAGGACTTAAGTAAGATGAACAGAGTGTTATGACAGAAATCAACGAGGATGGGAGAAAGTTTCCCTTAAAAGAATTGGTTAAAGTCCCTCTGGGCAATGATATTTAAGCTAGTATTTAAAGATGAGCAATTGTCAGCAATGAAAGGTCATGAAGCAGAGTATTGTAGGGATGTCTGAAGTTCCAAGTATGTTTAACATTTTATTCTGTAATACATTTGGATTTAAATTTTGTAGGAGGTGTGAGGCTTATGCTGATGTCCATTTGTTTCCTATAGATAACCAATTATTCCAGTACCGTTTGCTTAAAAGATTATCTTTTTTTTCCATTGAATTTCTTTTGCACCAAGTCAATTGGACTGATTTCTGGGTGTTTTGTTGAATTTATCTATGTGTATATGTTCCCGAGTGGCTCAGTGGTAAAGAAATTGCCTGCAATGCAGAAAAGGCCGGAGATGCTATAAGTTCAATCCCTGGGTCAGGAAGTTCCCCTGGAGGCAGGCATGGCAACCCGCTCCAGTATTTTTGCCTGGCGAATCCCATGGACAGGGGAGCTCACAGGTTACAGTCCATAGGGTCCTACAGAGTCAGACACAACTAAAGCCACTGAGAAATGTCCTTGCTAATTCAACACAGTCTTGATTATTGTAGCAACATAATAAGCTTTGATATTGGGAAGATTGATTCCTTCCATTTTGTTCTTTTTCAAAATTATTTTAGCTAATCTACTTTCATTGTGGACTTCCCTGGTGGATCAACAGTAAAGTGTCTGCCTGCAATGAGGGAGACCTGGGTCCCATCCCTGGGTGGGGAAGATCCCCTGGAGAAGGGATAGGCTACCACTCCAGTATTCTTGGGCTTCCCTGGTGGCTCAGCTGGTAAAGAATCCACCTGCAATGTGAGAGACTTGGGTTCGATCCCTGGGTTGGGAAGATCCTCTGGAGCTGGGAAAGGCTACCCACTCCAATTCTGGCCTAGAGAATTCCGTGGACTTAGCAGAGTCAGACATGACTGAGTGACTTTCACTTTCATGTTAAATTTGCATTATCAGTTTGAAGGAGATTGATATTTTTGTTATTTGAGTCTTCCAATCTGTGCACACAATATATATCTCCATTGATTTAGATCTTCATTTCTTTCATCAACATTTTGTAATTTTCAGCAAACAAATCCAGTACATTTTTTTGGTTAGATTTTCATCTAAGTGTTTTATTTATTTATTTATTTTTGAGTGATTGTAAATGATGTTGTATTTTAAATTTTGGTTTCGATATGTTCATTGCTAGTATATAGAAATACAATTGTATACAATTTTGTAGGTTTCTTTAATTGGGTCAACCTTGATGAACTCCTTTTTTAGTTCTAGGAATATTTATGTAGACTCTTTGGATTTTCTACACAGGTAGTCAAGTCATTTGTAAATAGGGATTCTGATAGGCATAAATTTTATTTTTCTTGCTTTAATGCATTGACTTGAACTTCCTGCCACTGTGTTTAACAAAGGTAGTGAGAGCAGACTTCCTTGCCTTGTTCACCTTCTTAATGGGAAAACATTCAGTCATTTACCATTAACTATGTTAGCTATAGAAGCTTCACTGGTGGTTCACACAGTAAAGAATCTTCCTGCAATGCAGGAGACCTGGGTTCAGTCCCTGAATCAGGAAGATCCCCTGGAGAAGGGCATGACCACCCATTATAGTATTATTGCCTGAAGAATTCCATGGACAGAGGATTCTGGCAGGCTACAGTCCATGGAGTCTCAAAGAGTTGAACATGACTGAGCAACTAACACACACATACAGGCACACACATAATGTGAACTGTAAGTTTTTTTAGACGTTCTTTATCAACTTGGAGAAGTTTCCTTCTATATTTATTTCTCTGAACGTTTTTTAAAATAAATGAGTATTGAGTTTTGTCAAATGCTTCTTCTGCATTAATTGGTGTGATCATGACTCTTTCATCAACCTTTTATATGATATATTGGGCTTTCCTGGTACTTCAGCTGGTAAAGAATTGGCCTGCAATGTGGGAGACCTGAAGGAGGGCATGGCAACCCATCCAAGTATTCTTGCTTGTAGAATCCCCATGGACAGAGGAGTCCGGTGGGCTACAGTCCATGGGGTTGCAAAGACTGAGTGACTAAGCATAATGGTATATTAAATTTATTAATTTTGCAATATTAAATTAGACTTGCACTCCTTGAATAAATACCAGGTAATCATAGTTTATAATTATTTTTATTCATTGCTAGATATTATTTGCTAATATTTTATTAATTTTTATATCTATATTCTTTTAAAAAGATATTTATTAGAGTATAGTTAATTTACAATATAGTTAGTTTCAGATGTACAGCAAAGTGAATCAGTTGTACTTATACCTCTAAAGTGAAAGTGTTAGTTGCTCAATGATATCCAACTCTTTGTGACCTCATGGACTGTAGCCTGCCAGGCTTCCCTGTCCATGGAATGCTCCAGGAAAGAATACTGGAGTAGGTAGCCATTCATTTCTCTAGGCAAGATTTCTGATCACTGGACTGAACCCAGGTCTCCCACGTTGTAGGCAGATTCTTTACTGTCTGAGCCATGAGAAAAGCCTATATACATACACATACACACATATAAATATACACATATACATATGCATACACATAAACATACATACACATACACATACATACGCATACACATATATACACATACACATATATAATCCACTCTTTTTTAGATTCTTTTCCCATATAGGCCATTGCAAAGTACTGAATAGAAATTGCCAACATCTGCTGGATCATCGAAAAAGCAAGGGAGTTCCAGAAAAACATCTATTTCTGCTTTATTGACTATGCCAAAGCCTTTGACTGTGTGGATCACAATAAACTGGAAAATTTTGAAAGAGATGGGAATACTGGACCACCTGACCTGCCTCTTGAGAAACCTATATGCAGGTCAGGAAGCAACAGTTAGAACTGGACATGGAACAACAGAGTGGGTTCCAAATAGGAAAAGGAGTACGTCAAGTCTGTATATTGTCACCCTGCTTATTTAACTTCTATGCAGAGTACATCATGAGAAACACTGGGCTGGAAGAAGCACAAGCTGGAATCAAGATTGCCGGGAGAAATATCAATAACCTCAGATATGCAGATGACACCACCTTTATGGCAGAAAGTGAAGAGGAACTAAAAAGCCTCTTGATGAAAGTGAAAGAGGAGAGTGAAAAAGTTGGCCTAAAGCTCAACATTCAGAAAACGAAGATCATGGCATCCGGTCCCATCACTTCATGGGAAATAGATGGGGAAACAGGGTCAGACTTTGGTTTTGGGGGCTCCAGAATCACTGCAGATGATGACTGCAGCCATGAAATTAAAAGACACTTACTCCTTGGAAGAAAAGTTATGACCAACCCAGATAGCATATTCAAAAGCAGAGACATTCCTTTGCCGACTAAGGTCCATCTGGTCAAGGCTATGGTTTTTCCAGTGGTCATGTATGGATGTGAGAGTTGGACTGTGAAGAAGGCTGAGCGCCGAAGAATTGATGCTTTTGAACTGTGGTGTTGGAGAAGACTCTTGAGAGTCCCTTGGACTGCAAGGAGATCCAACCAATCCATTCTGAAGGAGATCAGCCCTGGGTATTTTTTGGAAGGAATGATGCTAAAGCTGAAACTCCAGTACTTTGGCCACCTGATGAGAAGAGTTGACTCATTGGAAAAGACTCTGATGCTGGGAGGGATTGGGGGCAGGAGAAGAAGGGGACGACAGAGGATTGAGATGGCTGGATGGCATCACGGACTCGATGGACGTGAGTCTGAGTGAACTCCAGGAGTTGGTGATGGACAGGGAAGCCTGGCGTGCTGTGATTCATGGGGTCACATAGAGTCGGACGTGACTGAGCGACGGAATGACTGAACTCAACTGAACTGATACAGTAGGTCCTTATTAGTTATCTAGTTTATATATTACACTGTGTATATATCAATCCCAATCTTCCAATGTGTCCCTCTGTGCCCCTTTATAGTCTTGTTACCATCAGTTTATTTTCTACATATGTAACTCTATTTCTGTTTTTAAGTAAGTTTATTTGTATCCTATATTTTAGATTTCAGATATCAGCGATATCATATGGTATTTGTTTTTCTCTATCTGACTTGCCTCATTAAATATAACAATCTCTAGATCCATACATGTTGCTGAAAATAGCATTTTCCTTTTTATGGCTGAGTAATATTCCACTGTGTGTGTGTACCACATTTCTTTACCCATTTACTTATCAATGGACATTTAGGTTGCTTCCATGTCCTGGCATTGTAAATAACGCTACAGTGAATCTTTCTAAATTACAGTTTTCCTCATGTATAAGACCTGGAGTGTGATTGCTGAATCATATGGTAGTTCTGTTTTTAGTTTTTTAAGGAATCTCCATACTATTTTTCATAGTGGCTTCACCAATTTACATTCCTACCTACAGTGTAGGACAGTTCACTTTTCTCCACACCCTCTAAGGCAATTATTGTTTGTAGATCTTTTGATGATGGTTCTGACCATTCTGACTAGTGCAAGGTGATACCTCATTATAGTTTTGTTGCATTTCTCTAATAATTACTGTCATCTTCCTTTTCTCTACTTTTCCTGTTTTTATTGCCCTCGATTTCTACTGTTATCTCTATTGTTCCCTTCCTTCTGCTTTCTCTAGGTTTATTTTGTTTTTGTTTTTCTAGGTTCTTGAGGTAAAAACTTAGACTATTGATTTAAGACTTTCTCTCCTTTTTAATGTATGAATTTAATGCCACAGATTTCAATCTCAACACTAATTTTATGTTGTATGAATTTTGATGTATTTTAATTTTCATTCTCTTCAGCGTATTTTTGATTTCCCTTGAGACTTCCTCATTGGCCCATGGATTATTTTGAATTGTTTTATTTAGGTTTCAAATGTTTGGAAATTTTATCTTTCTCCTTTTATTAATTGGATTTTATAATTTGATTCTATTGTGGTCAGCAAACAGTGTATGATTTCAGTTCATGTAAATCTATCTGTTGAGGGTTAATTTATTGCCCAAGATATGCCCTATCTTGACATTTGTTCTATGGTGATTTGAAAATAATGTATATTCTTTTTTTTGTTGGGTGATGGAAGTCACTCAGTCATGTCTGACTGTTTGTGACCCCATGGACTGTAACCGACCAGGCTTTTCTGTCCATGGAGTTCTCCAGGCAAGAATGTTGGAGTGGGTTGCCATTCTCTTCCCCAGGGGATCTTGCTGACCCAGGAAGGGATTGAACCCATGTCTCTTATGTCTCCTGCATTAGCAAGCAGGTTCTTTACCATAAGAACCACCTGGAAAGCCCAAAGTCTATCTAACATGATACTAATACAGGAAATCTTGCTTTGATTTTTGCATGTCTTTTTTTTTTTTTTACATTTGGCCTTCATATGCATTTATATTATATTGAGTTCTTTGGATACTACAGTATATAGCTTGTTCATGTTTGAAAATATCCTCTGTTAATTCTGTCATTTAGTTTTCGTGTTTAGACCATTTGAATTTATTGTAATTATTGATGTCTTAGTAAGCTTGCCACTTTTTTTTTCTCCTTTTTGTTTGTGTTTCTCTTTCTTTGTTTTTTAAGGGTTACTTGAAACAGATTTTAGAGTTGTCTCGATTTGCGTATAGTATTTTTGAGTATCTCTTTGTATAACTTTAATGGATACTCTAGGTATCATATACACATAATTTATCACAGGCAAGATCACTCAGTCCCATTACTTCATGGCAAATAGGTGGGTAAACAGTGAAAATTGGTGGATTTCATTTTCATGGGTTCCAGAATCGCTGTACATGGTGACTGCCACCACGAAATTAAAAGATCCTACAGGTGGCAAGAATACACGGAAGAACTGTACAAAAAAGATCTTCACGACCCAGATAATCATGATGATGTGATCACTAATCTAGAGCCATCTTGGAATGTGAAGTCAAGTGGGCCTTAGAAAGCATCACTACGAACAAAGCTAGTGGAGGTGATGGCATTCCAGTTGACCTGTTTCAAATCCTGAAAGATGATGCTGTGAAAGTGCTGCACTCAATATGCCAGCAAATTTGGAAAACTCACAGTGGCCACAGGACTGGAAAAGGTCAGTTTTCATTCCAATCCCAAAGAAAGGCAATGCCAAAGAATGCTCAAACTACTGCACAATCACACTCATCTCACATGCTAGTAAAGTAATGCTCAAAATTCTCCAAGCCAGGCTTCAGCAGTACGTGAACCGTGAAATCCCTGATGTTCAAGCTGGTTTTAGAAAAGGCAGAGGAACCAGCGATCCAATTGCCAACATCCGCTGGATCATGGAAAAGCAAGAGAGTTCCAGAAAAACATCTATTTCTGCTTTATTTACTATGCCAAAGCTTTTGACTGTGTGGATCACAATAAACTGTGGAAAATTCTGAAAGAGATGGGAATACAAGACCACCTGACCTGCCTCTTGAGAAATCTGTATGCAGGTCAGGAAGCAACAGTTAGAACTGGACATGGAACAACAGACTGGTTCCAAATAGGAAAAGGAGTATATCAAGGCTGTATATTGTCACCCTGCTTATTTAACTTAGATGCAGAGTACATCATGCGAAACGCTGGACTGGAAGAAACACAAGCTGGAATCAAGATTGCTGGGAGAAATATCAATAACCTCAGATATGCAGATGACACCACCCTTATGGCAGAAAGTGAAGAGGAGCTAAAAAGCGTCTTGATGAAAGTGAAAGAGGAGAGCGAAAAAGTTGGTTTAAAGCTCAACATTCAGAAAATGAGGATCATGGCATCCGTCCCATCACTTCATGGGAAATAGATGGGGAAAGGGTGGAAACAGTGTCAGACTTTATATTTTTGGGCTCCAAAATCACTGCAGATGGTGACTGCAGCCATGAAATTAAAAGACACTTACTCCTTGGAAGAAAAGTTATGACCAACCCAGATAGCATATTCAAAAGCAGAGACATTACCTTGCCGACTAAGGTCCGTCTAGTCAAGACTGTGGTTTTTCCAGTGGTCATGTATGGATGTGAGAGTTGGACGGTGAAGAAGGCTGAGCACTGAAGAATTGATGCTCTTGAACTGTGGTGTTGGAGAAGACTCTTGAGAGTCCCTTGGACTACAAGGAGATCCAACCAGTCCATTCTGTAGGAGATCAACCCCGGGATTTCTTTGGAAGGAATGATGCTAAAGCTGAAACTCCAGTACTTTGGCCACCTGATGCGAAGAGTTGACTCATTGGAAAAGACTCTGATGCTGGGAGGGATTGGGGGCAGGAGGAGAAGGGGACAACAGAGGATGAGATGGCTGGATGGCATCACGGACTCGATGGACGTGAGTCTGAGTGAACTCCGGGAGATGGTGATGAACAGGGAGGTCTGGCGTGCTGCCTCCAGTTGTCATTTACAGATGTGAAATTTGGACCATAAAGAAGGCTAAGTACTGAAGAACTGATGCTTTCGAACTGTGGTGCTGGAGAAGACTCTTTAGAGTCCCTTGGAGAGCAAGGAGATCAAACCAGTTAATCCTAAAGGAAATCAGTCCTGACTATTGAAGGGACTAATGTGGAAGCTGATGCTCCAATACTTTGGCCACCTGATGGGAAAAGAGGACTCATTGGAAAAGACCCTGACAGCTGGGATAGACTGAGAACAGGAGGAGAAGGGGGCAACAGAGCACAAGATAGTTGAATGGCATCACTGACTGAATGGACCTGAGTTTGAGCAAATTCAGGAGATAAATGAAGGACAGGGAAGCATGGCGTGCTGCAGTCCATGAGGTTGCAAAGAGTTGTACATGACTTAGCGACTGAACAATTGGTGTGATCCTTGAAATAGTTTGAGTTGAGTATAGAATCTTACCTCTTTTTATGTAATTTTAGTCTATCCTTTATAATGTCTTAAATAATTCCTCTACATATATTTGGAACTGCATTAGTGTTATAGTTTTGCTTCAAAGAACAGATATAAATAAGTCAAAAAATGAGGAAAGTCTATTGTATTTACCCATATATTTGTTTACTATTATTCTGCACTTTCTTCTTCTTTTTTGATTTTCTGAGGTTTATTCTCTAATACTTTCTTTTCTGTTTAGAGAATTTCTTTAATCATTCTATTATGGTAGGCCTGATGCCAACAAATTCTCTTAATTTTCCTTAATTTGAGAATGGTTTGATTTCCTCTTTATTCTCAAATTATAGTTTTTCTGGATATAGGGTTCTGGTTTAACAGTATTACATTTCATTACTGAAAAAATGCTATGCCACTTCCTTCTGGCCTCTGTTATTTCTGTTGAAAAATCTGCCATCATTCAAATTTCTTTTTTCTTATAGGTAAAGTTTCATTTCTTTCTTGCTGCTTTCAAATCTTTTTCAGTGTCTTTAGCTTTTCAGATTTTGATTTTGATGTGTCTTGATATGATTCATTTGAGTTTGTACTGGTTAGAATTTTCTTAACTTCTTAAACCTGTAGGTTAATTCCAAATTTGGAATGTTTCAGCCATTACTTTTTCAAGTATTTTTACAGTCCTGCTCTTTTTCTTTTCTCTTTCTGTGACTTTGGTGACACAAATGTTATATATTTTGTCATGGTCCCCCAAAGCCCTGAAGGTCTGTTTATTTTCTCTCTATTGTTCAGATTGGATTATTTATTGTTTTATCTTCAAGTTCACTGATTTTTTTCCTCTGTCATTCTTGTCTGCTACTAAACTCACCCACTGAGTTTTTTGATCATTGTATTCAGTTTTAACATTTTGATTTGGTTCTTCTATATATTCTGTATTTAAACTGAGAGTACTTTTTTACTTGCTGATAATATTCACAATTGCTCATTGAAGCATTTCTTTCTATGACTGCTTTAAAATATTTGTGAATTCTAACCTCTCTGACTTTTTGGGGTTGGCATGTATTATCTTTTTTCATTCAGTTAGAGTCTTATTAGTTCTTGGGATAATTAGTGACTTTGAACTGAAACCTGGCCTTTTTGAATATTATGAGACTCTGGATCTTACTTAAGGTTCTATCTTAGGTAGTTTTGTTGTACACTGCTTTAAGAAGCAAAGGGTAGGGGGGATCTCCTTAATTAATCTCAGGTGGTGGTAGAATTCCAGGTTCCTATTGACATACCTCAAGGTGAGGACTCCTCATGACTATGGGGTAGGGTGGAAGTTCTGTCTCTCCATTAAGCCTCCCTTGATGTCTCTTTGGGTTGGAGGGTCTGGAATGCCTTTTTACTAATTCCCATGTGGCCTCTCTTAACACCATAGTGGGGATAACTTCATGGCTGGGTTGTGATAAAAATCCTGAGTGTTCACTAGGTCTCTTTAGATAATCCGCTCCACCCTTACCCAGTGAAGAGAGAGAGGAACGCTTTATTACTGTGGGGTGGGGATGGAAGTCCAAACTTCCCACTGATGCTATAGTGGGGCTTTTGTAACCACCCAACAGGTCCATATATAAAAATGAAATTTGATCCATACATACCTCACATCATATCCTAAAATTAACTCAAAATGGATCAAAGGTTTAAATGTAAAAACTAACATTATAAGATTTCTGGAAGAGAACAGAATCAATTTTTATAGCACTTATCACTATGTAAAATTACCTTATTATCTATTTGCATATTTCCTTGTGTGTTAGTTGCTTAGCCGTGTCCAACTCCTTGTGACCCCATGGGCCGTAGCCCACCAGGCTCCTGTGTCCATCGAATTCTCCAGGAAAGAATACTAGACTGGGTTGCCATTTCCTTCTCCAGGAGATCTTTCTGACCCAGGGATTGAACCCAGGTCATCTGCATTGCAGGCAGATTTTTTGCTGTCTGAACCACTAGGGAACATGTATACTTCCTTACGTATTAATTTTTTACTTATTATTGAATGTCTCCTCCCTGGTGACATGTATATTCTGTCTATATATATAGATCCAATAAAATATCTCAAGAAGGAAACTTATAATAAATATATCTTTAGTGAATGAATGGAAAACAGACCAAAGTATGCAGTCTCCTAAGAAGCAATGATGTGAACAAATGTAGCAAACTGGAAGCGACCTGATGGGGATTGACAAAAAGGCATTCTTAGTCAGTATTTTCATTTAAAATTAATTGCTCAAAACTTAGTGGCTCTCTTAAACTGACTTTAATCATATGTGTAGAAAATGTGCAAGTAACAAATCAAATGCCCCAGTGTTGATGGCTCTCAAATCACCCAATATTCAATGTTTAGCTTTAAAAATACTTTACAGTGTCCAGAGTTTTAGTACTCAATCAATTTTTTGGATTCTTGGTTTTCTATTCTTTTCTATCAAACTGGCTGTATTCTCATTCAACCATGTTTATTTTTACTTCAGATCAGTTTGACCAACCAATCAGTTTAACACATACTGGTGTTTAAATGCATGGTATATGTATATTTGTATATGTTCTCTTATTAGAAAACTTTGTCCTATGCAGCTGCGGCAGAATTTCTAACTATGTAAGACAACATTAATTTCAATAGGGTAAATGACTTTCTTCTTATTAATGTTAATTGTACAGTAATATTTTTTCTACTATAATAGTATCATGATACTATAATAGTATCTCTCGCTAAACTACTATATTTAATTAGAAGTAATTACTTTTCTCTTTTTTGTCTCTTACTTCCCTCTTCATACCTTACAGTCAGTTTAGGATAAAAGATATCACAATAAAATCCTTTTCTCTCATACAACTACTCTTCTTACTGAGGCCAGAAAATGACTGAGTATACAGGGACTCAATAAGCAGAAAGGAGCTATTTTGTGATATTTTCCTCCTATTCTTAATGATTAATAGAACATTTCTTTGAAGAAAACATATGAACTTATAGTATTTTAGAAGTATAATAGAAAAAATCTTTTAAATTATATTATTGTCTCTACAACTATGTTTCATGCTTGCCAATGCAAGAAATTTGAGACACAGATTCAATCCCTGAGTCAGGAAGATCTCCTGGGGGAGGGCATGGCAACCCACTCAGTATTCTTGTCTGGAGAATTCCATGGACAGAGGAGCCTGGCAGGCTACAGTCCATGCGGTCTCAATGAGTTGGACATGACTTAAGTGACTTAGCATGCATGTACGTGTTTTATGTTATATACACTGTACATACAGTGTCCATACATTTTTGCATTCAATACAACAATTTGTACAAGAATTATCCTCATTTTACAGATAAGAATATTGAAGCTCAGAGGGGTTAAGTAACTTGCCCAAGGTTGTACTGTGGATGTAGCATTTGACCCTTATTTCCCTTGTTGCAAATTCCATAGTTTTAATCATCACATTTTACCACTTCACCAGTCCCTATACTTTTTCTTAAAAATATAGAGAAACTAATTCATGGAGATAGAGGCTGAGTTATCCAAGGCCACAGGAACATTTCTTTCATTCATTTACTTAATCAATGTTTAATGCAAACACTGTTTTCAGTGAGTGGTGTTAATCACTAAAATGTATGTAGGCAAAGCAGAATAAATTATAGTCTTGTTCTCCCTGTCTGAACACTAATTTATAATTTTATTGGGGGAGGTGGATACATACAAAATTAGGGAAAGAAAATGAATAAAGTGGGAGGAGTGGAGAAATTCTGGATGTGGGTTGAATACAGCAGTAACCCAAATTTTAAAGTGAGAAAAGCGGCTATTGTGTGTTTCATGATTTAATTCCCATCACAATGGTGTCACTGTGTCTGTTTGAAAAGCCACTCAGGTTGAGGTCAGCTAAGCCTACAGACCAAGGGGTTTGCTCTTATTTCCTCTGTTCTTAGTTGCCCAGTTGGCTGTAAAAGCAAAATAGTGGGGGGTGGGGTGGTTAATTTCAAGACTAGCTCTCAGACCCAGATGCCTGACAATTAGTTTTGCACTTTTTCCAAT
Organism: Ovis canadensis; assembly: GCF_042477335.2. Classification (NCBI taxonomy): domain Eukaryota; kingdom Metazoa; phylum Chordata; class Mammalia; order Artiodactyla; family Bovidae; genus Ovis; species Ovis canadensis. The sequence continues at coordinate 54,354,811 of NC_091250.1, forward strand.
ATGTCTCCTTGTTGCAATAAACAGGACTGAAGACATTAGTTAGCAGGCAACTCCTACCTCTGTAAGAGCTTGAGAAAGCCTTAGACATATCCTCCAATCATGCTAAAGAAAATCTACAAAATTGTTGATCATTTAAAGGCATAGAAAAATACCTTTGTTGGTAGCAAATTAATAAAGAGAGATTTCTTTTGGAGGGATACTGGTGACCACACCAATCTCTACTAACTGTTGCTGGGCAAAACTGTTTCATCTTTCTGAATTCAGACTATTTTAACTGAGAGAATAAATATTTTAGGTGTAATAGCAAAAGAGAGGACACAGTTTTGAAGGGAGTTTTTTTTTTTAATTAGTTTATCCATCAAATCCATTTTCCAAACTTCAGATGTTTTGCTTTATATGTGTTCCTTTGTGCAGCTATACTTGTTCCTGTACAAGTATTAAAACAGCTCAAATTTTAATTATTTTAAGAGTTACTTCTTCTGACTCCAAATCTCATGTTCTGCCCACTTTACTGCATTGTCTCGTCTCATAACCAAGTAGGAGTTCTACCCACTTTTCACATTCCATCTTTGTGGGTCTACTGAAGGCAAAAAGATTTTTGTTGGAGCATAACTCTCTCCAGTGCCACTCATTTGTGGTACTATCTGCCATAGCCGAAAAAGACTTTCCCAGCAAAAATTGGTAAGAAAGTGTTTGAAAAGTCAACCTTATGAATAATTCCTTTTTTTTCCTTTGCTGCTGGGGCTTGTGGCATTTCTGTGCAAAGTGTCAGTGGGTGACCTTACTTCTATTTCCTGCAAATTTATCTTGTCTACAATATTTTGATCCTTTTAGCCTGAATAGAAAAATATCTTCATAGCAAAACACTATTACATTAGTGGCTTATTTGATTTCAGGTTCCTGTGAAGGTTTTTTACCTCTGTATTGATGGAGGCCCCTGTGAACTTCTTATTCCTAGTTGGTATTTATGGGCAATTTTATAATCCATGGTTTGCATAGAAAGTAGGTGATCTAGACAAAATATTAAAAAAAAATCTTTTTAAAGTTAATGGCTTCCATAACTTTCTAAGTTTTTTAACAGAAAAAAATATTTATAGAGACGTAATCAAAACTTAACACTGGAAGGCTTAAGGTAACTGTCAACCAACCATGTTTCCAGGCAGAACGTCCTTTGAAAGTTAGCCTAAAAAAAAAAAAAAAAGAAAGAAAATTAGCCTGGATAACAGTGAAATTTGAGTGCCAGCTCACCCATATACCAGCTGTGTGACCTTGAGCAAATCATTTCACCTCTTTGAGCCTAGGGGAAATTTGAGATAGAAGTACTTGCCTGACCAATCTCATGGAGTAGCTGAGAGATTCAGATGAAGTAACAAATGGGAAAATGCCTAACTGACTATAAATTGCTTTGAAAATAAAGAAGGCAAGATTAAGAATAAAATTTAAATACAAATATACCAGATGTATCAACATGAGACCTGAATAGAAGAGGTAAGTTGTGCTAATAATGATGATGATTTCATCAGAATAATAATATTGAGGTTGCATGTTATGAAGGCAATAGCAAAATGTCTTTGTTTGTTTTTACTACTGTTCCTTGTCAAATGAGTTCTTTTAAAAGTTACATTTTCCAATCCAGCAGAAGAGAGACAGATGTAAAGAACAGACTCTTGGACTCTGTGGGAGAAGATTAGGGTGGGACAATTTGAGAGATTAGCATTGGGACATATACATTACCATATGTAAAATAGATGACCAGTGCAAGTTCTATGAATGAAGCAGGGCACTCAAAGCCTGTGCTCTGGGACAACCCAGAGGGATGGGATAGGAAGGGAGGTGTGGGGGAAGTGGGGTTCAGGATGGGGGGACACATGTACACCCGTGGCTTATTCATGTTGAGTATGGCAAAAACCGTCATGATGTGTCAAGTAATTATCCTCCAATTAAAATAAGTAAATTAATTTAAAAATTTAAAAGTGACATTTTCTTTTGTATATGAATGACTTTTTACCTCTCCTGACTCAAACCTTGGTTGTTCCTGAAGATGTGGAGGGATGAAGACAAGCATGATTTTGAGACTGAAGCAGAGGCAGAGAGAGAAGTTGGAACAAGTAACTGGGGAAGAGAGTGGACCCAGGCTTCAGTGTTTTCATTATAACCAAACAAACATAAATGACATCTCTCAAATGAATTTAAACATTAACAGAAAAGACAGGTGTTTCAATTTGATAAGCAACAGAACAGGTAAGTTAATTATTAGCCTGAGAAAACCTTTTAGTATTTTGAGCTATACTAACCTCCAACAACTGATTTATAGGCAGCTTAACTGCTCCCCCTCAAATTACAATGATAATTTAAAAATATATGTAAACTTTCAAAGCACTGTTACATGTTCACTTGCCTGTTTTTCACCACTGTAAGGTGGGCAAGGCAAGCAGGATCTGGGCAGAGACTTGCTTGAAGTTACATGAAGACAGATATCCTATGGTGTTTCTGAAGAAAAGACATGTATTGGATTCTAGATTCAAGAAAAGTATAAGGATAGCATATATCTAAATATTTTTACTTGGCTTAAATTTGCTTCTCAGAAATGGAAATTCTAAGTTATAAAAATCACCACAGCAATGAAATTTTGCAAACACTATAAATAGAAAACTCAAAAAGTTTTATTACCAAATCCATTGACATGAAATTTCAATTATACATAGATTTACTAAAATTTCAGTGTAGATATTTGCTTCCTCAAAATGAATCTTCCCTCTCTTTCCCACCTATTTTCAGTTCAGTTCGGTTCAGTCACTCAGTCGTGTCCAACTGTTTGTGACCTGATGAATCGCAGCACGCCAGGCCTCCCTGTCCATCACCAACTCCGGGAGTTCACTCAAACTCACGTGCATTGAGTCGGTGATGCCATCCAGCCATCTCATCCTCTGTCATCCCTTCCTTTTCCTGCCCCCAATCCCTCCCAGCATCAGAGTCTTTTCCAATGAGTCAACTCTTTGCATGAGGTGGCCAAAGTACTGGAGTTTCAGCTTCAGCATCAGTCCTTCCAAAGAACACCCAGGGCTGATCTCCCTTAGAATGGACTGGTTGGATCTCCTTGCAGTCCAAGGGCCTCTCAAGAGTCTTCTCCAACACCACAGTTCAAAAGCATCATTTCTTCAGTGCTCAGCTTTCCTCACAGTCCAACTCTCACATCCATATATGACCACTGGAAAAACTATAGCCTTGACTAGACAGACCTTTGTTGGCAAAGTAATGTCTCTGGTTTTCAATATGCTATCTAGGTTGGTCATAACTTTCCTTCCAAGGAGTAAGCGTCTTTTAATTTCATGGCTGCAGTCACCATATGCAGTGATTTTGGAGCTCAGAAAAATAAAGTCTGACACTGTTTCCACTGTTTCCCCATCTATTTCCCATGAAGTGATGGGACCAGATGCCATGATCCTCATTTTCTGAATGTTGAGCTTTAAGCCAACTTTTTCACTCTCATTGCGCTCTTTCACTTTCATCAAGAGGCTTTTTAGTTCCTCTTCACTTTCTGCCATAAGGGTGATGTCATCTGCATATCTGAGGTTATTGATATCTCTCCCGGCAATCTTGATTCCAGCTTGTGCTTCTTCCAGTCAAGCGTTTCTCATGATGTTCTCTGCATATAAGTTAAATAAGCAGGGTGACACTATACAGCCTTGACATACTCCTTTTCCTATTTGGAACCAGCATGTTGTTCTATGGCCAGTTCTAACTGTTGCTTCCTGACCTGCATACAGGTTTCTCAAGAGGCAGGTCAGGTGGTCTGGGATGCCCATCTCTTGAAAAATTTTCCACAGTTTAATGTGATCCACACAGTCAAAAGCTTTGGTGTGGTCAATAAAGCAGAAATAGATGTTTTTCTGGAACTCTCTTACGTTTTCCATGATCCAGCAGATATTGGCAATTTGATCTCTTATTCCTCTGCCTTTTATAAAACCAGCTTGAACATCTAACTATTTAGAATCTAGCTTAATTCAACATTCAAACATACTTATTGAGCACCTGTTCTACCTTAGGGGACATACTGGTTTTAGTTTCCTAGATTTTGACAGAAGACTCTACATTGGTACTGTCCAGCACAATTTTTTATGATGATAACAGTTCATTTTTCTATAGGTCTGTGCTGTCCAATATGGTAGCCACTAGCCGAAGAATTGATGCTTTTGAACTGTGGTATTGGAGAAGACTCTTGAGAGTCCCTTGGACTGCAAGGAGATCCAACCAGTCCATTCTGAAGGAGATCAACCCTGGGATTTCTTTGGAAGGACTGATGCTAAAGCTGAAACTCTAGTACTCTGGCCACCTGATGCGAAGAGTTGACTCATTGGAAAAGACTCTGATGCTGGGAGGGATTGGGGGCAGGAGGAGAAGGGGACGACCGAGGATGAGATGGCTGGATGGCATCACTGACTCGATGCGCGTGAGTCTGAGTGAACTCCAGGAGTTGGTGATGGACAGGGAGGCCTGGCATGCTGTGATTCATGGGGTTGCAAAGAGTCGGACACGACTGAGAGACTGAACTGTAGTGAACTGAGACATATAGGGCTTCCCTGGTGGCTCAGGTGGTAAAGAGGTTGCCTGCAGTACAGGAGACTCAGATTCAATCCCTAGGTCAGGAAGTTTCCCCTGGAGAAGGAAACAGCAACTCTCCCCAGTATTCTTGCCTGGAAAACCCATGGACAGAGGAGCCTGGCAGGCTACAATCCATGGGGTCACAGAGTTTGACTCGACTAAGCGACTTCATTCACTTTAGATGTATACAGCTATTGGGTATTTGACAACTACAGTCAGGAGTAAGGAACTGAATTTTAAATTTTAAAAATTTTAGTTAATTTAAATTTAGATTAAACGGTCACATGCGGCTAGTGATACCATAGTGGGCTCTGTAGCTTTAGATTAGACTCATAAAGACTGTTTTCTATGGAAAGCCTTGGAGAGATTTCATTTTTAGATACATTTTATATGGAAGAGAAGGCACTGAAAAACATTTTTTCTCATCCTTTTGCTCACCACTTCCCTTCCCTGTGTCTATTTATAACACCGTATACTTTACAGTTTCTTTATTTGTTGTGTTTGCTGTCTGTCTCTCCAGCCTGGAGAATTAGCTTCAAGATGGTAGATATTTTTGATATTTTGGTTTATACCTACAAAAGAGACCAGATACATAGCAGGGACTTAAACATTTGTTGATTGAGGAAAGAGTGTATTCTACCTCTGAGTTTTCAGAAAATCTATGATAATGTTTATAAATTTAAAGTATAAATTTAAGTTACAAAGTTGAGTATTTGTTTATAGTTCAGAAAAAAATATATGAGGAAAATCCAAAAGCAACGTGCTCTACGCCTGGTTCTGGTCTCAATCCAATGTAGAGATTTACCTGAAATTATTTAATCAGTTCCCCATTTTAGAGTTATTTTGATTATTTACAAATTTCAAGGTTACTTTAATTCTTAAAGGTGTGTTTTAATTCTGTGACATCCTTGAGATCAGTGGTCTTGTCCTGTTTATTCGTTTTATCCAGTATCATAGGTATTAAAATACTCTTTTGACAGATGAGAAAACGGAAGCTCTGAGGAATTAAGGAATTTGCCAATAGCCATATGGTTGGGAAATAAATGAACTGAACACTAAACCCAAGTATGACTGAAAATTCTGTTACTTCAGTTACATCTGCTTTCAATGGATGAGAATAAAATATTTTTCTCTCTAACTCCCTCTGTCTTTTCAATGTGATTTTTAATACTGTTTCAACACCAAGGCTACCCGGGTTTCTGAGGCCAGGCTTAATTTCCAGGGTTGTTCACTGTGAGCAGAGGTAGGGTTTGAAAGAGCGCTGGGTTCAGGGAGCAGTGAATTACTCCTTGTATATGGGTTATACAGGGAGCAAGGGGAACTCAACCTGTAGCTGTTGGTAGGACATGCAGAAGTCTCTGGAAGATTATGCTTACTGTGTTTGTAAGCTGAACTCCTGAAAGAAGGACACTCATGGACCATTAGTTTACGTATGGAGTTCTAATGAGGAATCCTATTAGGCAGGGCTCCTAATTGCTGTGCTTTTGAGACTCAAATCATCAGAGTATAGAAAGTGTTATTTCATTCACATACACTTATACAAACTCTGAGGCCTTGGACATGAATGCTTTTATTACATACTGTTTTAATAAATAGTCCTTCTTATAAGACTACCATTTATATATGTTGGGTTGGATTGTTTTTAATTAATATTTATTTTGGGCTTCCCTGGTGGCTCAGATGGTAAAGCATCTGCCTGCAACGCGGGCGACCCGGTTTCGATTCCTGGGTCGGGAAGATCCCCTGGAGAAGGAAATGGCTTCCTCCAGCACTCTTGCCTGGAAAATCCCATGGACGGAGGAGCCTGATAGGCTACACTCCATGGGGTTGGAAAGAGTCAGACATGACTGAGCGACTTCACTTTATTTTACTAACCACAAATTTTTAAAATATATTTAATTATTCTTATAAATGGTATATTAATGGAAGACTCAACTTTTTAGCCAAGTAGACTGGTCGAGTTACTTAATGCCTCTGAGTCTTAGGTTGCTCCAGTGGAAAATGGAGATACTATCACTAAAATCTGGCGATGAGTAAATGAGAAAGCAAACACACGTAAATGCTGACACACAAAAGACACTCAATAGTACCATTATTAGTGCTATTTTAGTAGAAGCCCACTTGTGATATCAGGACTAGAAGGAGATGGCTTCTTGGCTTATTATATTCATTCATTATTTATCCTTTCCACATATACTTATTGAATATTTTCTGTGTGCTAAATCCATTTAGCTTGTTCTCTGTGAGGAGCCATGTATTAGTTTTCAATGGCTACTGTAACAAATTACCACAGCCTCATTAGCTTAAAATAACTTATTATTAGCCTATGATCTCTAAGTCATAAGTGTAACATGGGGATCCCTGGGCTAAAGTCAGGGTGCCAGCAAGACCACGTTCCTTTCTTGTTGTTCCGTTATTAGACATTACCATGTCTTTTCCCTCGTCCAGAGGCTACTCCTACTCCTTGGTGCATGGTCTACTTCCATCTTTCAAGCCAGCAATGTTGCATCTCTCTGACTGTTCTTCCATTGCTGCATCTCTGATAAAATGATACGTTCTTCTAAGGGCTTATGTGATCAAGTCCATTTTTCCACGTAAGGCAACACATAGCCACAGCTTCCAGGTATTGGGATGCGGACCTGTTTGTTGTTGCTGTTGTTCAGTTGCTAAGTTGTGTGCGACTCTCTTTGTGATCCCACAGACTGTAGCCCGCCAGGCTCCTCTGTCCATGGGATTTCCCAGGCAAGAATACTGGAGTGGGTGCCATTCCCTTCTCCAGGGGCTCTTCCCGACCCAGGGACCGCACATCTCCTGCACTGGCAAGCAGTCTCTGTACTGCTGAGCCACCAGGGAAGCGTGTGTGGGCCTCTTTGAGGAGTGTTATTCTGCTGCCACAGGACACACATTATAAATCAAACAACATGAGTGAATAAATGTGGATATGGACAGTGCTTTATTGATGAAAGTTAAGGACTGAAGTGAAGCAAACTAAAGGTTATAGGGAGTTCCAGTGAAGGGAAGGGGTTTCCAGTTTGTATGAAGTAGTCAGGTAAAGTCTTTACTGATAAGGTGATATTTGGGCAGAGATTTGAATTTGTTTAAAGCAGAAAATTTTAAACAAATAAACCTACATTTTAAGCATTTTTATTAAATGTATGATGCATAAGCAACATCTATTCACTAAACTTCTGATAAAGAGCCAAGCCAGATGGGATATTAGTCAAGCATCATCTGAGTTTTCCCATCTCTTTTATGTGGATCAAGGACCTAAAGACAGTGATTAAAACAATTTGAATTTATAATCTTATGAATTTTGACAATTTCTCCCCACTCTTTTATAGTTATATTAATAGCAATTTTTTTAACTTGCCTCTTTTCACTTCATACTTCTTTATTTTATATAAGTATACTAGTAAATTATGTAATTACAGTAAGTTACAGCTGTAAATTGGAAATAAGTACAATTGACTTCTGATAAGCATACCATTCAAATGATGGGAAAAGTATTAATATATAGATATAGTGAAGAGTAGGGGTACCATAGATGATAATTAAGGCACTATCTAATGCCTTAATTAAGTGACCATCTTTCAAGAAAGCTCCTATGATTTTACTAATTTGAATTCAGTCAATCATAATATTCTACAATGTCATAATTTTAAAATTATGGTGAGACTGTTTAGTAAGTACTAGAGGTACATGTTTTATAGTGTAAAGCTAGATGAAGCCACAGAATTAGATTCTTTCAATACTTACTCCAAGAGGCAGTCTATTGATGGGATTGAGATGATGCTCAGTGAGATGATATCTTAGATTAATATTCTAGCTCTCATGCTGAATCACTGAGCTCTGTGCAAGTTACTCTCTTTTCCTCAGTTTTCTTATCTTGAAATTGGGAATAACTGTAGAATTTATAGGGTTGTAATAAATCTCAAATAGGTTAATTCCTATAAAGAGCTTAGTAAAGTACATGACAAACAGTAGTCCAGCACTAAGTGTTACCTATTCTTATTAATTAAATCAGCATTAAAAATATTGGGTGTCTGGAACTCTGAAAAATACTGTGTATATGGAGACCAAACAAAAAGGTCTGTTTCCTTAGTTCAGTTATAGTCGAGGGCTGTGTTTGTAGTTGTGATCTTGTGGATATTACGGAGCATGGGAATCCTCTGAGATGTTCTGGGAAAATGCAGACATTATCCACTTGAGAGTACCAGTTCCAAAGGGGCAGAGGAGAGTATAAGAAACATTATTTCTGCCAAGCATTTCAGGGGATAAGAGGGCTACTCCTGGGAAACACCAAGCTAAGTATCCCATCCATAGATTAACGTTGAACTCGTTAACATCATGCTTATCTAAAATGTTTTTATTTTGTATTGGGGCATAGTTGATTAACAATGTTGTGCTAGTTTCATACGCATGGCACAGTGATTCAGTTACACATAGGCAGGTTATCTATTCTTTTTCAAAGTCTTTCCCCATTCATGTCATTACAGAGTATTGAACAGAATTCCCTATGCTGTACTGTAGGGTTTTGTTGATCATCATGCTCATTTTGAACAAAAATATATTTCTATTTCTCTGTGGGATATGGTTTCTAGTTGCAGCCTAAAGTCCCCAGTATAACTGGAAAAGTTAAAAGAAAATAATTTAAAAAGTTTCTTTTTCTTTTTTTTTGCTTTGAGTACAGTTTTTACAATTAAAGCATTTCTTCAGGGAAAAAGCAATCGTTCCTTCCAGAGCCAAGAAGCAGCCTCCCGTCCCTCCCTCTCCCTCCCCTCCTGTGGGAGCAGCCCCGGTGGGGACCCCACCCGGTACCCCAGAAACTCAGCAAAGTGGCCCTCAGCCTCCCCGACCCGCTTCAGCAGCTGGGCCGAGGGCAGCACACTCCTCGCAGGTTACATGATCTTGAGGTCCTTCAGGGCAGACTCCAGGCTCTTCACGTTCCAGATGCTCATGCCGCCGTCCATGCCGGTGGTGCAAATAAAAAGTTTATTGGAGTAAATATTTGATTTACAATATTGTGTTAGTTTCAGGTATACAGCAAAGTGACTCAGTTATGTGTATACACACACACACACACACACACACACGCGCGCGCGCGCGCACTCGCGCGCACGCTGTTTTTTAGATTATTTTGCCATATAGGCTATTACAGAGTATTAAGTAGAGTTGCCTGTGCTATATAACAGGTCCTTATTAGTTATCTATTATATATATAATATATATATTATTATTTTACATATAATATATATTATATATTCTACATATGTTATATATAGTATATATTATACTATATATTATATATAGTATAGGCTATATTATACTATATAATATATAGTAATATACTATATATTATATATATACTACTATATATATTCTACTATAATTCTAGTATATATATATTAGTGTGTATACGTCAATGCCAGTGTTCCAGTTTATCCCTCTCCCTCTTACCCCCTGGTAACCATAAATTTGTTTTCTGCATTTGTAACTCTTTCTGTTTTCCAGATAAGTTCATTTGTACCCTTTAAAAATATTTTATTTTATTTTGTGTGTGTGTCTCTAAAAATCCTGCAAGGAGATCTGCTTGATGATTAAGGAATATGCTCGTTATACAGTTTTAGAGCTGATTATGGTTGTCGTTTAGTTGCTAAGTCATGTCTGACTTTTTTGTGACCCCATAGACTGTAACCCACCAGGCTTCTCTGTCCATGGGATTTCTCAGGCAAGAATACTGGAGTGGGTTGCCATTTGCTTCTCTAAAATTTTGTTGTTGTTGTGGGTTTTTTGTTTGTTTTGTTTTGGCCGTACCATTTGGCATGCCGGATCTTAGTTCTCAAATCAGAGACTGAACGCTCACTCCCTGCACTGGGAGCGTGGACTCATAATCGCTGGACTACCAGAGAAGTTCCTGTACTCTTTGTTTAGTTCTACATGTAAGTGATATCATGATTAATCTGCCATAAAAAAGAAGGAAATAATGCCATTTGCAACAACTAGTGACTCTGATATTATTATTAGTAGTTTTTGGACCCTAAAGCACAATAATAGTACATGTCCTGCCTAAGAACATCCAGTTACTTAGTGGCAGATCTGGGTCATAAAGTCTGTTCTCAAGACTCAATTTTTTCCAAAATAAATTATGAATCTCATCTGATTGTGTTAAAAACTCCTGAGGGTGGGGACTTTTTCCGTTCTTTTGACTATATATATATACCTTCAGAAAGCTCACACATCACTGAACACATGGGTATTGATGGTGAAGGAGGAACAGGTCAAAACCTGCTGCCTTTTTGTATCCAGGTGGCAGGCAAAGCGCAGCTTACTCACTGTGAGGTTTGGAGAAGCCTATCCACAATCTCTGAGTCTGGCTTTTCTCAAATTAAATATGGATAATTCATGGTGATTTTTATTCTGAGACTGAAAAGCTGTATTTAAAGAGCTAGTATGGTACAGAATTACAATATGTGTTAATGCTTAAGTACTTAATGTTTAAGTAAGGGCCTGTGAAGGGTTACTGTTTTAGTTTTCAAACACAAAAGGCTTTGAAACTCTTCAATGAGAAAGACGGCACAAGGCTACATATCAGGCCAAGCTAGACTAATGGTAAATTCAACACCATTATTATTTGTTAGAAAACAGCATAATTTCATAGCAATAACCCATTATAAACGCAACGTATTTTTATCTAAATGGTTTTTAGGCTGACCTGTTTTCATTTATTTTTTTAATGCTGTAAAATTTTCCTCTTACTTATTCAAAGTTTGAATGGCTTACGATGAAACCATTAATAAACATTTTCCTCTGTTAGAGTGATTTTTCAGCTCTCCCTGTCCAGAAAGCAAAGACCAATATGATAATAAGTGGGAACACAAACATATTCTCTCTTTGCAATATCTCTGGTCATAGGACAGGCTCATTAATGTTGTCATGGCAACCATCCCCTCACAGGTTACATGCTTGTAAGCTTCTACTAAGATGCAAATCTAGCTTAAACAAAGCAAGCTTACTCTGAAATGGCATGTCAACTTTCAAGGGGGAGGGCGGTGCTACCAAGGATTTTTTCCATATTCAGTGTACTGAAAGAGCTTACTTCCTTGCTTTGTTTTATACATCGATTTTTATTTTGTCCAAAAGACAAAGGGGAAGTTATAATGGAATCTAAATAAAATCTCTCCTTTAACATTTATTTGTCTTCTCATTCCTTGATAAATCAAGGCCAATTGAAATATCTAAATTCACTCAGAAAACCTTCTTCTCATCTTGGATCTGTTCATTCCGCCCACCCCCCCCCCCCCCCCCGCCCCCGCACAGTGCCTATGATGACTACAGTTCCATTGCTGGCTTATAGTCCCCAAAGTGAGGCAGTTGGCATGAGAAAACCTACTTTGAGTCAGTTCCTTGGTGTTGGAGGTGGATCCTCTCTTGCAGTCTGTACAGCTTGGCCGTGGCCCATAGATGTTTAGGCATCTCTTCCGTCTCCTCATAGAGCAGTATTGGAGGGAATACTTTATTTATCTTTTTCCAAGAGAAGAGAAACTTCTAATTCATTTAGTCACAACCTGATCTTCACTGCAACTTATCTCCCTAGTTGGTAGCTTCGATGTGATTCTAAAGCCAGAGCCACACCTCACATTTTCTCTTTCATTATCTCCTTGAGGTGAGGTGCAGAAGGCATTCTGTCCTTCCTTCCTGCCCCTTTACTTCCTCTCTCTAAGTGTATCATATTCATTTTCATCCAATTCCCATCCTTATTCAGTCCAGTCAGTATTCCCAGGTAAATGCCTATACCTGACTTTCTGAGTGAAACTAGCTTTCTCTGTCCTAAATATGGCAGAGTGAGTAAGGCAGGCCTGTATTCTTCATCTCTGAACCTTACTGGGCATGCGACCTGCTCTGAAAGCTTGAGGTTTGGGTCAGAAAGGAGGAAGTCTCACTTTGGCATCAAGATAAAGTGATATGCTTGAATACAACTTAATAAACTAGAGAGTCAACAAATACTTGATTACCTATTAAATGCCAGACAATGTTCCAGCCACAGGTGGTACCCTAGTGAATAAACAGTCCTTTCCCTGAAAGAGCTTGTATTCTACTCAGGAGAGAAATGAACGTGAAGATTTTAAAAAATAGTTAAATTTAACAGTAATTAAGTATTGTATCAGTCAGCAGTATAGGCAAGGTTAAATTTTTATACTGAAGACCTCCATTAATCACAGAAGCTGAAAACCATTAAGGCTTACCTATGGAGAGGAAAATGGGTCTATATCATTGGATTGGTTGGACCCAGTTTAAACCTTGTAGAATATGGTAATGAACTTGGAATGTAATGAAACACCATTTTAAGAGATTTAAGCACATGGGTAGTATGATCTCACTTATACTTTTGCAAGGTCTCTAGGTCTAGTGTCTAAGTGGAAGATGCATTATAAGTGAGCAAAGTGATGGAAATTGAATAGTAGCTATGTTAAAGATTAACTATTTGGTCTTATTGAAGCCAACACAGAACTTGCTGCTGTGTTTTTTCTTCAATGATAAATAAAACACTTACATAATTAAAAAAAAAAAAAAAAAAAAGAAAAGAAAGCCTAGTAAGCCAGTTATCTTTTATATTTATAAATCCAGAACAGCTGTTATTATATTAATATATTGCATTATTTATAATGTTCTTAGTGAATGGCCCAAATCAACATATTTTTTTCTCTTTAAAAACAGTGAAGAGATTAATGCAGTAATCTTAGCCATGTAACACATTTGCTGGATTAGCAGTAAGGATGAAGAGAAGTAGGCAGATTTTGGATATATTTTTGAAGATGAGTCAGTGGTGTTGCTATTGAACCCTAAGTGAGTGGTGAGTGAAAAAGGACTCAAAGATATTCCTTGCACTTGGACTAAGTGACTTGGTGGATAGTCATATTACATTCTAAGATAGGGAAGGCTTAGAAAGGGAACAGATGTTAGGAAATAAGTAATTGTTCTGTTTCAGTCATATTATGCTTAAAATTTCTATTATATATTTCAATAGAGAAGTTGAAGGTAGTTGTATATGAGATGCCAGAGATCACAGAAAAGACTGAGCCTGTAGACAATAATTTGAAAGTCATTCATATGTAGATCTTTTTTTAAAAATTTTTTTTGGTATAGGGAATTTCATTTCAAATATACACACAAGTAGATAATTTAGTGTATTTATTTGCTAGGTCTGCCATGACAAAATACCACAGGCTGGGTGGCTTCAGCAACAGAAACTCACTTTCTCATAGTGCTTCAATCCGGAAGTCTAAAATCAAGGTGTTGGAAGGTTTGGTTTCTTCTGAGGCCTTTCTCCTTGGCTTGCAGATGACTGCCTTTTTGTTGTCTCTTCACGTGATCTTTTCTTGGTGAGTACATGTTCCTGGAGTCTTTTCCTCTTCTTAAAAGGGCACCAATCCTATAGGATTATAGCCTCCATCTTTATTATCTAATTAAAAAAATTTTACTTACCTTCTTAAAGGCTCCACTTACAAATACAGTTCCACTGGGGATAACAATGTATAGTTGATAACTTCTGGTCTAGAGGAGGAAATGCTCCAAGAGAAAGTGAGTTCAAATCTGTCAAATTCTCCTGAGAATTTGAGTAAAATGAGGTCAGAGTATTGACCATCGACTGGCGTAAGTCTTTGATAAGCGTCATTTCAGTGGAGTCATAGGAATGAAAGTCTGACTTGAATAAGACTTTATGGAGGAAATAGATGACAGATGAAGAAGTAGGGGCGGTGAGTATAGATGTCTCTTTTTAAGACTTATGCTGGACGTAGAAAGCAAACTCATGGTAAACAAAGGGGAAGGTGTGGGGAGGGAATTTTGAATTAACAGATACACCCTGCTATATATAAAATATGTAAACAGCAAGGACCTACCATATAGCCCAGGGAACTGTATTCATTATCTTGTAATAATATATAATGGAAAAGAATCTGAAAAAGAAAACACGCATGTATGTATGAATAACTCCGTCACTTTGTTGTACACCTGAAACATTAAATCAACTATATTTCAATTTAAAACAAAAAAGAATTGTGCTGTGAGAAACAAGATAATGGAAGAGAGGTTAGAGGAAATGCAGGGTAAAAATAATTTTTTGATGGGAGATTTTAAGGCACACTTGTGTTCTGCTGGGAATGAGCTAGTGTAAAAGAAGAAATCAACAATGCTGTAGAGATGGGAGATAATTGAGGTAAGGACTTGGAAATGGTGAGAGGAGATGGGATCCAGAGCACACTGAGAAGGGGATTTAATAGGATTGGGGCTGTTTTCTTCATTTTAACAGGAAAGGAGGCAGATCCAGGTGGAAATAATGAAGCAAAAAATTAAGGTACTTGTTTGTTAGTGTCTATTATTCTATAAAAATTTGCAAGTTGGGGCTTCCTTGGTGGTCCAGCAACTGTGACTCTGCACTTCCACTGCGTGGGTTCTTTCCCTGGTCTGGGGAACTGGGATCCTACACGATGCACAGAGAAGCCAAAATGGGGGAAAAAAATTTGCAAATCATTTCAAGACAATGAAGTGGGAGATTTATTGGGGATTTGAGAAGAAAGAAGGTAGAAAAAAGTGATGCAGCAAAGTAGGGGAACTGAATTCAGGAGTGGAACAAAGCAGACACTATTAATATTGAGTGTTCATTTGAGACTTATATCCATAAATTTGAAGTGAGTTTGGTCACTAGTGATGTATTTTCCCCAACAAGTTTTAGCAGCTCAGGTGAAGACACAGCTAGAAGATCTAAGTAGGCTTGTAGTTTTGCCAGTTTGGTATGATTCACAGTTCCAGTGGGGTAAAAGGAAAGTTTGAGTAAATTACTACAGAGGATGAGTTCAAAATATATAATGGGTTGTGTGAAGAGTGGATATTGATATCAAGTTGATGGAGGGAGGGCAGTCATTGGTAAATACATGGCTGAAAATGCACACATAGGCGTGGACGGCTGAAGTGGGATTTGGTGATAGAGCCAATCAGGTCAAAGAACTTGACCAAGACCTTTTATAGATAATTTGTATTGTTTTTGAAGCTTCCCAAGTAAAGATAGAAGTCAGTGACAGAGAAGGAGAAAGTAAACCAGGTGCTGAAGTCAACAATACTTTAAAGGAAGTGGCTGGACAGCACATGGACGGGTATCAGCTGGGAAAATGGAGAGATATTCTTCAAAGGAGCTGGGTTTTGAGAAGGAAGATTGGAGACGCAGTTACAATGAGGCAGAGGAAAGGAAGATGAATGTTTCTCTGACCTTTAGTCCAACTTCAAGAAGGGAGTCATTTAGAATAGCACGAGGCTGTGATGGCAGATAATCTGGGGTACTTAACCCTCTGATGAAGACTTAGGTCACAGTTACATATGGACAGTTGAATGGAGATCTCAGGAGACCTGAGGCTGGTGTGTTGTGGTAGTCTAGAATATGTAGTTCCTGAATTCCTGAGGACGCCTGCTCTTGCCTGAGAATGGGATACAAATGACATTGTAAGGATCGTGTTGTGGAGGTTTATACAGGTTTTGCTAGCTGTGTGGTTTTCATTGCCAGAATCCTAAAGGGAATGGGTGGTGAATGGTAAATTTTGGCATCCTGTGTCTAAAATCTTTTTTTTACTAAAGTGACCTTGTATCATTTTGGTCTTCTGGGAATATAGTATCCCTCATTTCGCAGGTAAAGAAACTGAAGATAAAAAAATTAACCCAAGTTCATGTCCACATGATTTAAAAGATTTAGGAATTTCTATTATGCCACAGTATTTTTACAGTCATTAGTAATTTAGTATTAGTAAGCCAGATAACGCTTACTTTTCCATCCCTAAATCCATCTTTCATTCCCCTAAATTAATATTATTGGAACTCTTCTTTATTTATAGTATTTCAAAACAAATGAATATTCAGAGCACCTGAATGTCTCAGTGCTGTTCAGTTCAATCCATCTCGTTACCCAGACATGTAATGCCTCTATGCTCAATGTACTCACTCGATACTGGGGTTAATCAGAGCTGAATGAGATTTGTATCCTGCTCTTAAAAGCTTATAATTTAGTGGGAGCAAAAGAACTCAGGTAACTATTAATAAGAAATCAGCAAATATTGTCCTCATTTGATGAAAAAAACTGACAGAGAATTAAATGCTTCAGGTCACCCACTCTTGTAAGAATTGGTCTTCCTCCTTTTAGCAGAGAGTTTTAGCCAGCAAAGCTTTAGACTGAAAATAGGTACATCTAGGCCTTAGGCCCTTGTTTAGTGTAATTAATTAAATGAGTGACTTTTGGCAAAAAAGCCCTCTCTTTGCCTTAGTTTCTTCCTCTATACTACAGAGATAATAATTTATGCTGAGCCTCTCATATAAATTCAGAGAACCAAATATTGATACCTTTGAGAGTGCTTTGGAAATAAATTATTCCTAATAAAGTGGTATAATCATCTTATTTCTCTTATTGATAGGATGAGCATTATGAGTAAGATCTACTTTTGTTCATATGCTTCATGAATAAATGCCTTCCACATTATATTTGGAATATTGGACTGACTGAATGATGGCTTATAAGCTAACCCCACTCCAGTACTCTTGCCTGGAAAATCCCATGGACGGAGGAGCCTGGTAGGCTGCGGTCCATGGGGTTGCGAAGGGTCGGACACGACTAAGCAACTTCACTTTCACTTTTCACTTTCATGCATTGAAGAAGGAAATGGCAACCCACTCCAGTGTTCTTGCCTGGAGAATCCCAGGGACAGGGGAACCTGGTGGGCTGCCGTTGCACAGAGTCGGACACAACTGACGCGGCTTAGCAGCAGCAGCAGTCTGGTGGTAAAGGCTTTATAAACACAATATCGTATAAAATCCAAAAAAGAAGATCAGATTATAGGTCAGAAGACCTGAGTTTGCAGTTCAGCTTTGCTGCTTCCTAGTTTGGGCAAATCTTTTAATTTCTCTACACCTCTGTTTATTTGCTTGTGAAGCAGAGATGTTAATGCCTACTCTGCCTTTCTTCTAGGAATATTGTGAAAACCAAATATAATGTATATGAAAGTTTTTTTGTGAACAGTGAAAGAACCCATTTCTACTGGAATCTAATGAGATTCAGAGCTAGAAGCCGTGACTGACTCATTTTGTAACCTTAGTGACTAATAGGCAGCTTGTTACATAGCAGGAGTTCAATGGATTCTTGTAGAAATGAATCCTGACTCTGAGTTGGTATATGAATTCTTCTTTCTCTGTTTCCAGACAGGCTTAGCTCCAGGTCCAATCACAAAATTTACAATGTGGACTTCATTCTGCTTCAAGACCTTTGTGCTCTCCAAAGCTATTCTTCACTTCCCTTCCTCGCTTCCTCACCCTTACCCTGCCATTCTCACACTTCAAGGCCCAACTAAAGTCTAGACTCTTTATCTAGTGTCGCTCTAGTTATGATCACATCACTGAAAATATCTGCTGAGACCTCGTCACATTGTGAATGTGAGATGAATTAATACTAAAAAGGCTGGCAGGAGATGGGTGTAATTTCCCAAGGTGGATTCCACTTCCTTAAATTAATTTTCAAATATACTTTCTGTTAAATATTATCCCAGAAGTTATTTGTTTTGGATAAGATAGTTACATGGAGAGAGATTTTTGCTATTTTAATCTCTATATTAGAGATACATTTTTGATCAAAGGAGACTTTTCCCCCTATAAAACCAATAGAAAACACAGTAGCTGCAAGCACATTGTGTTAGGTTTAGACCTCTTGATGGAAAGTGCTATTTTTGAGCTCATTTGAGGAAAGGAAATACAGAGGCACGCATTAGGAGGTAAGAGGAAGGGAAATGAAACTTTTTCACATGACAAATGTTACATCTTTAACTTGAAAAAGTGTCAGTTACCTAGAGTGGAGGAGGGAGGCCAAGGTTACAAACATGTGAAAAGCACCATGTGGGAGATGTGGGGTAAAAATAAGTTGAGCAACCATGGACGTGGAGCTGGGCTCAGCCACAATTCAGATACTAGTGGTCTTGAATAATGTCTTCAGAATGTGGTTATTTACAAACGTACCTCTTAGAATGCCTTGCTTTTGCTTCGTTAGTTCCCTCATCTCCAGCCAGCTTGGAGACAGTCCTCTGTATCTGCCCCTTGCCTTACACAGGGACGTAATTCATTTTAGAGTAGAAGTCTCTTCTTCCCTCTGAGACTACACTGAGACTCATGGGAGATCATACTGCTGTTCTATTGACATACAATGAGAATTCTCCCACCCTCTCTTGTCAAACCTTCTTCCTTGCCTTCACAACTTCCTTCTCTTCTTTCTCCTCTCCCTCTCCTTCCTTTCCCCTCCTCTTTCTTCTTCTTCTCTTCTTTTGGGAGTAAAGGAACAATAGAAGAATTCAAAGGAGTTTGAGGCAATACCAAAACATTTTATTTTAGTAATCAGGATAAATATATGTCATATGGCTCTGGTATGGGAAAAACATTGACAAATGACCGAGATAATATAAGATGTCCAATTTAGGAAGGTACTCTGGGGCCATAGGGGATAGAAATAAAAGAATTAAGCAAAAAGTCTAATAAAAGATTACATAGATGGTTAAGAGCTCCAAATTCTTTAAAATTGTATCATGTAGGGAAGAAAATAATAATCTTTGCATCAATTAATTTTGGCTGCAAATAACAGAAAACATGTGACTCAACTGTGTTAAATAAAGGAATGCATTTTCTTACATAAAAAGAAGCCCCAACATAAGATAGTGTCAAACACTGCATCAAAAGTAAACAGGCAATACAGTCTTATGCAAGACTGTTGCAACAGGAGAGAGAAATTGAACTCAACTCCACTGAAGCAAAAGGCAGGAGAGTTTTTACATGCTGGGGTGAGGAGGTGCAAAATCAGTAGATGATGTTGGTGGAGGAGAATTGGTCAATGTGATTGAGTCATCTGCATTTGATAATTGACACTTATCAAAGTTAGACCACCAAGTTCTCAAAGGGACTGGTAGACAGGGGATTATCTTTCTTGATAATTTTATTTCAAAGATATGACTCCTAGGTCCTTGAGAAAGATATATCTGGGTTATAAAACTAACAAGAGACTTAAAGGTGATTTACATCTCACAAGTGTAGAGGAAGAATTTACAACTGGATTCATGTCAATGTATGGCAAAACCAATACAGTATTATGAAGTAAAATAAAGTAAAAATAAAAAGTTAAAAAAATAAAAAATAAAAAAATAAAGTAATGTTATAAGAAAAAGGAAGTCAGGGGCCTGGAGTAAGGAAAAAACATTTCTAAAGTTTAGTCAATCTGAGAATAATGTCCAAACCATTTTGCAGTATAGTTCCGTGGTCAATTTGATTCAGAGTGTGAATGACAACCCAAAGTTGTCAGAGTGTTTCCACTTTTGCTCAAATTCACCTGAGAGCCTCAGCTACCTGATAGTTCACATAACTGAAAGTCAAAGGGACCTGGCATCAGGTATTGTCGAACTTGGAAGGTGAAATAGTCTTTTCCCCATTTCACTCTTAGGCAGGTTTTTCTCTCATGGTGGCAAGATACCCCAACCAATTCTAGACCTAAATTCTTTCAGTCTACCATAGTAACAAAAAGAAAATATTTTATTCTCAATAATTTCACAAAAGATCCCTGTTAAAGTTTCCAGTGTTCAACCTGAATTGGGTATCCAGCTTTGAATCCACCTCTCAGGCCAGGGGAATAGGATATACTCATTTTCTCAGGCTGCATATTACACATCCCTTAAATCAGAGGGTGAATTCTTTCCCAACCAGATGGTGGTTCCCAAAGGGAAAATCACTGTGCTTTACCAAACAAAGGTGAAATTAATGCCAAAAAGGCTAGAACAGTATTTGACTATGCTCTTGTTTTTCAAGTCCTCTACTTACATTTGTTCAGAGAACAAGCAGAGTGGGGCTATGCTGAAGGTAGGAACTCAAAATGTGAGACCAGATAATCTGAGTAGTTCTATCATATTGACAGACAATGTTACTGAAAGATGAGTTATTAGCACTACATATTCTGATGTGTATTGCAGTCCTTTCTATACTGGGAAGGTGCCATCAAGCTAACTTGGTGGCTCTAGTATAGTAATTTTCCTTTCTTTGTATTTATTAAGATTTTGTGCACCCCACACCTCTCTCTGCTGATGCGTTTTGGTCCCATGCTGACTTTTCTGAAACAAAGAAATTGTGATGTTAGCTGCATCTTCTCAGAGATTCCTACCTGGCTCTTGCCCACCAATTCAGCTGTTTGTCTTCGGTCTTTAGATTTATTTCATAAGTGGCTTTCTACATTATTTTGAACTATCCCTCTTTGTCATTTTTTTGCCTTCTTTCTGTTTGGCTCTCTACTAGGGCTCCCTCTTTTTGCTTTGCCCTAAATTGCCAACTTGGTACAGGATGGACTATTGAGTTATGATATTGTACACTCTAAGATACTGTTTCTCAACTCTAACCCTGGTCCCTTGTACTGAAATTTATAGGCAAATCTACACTACAGTGTAACTTACACTTTCAGAATATTATATCTCAACCAGGTTTACGTGAACATGGGTTTTTATCTTCTGAGAATTGAGATATGAGAATGCAATAAGGAATTGAAATCAGTATTCTAATTTGTTTGGTAATACATTTCCCACTGTAAAGGCAAAAGTTGGATTTCTACTTTATATATCACCATCTGTGAAGTTTGGTTTATACAATCACTCTGGTTCAGTAATAAAGGAGAGTCTTTTCACAGAGGCAACATGACTTTGGAGCTTGCCTCACTTGAGTTTTGATGCAAAACTGCACATGTGCAAATTACTCAACCTCTCTGAGCTTCAGTTTCTTTATATTCTGATTACAAATGATGAACACTACTTCTTGATTCTTTGAGGATTAATGAGACCTATGATCTATAATATAAATAATATAATAAATGCTCTTCACATGGTAGTATAATACATAGTAAGAAGACCTTAAAAATGTAGCTCAGATTCTGTAGCATGGTGATAGCTCAAAGACAATTCTACTATGTAGGACTCTGAGTAGGCTTCTTTTCTTTCAAAACTTCCCAGCCAGTGTACCATGGCATGATGGTATGGTATGAATAGACAATAGATTCCTTGAGTTATTAATACTTTCTGACCTCCAAGCAGCTGAGCAGGTTCTGGGGGTGGCTAATATTCCTTGAGTGGTCATCATTGTTCAAAAACAACCTCATCCATTTGCCATGCAAACACTTTCAGTTACCATATGTGTCACAGTGTATAATTTAGAAAGTAATGATCTATTTTTCTTTAGATGCAGCAATTTTATATGTGAGATGAATGACACACAGTAAAGGTTATGGGGAAATGAATGCTAAAGGATAGAAGGTTTAGTAAATTGGTGAAGATTGAGCTAATACTTGTAGAATAGGAACAATTCAGCGTACTAAGAAAAGAACCAAAGCAGAAAAATTTAAAGTAAGGAACAGATACACTTACTGGATGTGCTAGTCAGAGTACTTAATACTAGCTGACATGGTGGCTTGACTGTGTCTGATTTTGCCCATACTAAGTTTGGTATAAGTTAGGTAACCTTCCTGCATCCTGGAGCCATGCCATCTGGAACATGTGGCCTTCAAAGTTGCACAAACAGTGAAGAGAGGCTTGGAGGATATCAAGGGATGTGTAAATAGCTAGGCGTACTTATATCATTTCTACCACACTCCATTTGCCAGAACTCCTACGTATTAGCTCACTGTAACTCTGTGGGAGGTTGGAAAAAGTAGACTTCCTACGTGATCACAAAGAGAGAATGGTCGTTGTCTCTGCTTATAACTTCTAAGGACATCTATATAGGAATCAATCCTGAATATTCACTGGAAAGACTGATGCTGAAGCTCCAATACTTTGATCACCTGATACAAACAGCCAATTCATTGGAAAAGACCCTGATGCTGGGAAGGACTGAGGGTGAGAAGGGGGTGACAGAGGATGAGATGGTTGGATGGCATCACTGACTCAATGGACATGAGTTTGAGCAAACACTGGGAGATAGTGAAGGGCAGGGAAGCCTAGAATGCTGCAGTCCATGGGGTCACAAAGAGTCAGATTGAGCAACAACAGGCTATAGGAATCATAATTATCAGCAGGGATTGATTAAGGAACAAGTTATCATGAGAAAGGGAACGAACTAAGGTGGTCTAAATGTCATGCTGCTGCTAAGTCGCTTCAGTCTCATCTGACTCTCTGCAACCCCATAGACGGCAGCCCACCAGGCTCCCTCGTCCTTGGGATTCTCCAGGCAAGAACACTGGAGTGGGTTGCCATTTCCTTCTCCAATGCATGAAAGTGAAAAGTGAAAGTGAAGTCGCTCAGTCGTGTCCGACTCTTCACGACCCCATGGACTGCAGCCCACCAGGCTCCTCTGTCCATGGGATTTTCCAGGCAAGAGTACTGGAGTCCATAAATTAATACAGCCTAATGTATGCTTCACCATTAAACACAATAAAAGATGAAAATTTGCATGTTATCTGGTCAGATCAGTGATGGAGATGCTTGAGATTCTTGATTTTCTCCCACTATCTGTTCTTGCTTCTGCTGGACAGCTGGGCTTCCCCGATGGCTCAACAAGTAAAGAATCCGCCTGCCAATGAAGGAGACACAGGAGATGTGGGTTTGATTCCTGGATTAGGAAGAGCCTCTGGAGGAGAAAAATGGCAACCTGCTCCAGTGTTCTTGCCTGAAAAATCCAGTGGACAGAGGAGCCTGGTAGGCTATAGTACAAAGGGTGGCTGTTGCTTCTATCTAAATCCTATCATATTTATGCCCTTAGTAAAGGTGGGAATTGGTGTCATAGAAATTCTGGATATTAGGGAGCTTGATGCTTCCTCAAGAGAATATGAGTTGAGCTTGGAGCACCTTTATAAGCAGCTGACGTCTTGATGGTAAAGGGATAAACTTTCCAATCAGGCTATAGATTATCATCTTATTATCTTCATTCTTAGATTGTGGGGAGTAACTGAAACATTTTGAGCAGGGCTGTCATCTTGTTTATCAGACTATGCCTTAGGAAGATTAATGTGACGTTTCTTGGTGTCCATTGCAAGCTAGATTAATATGCCCCTTTTCTGTGCCTCTGTTTCTCTCTGTAATTCTGCCTATGATTCCACTGAAAATTATTTTTGTGCTAGGATATGTTTTGTGTTTCCTTCTTTCACTCTAATGAGCTCATCCTGGACTCAGAATAGCCTGATTTGTTTTCTTGTCTCAGTGTTTTACATATTGCCTGTTAGCAACCTGTTTATGGAGAACAAATTCTCAAAAGATGTTTATAAGGTCACCTCCTCTATCCACCTTATCAACCCAATCTCATTAATTGGCACTTCAGCTCTTCTGTGAAATGGATATTCCCAAACCTAAGCCCTGAAAGAAACTAAGTAACCTCTGAATCATCAAAGAGATTCAATTATTCTCAACCTATATTTAACAGAGGAGTCTAGTGAGCTACAGTCCTTGGAGTCACAGGAGTCGGACATGAATTAGCAACTGAACAACGTTTTAATGACTGATGTATTTGTTGTATAAAATTATTTGGAAAGTTGCTTTTCTGTGCACCAGATGTTTTCTTAAGTAAGACATCTTGTTTCTCAACTATCATTATCTATTTATATTGATTTAAATACTCTATATAAATAGGTGAGAAGGCAATAGAGACACCTAATGATTTCAATAGTCTAATGAATATTTGAGATTTATAAATAAGAGTGGAATATGGAGACTGACCATATTTCCTTTTCTCTAAAAGTATGCTAAGTCTTATAGAATCCAGCAAGATATGGAAAAGAATTAAAATTGTTGGAGGAAAGGGAACCCCCTCCAGGGCCCGAGCAAGGGCTTTTGTCTAGCATTTGGAAATGTATTCTCTGAGGAAGCACACACACTGAAAAAGCAAAAGACTTTGTTGGGAAGAGACTTACTGGCAGAGAGCAGTGGGGTAGGGCATCCCAAGAGCGTTGCTCTGCCACGTGGCTTGCAGTCTCAGGTTTTATGGTAACGGGTTGTTTCCAGATTGTCTCTGGGCAGTTATCTTTCTTGACCCATATTTGGTCCGATTCAGGTCTACCTGGTGGCAGGCACATCATTCAGTCAAATTGGATTTCAGCACAAAGGATTCTGGGAGGTTGGTAGGCTGGTGTCCGCTCCCTCCTGAACATTCCATTTATTTTTGTTTTGTTTTAAAATTTATTTTTAATCTGAGGACGATTGCTCTACAATGTTTATCGGTTTCTGCCATACAACAATGTGAATCAGTCGTAAATACACATATGTCCCCTCCCTCTTAAACCTCCCTCCAACCCCCGACCCCATCCCACCCCTCTAGGTTGTCGCAGAGCACTGGGTTGAGCTCCCTGTGTTACACAGCAGCTTTCTATTAGCTATCTGTTTTATGTATGGTAATACAGATGTTTCAGTGCTGCTCTCTCAATTTGTCTCACCTGCTCCTTCCTGCACTGTGTCCACAAGCCTCTTCTCTATGTCTGCATCTCTGTTCCTGCCCTGCAAATAGGTTCATCAGTATCATTTTTCTAGATTCCATTCAGTTCAGTTCAGTCACTCAGTCATCTCCGACTCTTTGCTAGATTCCATGCATATGTATTAATATATGATATTTATTTTCCTCTTTCTGACTTACTTCACTCAGTATAACAGGCTCTAGGTTCATCCACCTCACTAAAACTGACTCATATGTGCTCCTTTCTATGGCTAATATCTCATTGTATATATGTACCACAACTTCTTTATCCATTCATCTGTCAGTGGATATCTAGGTAGGTTCTATGTCCTAGCTATTGCAAATAGTGCTGAGACATAGTATGAGCTAGTGTTTCCTCCCTCTTTTTGGTCCTCTTGAATTTCCCCAGTTAGTTTTGGGGCAGTACCATGTTCCTTACTCGGATTGCCTGTTGTGCGACAACTCATACGAGTGGTCATCCTGCCTGGCCAAGGAG
Organism: Ovis canadensis; assembly: GCF_042477335.2. Lineage (NCBI taxonomy): Eukaryota > Metazoa > Chordata > Mammalia > Artiodactyla > Bovidae > Ovis > Ovis canadensis. Next base: position 54,380,384 of record NC_091250.1, read on the forward strand.
GGTAGTTTCAGTCAACAGTTCCCTAACCAAATCTTTTAAGCATTTGGAATAGTTTCAGAAATATGTGCAATATTTTACGTATATTTTCCCTTTTAAATCTCTTAATCTGCAAAGTTAGTATCCATAACTCCATTTTGCAGATGAGATAATTAAAGCTCAGAGAGATTAGATCTGTTGTTCAAGGCAAACATTCAGTAAATGATCTGTAAGATCAAATTTGCAAACCAACATGCCATGTGATGAAAACAGATCTGCGTCTTTACCATGGTTAAGGCAACCATGATGTAAATATCTGAAACTAGCATTTTCATAATGCAATAACCATTTTTCTGTGCTTTCCCACTCCCTTCCTATTCTTCTGATTCTTCCACACTGTTATAATTAATTGGCATTGAGTGAATCTGTCCCTTGGGGATTTGCCTCACCTTAGATAGCCTGTATGCAAAGCACCTCTCAGCATAGAAAGATCAACTCATAAATGTTTCTATGGCAACCATGGACTCCCAAAGACTGCTTAGCCCCTTCTTTGCCCATGCATCTGAAACCCAGCAGAATAGGTGCTTTTTAAATTTTTATTTTAAAACGAAGTTCACTTACCAAAGGTCAGTCACTATTTTTTTAGTATAATTAATTCTGTAACTCCTGCAGATTCTTGCCAGTCTAAATCAAGCAGATTTGAGCAGTCCGCTTTTCTTTTTCTTTTTTTTTTTTTAGTCCCCTTTTCTTAACACCTAGCTCCTTGTCAATAGATTTTTTTTTTCACTTTTTCTTCTCCTGGAGAGGCCCCAGTGACTTGGTTTTTATTTGCAATTAAAAACATAAGATGCAATCAAGTATTTCAAATAAAATCATATTCTCACTAAGACTTGCCATATCTTTTCCCCAACAATCAGAATATTTTGTGGGTATCATTACTGCATAACACAATTGAGCGCATATTTTGCTTTCAAAAATTTTTTTGAAAAGAAAATGGGAAAATATTTTTAAACAGCTTTTATCTTTTTACTTGATAAATAATATAATGCTTATCTAGTGGGAGATTCATGGAGGAGTGGCACTCAAAGTTATACATTAAAAGTGAGAGCCAACAAAGGTTGAACATTTCTTGCTGTCATAATGATTTAAAATGCAATGATCATATTTTTCTGAACAAAATATTGGGACAAATTGTCTCATACATCGTGTGGCAATGGGAGAAAATGTTGGCAATGAGGGATGTCTAAGAAACAGCTCATGAGTAGCACTGGTTTCTCCTAACAGGAGAAGAAAGAAGAGATGATTGTAAGCTCTGATGCAACTTTCAGAAAGAATTATTTAGAAAAACAGGCAGGTGATTTTCAGGTAAACCTCCATGTACCTGTTAAATTTCCCCTCTTATGGTCTCAGTTCTGTGCTACATGTTGTGGGATATTTAAAAAAAAAAGGAGTATTAAAAAATATTGTCTTTGAGAGACTTACAGTACACTTGAGAATGCAAGGCGAGCACGCCTAGAGCCATCATCAAACAATGGACAACAGAGGGGCGTGGGTAGTTATTATAAATGATGCTGCAATGTCCTCCTAAGAAACTGCTGAAGGGGGAGAAAGTGATATTCTGTTTCTACAGCTGAACCTAATTTCCTTCATTCCGTGGCAGAAACCTTGATATTTTTCATCTATACTTTCTCAGTAACTTGGAGCCTAGTTCTGTCATTTTTTGGTTTCTCCCCCTTGTTTTTCCTCCCCTTCTCCTTTATCACTGGTGTTAAAAGGGACCTTTTGTAAAGTCGTGACACCAAAAGAGTGTAGGAGAAGGAGGCTGATATGAGTTGGCTTCACTGTAGAGCTGGCATCTCTAGGGTGCACTGTTATATTTGTTCTTGGGTCCCATGCCCCCTTCACGCCTCCCTTTGCTGACTAAAATGTATTTGGCTTCTGGTCATGTGATTTATGCTTACTCAATGCTTACTCCCATGGACAACCCATTTTCAGAGTGAATTCTCCATCTCTTTCTCTCCGCCTCTTTTTCTCTGTCTTTCTCTGTACATCCATGAGACTAATGGTCCAAACTTGAACTAGAAAAACTGGACAAAAATATTACTGTTTTCAGCCACTGGACAACAGGCATCATAGGACTCAGGCTCCCTGAGAGAAGAGACACGTACAAGATGAACACATGCACCAGGCCCAGCTTTCCGCCCAGAGGTCATTTTCAGTGTACAGTGCAGGCAGGGGGAACCCAAGCAGAGAACAATGGTCTTGTGGGTTAAAGAGACAGATATTTGGAGTTTGGGGAGACATAAGTGAATAGAATTTTCAGGACAGAATCCTGGAGAGAAGTGAACTTAGCAAAGAAAGAGGTCAGCGTAGCAGTCCTCTTGAGTCTTTGATTGAATACCAGTCTGTGAACACACTGGGTGAAATTTCACAAGTATGAACCTAAGACAACTTCTGAGAGAAGAAAAATTTCCTGAGAGCTGTAAGTGGCCTAATTCGCAGAGTCACGTAGGATCAAGAATCGTTTGACTTTTCCACTCAGAATAGAGAGAATGTGTTAAATATATGGGATGATTATTAGAAGCCTGAGAAGAGTGATGCCTTAGCAGTGTTATAAATTCTACCCATAGGTAAATCTGCCAAGGATTACCCCTAAAATATCTTGAAAACATACTCAGAAGAAACAAATTATTGAGCAGACAGCATGATTGCTCACTGCAACAAAATTCAAAACTCTCTCATAGACTACACCAAAATTTAACACTCAACCATGTAACATTCACAATGTCTGGCATCCAGTCAAGAAGTGTGAGACATGTGAAGAAGCAAGAAATTGTGACCTGTAACTAGAAAGAAAAATATGAGATGATAGAAAAATAGACCCATAAATAACAGAGATGAAACAAGTAGTATACAGAGATCTTAAAAGACTTTTTATAAATATGCTCAAGCTTTTAAAGAAACATGAACCTAAAGAGGAAAGACATGGGAGAAAGATTTAAAAAACAAATAGAGACTCTAAAGGTGGAAAATAAGATATCTGAAATAAAATTGTCACTGCCTGCTCTTAAAACAAATACTTCAGAAGAAAAGCTCAGTAAACTTGAAACACAACATCAAAAACCATTCAAAATAAATAGGAGGGAAATAATAAACAAAGACAAAGTCTAAGTCGCTTGAGAATAATATCAACTGTCTAACACACATATTCTGTAACTGGGGTCCCAGAATCTTTTTTTTCTTTTTCCTGTAAATCTAGAACTATTCCAAAAATAAAGTATTTCTAAAAAAATAATTAAAGGATGAAGTAAAATATTCCATGATACCACTAACTATAAGAAAGCTGTGATGGGCTACATTAATACCAGACAGAGTAAGTTTCTGGGCTACTACTGTCAGAGATAAAAGCGACATTTTATAATGATAAAAAGATGACCTTTTACGAACACATAACAAATCTAAGTGTGTATGTATCTCACAGCAGATATTCAAAATACACAAAGCAAAAATTGGCAGAAACATAGATATAAAAGAATACAGAATAGAGAAATAGAAGAAATAAACAGAGGAGAAATTTACACATGTGGCTGGAAATGCCAGCGCTTCTTTTTCATTAACTGATATAATGTGTGCATGTGTGTGTGCTCAGTCCCTCAGATCTGTCCAATTCTTTGTGACCCCGTGGACTGCATCCAGTCAGGCTCTGCTGTCCATGGAATTTTCCAGGCAAGAACAGTGGAGTGAGTTGCCATTTCCTACTCCAGGGGATCTTCCTGACCCAGGGATGGAACCTTGGTCTCCTGCATCTCCTGCATTGGCAGGTGGATTCTTTACCACTGAACCACCTGGAAAGTATGGACTGATACAATGATACAATAATCACAAAGTCAGTAGAGATATAGAAGAAACTATCAACCAGCTTAACCAAATAGATATTTATAGAATTTGCCACCTATCTGCTGAAAAGCACATTCTTTTTTTTTTTTTTTTACCAATGTGGATCATTTTTTGTTCCATAAGACAAGTTTCAGTTCTTTGGTCCACAGTGGACTTGACTTACAAATCAATAGTAGAAAAATATCTGGAAAATTCCAACAAATCTGGAAATCAAACAACCAATGGGTCAAAAAAGAAATCACAAGAGAAATTAAAAGTAACTGAAATAAAATGAAAGCTAGAAAACTGTGGCATGCGGATGCAATGTTTTAATGTCCTTGGCTTCTGTAATAAAATACCACAGTCTTGGTGTCTTAAATAACAGATATTTTTATTTATCAAGTTCTGGAGGTTGGGAATTCCAAGATCAATGTGCAGCTGAGTTAGTTTTTGGTGAGAAGTTTCTTCCTTGCTTGCAGAAGGCCACATCCTCACATGGCCTTTTTGTGGTATGTGCAGGAGGTCTCTGGCATTGCAGGCAGATTCTTTACTGTCTGAGCCACTAGGGAAGCCCATTTTTTCCTATTTTGTATGATTTATTTCACTTAGAATAATGTCTTTAAGGTTCATCCATGTTGTATCAGAATCCCATTCATTTTTAGAGCTGAGTAATATTTCATTGCATATACACACTGCCTTTTGTTTATCTGTTCATTTATCAGTGGAAATTTGAACTATGTCCACTTTTTGGCTGTTGTGATATTGGTAATTTGAACATTTAAGTATAAATATCTGATTTCAGTTCTTTGGGGGTACACACCCAGATGTGGAATTGCTGGATCACATGTTTCATATGTTTAATTTTTTGAGAAACTATCTTACTGTTTTCCATAGTGGTGGCAACATTTTACATTCCCACCAACAGTGCACCAGCATCCCAATTTCTTGATAGCATTTTTTTTTAGTTTTTTATTTTTTAAATTTTAAAATCTTTAATTCTTACATGCATTCCCAAACATGAACCCCCCGCCCACCTCCCTCCCCATAACATCTCTCTGGGTCATCCCCATGCACCAGCCCCAAGCATGCTGTATCCTGCGTCAGACATAGACTGGCGATTCAATTCTTACATGATAGTATACATTTTTTTTTAATAATAACCAAACTAATGGTTATGAAGTAGTGTCTCACTGGAGTTTTGATTTGCATGTCTATAATTTTTGAGTAACATTTCATGTGCTTATTGGCCATTTCTATGTAATTTGAGAAATGTTTATTCAAGTCTTTTGCTTATTTTTGAATTTTTAAATGCTCAGATTAGAAATAAGAAAAGGTTGTATTCAATCATCTTACATGACCTTAAGAAGTTAGAAAAAGAGCAAAGTAAACTCAAAATGAGTATATGGAGAGAAATAAAAAGTGTGGGAATCAATGAAATAAAAACCAGAAAAATAGAGAAAATTGATTAAACTTCCAGTCAATTAGCATGTCTTATTGATACCTACCTCCTGAATATTTCTTCAGTCTATTACTCTTCCAGAATCTAGATTCTTAAATACCATGTTATAATGCCCTGTGTAATATGAAGTTATTTATCTGTTGTTCAAAATTGAGGAGAAGGATGAACTGTGTTGTTTTCGTCTTGATATCCTCAGTGTCTGGCATAGTACCTTAATAATATGTGTTGAAAGATTATTTGACATTAATTCACAATTTCTCCTCACAAATTTAAATTGATAAGATGGTGAGGACATGGCAAACATGGATAGACATCTTAGAACAGTGTCAGAAAATACAGGGGAAGGGCACAACATTTAGCATAAGAGAAGTCATCTCTTCATAGTGTTGCTCTATATAAACCCTGCGGTTCTTTGGGTCCTCATCTATAAAACGGGTGCAATTCAAACAATAAATATTATAAGAAGTTTGGGATTTCCATTCACTAAAAATGATTTCATTGATTCAGATCGATGGTTAAGCTCAGTTTGGTCCAAGTCAATCCTATTCTATCCCGTGTTAGAATTGTGCCGTTGTCTCCATGTATGTCTCTTCGTGTACTATCTCAAAGGTTATCCTTCTTTTGTGCTATCTTCTTTGAACAGTAATCCCAGCCTACATCAGTAGACGCAAGATTGCTGAGGTCAGGTACAATGACTTTTATCCTTATCTCCCTTGAACCTTACAAGCTCCTGGCCAGAGAAGGGTATAATAAATCATTGCTGAATAATGGAGTAGAAGAGTAGGAAAGATCTCAGAGGCTGAAGAAAAGAAAATAATACTTTATTTTAATAATACTAATACTTTATTTCTGAAAGGAGCTAACATAGGCTCCGCTGCCCAATAGCTCTAATTTCTCCATGTAATACTTGTCATTTGAAATGCCAAGGATGAGGTTAAATATTTGTTTCAGCACAGACTTTTGCCAGGACCCCATTGATATCAAATTCCAAATTGTTCTCAGACTATTTGGCAAACCTCTGTTCTTTTCTATAAGCATCAGAGAACTTTCTCTCTGGCACAGGATTTCCATATAGCACTTTCTTCGTCAACTGAGACTTGTGAAATTTGTCTGTGCTCTGGAAGCAGAGTACAAACAGTGAACAGATGAAAGAAAACTGTAAATTTGACTGCAAACCTGCACAAGGTAGAAAACTTAGATCCTGGAAATTTCTGTAAGTCAATCCACAGTCAAGTCACAAGACTATTGTAAGAGATAACTCTTGACTCTCTCTGTGCGAACTACATCCACCCTTACAGGCCCCATTCTAATCCCACCTCCCTTCTGATCAGACTGTTACTCCCTCTGCCTGATTTGTATCTCTGTAGCGCTTATGAAGCCACAAAACCTGCTGCTGCAGCTAAGTCGCTTCAGTCGTGTCCGACTCTATGCGACCCCATAGACGGCAGCCCACCAGGCTCCCCCGTCCCTGGGATTCTCCAGGCAAGAACACTGGAGTGGGTTGCCATTTCCATCTCCAATGCATGAAAGTGAAAAGTGAAAGTGAAGTCGCTCAGTCATGTCCCACTCCTAGCGACCCCATGGACTGCAGCCCACCAGGCTCCTCTGTCCATGGGATTTGCCAGGCAAGAACACTGGAGTGGGTTGCCATTTCCATCTCCAATGCATGAAAGTGAAAAGTGAAAGTGAAGTCGCTCAGTCATATCCCACTCCTAGCGACCCCATGGACTGCAGCCCACCAGGCTCCTCTGTCCATGGGATTTGCCAGGCAAGAGTACTGGAGTGGGGAGTGGGTTGCCATTGCCTTCTCCTCACAAAACCTAGCACCTATTTAAAATCTGTTCTGTAAAAATAATTAAGTTTGTACTGCATCATATTTTTTAAATGGTTTTACATTTATCTCTTTTGGTTTTGGCGATTATTTGGAGAGGGTATTTGTGTTAATGTACCCATTTTACAGGTCAGATTCAGAGTACTCCAGAGATTTACATGAGGTAAGTTTTCTGATTTCAAACATGTTTGCTGACCTTACTGGTTTATACTTACTACCGTATGTCTTCCCAACTGGGCTTAGTGGGCCGTGAGGCACAAAGCAATGAGCTTAATAATTGCTGTTTGTTCACTTCAGAGCATATGTTGGTACAAAGCTCCCATTTGTCCTAAAACATCCTATTTCTGCTCTTTTGTGGTGTTAAACATTCCTTGCTTCAGATTTTAGCACAGCTTCTCAGGTACTTATTTGCAGTGAGGCCTAGATTAGTAGAAAATAGAAAAAACTAGCTGTGAAGAAACTCAAGATCATATAAGTTACCAGCCTTCTTCTTTTCAGTCCAACATCAATTCCTCTTTCTGTTAATAGACCCACCAACCTTGCTGGAGAACCAGTTCCAAGCAGCTCTGTTGATGGGCTCTTCCTTCTTCTCTACCTTCCATAGGTCTGGGCACTTAATTCATGTCGAGACAAACATCCAATGCCTTGGTCAGCGTTGCTGGTTCAGCCACCGGCACGTGATTTGAGAACAACCAGAGTTCCCCTTGAGATCTATTTCTTTTTCGCCAGCGCTATGGAGAAAAGGACTTCTCCAGTGGCAGAATATGACTGCTGGGTTCTAAGACTCCATCACACCCATTACCCGGAGATAATCTATCTACCTGAGAAAAATGGAGCCCCAATTACATCATTTGGATCTTCTTTACTAAGTCTTCTGGTCCTAATACTAATCTGTTCCAGAGCACCTTCACAGACACACCCAGAAAAGATGAGCAACCATTGGCTTAGCCAAGTTGACAGAAAAAATTAAACATCACAAAGTGGATAGGGCTGCCTAGCAAACATGCTTTCCTCATAGATCTGTGCCAGACAGGTGTTACAGACCAGGTGAACACCAAAGGCAACAGCAAGGAGAGACTTCAGACGGCAAGCATAAAGCCATGCCAAGAGAGTTCTGGTGGTTACAGTTACAGGAGCCAAGTCTACTCCCATGTCCTAAAAGAGCCTCTTGATGAAAGTGAAGGAGGAGAGTGAAAAAGTTGGCTTAAAGCTCAACATTCACAAAACGAAGATCATGGCATCTGGTCCCATCATTTCATGGCAACTAGATGGGGAAACAGTGGAAACAGTGTCAGACTTTATTTTGGGGAGCTCCAAAATCACTGCAGATGGTGATTGCAGCCATGAAATTAAAAGATGCTTACTCCTTGGAAGGAAAGTTATGACCAACCTAGACAGCATATTCAAAATCCAAAATGTTACTTTGCCAACAAAGGTCTGTCTAGTCAAGGCTATGGTTTTTCCAGTCGTCATATTTGAATGTGAGAGTTGGACTATAAAGAAACCTGAGCACTGAAGAATTGATACTTTTGAACTATGGTGTTGGAGAAGAATCTTGAGAGTCCCTTGAACTGCAACAAGATCCAAACAGTACATCCTAAAGGAAATCTGTCCTGAATTTCACTGGAAGGACTGATGTTGAGCCTGAAACTCCAATACTTCGGCCATCTGAATGAAGAACTGATTCATTTGAAAAAAACCTGATGCTGGGAAAGATTGAAGGCGGGAGGAGAAGGGGACGACAGAGGATGAGATAGTTAGATGGCATCACTGACTCAACAGACATGAGTTTGAGTGAATTCTGGGAGTTGGTGATGGACAAGGAGGCCTGGCATGCTGCAGTCCATGGGGTCACAAAGAGTCAGACACGACGGAGTGACTGAACTGAACTGAAGAGAATATGGCTAAGAATAAAGTGAAAGAGTCCAGGACGCTCAGGTTAGGCGGCACAAGGATGTGGATGTTATTGGTCTGCGCTGCATGGTGCTTTGGTAGATACAGCTTGAATTAGGAAAATGATGGGTAATTTTTAGGAGAATCTAGGAATTCCATTTTTAAAATGTGTATTCTGAAAAAAAAAAAAGTGTATTCTGTGGAAGTTTCCTAGCTGTGGAAGAAGAGTGGATGTTTTTGCTGGTTGGATTCATTGCAAAGCTGCTCTTTTCCCCAACTTACATAAACACCACGTTGAAGTACTTACAGATGAAAAACATTTCCTAAAAGCACTTGGAATGCTTCACAGTTTTCGTTCTTTAATTCTTATATATAGGTGCACTTAAAAATATGGGAAATTACTCTACCACGCAAAACTGAAGAAAGCCTAAGAAGGATAGGAAAGCTTTTTTGTGTTGATTTTAAGATCATTTGTATATAATTACTTGGATATTTCAGACGAAGTTTTCTCAGTTGAGATAAGGCAAATGACCATTTGACAGCACAAAGCAAAAAAAAAAAAAAAAAAAAAAAAAAAACAGGCAAATTTGGGTGGGAACCTTGTTGCTTTGGAAGAGAAGCAGCTTCTTTGGGATAGTTAAGATTTCACGTCTCACTCTTTGGCTGCAAGTGTTTTACACTAAAGTTGGCAACTCCGTACAGAAAGGAAGCTTTTTGTCAGTTTAGTAGTTTTCTTTTTCTCCTTTTGAGCCTCTCTCACATTTTCAGATTTCCTTTAATTTTCTTTTTCCAAAGTGCAACTCTTTTTGAGCCTGATGAAAATACACATTTAACTAAAAAATATTGTGTTCTTTACTACTCATATTTTGTTTAAAGTGACAATGCCAAGCTCATTTTAGAAAATCTGAAATATACAGTAAAGTCTATTTTAAAAGAGCTATAATTCTACTACCCTGAGATAATTACTGTTCCTAATTTGATGTTTGTCTTTCCAGGTATTTTCTGTGCTAACTGGTATTTTATGATAACGATTTCATGTTTTACAGACTAAATTGTAATCTAGTCTTTATCTTTTTACATAAAAAATTAGACTCTCCAAATTGTAAGTGTTATCATTAATTTAACTAATCCCCGCTAGTAAATGTTTAGGTTGTTGCTGTATCTTCCTTGTCCCAAACAACTCTGGAATAAGCATCTTTGTAGATAAATCAATATGCATATCCATGATGATTTCTTTATTATTGACACAGTTCTAGAATTACAATGGCTTCCTGGATCTCAGAGTAATATCTTGGCATTTTACCTCTTTATTCTTAGCTTGTAATATATAGAAATATTGGTTCAGTTCAACTTTTAAGTTGTCAAGGTTTAGGCTGATTTGTTGATAGACAAGGAGGTCAATATTGAGACCAGATATCAGGGGCTGGATCTGGTAGTTATTTAAGGAAGCTGAGAGAGTGGGAGCCCAAGGGCAGTTGGTTAAGTGGAAACATAATGGTGCTTGAGGAGAACCCATGTGACTGGACACTGCGCTTCATGTTGCAAGCAGATTCCTCTAATATTTAAAGCTTGTAATAGCAGCACCTTTGTCCCCGACCCAGTAGCACCCTAACTCCAGCTATGACAACCGAGAATGTTTCCAGATGTTGCCAGATGTCCCTTGGAATGGATTGGGGATGGGAAAAATCATCCCTGGTTGAGAATCATCACCATTGTAGACTGTCTTGAAGACAACATTTTTCAGAGTTTAAATGGTGTGATTTCATAGTGTATGTTCTTTCCCTTTGGCATTTCCTGAAAGCACTTGGAATTGCATCTTTCCCAAATAGTAATCAAAATCTTCCCTTGGGTCCTTGCTGGTATCAGACCTGATTTCTAACAATGCTGTTGATGGCAAGTTTCCCGTGTCTGGAAGGTTTATGATCTCACTCTCAGCAAACAATTTCACCTTCATTTGACTGAGAAGATTGAAGTCATTCAATGCTCCCTCATCTTTCCATTTGTTTCCCACTCTCCCCCACACCACTCCAGATAAACTTACTTTCATTCAACCACTCCTCCTCTAGCTGTCTGAAGGAAAAGGGATTTCCTTGGACAGGTGTAGTAGATAGAGCTAGGCTTTAGAATAAGAGAGCATGGGGTTTGAATCTAGACTCTTAGACTTACTGCTGTGTGACCTTCATCAACTTACTTAGCCATTCTGAGCCCATTGTTCTTTGTACAGAAAATGAGGATTAAAAATAACACACATATTCACGACCAAGATAATCACAATGGTGTGATCACTTAACTAGAGTCAGACATCCTGGAATGTGAAGTCAAGTGGGCCTTAGAAAGCATCACTACGAACAAAGCTAGTGGAGGTGATGGAATTCCACTTGAGCTCTTTCAAATCCTGAAAGATGATGCTGTGAAAGTGCTGCACTCAATATGCCAGCAAATTTGGAAAACTCAGCAGTGGCCACAGGACTAGAAAAGGTCAGTTTTCATTCCAATTCCAAAGAAAGGCAATGCCAAAGAATGCTCAAACTACTGCACAATTGCACTCATCTCACATGCTGGTAAAGTAATGCTCAAAATTCTCCAAGCCAGGCTTCAGCAACACGTGAACCGTGAACTTCTAGAGGTTCAAGCTGGTTTTAGAAAAAGGCAGAGGAACCAGAGATCAAATTGCCAACATCCGCTGGATCATGGAAAAAGCAAGAGAGTTCCAGAAAAACATCTATTTCTGCTTTATTGACAATGCCAAACCTTTGACTGTGTGGATCACAATAAACTGTAGAAAATTCTTTATTATTATTATTATTTTTTTTATTTTTTTAAATTAGTTTTTTATTTTTTAAATTTTTGTAGAAAATTCTGAAAGAGATGGGAATACCAGACCACCTGACCTGCCTCTTGAGAAAGCTATATGCAGGTCAGGAAGCAACAGTTAGAACTGGACATGGAACAACAGACTAGTTCCAATAGGAAAAGGAGTATGTCAAGGCTGTATATTGTCACCCTGCTTATTTAACTTATATGCAGAGTACATCATGAGAAACACTGGGCTGGAAGAAACACAAGCTGGAATCAATACTGCTGGGAGAAATATCAATAACCTCAGATATGCAGATGACACCACCCTTATGGCAGAAAGTGAAGAGGAAATACAAAGCCTCTTGATGAAAGTGAAAGAGGAGAGTGAATGGGTTGGCTTAAAGCTGAACATTCAGAAAATGAAGATCATGGCATCTGGTCCCATCACTTCATGGGAAATAGATGGGCAAACAGTGGAAACAGTGGCTGACTTTATTTTGGGGGGCTCCAAAATCACTGCAGATGGTGACTGCAGCCATGAAATTAAAAGACGCTTCCTCCTTGGAAGAAAATTATGACCAACCTAGATGGCGTATTGAAAACCAGAGACATTACTTTGCCAACAAAGGTCCGTCTAGTCTAGGCTATGGTTTTTCCTGTGGTCATGTATGGATGTGAGAGTTGGACTATGAAGAAAGCTGAGCACTGAAGAATTGATGCTTTGGAACTGTGGTGTTGGAGAAGACTCTTGAGAGTCCCTTGGACTGCAAGGAGATCCAACCAGTCCATTCTGAAGGAGATCAGCCCTGGGATTTCTTTGGAGGGCATGATGCTGCAGCTGAAACTCCAGTACTTTGGCCACCTCATGCGAAGAGTTGACTCATTGGAAAAGACTCTGATTCTAGGAGGGATTGGGGGCAGAAGGAGAAGGGGATGACCGAGGATGAGATGGCTGGATGGCTTCACGGACTTGATGGACATGAGTCTGGATGAACTCCGGGAGTTGGTGATGGACAGGGAAGCCTGGCGTGCTGTAATTCATGGGGTCGCAAAGAGTCAGAGACAACTGAGCGACTGAACTGAATAATATTTTGAGTAATAAATGAGCTAATGTACTTCAAAGTACCCAATAGACTTTCACTGAGAACTTTGGAGCCTCATTTTCCCCACAGGAGCAAATCTGTTTGCTGGACTCACTGCTCTCTCTTCTAGGAGTCTGCTTCACTTACACTATTCTCTTTCATTGTGTCTGTCAAAATATAAATCAGAGTAGAATTATGTATAAAACAAAATTAAGGCAGAAGTCCATGAAAAACCCATCAGCTTTGAAAACTTTTAGTTTTGGGCCCTATGTATAGTCATACATTTCTTGCGGTCATGTACATGTAAAATTTTGCAGTCTGGCCTCTTAATGCTTTATGGACACAATGTAGACATACTGCTGTGTAGCAATCTCATATATTAAAAGACAACTAAATGATGGTTTGATCGTTTACTTAACTATCCCCAAAATTTCCAAGAGTTGGATTCCTTTTGATCTGGGACTTTTATCAAGAATACTGTCATGCCTGTTTTGAGTATGTAACTTTTTGTTTCCTTTGGTTTGTTTTGAACTTCCCTGGAGGCTTAGGTGAAAAGAATCTGCCTGCAATGTGGGAAACCCAGGTTTGATCCCTGGGTAGGGAAGATCCCCTGGAGAAGGGAATGGCTACCCACTCCAGCATGCTTGCCTGGAGAACTTTTGGTTTGTTTATGGCTTTTATACATTCGGAAACTAGTTTCCAGCTCTAGTTTGTATCAACGCTAATAATGAACTTGTACAAAATTTTGACCTTGTGATTGTTGAGAACTTGATTTCCCATCCCCTCACTGCACACGTGGCTATCAACTTCCTTGTTACTGATTTAATCGATGAAATACTTTGCCATGTAATTTGTCTTGTTATATTATTTATAGCTTATTGATTAAGCTGTAATATTTTTGCATATGCTTATTGATCATATTTTCTTATACTGTTCTCCATATTCTGATTTTAATAATTTTATCACTTTACAGATGAAAATCAAGCTTTAACTTTTCTAAAACAAACCTTCCTTTGAATTTCTCCTTAAATTCTTATATTTGTTTCTCTTCTTTTAATCATTTGCTAAACTTAAAATAATTTTTGGTGCCAAAATGATAATATTCCTAAAGTAATAGTAGTGAACATATTAAACAAAATATAAAACATTGAAGAGTAAAAAGTAATTGTAGTTTAACCATCTTAAGATAACTGATTTTAAAATTCATTGTATTACCTAAAGTTTTATTGTATAAATATACACAAAAATTAGGATGATAGTGAATGTGGCTTAGTAGGATAATCTTTTATTTTACTCAACATTATGTCATTAGTCGGAGAAGGTGATGGCACCCCACTCCAGTACTCTCGCCTGGAAAATCCCATTGACAGAGGAGCCCAGTAGGCTGCAGCCCATGGGGTCACGAAGAGTCGGACATGACTGAGCGACTTCCCTTTCACTTTTCACTTCCATGCATTGGAGAAGGAAATGGCAACCCACTCCAGTGTTCTTCCCTGGAGAATCCCAGGGATGGGGGAGCCTGGTGGGCTGCCATCTATGGGGTCATGCAGAGTCGGACACGACTGAAATGACTTAGCAGCAGCAGCATGTCATTAGTATTTTCTGATACTAATAGTCTTAGTCTCTCAAAACATTAATTTAAATAGTTAAACTATATTTCATAAAGGAGATATATCATCACATGTTTAAATTTTGCCCTATTATGCACTTAGGCTAGAAACATTTCTCCTTCCATTGTAATTAATATTGTATTATTAAGTATACTTGTACACAAATATATATACTCATGTTGACTATTCAGGATGTATTTCTGGAAGATTACTGATTTCATAGATAATAAGTATTCTAAAAACTCTCAATTTACATTGCCAGATTGCATTTTAATCAAGTTGTGCCAATTCACTGTATCATAATGGATGAGTGACTGTCTAATGCATCCTTGCCAACCCTGGGATTCTCTTTGAAAAATCTGTACTACTTTAATACTTAATATTTAGTCATTAAATTCATATTTACTTGATTATTAGACAGGTGATCATTGTTTTAGTATGTCCACATTTGTCATTTACTTATGTGAATTATTTACTGATTTCCTTTGCCTATTTTTGTTTTTGGATTGGAATGATTTTTTTTTTTTACTGATTTGTAAACATTCTATATAGAATATTATCATATGATAAGCACATTTTTAATAGTTTTCTTGATAAAGTAATTTTCAAGAAATGTAAAGTTTTTCATGATTATGTTTACTGTAGAGATGTCTTTTCATTCACTGCATGTAAGCTGAGAAAGCTTTTCTCTATCACAAGATCCTTGAGATCCTTAAAGTGTTATCTATCAGTTCTGTTTATGTATTTAATACTTAACAGATAAATTATCTGTACTTTGGTCTATTTTATGGTGTATAGTAGAAAAACCAAAGAAAATTTTCTTTATATAGACAAATTCTTGAATAAAGTCTGTTGAATAAATCCATCTCTTTACCTGTTAAATGGGATACCGCCTTTATCATATATTAAATGTTGGATTCACTAGCAATTGTTTTAGTCTCATTCTACTTAATTACTTTAATGACTATAGCTTTGAAATATAGGTATAATAGAGCTTAATATATTGCGAGGATAGTTCTTTTTATTTTACTTTCTTTATAAAATTATAGTTCCCACCATTATCTGTTTATTGTTTTCTATGAATCTCAGAGTTGTTTAGTCAGTTTTTTCCAGACGTGCTACTAGAGTTTCATGAGAACAGTCTTAGTCCTCATCTACAGTCCACATCTTCTCCAAAGGAAGAAGAGACACAAGCAAGGGATAGAGGCAGGCAATGAGGCTGAGCAGAAGGTGAGGCCAGAGTTATACATCTGATTGTATTTAAGACGCAGAAGGATAGGAAAGTAGCCAGTGGCATGATCAGATTTGTTTTAAAATGATTATTCTAGCTACTTTGTGTACAATAGATTATAAGGGGTGTGAACAAGAGGAGGAAAAGAGCCTCTCCTATGAGAGGCTACTGTAGTGGTGATGGTAAGACACAATGCCATTAATTGTTGAATATTTATTTTGTATTTAGTTACTTTATTAAAAATCCTCTTATAATTCTGGAAGCTTGCTTGGTTTGCTGAGATTTACAAACATATAATTATTTTGAATTAATAATACTTTTTCTCATTATTTATAATAGTCGCATCTCTTGTACCAGTTTCATATCCTATAGCACTGTTTAGATGTTCCAGAGAAGAAACTGCATATGTGTCAGTGGTTGCGTTTTTTCTCTCCTTTGATTTTAATGGAAATACCTTGTTGTGTGCCATAGTTAAACACCATGATCAATTTTGACTCACACTACTATATATTATGCTATATTTTTGACATAGTTTATCGGTAATAGATACTTGATTGGATCAATGACATATTTAGCCCCTATATGAGAATCACTTTGTACTTCTCTCTTGATGATTAAATGGGCTTACCTGTTCTCATGAGTACAACTTTTGGTTTTATGGTAGTAATCTCATTTTAGAAACTTAGCTTGGGAGACTTTGTGGCAGGTGATAATGTTCACTAAAATAAAGAACCCTAGAGGAGAGAATTAACTTAATTTTCATAGTCATATCTAATTCTAGGACTTTCAAGTCATTGCAAACGTGGTTTTAAGCATTAAAACAGTGCAAGTGTTAGTCACCTGTGTCCAACTCTTTGCAACCCCATGGACTGTAGCCTGCCAGGCTCCTCTGTCCATGGGATTTCCCAGGAAAGAAAACTGGAATAGGTAGCCATTCCCTTCTCCAGGGGACCTTCCAGACCCACGGATCGAACCTGGGTCTCCTGCATTGCAGAGTCTTTACCATCTGAGCATCCAGGGAAGGTTTTAAACATATCACCTCCTTGAACTCATTTGCTAACTTTTATGTGGTGAACTTTGGTTCTGCACAAAGAAAGGGCTAGAAAGAATAGAAAGAAAAAAACTGGGGAGACAGTGTTATGTGATCAAAGATGGAAAGATCTGGGGGGCTCTTTCTTGCATGGTTCAAATGCCACTTCGATCTTACCAACTGTGTAGCTGCTGCTATACAATCTTACCAATCCCAATTGTATAGCATCCTGACTCTCAGGGATGAGAATATAAGCTTGCTTTGCAGGAGGGATGTGAGGTTTGGATAATAAAACTTAAGTAAGAAATTTAGCATGGTAGTGAGCATAGAGATTTTTACAGTGAGCCTCATGCTGTGCTAAGAACTGTTTTCTCCTAAAATTTTAACTCTTTCAGTTTTCCCAACAATCCTATGAGTATTATCATTATCCCAGTTTTACAAAGCAGGGCATGAAACCCTGAAAGTAGGTAGTGCTCCCACTATAAGCAGATGGCAACACTGAGAGGTGAACTCAGCAGCATAGCTTAAGTCCCTGTGCTTCACCTCTACTGGGGACAAGCCCTCCTAATGTAAGGAGTGCACGTGAATCCTCTGGTTTCTAAAGCCTGCATGTCCTTGGAAATCATACATACAATTGCTTCATTTTACAGCTGAGGAAACAGACCCAGAGACGTAGACGGCGTTCAAAGTCATAAATTAAAGGAATGCCAAAGCCTGCTTGGAAATCCTGGTCTCATTCTATTTTCCAACTTTTGCAATTGGATGCTCAAACTACCGCACAATTGCACTCATCTCACACTCTAGTAAAGTAATGCTTAAAATTCTCCAAGCCAGGCTTCAGCAACACATGAACCATGAACTTCCAGATGTTCAAGCTGGTTTTAGAAAAGGCAGAGGAACCAGAGATCAAATTGCCAACATCCGCTGGATCATGGAAAAAGCAAGAGAGTTCCAGAAAAACATCTATTTCTGCTTTATTGACTATGCCAAAACCTTTGACTGTGTGGATCACAATAAATTGTGGAAAATTCTGAAAGAGATGGGCATCCCAGACCACCTGACCTGCCTCTTGAGAAACCTGTATGCAGGTCAGGAAGCAACAGTTAGAATTGGACATGGAACAATAAACTGGTTCCAAACAGAAAAAGGAGTACATCAAGGCTGTATATTGTCACCCTGCTTATTTAACTTATATGCAGAGTATGTCATGAGAAACAGCTGGGCTGGAAGAAGCACAAGCTGAAATCAAGATTGCCAGGGGAAATACCAATAACCTCAGATATGCAAATGACACCACCCCTATGGCAGAAAGTGAAGAAGAACTAAAAAGCCTCTTGATGAAAGTGAAAGAGGAAAGTGAAAAAGTTGGCTTAAAGCTCAACATTCAGAAAACGAAGATCATGGCATCCAGTCCCATCACTTCATGGGAAATAGATGGGGAAACAGTGGAAACAGTGGCTGACTTTATTTTTCTGAGCTCCAAAATCACTGCAGATGGTGATTGCAGCCATGAAATTAAAAGATGCTTACTCCTTGTAAGGAAAGTTATGACCAACGTAGACAGCATATTAAAAAGCAGAGACATTACTTTGCCAACAAAGGTCCGTCTAGCAAGGCTATGGTTTTTCCAGTGGTCATGTATGGATGTGAGAGCTGGACTAAAAGAAAGCTGAGTGCCTAAGAATTGATGCTTTTGAACTGTGGTGTTGGAGAAGACTCTTGAGAGTCCCTTGGACTTCAAGGAGATCCAACCAGTCCATCCTAAGGATCAGTCCTGGGTCTTCATTGGAAGGAGTGATGTTGAAGCTGAAACTCCAATACTTTGGCCACCTAATGTGAAGAGCTGACTCATTTGAAAAGACCCTGATGCTGGGAAAGATTGAGGGCAGGAGGAGAAGGGGACAACAGAGGATGAGATGGTTGGATGGCATCACCGACTCAATGGACATGGGTTTGGGTGGGCTCTGGGAGTTGGTGACGAGAAGGGAGGCCTGGCATGTTGCAGTTCATGGGGTCCAAAGAGTTGGACATGACTGAGCGACTGAACTGACTGACTGACTGACTGACTGACTATCTCTGCACAACAACATTTAGGCTTGCCCTCAAATTCTTAGGTGAACTTCAAGTCTTGTAAACTGACAAGAGGCTTTTATCTGCACTGCGTTGTTTCTTTCAACCAATTTTTAAAAAACTTTTCTTTAGGTCAGAGATATTCATTTCAAGGGCTATAATTATAAGCCTTTGTGGATCTTCCTGATGGTACCACAAGTGAATTATATTTATTATACTTTTAAATGAAAAGCAAAAATTCAATGAAACAAAAATTTCAGAGATTACATAAGTTTACTTAAGGCTTAATTTTCCTGACCTAACTTGAATTTCTAGCTAAGCTCCAATAAATGCAAACAGTGCCATGCTTCAGATGCCGAAATGGATTCATTCCTAATGTGGATAAAGCAACACCTGTTTTAACACTGATCCTGGTTTTGTAATTGACCAATATGATACTATTAGTCTGTTTCAATGAAGGAAGCTTCCATAGTAGACTTAGCTGTTAATACTTGATGAGGAAATAAGGAATAAGTTGAGAAACTTAGATTCCAGGGGTGTTATCCACTAGCGGTAAAACTTGGAAGTTTTCACAATAATTTCTTTCTTTGTTCTTTGAAGTTTCCATGTTGTAGTTATGAAACTTCAGTGATTTTTTTTTCTGGGCGCTTTTCCAGCTGTTCTACTGAATCTAAGGATCATCACACATTAGGTTAGTGGGACAGCATTATAAGATAATTCTCCTTCAAGGCTTTGGCCATGTCTTAGAATGAATCTAAAATCCAGGAACTAGAAAGGACAACTCCATATATCTTAAATAGCATTTGTAAATGGCCACTTATGTCTGAGTTGATTGCTTCTAGAGACAGGGAACTCACCACATCTTTACCATCGTTATGATCATCTAAAAATTACCATTATGAGAACTTACCTTGAGTTGACATGGGTGACATCTTTAACCCTTTTACAGAAGAGAAAATGAAGGTTCAAAAAAACTAGCTCACAGTTTCACATCAGTAGAGATAGAATTAAACCCAATACTTATATTGGTTTTGTGATGAGACCCTATAGCCAACCTCTGCCTACTCGCTGCTGCTGCTGCTGCTGCTGCTGCTACTAAGTCACTTCAGTTGTGTCCAACTCTGTGCTACCCCATAGATGGCAGCCCACCAGGCTCCCCCATCCCTGGGATTCTCCAGGCACGAACGCTGGAGTGGTTGCCATTTCCTTCTCCAATGCATGAAAGTGAAAAGTGAAAGTGAAGTCACTCAGTCATGTCCGACTCTTAGTGACCCCATGGACTGCAGCCCACCAGGCTCCTCCATTCATGAATTTTCCAGGCAAGAGTACTGGAGGGGGGTGCCATTGCCTACTAGTTGAGAAGCCACAATTACCAGATTGCATCGTTTTCATCAAAGGGATCAAAAGGAAGAAGTTTTGTTTCTTTCTCCATGTCTCAACACTTCAGTGCTGATTTAACCCAATTCCTTTATCATACCATGCTGACAATACAGTGACTTTTCTGGGTCCTGAAAATTTTGCAATTAGTGAGTCTACTTCATTACTGTTTTCCATTCTGTTTTTAGAGATGCAGTGGAATGTACTGGCTCACAGCATAGCCTGTGATGTTATGCTGCTTGTGTCCAAAGACAAGCTCTCTCCAGTCAACTAGCTATATGATTCTGGGAAATTCCTTAACTTCTCTGTTTTCTCATCTACAAAATGGGGATTTTGTGAAGATGTAAAGAGTTAATTGATGTAAAATACTTAGAGCACTAGCTGACACTTGGTAATTGAGATAAGAACATGTTTTCTCTTGGTACCATTGTTATATATCAGCCTGGCCTGATTCCTGGCCTCTGTAGTCCTCACTTTTGGGAGCTGGGATTGGCTTGGGCAGCCTGTCTTGAGGCTGAATGTGTTTCAGTAGCGCTTCACTCACACTTTCGATCTTACTCCAGTTTCACCCAGAACCTATCTCTCTTTCCCATCACTTGATCCACTTCCCCACTACTCCAATCTTTTACGGCATTATTTCCTGGCTTGCAACCCAGGATGGCTACCCACAGTGGGTCTACAATTCACCACAGTACACAGAAGTAGATTAACTCTACCTGCCCATTCTTATCACCTGCCACCTTTCACAGGGTGTCCTGTGTTCCAGCCTCTTGGAATAACTTGCTCACCCCTGAACACTCTTTCTGGAGGTATTTACCATCCCATTCCTTCCATTCAGAAAGATCTCTTATTATATGAAGAAAAGCCCATACATCATTCCAGATGCAGCTGAAAACGTAATTTTATTTGAGAAATACTCAGAAATAGTTGTCTTTCCTCTTTGGATTACCAGTACTTTATATTTCACTGTCTCTTAACTTGTGTTACATTAGTGTGCTATGATTTACCAGTATATCTTCTCTGTCACCTCTGCTCTGGAGCTCAGTGGGGGAAGGGATAGAGCTTATCGCATTGACAGGCCTTGTTGCATAGACAGGCCACATGATACAGTGAATTAGAGTATGAGTTCTGCAGCCAGACTTCTGGATTTCAACTAATGTGCCAACTCCCTTACTGTGTGACTGTGAGCAAGTCACAGTGTCTCTCTCCTTGCCTCAGTTTGCTTATAAGTAAATTGAGAGTAATAACAGAAATTGCTTCATAGGATTATATGTACATGAATGCTAAGTCGCTTCAGTTGTTTCCTATTCTTTGTGACCCTATGGACTGTAGCCTACTAGGCTCCTCTGTCCATGGGATTTTCCAGGCAAGAGTATTGGAGTGGGTTACCACGCCTTCCTCCAAAGGATCTTCCTGAACCAGGGATCGAACCTGAATCTCTTGTCTCCTGCATTGGCGGGTGGATTCTTTACCATTAGCACCACGTGAGAAGCCTGTTAATATTATATATTATATTTTTTATTTCCTATCTCAGTACATGGCATGGCCCATAGATATACTGTACCACTATTTGGTAACAGTAGGTGAATTCCCAATTTAAAAAGTCTTAGTTTTCATACAAATTCTCATTTTATGTCATAGCTTAAAAAACAAACAAACAAACAAACAAACAATCAGAACTCACTTTGGTTTCCATCTAAAACTTTTTCCTTGTTCTTAGTAAACCAGGGCCCTGTAAGCCTGGAACCTTTCTTCTGCCTGCTTTATCCTTTCCAGGAACTGGAGCCCAGTCCTCAAGCTTGATCTTTGCTTCTCATCCCAATCGCCCCTGCCTTTTCTTCCTTTCCCCTCTTGGCTTTGCCCTCCCTGCTTCTCTTGCATCCTGTTTTTATGCCCATTGATTAATCCTTGTCTGGACGGTGCCACACTGTTGTGCATCTGTTTGGGAATCCATTAGCTTCCTGGGCTGATCTGGCCTTGTCTTCAGACAGGCCTGGGACGTGGGATCTTTTGCTGCAGTTCTGCAATGCTTGCACCTGGACAAGCCTCTCCTCCAGAAACAAAACACAGAAAAGCTGTACGGACTAAAAATAACTACATGCATGTGCAATTGGGACAAATTATAGACAGAAAGATACAAAAGACCAAAAAGCTTAACCGCCATTTCTCAAGAGCCGGGAGGGAAAACCAGGGGGTTGGCTGCAAAAACAGGGTACTGAGCATGTGCCCTGCACTCAGTACTACCAGAGGGATGGGCAAACCACTTAAGGCACCCTCTGACCCGACTCCTGGACACACCCCTACCCTCATTCCATATAAAGAACAAACTCATTCTCCCCTCGGAGTGCGAGAGAGCAAGGGAATCTGTTACTTGTTCCTATTTCCCTCTGATGCAGCAGGAGTCCCAATAAAACCTTGTCTGAATTTCTTGTCTGGCCCCTAGTCAATTTCTATTGATTGGGGAAGGCTAAGAACCCTAGTCAGAATTAGTTTCACCAACTCTGGCCACATCCCTTGTAGCTCAGGCTTGTTCTAGTCTCTGATCCTGCCCACCTGCTCTGTCCAGAGAATTCACAAGGTTACACCTAAAACACATTTCAAAAAAATAAAAAATGATAAGGTATGCACATTTTAAGTGTAGAGCTCAACTACTGTTTACATATGTACCCAGGTACCACTATCCAGTCAAGGTGTAGTATTTTTCCAGCACACCAAAAAGTACCCATGAGTCCCTTCTATATAGCATGATTTTTCAATAAAAATTTGCACGTAGCACCCTACAAAGGAAAAGAAAAAAAAAAACCCACAGCAAAACTGGGGAAGAACCAATTCGGCTTGTAATTTGGACATCATCAGCTATTTTGCTTCATTAAAAGATTTTATATAATGCTGAGTGCACCTATTTTCCTTTGAGTTGCTTCTGGGAGTAACCTAGGAAAAGTATACGTAGGGTAGAGCAAGGGCTTCCCTCATAGCTCAGTTGGTAAAGAATCCGCCTGCAATGCAGGAGACCCTGGTTTGATTCCTGGGTTGGGAAGATCTGCTGGAGAAGGGATAGGCTACCCACTCCAGTATACTTGGGCTTCCCTTGTAGTTCAGCTGGTAAAGAATCCACCTGCAATGCGGGATACCTGGGTTTGATCCCTGAATTGGGAAGATCCCTGAAGAAGGGAAAGGCTAACCACTCCAGTATTCTGGCCTGGAGAGTTCCA
The DNA here is from genome assembly GCF_042477335.2 of Ovis canadensis. Lineage (NCBI taxonomy): Eukaryota > Metazoa > Chordata > Mammalia > Artiodactyla > Bovidae > Ovis > Ovis canadensis. The sequence goes on from NC_091250.1 coordinate 54,403,830, forward strand.
TGGACTGTATAGTCAATGGGGTCGCCAAGAGTCAGACATGACTGAATGACTTTCACTTTCACTTTCAGGGTAGAGCAAGGAGATATTCAAAGTATTTAGTCATGTATTTTGAGCACCAAATCAGCATGAGTGTTAGAAATATGCAATTTGTTTAGTTGTAGTCGGGTGTTCCCACTGAATAAGCTTTCAATAATGGAAGCTACTATGACACTCTTTTGGGCCACTATTAGGGACAAAAATATCTTTTGTTTTTCCATAGTTTCCTTTTCTTTATATATATTCTTTGCTATTAATATTGCCAGGTTAAATATTAGACACCCGGTTAAATTTGAATTTCAGATAAACAATGAGTCTTTTCGAGTATGTCTTAAATAAGGCATGGGACATGAAGTTAAATGACACCTTGTTCATCTGAAATTCAGAGTCAGCTGGGCATCCTGCCTTTTTGTTTGCACAGTCTGGCAACCCTATTTGTTGTGTCTCACCCCAAATTGTACTGTCCTGACCTAAATATTGTGTCCACCTTCCTCACCATGAAGTTGAAATTCTCTATTCTCAGCACAGTGCTTGGCACACAGTAGGTGCTCAAGAAATGTTTGCTCTATTTTCTTTTATTTGAAGAAAGTTAGAGATTACAAAATGAAAAGCAAATACAGGTAAAGCAACATAATAAGGACAATCTGAGCACTCTGTTTTCCTTAGACAATAGTGCTGGTCTCCTGATGGACTGAGACCTGTGTGCGTCAGTTGGTTCCAGTGGGATGACCACGTGAGTCTGATTTATCCCATATGCTGAAAAGGAACAAACTTCATATTTAGAGAAGCTGAGATGCAGCACTGTGGGCAGCCTCTGGAAAGGCCAGGTGATGGCAGGCGCTGTGCTGCTGTAACTACAGAGTGTGTTGCCTTTCTGTTTGGCAGGACGATTGGGCCATTTCTTAATAAGCCTTTCTAGGAGCCACAGTCCCAAGCCCTCACTTTTCCACAGTGCTCAGGTCTCTCTCTTCGAGGCTGTTAGCACCGATGACGTGGGATGCAATGAGGTCCTGGACTACTTGGGATCAAAACCTCAGTGCGTGAGATGTAAAGTCCCAAATCTCTAGCTTGGCATTTCAGGCAATAGCTGCCGCTGGTGTCCCAGGCCCCCTCCTGATTCCCTGTATACCAGCCACACCAGGGATATCCAGTGTTCCTGCAAAGCGTTGTTCTCTCAGACCTCAGGACCTCACTTCTGCCTTTGCTTCTTCCTGAGATGTTTTGCCCTTTACTTTGCTTCTAGACAGATATTAAGCCTCCTTACAAGTCACACTTTAGAAGTTTCCAGTGCTTTATGAAGCCTGTCCCAGCTTCTTACCATCCTTTCAAAATTCTAGCACATTTCTACCTTTGCTTCTGCCCAAAGGGAAAAAAAGTCTGTCTCTTGGGCTACAAATGAGTCAGTGATCCTTATGTGTTAGAGAATACATTCAGCCGTGAATTATAGAAACTTGCCCAAAATGGCTGAAACCACTTGAAAGTTTTATTTTTCTACTTAAATGTTTGGAGGTTGGCATTGCAGAGCTGATATGGTGGTCCAGCCAGAGACTAGGCTATTTCTGTTTTTCTGATGAGCTCTCCTTGACATTGTATCCTGACCCAGGGAATGTTTATTTCTGAGAGATCTTCAAGGGCAGGGGCTACATCATTAATTCATCTGACATTTTTAAAATTGTTCATATCCTTGTGACTATGCAATAAATGCTCATCAAATGAATGATAAATAAATGATTCATTAATGAGGTAATTTCTCCTTTGGAGACAGAGAAAAATGCATATTTGATTATAACAAACACAACCTCAGAGCCATGATATATAGAATTTTAAGAACATTCAGTTCCTTATTTGCTTCAGATATCATGCTTTGGTTTATCTGGGCAAATATCCATTTGTCAAGGTCTTAGTGCCTGATCTCAAAAATTGAATTTAGGATATAGGCAGCCTCCAAATTTCAATGTACTTTTGAGTGTGTTTTTAAAAACAAATGTTATAAAGTGGTATTTGCTTCTTATGCAAACAATGTTATAATTGACATACTTTCAACCAAGGATTTGTCAACAAATACATCACAGAAATGATGGTTAGCATGTCCTTAAAACACAAGGACACAGCAATAATTTAAAAGTGCAAAATTATGCCTTATGTCCTAGAAAATGAACATATACTTACAGTAAATATTTATGAAACAAGAGTCCAAGTGTACTATAAATTGTGTATACTACACATAAAATGCAACTCTATTGTGCTATAAACAGGGCTTACAACTAACGTGTTAGCCATAATAATGCTTTAAAGCTTTGGACTGGATCCCATTGATCTTATAACCTTAGGGCTCACCACAGTCTCTATCACATTGAAGATACCCGACAAATGCTTGTGAATTTAATTAAATGGAATCTATGTAGAGCTCATAAAGCACTCTCACATCCATTGTTTTTTTACTGTCAATAATGCCCTGTGTGTTTAGTAGCATAGAGAGTATCCCATTTATAGGTAAACTGAGGCTCATAAGCAGTTGAGTGATTTGTTCTCCCCAGGTCAGAAAGTTCAGTTGTGATGCTGAATTGCCTACCTAGTTTTTTCAGCTAAGTTTGATGTTTTGATGCTGGTATCATTTATGACTCACATGACTCAGGTCTGCAGAGAGAAGCTTGAAAGTCCATATCCTTTTTCTCTCAATAAGTTTTCTTGAAGTGGAATAGAAGAAGCATTCAAAACCATTTTATTTATCTTAGTTCTATTACCTTAGTTTTATTTATCATAATATAAAACAATACAAGATAGGAATAAATTTGCTATTTATGAGTATGATGGAAATGGTGTCTTTCTCCGCGCATGATAGTTTTGACAGGGAAGTCTGGCCTAAAATGTATCCCCAGTTCTTCTCCTATACTAGTTATTTTTATTAAGAACCACAGTTTGCTATTAAGACAAAAGGCAACAAGTAACACTAAGCATTGACTTCAGTCTGCTTGGCCTTTCTGTATGGGGCTTAAAGTGCTTCCCAGTCATGGGAAACTAAACACAAAAATTACTACTGAAATAATTTATAGTTTCATATGGCACTCCCAATGCATCCATCAAGGATAAATAAAACGGGAAGAGAATGGAATGCCAAGAGAGTGTCCTCTACTGGACAGCGGTTGTGTTGCAGTGTTCAAAATCCAGTTGTTTTTTTTTTTCTTGACATCAGACTATGCATTCTATTCTCAAAGAATGGAATGCGTGGTATGGTTTTCTTGTCTGAAAAATGGGGATGAGAAAAGTACTTACTTCATATGTTTTTTGTGAAAGCTAAATGTATAAAAATATGCAAAGCATTGATAACAATGTTTGGCAGGAAGCAAGCGTTTAAGAAATGGTAGCAAGTACTGTTATTCTTTTATATTTTTGAATAATGGTGGGAACTTCTCATTGTCTGCCTAAAATACACTGAGGGGAAGGAAACCAAATAATTACACTTATTATGGATGTTAGTAAAATACAAATTAATGGTATCTGCCTATACATTAAATGCCTATCATACACCATAAAGTGCTAATGCTTCTGTTTACAGGAATTCTGAAACTCACAGTTGGAGTCAAAGCTTTGCTCCCTACCAAACTGTAAACTATAAGAAGAAGAGACCCTCTCTATTTCAGTTACATCTGTTCCTCAGACAATTGGCACATTGGAAGTGTTCAGCAAATACTTTTGTAATGAGTGAGTAAATAAATAGATAAAAGAATTAATAGCATTTCCAGAAGTGTGGCTTGTGACTAAGTTACACTGTAAGTAACCAGTGCATTAAGTAGCCCCTGTAGGTGTTGGCCATCTTGAGATTTCTATGGAATGTATTAACTTAACATGTTGATGTAGTCTCATGAAATATAGTTTATTTGAGTTTATAAAAATATGAATGTGCTACAAATTTTATTAGTGCTTATGGCTAGTCTCCCATTTCCTGCATTCCCAGTTTCTCCATATCACCTCTGCTCTTTTAATTACATAAATCATAATGGAAAAAAGAGGGTATCATTTGATGCATTTGAAATTTCCATTGGGCCTCCCTGGTGGCTCAGCTGGTAAAGAATCCACCTGCAATGCAGGATACCTCGGTTCAGTCACTGGGTTGGGAAGATCCCCTGGAGAATGGAATGGCTATCCACTCCAGTGGATAAAATTTCATGGACTAGAGAATTTCATGGACTATGTAGTCCATGGGATCTCAAAGATAATTTCATGGACTCTGTAATCCATGTGGTCTCAAAGGGTCGGACATGACTGAGTGACTTTCATTTTCACTTTCATGAAGGAAATGACATCCATAACTGTTCAGTAGGGTCTATACGTTAGAGGATCTATCTGAATGTGATCTCTGTGAAGTGTGATGACTTTTCTGAATAGACAGGCTTCTTATTTTATGTTCTTTCATGGTCTTGAAGATTTTGCTGCTGATCACCCACTATTAATTTACAAGTAACTTAAGGTATAGTGTATTGGGGTCATTTTGTGTGGTGCCCTTCTCTTTGGTTTACTGACTTTGGAAGAAATTAAAGAAATGTTTATTCCCTTCCTGAGGGCTTGGTAAAGCTTGGGAAGTACTTTCATGATCTAGGGATTTTGAAACTTCTGTTAGAATACTGATACAGAGATAAGAACAAGTATATATTAGTTGAATCACATGTTGAAATGTATAATTTTGTTTGTGTTGGCAGAGTCTGTGAACACTGGGTGCTCTTGGGACTTCAAGTCTTATTTACTTATTGGCTGTTGGGAACTTTATGTTTTGCCACATAAATAATGTTAGCAGATGAGATTGAGAAAACAATACCTCCCTCTTCACAACCTCCCCTGCCCCCACAACTTGTGTGTTGTAACCATTGTTTCTGTGAAAAATCTCATTCCAAATGCCAGCTCCTCTTTGTGCCTAATTCTGTGCTTAAAAGGAAGAATGTACTCATTAAGTGTTGAAAGACCAAGGTATGTCAAGAAGAGTTCTCTGGAGCAGCCCTAGACCTGGGACTGTTATCTGCTTCTGACTTTTTCTTTATGGCCTCAACTGCCAAAGGAAATAATTACATGCATTAGCATCAGTAGCAGGAGAAGAATGGGCAAGAAGAAGCCCCTAAACCCTAAGAATCTGTGAATTGAAGGTAGAAATAAAATATTAATACTCTTGAGAAACCTATATGCAGGTCAGGAGGCAACATTTAGAACTGGACATGGAACAACAGACTGGTTTCAAATAGGAAAAGGAGTACATCAAGGCTGTATATTGTCACCCTGATTTAACTTCTATGCAGAGTACATCATGAGAAATGCTGGGCTGGAAGAAACACAAGCTGGAATCAAGATTGCCGGGAGAAATATCAATAACCTCAGATATGCAAATGACACCACCCTTATGGCAGAAAGTGAAGAACAAAAGAGTCTCTTGATGAAAGTGAAAGAGGAGAGTGAAAAAGTTGGCTTAAAGCTCAACATTCAGAAAACGAAGATCATGGCATCCGGTCCCATCATTTCATGGCAAATAGATGGGGAAATAGTGGAAATAGTGGCTGACTTTATTTTTCTGGGCTCCAAAATCACTGCAGATGGTGATTGCAGCCATGAAATTAAAAGATGCTTACACCTTGGAAGGAAAGTTATGACCAACCTAGACAGCATATTAAAAAGCAGAGACATCACTTTGCCAACAAAGTTCTGTCTAGTCAAGGCTATGGTTTTTCCTGTGGTCATGTATGGATGTGAGAGTTGGACTGTGAAGAAAGCTGAGTGCCAAAGAGTTGATGCTTTTGAACTGTGGTGTTGGAGAAGACTCTTGAGAATCCCTTGGACTGCAAGGAGATACAATCAGTCCATCCTAAAGGAGATCAGTCCTGGGTGTTTCATTGGAAGGACTGATGCTGAAGCTGAAACTCCAATACTTTGACCACCTCATGCAAAGAGCTGACTCATTTGAAAATACCCTGACGCTGGGAAAGATTGAGGGCATGAGGAGAAGGGGATGACAGAGGATGAGATGGTTGAATGGCATCCCCGACTTGATGGACATGGGTTTGGGTAGTTTCTGGGAGTTGGTGATGGACTGGGAGGCCTGGCAGGCTGCGATTCATGGGGTCGCAAACAGTTGGACATGACTGAGTGCCTGCATTGAACTGAATACTTGATAACGGAATAAAGTACTTGATAACAGAAGCCGTTCTTCATGGATTTCTCATTATGTGCCAGGAATGGTGCAGAACACCTTAATGATTCACTGTATCCCCTTAATTCTCCGAAGTCTCCTTTGATGAGTGAGATGTCTAAGACTGAGCATAAGTAGCTTGTCCACAGCCACAGAGCTATGCATGCCCAAATGTTTTGGCTCCTGGTTTCATTTCTTTTTCTTTCCTGGCCCAGCCCACAAAACTGTTCTGCCTGGTGACAGGTATATGCCTGCAGAAAAGGCCAGACACAGTGCTGCTGAGTTGAGGCTTGTCAAGTTCAATGAGGGAAAGAGAATTAAGAAGCCTCCTGTCTGTGGGTTAAGGTCACACTAACCTCACCTACTTCTGCAAAAGCAGATATGTGGGAGCCTGTAACCCCCATGTCTAGTCCTAATGTTTCTATATTTAGGGAGGAAAGAATATACTTAAATATAGCCTTTGAACCCAATGTAAGCAGAGTGGTGTGAGTGTTTTATATTTGTTTGTTTTTGCTTGTTTGGTGTTTTAGATAACCTCTTTGTGACTATAGATCTTGCTGCAAACAGCAATATATCAGCAAAAAGATCAATTAAAATACAGGGAGAAAAAATTCTAAACCAACACTTACCCACGGAACACAGCCTCAGATTTCTACACTTAAGCCTGCCTTAAGCCACCCTTTCTGGCTGGAGAAAGTGACATTTACACAGAAATGCCCGGCAGAAAAAAGAAACAGTTGAACAGAGTTGAAACAGAGCCACCATAAACATTGCGGTTCATAAACCTGAAAACAGGAAGAGTGACCTTTCCAAAGGCTAGAAATGTACTTTTCAGCCTCTAAAATTCAAACCATTTTTGGTGTCAAAATGCCCTCAAGCTCCAAGTTGCTGTTTTCATAAACGTGGCTGAGTTGAAAACTGTTGTAGCTGAAACTTCAGGTTTTCAAATGAAACCAGCGCAGGGTCTGGGCAGGGAAATGTTTCCCTGGAGGTGATATGGACTGGCCAGTGGACCTTTCTGAAAATCCTTTATCACAGTCTTTTTCTTTTTGCAGTTGACAGATGGAAAACTGTAGAAATTAACAGCCAACCCTTTCAACATTTGCTCTCTAAAGGGCTCACCTCAATGCCATTCCTTGGCCAACTAAACCTTTCTGAAGTACCACTTTGTTCAAGAGATGATAAACCAGCAACAACTCAGTAGTGCTCGGGTTTCCCAAGGTTTGGGTGCAAACTTGGTGTGTCAAGAGAACGAGGAAAGTTGAATGGATCAACAAGAAGGCTTGCAGAAGTGAGGGGTGTCTTCAAAGGCAAGAAGGGTTCTTACAAGGAAGAGAGGTGTAGTGGACACTTGATTTCCATTCTAATGTACTCACATCCCTTTCCCATTGCTGTGATCTCCTTCTCTGGCTTTGTGTGCTTTGTGCTTTCAAAGGTTCACACCTCTAATCTTCCTTCAGAGGACTTCTCATGCTACTGAGCTACTTTGCCCACAGATGCATAGAGAAGTACAGAGGGTTTATATTAATAGCTCCAGGGAGACCCTTTGTTCAGTGACTGTGCCATGGCAGAATATTGCTGTGAGAGCCTCAGCTTCCTTGCCACAAATAGAGATAAAGTTGGGAGATATAACTTATGCTTTAGGGCACTCCCCTGAAGGGTCAGGTTGAAGCTACCCTTCAAGGGACTTTGCCTGATGCTGTTCCTTCCCTGTTTTTTTTCCCCCCTTTTTCTGTGTTTCTCTCCCAACTCCCTGACAAGTTCTCCTGGGAGCACTTGCATAATAAATCACTGGCACAAAAATCCTTACTCAAGGTCTGCTTCTGGGTGAGACTTACTCTGTTGGTTCTGGAAAACAAGATTAGGATTAGTGGACAGTACAGAGAAGCAGACTTTGAATCAATGCAAGGAAAAATGTTTTACAAATTGAATTTCTCAAATATTGTTTGTGAGAAACTACCTAAAAATATTTAAATAGAGACTGGATGAATAATTGCTGGCACTGTACTCTGTGAGTTCAGGCACTAAGTATAAAGTTGCTTTTAAGCTTCCAGACTAGTACCTTACCACTGGAATAACATAGTATGTGAATGAACCTTAAAGTTTCACAGGTTAGCACCACATTTGAACAGTATTCAAATTATTCAAGTTTTAATAAGACTGCCTCATTATGTCAAGCAGGAAATGTAGGTAAATGGGCAGTACATTCCAATGGGGACAATTACAGTAGGTGACTGCATAACTCCAAGTAAGCTCCAAGTTAAAAATTTGTGAGATGTAAGATGAGAAGAACCTCACCTTACAAGAATGCAAAAGACTGATTAAAACAGGAAATATGCTTAAAAAGAAAAAGAAGGCAGAGAGCTGCCTGATGACAGAATGAATGGTGAATGATCCACAATCACAGAGAAGGCTGCCTCGTAACTGTTTAGACATCACAAGAGTCTGGTGGACTGAGGCAATGATTGGGCTCAATTTTGTTGACTTGGTTAGTGGTGTTTTGAGTTCTTTAATTTTCTAGGATGCCCACCAAATTCTAGTGTTTGGAATCCCACTGACACACAAAAAATCAACAGCTGTTTTTCAATATCATCCCTTCCTCCTCAACCTACAATGGCTCCCCTCTCCTTAGAGATGAAAGCTTCTATTTTTGTATCTGGGCAGACATAGACTCTTACTCAGCCCTGGGGATGGGTTTTCTGATATCAGAGACAGAATTTTGGTCTTGTGTGGACCTCATATTGGGTGTAGTTCAAATGTGATGAAGAAGTAGATTAGGAGAGGGTGGAGAGCAGGTCAGAGATCGTATCAAGAATAAGAAAAGCAAAAAGTCATGAAAATCCAAATTAACAAAAAAAACCCACACCAAAATACAGAACCATAGAGCTAAAATGTTGAAAAAGAACAGTACAATTGTACTAAGGGGAAACAATAGACATGGGCCTGAAATATCTTACAAAACAGAGTTGGAGAAAGTTCTGCCAAATGGCACCTTCCCAGAAGTACAGGGTGGTTGGGAACTTTGATACCTCCACCTCCTGGCCTCAGATCTAACCACATAAAATTTGAACTTACTTCTAATTACTCTGTACTGCTCTAGTTTCTCTGCTTTACTCCAAATCACTTATTCATTGATTTTACTCATGTAATTATCCCCATCTCAGCCAAACCAAATCCTATCCATCCCTAAGGACCAAGCTTTGGACTCTTTCTCCACTATGGATTTTTCCACAATTTTTCCAGCCTGTAGAGCTCTTTAATATCTGTTGACACCAAAGCACATTACTCATACCAGCTATTTGGGTCTTGTCATGAAGTGCTTTCTGAAATTTTCTCTTGTTTTGGTTTATGAGGCCTTGCTTATTGAGTATTTGTTTGCTTCTCTCTTACATGATATGTTCAATTACTTATGCCTTGACTTTGCAAATTGATCTCAGTCAAGACAGTCATTTACCATATATGCAAATTATATCCACTTGGGTTTTAAGATTTACAAATGAGAAAATAAATGCTGCATGTTGAGAGTTCAGGAAAAATTGCTGAGGACAGGTGTAGGTTAGGAAGTCTTGATGGATGTGGGGCAAATGAACTCAGCAGTTGAAGGATGTAAAGTTCAGAGTCAAAATCTTTCAGCATGCATGTGTAGCCTCTGTAGAAGAAAAACCAACAGTATTAACGACAGCAATAATTGGTAGTGTTTATTGAACACTGTGCTAAGTACTTTATGTTATGTCATTTAATCCTTCAACAATTAAAATTTTGTGGTAAGGATTATCATTCTCATTTTAAAGTTGAGGAAATTGAGACTTAAAGATGATAATTGATTTGTCCAAAGTCACTTACCCTATTAAGTATGAGTGACCAGATGCCAAAGTTCTTTTAAGTATGCTGTACTTTGTCCCGGAGAAGGCAGGAGCAACCCACTCCAGTGCTCTTGCCTGGAGAATCCCATGGACGGAGGAGCCTGGTAGGCTACAGTCCATGGGGTCGCTAAGAGTTAGACACAACTGAGCGACTTCACTTTCACTTTTCACTTTTATGCATTGGAGAAGGAAATGGCAACCCACTCCAGTGTTCTTGCCTTGAGAATCCCAGGGATGGGGGAGCCTGGTAGGCTGCTGTCTACCAGACACAACTGACGCGACTTAGCAGCAGCAGCACTTTGTCCCAGTAATAGTGGATTTGTGTATGAGATTAGCATTTTCAAAGAAATGTGAAAATTGATTTCTTAAGCTTTACTTGCCATATTAGGAAGATTTGGAAGCTATAAGACCAGGAGAGAGCAGAGACTAAAATTTATGCTGTAACTGTGCAGTTTTGTTTCTAATTTTCACATTGTGTTCGGCCACTTTGCATTCCCTCAGAACATCCACATGGGAGACTTCTTTAGCGTATCATTTACCACTTGTCCTTGGGCTCCTCTGATTACAAAGAGTGACTTGGAGTAGTGGAAAAGAAGCTGGAGATAGTCCTGCTCCTACCGCCGAGAATCATGGGCAACTGAGATTAGAGATCAAGATGACTCCTGCTTTATCAGAACTACTTAATTATGTAAAATAACATAGAACTATACCAAATAATAAATTATTGATAATTATTAATTAAAATTTGAGAAATACAAGCATTTATTACATTATTTGCATACTGTTTCACATTTTATAAAATTATGTATACATTCAATGATGGGTTCAGTCAGTAAAGAATCTGCCCGCAATGCAGGAGACCTGGGTTCTATTCCTGGGTTGGGAAGATTCCCTGGAGAAGGAAATGGCAACCCACTCCGGTATTATTGCCTGGACAGAGGAGCCTGGCAGGTTACATACAATCTATGGAGTCGCAAGAGTCAGACATGACTGAGTGACTAACCACACACATTCAATTATGGTATTTGTTACAGAGTCTATTTGTTTTTTCAGAGTCTATTTTTTTACCTTAAAAAAAGCAAGACTGAGAACAAAAAAATTTAATACTTTTTGCCCTTATCATCATGGCATAAAAGAGGGGAAATTTCAACACTAATAAAATACAGAGAACGTAATTTCAGAATGAAGGTGAGTCATTTAGTTTCTGAAAACCTCACTTGATTCTCTTTATTTTCTGCTTCTTTTCCTTCAAGAAAAGTATGGCGAGAACTTTGTCATAACCTGTACTTGTCTACTCCCTGGCGTTTGGGCCCTGAAGTGAAAGCGTGTCAGTCACTCAGTCATGTTCAACTCTTTGCGACCCCTGGGACAGTGGCCGACTAGGCTCCTCTGTCCATGGGGTTCTCCAGGCAAGAATACTAGAGTGGATTGCCATGCCCTCTTCCAGGGGATCTTCCCGGCCCAGGGACTGAACCCGGGTCTCCTGTATGCAAGCAGATTCTTTACCATATGAGCCACTGGAGAAGCCCCTACTCAAGTGTCTAACACCAAATAATTCAAGATTTCTGCCTCAGTTCTCTACCATCTCTCAAGTTTGGGGCAGTAATCACAAATGAAAAGGTCTATGTACAAGTATGGCCAAGACACCCAGAACATGTAGAAATGTAGAGAACCCGTGCATCAGTGGCCCAGGGATTTGCTGAAAGAAGAATAACATTAAGGTCAGCTCTGTTGTTGTCTCTCACACCACAAAGTTAGTACCTTAACTTTTCTCAAGATTGCATCTCCCAACTATAATGTGATCTTTCTGAGTGTTCTGAAAAGCCAACCATGACTGGGGTAGCAGATTTTGCTCAGCTGGGGATTCTCTATTGTGAACTTTTTACCTTGTTGTCCACCACAGCTTGGGTTTGGCAATTATTAGAAAGCATGGCATGAAGCAGTGACTCCCTGTGATTCAGTGGGAAAGTGGGGCTTTGCAATGAACAAAGCAGGAAATCTGGTGATGGCTCTGTAATCTGTGGAGATTCACTGTTGTGAGCTAGTAGTGTCAAGTTTGATTCTGTTGCCATGGTGTTTGGCTACTTGGATTGTTTGCTTTAGCTTTTGTAAATGTGCCCAGATATGGAATGTGCATTCAGTCAGCTGAAAGGAGGCTGGAGAAGCAGGGTGAAAGAAGAAATAATTACTCTATGGTTTGGGAATGAGTCAGAATCCCAAGGTATTGTTTATTACTTGGGTTCATATGAATGTGCTCCTCAGCTTCCTTTTCAGAAATGAATATCTGCCTTCATTTCATGGCAATCAATATTTGCAGCCCTGATCCTTGCAATCAAACATGAAACTCAGATTAACATTCAAGCTAACAATATTTAAACAGGAAATTTGTACTTGATCTGTGGATTACAGTCTTTACCCTTCAAACAAGACAAGGTTTACACAATCAGCCTTCGTAATATTTTTTGCCAATGTCTGACATTTTCCCCTGGTTTTGGCCTTTCTATTTTCAGTGTGATGTTCTGAGCAAAAACTATTAACACATAAGCAACTCCTCCCACCATTTCTTCATCTAAACCTAGTAAAAGGTGGCTTGCTCCTTCATTTTCTAATCAGAAACCCAGTGGCTGAATCTATGTGGATCTACTGAAATAAGTGAGGCTTCCCTGCACCTCTGTGAGCCCTGATTGTTCCTAGTTGCTTAAAATTCTATGTGCAGTGCTTCAGAATCCTGGCTGCTCAGTCTTCCTAAAGAGCAAATTTCAACGAACCAGGTGGACCAAATTATATGTCTTGGTATAGATGGCCAATGTGGACTGTAATTGGTTTATTCATTCATGTATGCATTTATTCTTTCATTCTTGCTTTCATACATTCTATAATACATACATTCATTTGTTCACTAGGTATTCATTTTGCATTCAACTGAGATTTAATGGTACTTATTTACCAGACCCTAAGCAAAGAGGATACAGTGGGAGAATTAGAGATCAGTAAGACTTACCTTGAAGGAGCACACATTTTGTAACTGGAGGGAAGACTTATGTCCATCTAGGAATAGTGTGGTGTATGAAGTACCATAAAAGATAGGAGTGAAGTGTGTGTTAAGAGCTCTGAAAAAGCAATGGTTCATTTTGACTTGTGTGTTTGTAAAGACAGCTGGAAAAGGCTTCATGAACGGGATGGACCTCCAGCTACAACTTAAAGATGATTTAGTTTTGTCTGGGAGACAGACAAGTTGTAGGGGATTTTAGGTGACAGGAACAAGGAAGCGAAGAACATGGTTTCTAAGAAAAAAATGATTTGGTTTAGAAATTTCACAAGTTGGGATTCACTCATGTCCCTTTTAGTTTTTATTTAAATGATGCTTAGTAACTGGCTACACTGCATATTCTATGATCCATTAGTTGCCTTGGCACATTCGAGCTGTGGAGAGATAAGTGATTTACCTCTTTGTTGCTGTTGTTGTTGTGCAGTTGCTCAGTCATGTATGAATCTGAGACCCCCATGGACTGCAGCAGGCCAGGCTTCCCTGTCCTTCACTGTCTCACAGGGTTTGCTCAAGCTCATGTCCATTGAGCCAATGATGCCATCCAACCGTCTCATCCTCTGTCGTCCACTTCTCCTCCTTCCCTCTATCTTTCCCAACATCAGGGTCTTTTCCAACGAATAGGCTTTTTGCATCCGGTGGCCAAAGTATAGAAGCTTCAGCTTCAGCATCAGCATCAGTACTTCCAAAGAATATTCAGGGCTGATTTCCTTTAGGGTTAACTGGTTTGATCTCCTTGCTGTCCAAGGGCCTCTCAAGAGTCTTCTCCAATACCACAATTCAAAAGCATCAATTCTTCAGTGCTCAGCCTTCTTTATGGTCCAACTCTCACATCCAGAAATGACTGCTGGAAAAATCATAGCTCTGACTATATGGACCTTTGTTGGCAAAGTGATATCTCTAAATTTTAAATACACTGTCTAGGTTTGTCATAGCTTTTCTTCCAAGGAGGAAGAGTTTTTTAATTTCATGACTACGGTCACCATCTACAGTGATTTTGGAGCCCCCCAAAATAAACTCTGTCACTGTTTTCCATTGTTTCCCCATCTATTTGCCATGAAGTGATGGGACCAGATGCCATGATCTTTGTTTTTTGAATGTTGAGTTAAGCCAGCTATTTCACTCTCCTTTTCTACTTTCATCAAGAGGGTCTTAGTTGCTTTTCACTTTCTGCCATTTCAGTTCAGTTCAGTTCAGTTGCTCAGTCACGTCCGACTCTTTGCGACCCCATGAATCGCAGCACGCCAGGCCTCCCTGTCCATCACCAACTCCCGGAGTTCACTCAGACTCATGTCCATGGAGTCAGTGATGCCATCCAGCCATCTCATCCTCAGTCGTCCCTTCTTCTTATGCCCCCAATCCCTCCCAGCATCAGAGTCATTTCCAATGAGTCAACTCTTTGCATGAGGTGGCCAAAGTACTGGAGTTTCAGCTTTAGCATCATTCCTTCCAAAGAAATTCCAGGGCTGGTCTCATTCAGAATGGACTGGTTAGATCTCCTTGCAGTCCAAAGGACTCTCAAGAGTCTTCTCCAATACCACAGTTCAAAAGCATCAATTCTTCGGCGCTCTGCCTTCTTCACAGTCCAACTCTCACATCCATACATGACTACTGGAAAAACCATAGCCTTGACTAGATGGACCTTAGTCGGCAAAGTAATGTCTCTGCTTTTGAATATACTATCTAGGTTGGTCATAACTTTTCTTCCAAGGAGTAAGCGTCTTTTAATTTCATGGCTGCAGCCACCATCTGCAGTGATTTTGAAGCCCCCAAAAATAAACTCTGACACTGTTTCCACTGTTTCTCCATCTATTTCCCATGGAGTGATGGGACCGGATGCCATAATCTTTGTTTTTTGAATGTTGAGCTTTCTGCCATTTGGATGGTATCATTTGCATATTTAAGGTTATTGATATTTCTCCCAGTAATCTTGATTCCAGCTTGGGCTTCATTCAGCCTGGCATTTTGCATAATATATTCTGCATAGAAGTTAAATGAGCAGGGTGACCCTATACAGCCTTGACGTTCTCCTTTCCCAATTTGAAAACAGTCCATTGTTCCATGTCTGGTTCTAACTGCTGCTTCTTGACCTGCATACAGACTTCTCAGGAGGCAGGTAAGGCGGTCTGGTATTCCCATCTCTTTAAAAATTCTCAACGGTTTGTTGTGACCCACACAGTCAAAGGCTTTGACATAGTTAATGAAGCAGATGTTTTTCTGGAACTCTGTTGCTTTTTCTATGATCCCATGGATACTGGTAATTTGATCTCTGATTCCTCTGCCTTTTCTAAAGTCAGCTTGAACATCTGGAAGTTCTCGGTTCAAGTACTGTTGAATCATAGCTTGGATAATTTTGAGCATTATTTTGCTAGCGTGTGAAATGAGTGCAATTGTGCAGTAATTTGAACATTCTTTGACATTTCCTTTCATTGAGATTGGAATGAAAACTGATCTTTTCCAGTCCTCTGGCCATTGCTGAATTTTCCAAGTTTGCTGACATGTTGAGTGCAGCACTTTAACAGCATCATCTTTTAGGATTTGAAATGGCTCAGCTGAAATTCCATCACCTTCACTACCTTTGTTCATAGTAATGCTTTCCAAGGTCCACTTGACTTCACATTCCAGGATGTCTGACTCTCTAGGTGAGCGATCACACCACCGTAGTTATTTGAGTCACCAAGACCTTTTTTGTATAGTTCTTTTGTGTATTCTTACCACCTTTTGTTAATCTCTTCAACTTCTGTTAGGTCCATACCATCTCTGTCCTTTTGTGCCAGATTTGCATGAAATGTTCCCTTGGTATCTCTAAGTTGTTTAAAGAGATCTCTAGTCTTTCACATTCTCTTGTTTCCCTCCAATTTTTTTGTATTGTTCACTTAAGAAGGTTTTCTTGTCTCTCCTTCCTATTCTTTGGAATTCTTCATTCAGATGGGTTTATGTTTCCTTTTCTCCTTTGCCTTTTGTTTCTCTTCTTTTCTCAGCTATTTGTAAGGCCTCCTCAGACACTGCAATTTTAGATTGCAGTAAATTGAAATTAGCTTTTACGTAATATATTGCCATAAATATTTAGCATTTGGATTGCTTCAAATCAGTGAAATACTGATAACTCCTACCTAACACCAAATCCCAGATTATGTCCTTAGTCTCCATCCTAAATTAATTTCTAGGCATTTCCCTTGGAAATATGCCATAGAAACCATGAATTTTCAAAGCTGCATAATGCATCTTCTATTTTCTGTTTTAAAGTCACAATTGGGAGTACATGGCAGAAACATCAGAGTTAGTCTGATAGAGCTGGAGTAGATCTTCGTTTATTTAATCATGCATGCATGCATTTATTCTTTCATTCTTGTTCTGTTCTTTTCTCCTTGACCATCTATGCTGCCATCATAGCTATGTCTTATCAATTTTGATTACATGTAATGCTGTGGTCTCTCTGCCTGTAGTCTCAGCCCACTCCAATCTACCATTCAGGCTGTACTCTGTGCAAATTTGGTGATGGCATTTTCTTCATTGAAAGCCTTCAAGAACTCATAGTTGTGTGTAGTGGTAGATGATGATGAGGATCCAGAAAAGATAGCTAAAAGAAAAAAGGAGTGAGGAAAGAAGGAAAAGTAGAGGGAGGGGACAGTTTTGTTCCATGATAAAATGAGTTAGGAACATAGTTCAACTTAAATAGATTTCTTTCTGTCAAGATTTGTCTGTCTTAACATCATAGACATGGAATAACAGACTGGTTCCAAATAGGAAAAGGAGTACGTCAAGGCTGTATATTGTCATCCTGCTTATTTAACTTATATGCAGAGTAAATCATGAGAAATGCTGGGCTGGAAGAAGCACAAGCTGGAATCAAGATTGCCGGGAGAAATATCAGTAACCTCAGATATGCAGATGACACCACCCTTATGGCAGAAAGTGAAGAGGAACTAAAAAGCCTCTTGATGAAAGTGAAAGAGGAAAGTGAAAAAGTTGGCTTAAAGCTCAACATTCAGAAAATGAAGATCATGGCATCTGGTCCCATCACTTCATGGGAAATAGATGGGGAAACAGTGGAAACAGTGTCAGACTTTATGTTTTTATGCTCCAAAATCACTGCAGATGGTGACTGCAGCCATAAAATTAAAAGACGCTTACTCCTTGGAAGGAAAGTTATGACCAAACTAGATGGCATATTAAAAAGCAGAGACATTACTTCGCCAACAAAGGTCTATCTAGTCAAGGCTATAGTTTTTCCAGTGGTCATGTGTGGATGTGAGAGTTGGACTGTGAAGAAAGCTGAGCACCAAAGAATTGATGCTTTTGAACTGTGGTGTTGGAGAAGACTCTTGAGAGTCCCTTGGACTGCAAGGAGCTCCAACCAGCCCATTCTAAAGGAGATCAGCCCTGGGATTTCTTTGGAGGGCATGATGCTGAAGCTGAAACTCCAGTACTTTGGCCACCTCATGCGAAGAGTTGACTCATTGAAAGAGACTCTGATGCTGGGAGGGGTTGGGGGCAGGAGAAGAAGGGGACGACAGAGGATGAGATGGCTGGATGGCATCACTGACGTGATGGACATGAGTTTGGGTGAACTCCAGGAATTGGTGATGGACAGGGAGGCCTGGTGTGCTATAATTCATGGGATTGCAAAGAGTCAGACACGACTGAGTGACTGAAATGAACTGAACTGAACATCTAGTACAGCTTTAATTTCCCAAATTGGGAATTATAACACTCACTCTTTCCACCTTATTTGACTACAAAGACTGTCTGAGGAATGTCTGTTAAAATCTTGTGTGTCACTGATGTCTTCGAAAACCTTCCACACCACAATGTTTCCTTGTGAAGGAAATCAGAGTGCTTTTGTTTTGCTACAATCTCTGATTCTTTGAATAATATTTTGGATTGCCAGTCAACTTGCTGATCCCCCGAACACTATCTGTTTCTTTGTAATCTCTTCAGTTTTCTTTCTTTTCTCTTGGGAAACAGACCTGAAGTACCTCCTCTGTGATTCCTTTGTGCTACCCTCAAAAATGCTTTTCTCAGCTCCTTCTTTATTTGACCCATCTCTTGTCTGTACTTCCATGAGTAAACATGAAATAGCAGCAACATTTTGTTTATGAGCAATCATTTATTGTTTATCTTGTTTTCTCTCAAATTATTAATGCAATGCTTGTGATATTTTAGTGTGAACAACGGAAAATCTGTTGTAATCGTTTTCTGGATATTGCATATTTCCTTGAATATAGGAAATTCCACAGGAACAGAGAACTTACAGTGGATGAATTTTTGTTGTTGTTGTAGTTCAGTCACCAACTCGTGCCTGCCTCTTTGTGACCCCATGGACTGCAGCATGCCAGGCTCACCTGTCCTTCACTATGTTCTGGAGTTTGCTTGAATTCATGTCCATTGAGTCAGTGGTGTTATCCTACCATGTCATCCTCTGCCACCCTCTTCTCCTTTTACCTTTGGTCTTTACAGCATCATTTCCATGTTTTTAAACTGGTGCATTTAAAAAATATTTTAACTATTTTTAATCAAGTATAGTTACTATGTTGTGTGAATTTCAGGTGCACAGGAAAATGATTCAGTTAACACATTATTTATCTATCTATATTCTTCTTCAGATTCTTTTCATTATAAGTAACTCAGTTCAGTTCAGTTCAGTCACTCAGTCGTGTCCGACTCTTTGTGACCCCATGAACTGCAGCACTCCAGGCCTCCCTGTCCATCACCAACTCCCGGAGTTCACCCAAACCCACATCCATTGAGTCAGTGATGCCATCCAGGCATCTCATCCTCTGTCGTCCCCTTTTCCTCCTGCTCCCAAATCCTTTCCAGCACCAGAGTTTTTTCCAGTGAGTCAACTCTTCACATTAGGTGGCCAAAGTACTGGAGTATCAGCTTTAGCATCATTCCTTCCAAAGAACACCCAGGACTAATCTCCTTTAGGATGGACTGGTTGGAGCTCCTTGAAGTCCAAGGGACTCTCAAGAGTCTTCTCCACACCACAATTCAAAAGCAGCAATTCTTCGGTGCTCAGCTTTCTTCACAGTCCAACTCTCACATCCATACATGACTACTGGAAATATCATAGCCTTGACCAGATGGACCTTTGTTGGCAAAGTAATGTCTCTGCTTTTCAATATGCTATCAAGGTTGGTCATAACTTTCCTTCCAAGGAGCAAGCATCTTTTAATTTCATGGCTGAAGTTACCATCTGCAGTGATTTTGGAGCCCAGAAAAATAAAGTCAGCCACTGTTTCCACTGTTTCCCAGTCTATTTCCCATGAAGTGCTAGGACTAGATGCCATGATCTTCGTTTTCTGAATGTTGAGCTTTAAGCCAACTTTTTCACTCTCCTCTTTCACTTTCATCAAAAGGCTTTTTATTAGTTCTTCACTTTTTTTTTTTTAAAAAAATCTTTAATTCTTACATGCGTTCCCAAACATGAACCCCCCTCCCACCTCCCTCCCCATAACATCTCTCTGGGTCATCCCCATGCACCAGCCCCAAGCATGCTGCATCCTGCGTCAGACATAGACTGGCGATTCAATTCTTACATGATAGTATACATGTTAGAATGTCATTCTCCCAAATCATCCCACCCTCTCCCTCTCCTTCTGAGTCCAAAAGTCCGTTATACACATCTGTGTCTCTTTCCCTGTCTTGCATACAGGGTCGTCATTGCCATCTTCCTAAATTCCATATATATGTGTTAGTATACTGTATTGGTGTTTTTCTTTCTGGCTTACTTCACTCTGTATAATCGGCTCCAGTTTCATCCATCTCATCAGAACTGATTCAAAGGAATTCTTTTTTATGGCTGAGTAATACTCCATTGTGTATATGTACCACAGCTTTCTTATCCATTCATCTGCTGATGGACATCTAGGTTGTTTCCATGTCCTGGCTATTATAAACAGTGCTGCAATGAACATTGGGGTACATGTGTCTCTTTCAATTCTGGTTTCCTCGGTATGTATGCCCAGCAGTGGGATTGCTGGGTCATAAGGTAGTTCTATTTGCAATTTTTTAAGAAATCTCCACACTGTTCTCCATAGTGGCTGTACTAGTTCCTCTTCACTTTTAAAGCGTCTGCCTGAAATATGAGAGAACTGGGTTCGTTCCCTGGGTCGGGAAGATACCCTGGAGAAGGAAATGGCAACCCACTCCAGTATTCTTGCCTGGAGAATCCCATGGATGGAGGAGCTTGGTGGGCTACAGTCCACGGGTTGCAAAGAGTTGGACACGACTGAGTGACTTCACTTCACTTCACTTCACTTTCTGCCATAAGGGTGGTATCATCTGCATATCTGAAGTTATTGATATTTCTCCCAGCAATCTTCATTCCAGCTTGTGCTTCTTCCAGCCCAGAGTTTCTCATGATGTACTCTGCATGTAAGTTAAATAAGCAGGGTGACAATATACAGCCTTGACATACTACTTTTTCTATTTGGAACCAGTCTGTTGTTCCATGTCTAGTTCTTACTGTTGCTTCCTGACCTGCATATAGGTTTCTCAAGAGGCAGGTCAGGTGGTCTTGTATGCCCATCTCTTTCAGAATTTTCCACAGTTTATTGAGATCCACACAGTCAAAGGCTTTGGCATAGTCAATAAATAATTACCAGATACTAAATGTAGTTCCTCTTACTATACAGTAAGTCTTTGCTATTTATCTGTTTTATATATAGTAATGTGTATATGTTAATCCCAAACTCCTAGTTTATCAAACCACTGTCCCTTTTGGTAACATAAATTTGTTTTTTATGTCTGTGAGTCTATTCCTATTTTGTAGATAAGTTCATTTGCATAATTTTTTAAGATTCTACATATAAGTTATATCCTCTGCTCTTTGTCTTTTGGTGTCTTATTTACTTCTCTTATTATGATAATCTCTAGGTCCATCTGTATTGCTGGAAATGGCATTATTTCATTCTTTTTATGGCTGAATAATATTCAGCCCTTACCCCCCCCAACACACACACAGACCCCACATCTTCTTTATTCATTCATCTGTCAATGGACATTTGAGCTTTCCCAGTGGCTCAGTGGTAAAGAATCTACCTGTAGTGCAGGAGACATGGGAGACACAGGTTTGATCCCTGGGTTGGGAAGATCCCCTGGAGGAGGAAATGGCAACCCACTCCAATATTCCCATGGACAGAGGAGCCTGGCAGCCTACAGTCTATGGGACTGCAAAGCACTGGACATGATTGAGCAACTGAGCACACACACACACACATACCACATCTTTATTCATTCATCTGTCAATGGCCATTTAGTTTGCTTTCAAGTCTTGGCTGTTACAAATGTTACTGCTATGGACATTGGGCTGCATGTATCTTTTTGAATTAGTAAACAACTGCATCTTCTAAACCAGATCATGTTCTTCCCTGTGCATTTAAATTTAGTACAGAATCCCTTTGCAAGAAAGAGACAAAGGTCTAGTTAAATTCACTAAGATGAATTTCAGAAAAGATAAGTTTCTGCATGGTTGAAACATTTGTAACTCTTAGACTCTCATTTTGTGCTATTTACTCCAAAAATCAGAGCCAAACATACTTTAATCACAGTCATTAAAGTGTCCTGGAGATGGTTGATATTGAAGATCTTCTTTTAAATAAAATAGGATCAGAGGCATTAAATATTATAACTATTGAATCTGAAATTTACCCTATCCCAAATCTTTTATTTCAAAGTTTAAAAATATGTATGTCATTAAAAAATTCTGAATCAGACTGTGCTCTTTAATTATTTTATTTTATTTTATTTTTACTTTATTTTACTTTACAATATTGTATTGGTGTTGCCATACATTGACATGAATCCACCATGGGTGTACATGCAATCCCAAACATGAACCCCCCTCCCATCTCCCTCCCCACAACATCCCTCTGGGTCATCCCCATGCACCAGCCCCAAGCATGCTGTATCCTGCATCGGACATAGACTGGTGATTCAATTCTTACATGATAGTATACATGTTTCAATGCCATTCTCCCAAATCATCCCACCCTCTCCCTCTCCCTCTGAGTCCAAAAGTCCGCTATACACATCTGTGTCTTCAATTATTTTATTCTGACTTTTTGGAAACCTATAGATGGATCTAGGTCTTTGAATTTGAAATTGAAGTCCAAATTCAAGTCTCATCTTAGAAGGAATCAAGTGAAATTTCTGCTCCAGTCTTATTTGGCAGAGCTTCTCTGCCTCCATTTTTTCTTTTGTCAAATGAGCATTATCAATAAACTCTAAAGAAGTTCCTAGAAAAATATTGTTATTAACTTTATGTACATTTATTAGTCACTTAGATAATGGGAAAGTTTGGATGCAGGTTCAATTATCAAGTCTACCCACATTTTCAACAGCATCTGAATCAAGAAGAAAGGTCCATTAATTACCTACATTGTCAGGGGAGTGACTTGGGAGACTTTGGAACAAAAGGAGTATTCATTAGTGGAAAAAGAAAATGGATGGAGCTTGAGTTCTTCGTTTTTTGGTTCCATGCCAACAATGAAAATGGTTTAGCTTCAACTCTTAGCAATGTATTCCTGTAATTGCAGAGGATTCGATAATGTGTTTAGAATGCCAGGATATGGCTTGCATTATTACCCACAAATGCAGCTTGTTGGATTTCTGCTGCAGGGCACCCTTTCTTGTGCTAGGAAAACGTCTACATCTTGAAGTTACTTTTTGATGCAGTTTCTTTTTAACTGGGCCCAAGCTCAAGGAAATAGAAAAAGAGAAACAGAAAAAGTTGTCTTCCTTTGGCCTGTACTACACAGCTCTCTCCTTTGGGTATCCAGAGTCTTCCATGTAGGTAGGTGCTTACCTTGGCTTGTGGTGATGAAGGAGGATCTTGCCAATGTGTGGTGGTTTCTGGAATGCTTTCTGGAATGCTGAAGTTCTTGAAATCATGCAGATCATACCACATACTTTTGACTTAGGAAAATTCTTCAACAAGATCAAAGTCTTTCATTCTACCAACCTTTTACTCATTCATCAAATATTTTTTGAATGTTGCAATGTTTCAGGGCACATGAGACATGCTCCTACCTTTAAAACACTGAAAATATATGGTACAGAGGTAAATTAAAACACTGGTGTGATGCTTCAGTTTTCTTTGATACTGTCCAGTCACGTCACTGAGATTGTAGATGAGTAAACTGAAGAACAGGCAACACAGCTAGCCAAGTACTAGGAAGTGCTAGAATTTAATACAGTGGTCCAAATAGAGAGCGCAGGATCTTATGATGTCATAAACTTATTCCAATTATTGCACGCATAACATTGTTTTGCATAGCACTTGTTCTATGTTGACTGTCCAGTGAAATGTCAACTGACGTTGTTGTTATTTTATTTATGATCACTCTGTCACTTGGTGGGGGAAGAACATGGTGGTTAGGCATGCTCTGTGCCTCATAGACTGCAGTCAAATCCTCACTTGGATATTAAAAAATGTGCGTGACCTTTGTCAGGGTACTTAACTCTTTCACACTTCAGTTTCCTACAAATTGAGATTATAGTGGTAGCTCTCAGTAGAAAGTAACCTACAAGGGTGCAGTGTTATTTCCTGTCTTGCTCCTTTGCTGTAACCTCACCTAATATGACTCTGCCTGCTGCAAAGTAAGAGCTCAATAAATATTTGTTGAAAGAGTGAATGAAAATCTTCTAGAATTATTCCAAGAGCTAAACCAGCTGACATACATAAAGTGCTTAGGAAAATGCCTGAAATGGTATAAGTGTTTAACTTGATTTAACTCAATGTTAACTTGATTTATTTCTATTATTACTATTACTGGTATTATCATCAAATGCCACTTCCCTCATGAGGCCCTTACTGATTATCTCAATAGGACATGAGCTCTTCCTTCTCTAGACATTTAAATGTGTGTCTCGGACTTGTCTTAAGACAGTTTCTTCTTCTTCTTTTTTTAAAATCTCTTCTGAGAGACTGAAGATTCTGTGAGAACAGGCATTGCTTATACATCTTTGTGGCTAGCACACCGTATTAGCGAGCTGCTACACTGACCTCTCAAGTCTTTATTTCCTGCCTGATTATGTTCCTATATTTTTGTTTGTTTCTTGCCTTCTTAAGTCAGATATACAAGATCAGTAGAGAGACAAAACCCAAGTCAGCTCTATGGTATTGTGGCTTTCTAGGAAAGAAATTAGACATTGCACCGGCCATGTCCCTCCCTCCTCGTATGGTGCCTTCCTCCTCCAGGTACTACTCAGAGGTGTCTGATGGAAGAATAAAGGGATGGATGGGAGATGGAATATGCTTACTTTCCTTGACTTATAACAACCTAAGATGGACACTGATTTACTTCCTGAAAGCAGGTATTATTTAAAAGAAGAATTGAAAAAAATTATTCTCTCATATAACAGCTGTGTGTAGAGAGCTTTAAGGACCGTACATAGCATTTTCAGAAGATCTGTGTGTGAGTAGAGGGTGTGGAATGATAGACTAGAGATTAAGTCTGAGAGGTGTTCAGATGTGGAAGAGAACTCATTCCCTTAGGATGGGGTTGGGGTAAGGCATTAAGAGTAAAGTGTTTGTTGGGGAACTGAGATACCACAAGCCACATGGTACAGCCAAAAAAAGTGCACTATTTAATATATGCTCTTTGAAAATGAATACCTCACTAAATAATTCCCAAAGGAATGGTTCCATCAAGTACAAAGATACGGGTGGAAAGCAAAGCAAAGCAAGACAAAATAAAACAAAACAAAACAAAACATGTATTTTGGAGCCAGACAGACACTTTGGAGCTACTGTTGGTAGATGAATTCTGGGATCCATAGACTGACTCAGAGCAACATCCTCCGTGTCTCATCATCTCTACACTGTAGATACCAAAAAGCTTTATTGAAAAATCACACACATAGAAGCTAGGCTGATTAAAATCTGGGCTGAAGCCCGTGAAAACCTGTTCAGATAGTGGTCCTTGGTAGTACTTTGGCGAGCTCAGTTGGGAAATGTTTCAGATCAGTTAAAAAAAAATTAAATTAAACTGAATTGAACATCGAGTTGATTAAGAGCTTACCCCACGGAGAGGAAAGACCACAGGATTTGGGTCAGCAGTCCAGGCTTTATGAGCATTAAGCAATTAATCGGTCAGGGGTAAGCATGGCAATCTGATGTGGTTGATCATTCGCTCAGAAAATGATACTTGTAGCACTTAAAAATAACAACCCTGAAAGAAAACCTTGTGATTTTTCACAACAACAAAGAAGAGATTTTTGATTTCTAGGAGTAATTTTATGCAATAACATTCTTAGAAAAATACACATAATAGGAGTGGAAGTGTTAGGGACAAATGTCTCAATCAAACCTGGCTCTACCTCTTACTATGTGGCCTTGGGCAAGTTAGTCTAGCTCTTTAATTGTCAAATAAATATATCTACTGATAATACCTAACTCATGAGGTTGCAGTATGAATTATAACAACTCCAGGGATATCAAATGGAAAAGCAGATTAATTTGGTGATGTGCCCATGGACCCTTGAGTCAGACTACCAAGATTTGAAGGTCAGTCTCACTACTTCCTAGATGTTTGCTAGTGAGATCATCTTACATATTGTTCAATCTCCCTGTGCTTCGTTTTCTCACCTGTAAAAGAAGATGGTAATAATTGTACCTGTGAGGTTAGGTGGTAGTGAGAATTGACTCACTGATTTAAAGAATATTGATTGAGCTTCTACTATAATCCAGCCACCTTTGTAGGTGTTATCTGTATGCTAAAAATGAAAAAAAATCACTGCCTTGTTATTTACCTTCTGGTAGAGTGATAGAGAAAGCAAATAAACATTTTAGAAAGGAGAAGAAGATTAGGAGTGCCAGCCAGGGAAAATAAGAATTGGGGATGCCAGAGAAGGAAGAAGAGTTGGGAATTCCAGAAAGTGGGTAGGCATGTTATAACTGCAGCAGTTAGGGTATTCAGAGTTGGCTTCATTAACATGAAGAATATGAGCAAAGACTTGGATAAAAGGAAGGGGTTATCCACACAGGTGTCTGGGGAGAAATTCTCTAAGCAAAAGGCCCAGATAGACAAAATCAGTAAGCTGGGAGCATTCCTGGCCTGTCTCAGCAACAGCAAGAATCCAATGTGGCTGAAGCAGAGTAGGAGCTGAGAAGAGAGGTAGAAAGTGGGAGGAGATGGCTAATGGGAGTTTGCGATGTTTCAGGACATTGTGGGCCACTGTTAGGATCTGGCTTCAAGTCTAAAGTAGTGTGTCCCAGGATTCTAAGAAGAGAGATGATGTAATCTGATTTATGTCTCAAGATCACTCTGGCCATTGTGTTGAGAATAGACGTAGAGAGGCAAGAATAAAGGTGGGCAGGGCTTTGTGGCAAATATTCTGTACCATGTGTTCTTCTATGTTTCCCAAAATCCCTTTTGGCTAACCTTACCATGTGACTGAGTTCCAGCAACAGGTGATTATGGGACTTCCTGTGGAGGTCCTGAGGCCCTAGGATTTGTAGAGCCATTGTCGAAGAAGTCTATGGTTTCTGTAGTACAGCATAGGAGAGTATTTCTGAAGAACCACCAGACCAGGGGCATCTGCTTTGAATTTTGCATGAGCCAAACATAAACTTTCATTGAGTTAGGCTACTCATATTCTAGAATTGTGTTTTACAGCAGTCAACTCATTTGATCAATACGACTTGTTAGATGATTATTGCAAGTAACTCAGAAAGAAATGATGGTATCTCACATCGGTGTGGTAGCAATGCAAGAGGCTGAGAAAGTAGAGCCTTCTGGATTGGGTTTGAATATGAAAGAAAGAAAAATGTCAAATGATTTCAAATATTTTTATTTGAACAACTGTGAGTAAGAATGGAGTTACCAACTGAAATAGGGTAATTTTATGTACAGTAGTTTGGGCAGAAGGTCAGGAAGTTTACTTATACATCTTTTGACTTTGAGTTAACTATTATACATCCAAGTGAATTTCTTGAGGAGTCACTTGTATATATGTGTTTAGAGTGAGAGAAAGTTCTGAGCTGGGGAGTTATACTTGAAAGGCATAGGTATGTTAGGTCACATTTAATGCCATGGGATTGGATATGATCAGTGAAGTTTTAAGTATAAATTGAGAATGAAATAGAGAATTTAATTTTGGCCTACTTCAAAATCAAGCAGTAAGGGAGAAGAGCAAAAATTCAGAAAGTAGACTGAGAAGGAAGGATCAATGAGAAGAGGAAAAGAAAGGGAGTGAGATAACTTGGAATGCAAGAAAGCTCATCAAAGAGAAGGAAATGATCAGTTGTATTAAAAATGCAGGTAAAATGAGGAGCTCATTCTTGACCTTGATAGATCTTTTTCAGTGCAGGGGTGGTAGTGAGGAATTGCTTAGAATGGGCTTCAGAGACTGAAAAGAGAAAAACTGGAGATAGCAATTCCAGACAACTCTTTTTTAGGCAGTTTTTACTGCAAATGAGGGGCTTCCCAGGTGATTCAGGGGTAAAGAACCTGCCTGCCAATGCAGGAGATGTAAGAGATGCAAGTTTGATCCCTGGGTCGGGAAGATTCCTGGAGGAGAAAATGACAACCCACTGCACTATTCTTGCCTGAAAAATTCCATGGCCAGAAGATCCTGGTGAGCTATAGTCCATGGGGTCTCAAAGAGTCAGACATAACTGAGCATGCACACATGCTGCAAATGATTGTGAAGAAATTTTGAAACTCTTGTACACTGTTGCTGGAAATGTAAAAAGTCAATCATTGGAAATCTCAGTTAAGTAGATTTCCAAAGCCAAAAGGTGGGAGTGTCCTCTTGCCCTCTGATGATAGCAAAGCCCAGCAGGAAGAAGAAAAGCTCATTTTTCCTGATAACAGCTCGTCAAAAAAAAGTCATGGACTCTTTGTTTGCTTTAACCATTCCAACCTCTTTTTCTCCTTTTTAGTAGAGTTTTCCTTCCCTTACTGTGTGGGCATTTGCACATGGCTTGTCATAGTTGCAGACCCCAAGTTGAAATTTTCTGCTGATCATGAATAAATCTTTTCTTTCTTCTTCTTCTTCTTTTTTTTTTTTGCTGGAGAAATAACTGAAAATCTACTTGTTTTAGGTCAACATTTTGATGGCCCATATAGAGACCAGAGAAGACCCTTGATGTCTCTGAGAAGTCAAGTGTGGTACCTAAAAGAGCACATTGTCACTCACTGCTTTTCTCTCCAACTCTATAGTTTGAAGATATGTCTTTCTCTTAAATCCCAGCTTCCAACCTCTGCATTTTGAAACTCTCCAGGTTTATTTGGGATCTATTTTAAGGTTTCTTCTTTTCTGGTTAAGGCTTTGTTTTGTATGTAAGTAATCATTTGGTACTTCAGTCTGATTTTGACTGTTTCAGTCGAAACTGGCTTGCCTTTGAGTCATTTCTTTGGGAACAGGGACTGTTTCATTGAAACTCTGCCATTTTTGGCTTTCGGCCCATTCCTTTGGAATAATAATTATAATAATAAGAAGAACTGGCCTGAAAAGTCTTCAGCCTAGCTCATCCAGAACAAAACGTTCCCCTTAAAAGTGGATAATATTAAACCTGCAGTTGTTGAGATATTTGAGATGTTCAAGTTTGATCTATGTGAGCCATAAACTGTTTGAGCTATGTAAGCTTTTAGGCTGTTTGAAAATCATTCTTTTACTTTACAGAAATCCTTAGAGAAACTTGGAGAAATGGAATCCCCATTATCTATTTTAAGGGCACCTCCCTGCTACAGAAACCCTGGCCAATTTTATGTTTAAGAACTACTGTCTTTCTTCATACACATTTCTAACTGAAATTGAATTTCTAACTTTGGAATTGACCAAAGGTGGGTTAGAATATAAATGGCCTGTGTAAGGAACTTGCAAAATCCCCAAAATTAATTTTTAAAAAATTGAATTGGATCACTGTAGCTACATTTTATATATAATTTATATATAATATATAAATAATTATATAAATTATATATATATATACACACACACACAACTTTTACCAGAATTGAATGGAAATTCTATTTAAATTGGTATTTCAAAGGTTTCAAAATTTATCAGGAGCCTAAAATTGCCTCTCTGAAAAATAAGATTTTAAGATTAACTGAGGTGAATAAGTAATTCTTATTGTTTAATCACTAAGCCATGTCTGACTTTTTTGTAACCCCATGGATTGTAACCCCCAGGCGCCTCTGTCCATGGAATTTCCCAGATAGGAATACTGGAGTGGGTTGCCCTTTCCTCCTCCAGGGGTCTTCCTGACCCAGGGATTGACCCTGTGTCTCCTGCATTGCCGGCGACTTCTTTACTGCTGAGCCTGGCTCCTGAAGCCTCAGACTCTTTCCTTGTGTGTGTGTGTGTGTGTGTGTGTGTGTGTGTGTGTTTGTCTCAGGCTCCACCTCCAGTGCCATCTTCCTCCTCCCAGTCTATGAAGCCAACACCTTCTCTATAACTTTAGTTCCCATACTAATTCTCTCACCAAACTGCCCTTTTCCCTGAAACACTCCAGACTCCCCTTTCCTCTGAGCTTATTAGAATATCTGTCACTTTAACATTAAGCCTTTGGAAGATCCAAAACTGGAACCCTTAATTTCTTGTATTCTGCAATAAAGCTGAACTGGAAGCCACAGTCAAGGCTTTTCACAAAGTAACTGAAGATCCTCACAGATTTGCTGAGGAATTTAATATAGTCTTTTAAACTTATCAACCTGGTTTCTCTGACATATCAGCTAGTTTATATACCTGTTGTTCAGATGTAAACCACTAATGGAGAAACTGCTGAAAGGTCTCTAGAACGACAACCAAGAGACCAGCCCACTGGCTTATCTATAAATTCTGGCTCAGGCAATCACCTGGTAACTTCATTGAGCAGTTCCTATGTCTTCTCCAAAGCCTGTTGATTGGAACAAAATTTGGGCTTGTACCCAAAAACATGATGGCTGCTTATGGCTATTACAACCAACTTCAGATTAATTTTACAGAAAATTCTGGTTTTCCCTCAGATGTTGATTCTACCTGAGTAGATTTTATTAATAACTCTATGTTTATTAACCAGGGCCTTTCTCTTTTAGTAAAAAGGGCCCTGATGGAATAGGAAACTATATCCGCTTCATATTTAGTTAATCTGGCAAACCAGCTCTCTCATATTCCAAATGAGTCACCTACAAGGAAGATAGCCAAAATTTTTAATCTTCAACTCCAACAATTGAAAACTGCTAAATAAAACCAAACCTTCCTAGTTTCTGCTGTAATTGCAAAGAACCACAGAATTGGAAAATAGATTGTTACAAATTCAAGCTTTTCAGGGGCCTTCTAATGATCATTTCCTCTGCCCTCCTAATTCTCAATGACAGAGTGCTGAAGAACTCAGAGACTCTTCATAGTCCTCCCTTTTAATCATCTTGGCAAGACATTTCTTCAGATTTGGGATGAATCTCTTCTAGTCTGAATTTGTGTTCAACTCTGCTACTATAAAGCAGTCCCTGCCTTGGAATACTAGAAGAACTCAAATAGTGGGTATCTCTAATAAACCTCAAGAGATAACTATCTCTGAACCTATTCCCTTTTTTTAGGAATCCAGAGAGACATGCCTTTTTCTCCATAGTTACTTTGCTTCTATCCATTTATTAGGCCAAGTAACATAATGGAATATCTTTCTCTACAAAGGGGGGAAAAATTCTAGAACTTGAAGAAGTTGTCAAAGCAGCCAACTAGGTGGATTAAATGGTCCTTTGACACCTTTTATTTGCTGTGAAACTAACAGTACTAGAGCTGATTCTGGAAACACTGGTCATTTGTCCTTATTGACTCAGCTACCCCCTTCCCTATGGACAAAATCTCCAACTGGTGTTGGCAAAAGTCACAGTACACTTCCCATTATTCATATAGATTACTCAAAATCTCTTCCCAGATTTAATCAATACCCTATAAGCAAAGAACTCTTAACAAAGCATACAGCCCATAATAGAAGATTACAAGGTTCAAGGCCTTGTTATCCCTTATGTTTGTCTCTGTAGTATACCTAATTTGCTGGTGAAAAAACCTAAGGGCCAAAGGTGGAGGCTTGTCTAACAATAAACAGCATTATTATACCTTGATATTCTATTGTTCCTAAATCTCATTATGTGACTAACATACCTTCCCACTGGAAGCAAATTCTTCACTGTAATTGATACACGCAGTGCATTCTTTGGTATTCCGGTAGATGAAGCTAGCGAATACCTTCCTGCCTTCACTTGGGAAGAAAAACAGTTCTCCTGGATAGTAATTTCTCAGGGTTTTACTGAGATTCCTTCTTATTTCTCACAAATCCTGGGGGCTGTTTTGGATGACACAAAGTTCCCTAGAGATTCTACTTTGTTTCAGTGTATGGATGATTTGCGTTTTTGCTGTCCTTCTCAAATCTCCTCATAGGAAGGTATCATTCACTTGCTAAAGCTTTTAGCCTTAAAAGGACATAAGGTCACCAAAAAAATTATGGTTTGTTCAAGGCATCTTATGTCAGAACAAGGGCTATGCTAAGAGCCATGGTATTCTAAGTTTCTCAAAACCTAAAACTAAGCACCAACTGTGAGATTTTCTTAGGCTAGCTGGAGAATTAGGGTTTAAATTTATTTATTTAAAACTTATTGCTGAAATTAGATTTCAAATTTCTCTCTTATGGCCAAAGCTTAATATGTTTTACTAAAAAATAACAACCCTAACACAATTTTATAGGAAGAACCATATAACATAGTCTTTAAAGCTCTAAAGGAGATTTTGATGAACCCACTTTTCCCTTAGCATCCCAATGATTAGATTCTCCTTTTCTCTTTTGTATATTAAAAGAAAGGAAGTGTCCATGAGGTACTTACCCTAAAGCACAGAAATCAGCATTAACCCATGGAGTATTATAGCCTTCAACTGGATCCTGGGTCATGGGGACACCCCCTTTAACTTAGAGTCTTTACTATCACTGTCTAAGGCCACCAAGAAAATTACTATGGGATACCCTATAACCATTTTGTACCTCATGCAGTAGAAGCTCTCCTGAATGCTCATCACATTCACATTTCTCTCAGCTATGTTACTTCTTGTGAAGCTTGTTAACTGCTCCTCACTTAACTCTCTGGTTACTTTAATTCTTCACTCTTCTCCCCTCCACCACTGATGAATTCTCTCATGACAGCTTAATGCTTATGTATCACCTCCTGACTCCTTGTGATGCTCTGTAGGAAATTCTTTGGGTATAACTCTGACTTTCCATGGTTCACTTATGGTTTTCATTTAAAAGGTTACAATGGAAAATATTATGCTATATATGCTATTTTTCAGTTACTTTTTATATTGTTGAAGCAGCATCTTTACATAGGTTATTTCAGCCCAATAAGGTGAATTATATACTCTTACATGGGCTATTACATTAGCCAAGGACCAAAATTGATTTTAAAGTAACGTGATATTTGAATGTTGTGAAAGCAATGCCTTCAGTGGAGAGAATCCTGTCATGTACTACTAACCAAACTTTGTGCCACCAAACAAAGTACATTCCTTCAGGGAATGTACTTTTCGGTTCACATGATCTGCCTAAAGAAAACACTGATCCTTGACTGGACCTATACATCATAGTGACCTGAAAGTAAAGATTTTCCAGAATTGAGTCATACAGTATCTGATGAGAAGCTTTTCTAAGACATCAGGGTCAGGCCTGTTTGAAGTTTTGATGATGATATCGTAGTTTAGATGATTTCCAGTGTTTATGATCTTAACAACATATGCATTTTAGGTAAAAAGTGCCTTAGAGCTCTCTCTACTACCGCTTCTTGTTAACTTGAATATGATCTCAATAGGCTTCCAATCTGTGCACTTTCCCCCAAGGGAAAGTGTGAGACTCTACACCCTGGAAAGGCCCCTCTTGGCACCGAGGGACAAGGATACACTGAATGTGGACAACCTGACTATTGAGCACTGATGCTTTTAGAGAAAGACCTTGATTAAAAGAGGGAAATGTAAAAAGTTAATAAACAGAAACCTCAATTAAATAGACTTGAGAGGATAGAAAGGAGAACTCTCACAATCTGTGATGATCAGTTCAGTTCAGTTGCTCGTCATGTCTGACTCTTTGCAACCCCATGAACCGCAGCACGCCAGGCCTCCCTGTCCATCACCAAGTCCCTGAGTCCACCCAAACCCATGTCCATCAAGTCGGTGATGCCATCCAGCCATCTCATCCTCTGTCGTGCCCTTCTCCTCCTGCCCCCAATCCCTCCCAGCATCAGGGTCTTTTCCAGTGAGTCAGCTCTTCACATCAGGTGGCCAAAGTATTGGAGTTTCAGCTTCAAAATCACTTCTTCCAATGAATGCCCAGGACTGATCTCCTTTAGGATGGACTGATTGTATCTCCTTGCAGTCCAAGGGACACTCAAGAGTCTTCTCCAACACCACAGTTCAAAAGCATCAATTCTTCGGCGCTCAGCTTTCTTTATAGTCCAACTCTCACATCCATACATGAGCACTGGAAAAACCATAGCCTTGACTAGATGGACCTTTGTTGGCAAAGTAATGTCTCTGCTTTTGAATGTGCTATCTAGGTTGGTCATAACTTTCCTTCCAAGGAATAACTGTCTTTTTTTTTTTTTTAGTTTTTTATTTTTTAAATTTTAAAATCTTTAATTCTTACATGCATTCCCAAACATGAACCCCCCTCCCACCTCCCTCCCCATAACATCTTTCTGGGTCATCCCCATGCACCAGCCCCAAGCATGCTGCATCCTGTCTTTTAATTTCATGTCTGCAATCACCATCTGCAGTGATTTTGGAGCTCACTGTTTCCACTGTTTCCCCACCTATTTGCCATGAAGTGATGGGACCAGATGCCATGATCTTCGTTTTCTCAATGTTGAGCTTTAAGCCAACGTTTTGACTCTCCTCTTTCGCTTTCATCAACAGGCTTTTTAGTTTTTCTTCACTTGCTGCCGTAAGGGTAGTGTCATCTGCATATCTGAGGTTATTGATATTCTCCTGGTAATCTTGATTCCAGCTTGTGTTTCCTCCAGCCCAGCGTTTCTCATGATGTACTCTGCATCTAAGTTAAATAAGCAGGGTGACAATATACAGCCTTGATGTACTCCTTTTTCTATTTGGAACCAGTCTGTTGTTCCATGTCCAGTTTTAACTGTTGCTTCCTGACCTGCATACAGATTTCTCAAGAGGCAGGTCAGGTGGTCTGGGATTCCCATCTCTCTCAGAATTTTCCACAGTTTATTGCGATTCACACAGTCAAAGGCTTTGGCAGACTCAATAAAGCAGAAATAGATGTTTTTTTCTGGAACTCTCTTGCTTTTTCGATGATCCAGCAGATGCTGGCAATTTGATCTCTGGTTCCTCTGCCTTTTCTAAAACCAGCTTGAACATCTGGAAGTTCATGGTTCACGTGTTGCTGAAGCCTGGCTTGGAGAATTTTAAGCATTACTTTACTAGCGTGTGAAATGAGTGCAATTGTATGGTAGTTTGAGCATTCTTTGGCATTGCCTTTCTTTGGGATTGGAATGAAAACTGACCTTTTCTAGTCCTGTGGCCACTGCTGAGTTTTCCAAATTTGTTGGCATATTAATTGCAGCACTTTCACAGCATCATCTTTCAGGATTTGAAATAGCTCAACTGGAATTTCATCACCTCCAGTAGCTTTGTTTGTAGTGATGCTTTCTAAGGCTCACTTGACTTCACATTCCAGGATATCTGGCTCTAGGTGAGTGATCACACCATCGTGATTATCTCTTTTGTACAATTCTTCTGTGTATTCTTGCCACCTCTTCTTAATATCTTCTGCTTCTATTAGGTCCCTACAATTTCTGTCCTTTATCGAGCCCATCTTTGCATGAAATGTTCCCTTGGTATCTCTAATTTTTTTGAAGAGCTTTCTAGTCTTTCCCATTCTATTGTTTTCCTCAATTTCTTTGCATTGATCACTGAGGAATGCTTTCTTATCTCTCCTTGCTATTCTGTGGAACTCTGCATTCATATGAGTATCTTTCCTTTTCTCTTTTGCTTTTCACTTCCCTTCTTTTCACAGCTATTTGTAAAGCCTCCTCAGACAGCCATTTTGCTTTTTTGCATTTCTTTTTCTTGAGGATGGTCTTGATTCCTGTCTCCTGTACAATGTCATGAACCTCCATCCATACTTCATCAGGCACTCTATCAGATCTAGTCCCATAAATCTATTTCTCACTTCCACTATACAGTCATAAGGGATTTGATTTAGGTCATACCTGAATGGTCTAGTGGTTTTTTTCCTCTTTCTTCAATTTCAGTCTGTATTTGGCAATAAGGAGTTCATGATCCAAGCCACAGTCAGCTCCCAGTCTTGTTTTTGCTGACTGTATAGAGCTTCTCCATCTTTGGCTGCAAAGAATATGATCAATCTGATTTCAGTATCAACCATCTGGTGATGTCCATGTGTAAAGTCTTCTCTTGTGTTGTTGGAAGAGGGTGTTTGCTATGACCAGTGCATTTTCTTGGCAGAACTCTATTAGCCTTTTCCCTGCTTCATTCTGTACTCCAAGGCCAAATTTACCTGTTACTCCAGATATTTCTTGACTTCCTACTTTTGCATTCCTGTCCCCTATAATGAAAAGGAGATCTTTTTTGGGTGTTAGTTCTAGAAGGTCTTGTATATCTTCATAGAACTGTTCAACTTCAGCTTCTTCAGCATTACTGGTCAGGGCATAGACTTAGATTACCATGATGTTGAATGGTTTGCCTTGGAAATGAACAGAGATCATTCTGTCATTTTTGAGATTGCATCCAAGTACTGCATTTCGGACTCTTTTGTTGACTATGATGGCTACTCCATTTCTTCTAAGGGATTCCTGCCCATAGTAGTGGATATATGGTCATCTGAGTTAAATTCACCCATTCCAGCCCATCTTAGTTCTCTGATTTCTAGAATGTCAATGTTCACTCTTGTTATCTCCTATTTGACCACTTCTAATTTGCCTTGATTCATGGACCTAACATTCCAGGTTCCTATGCAATATTGCTTTTTACCACATCAAACCCTGCTTCCATCACCAGTCCTATTCACAACTGAGTGTTGTTTTTGCTTTGACTCCATCTTTTCATTCTTTCTGGAGTTATTTCTCCACTGATCTCCAGTAGCATATTGGGCACCTACCGACCTGGGGAGTTCCTCTTTCAGTGTCCTATCTGTGATGATAGCAGAATTCAAAAAGAAGAAAGTCTCCTCTTCTTTCCTGGTAACAACTCAGCCAATGAAATGCCATGGGATCTTTATTTACCATAGCTCTTCCAACTTTCTTTTCCCTTTTATAAAAGAGTTATTCTTCTCTTACTGTGTGACTTGCATGTGACTCATCATGGTTATAGATGCCAAACTGCAATTTGCTGCTAATTTTGAATCAGTTAATTTTTTGCTGATGAAATAATTGTTTTTAAAGTCAGCACTACAGTATTATTGTTCTAGATTGTCTATATAGTAGTATGTCTTGCTCCATGATTTTTCTACTCACCCTCTTACTGTGATCATCCTCCAAAGTTATCACGGCAAGGCTAGGTTGTACCTTCTTCTATATAAATTCTAAATTCTATTGAGGTGATCATACACACACACACACGCACACATTCATTCACACAAGCAGGTATTGAGACTGAGTAAAATTTCACGAAATATGCAGTTTTATTTAATGAGAATTATTACTTTGATGGGATTGAGATTTCCTCTCCATTATTATGATATATATTTTCATTTATGTTTTTCAATAAAGTTCAATAAATTATTTTGGAGAATCTTGAACATCATTGAAATTTGCTTCTGAGCACTTAGAGCTTTCACATTGTCATGCTGCTGCTGCTGCTGCTAAGTCACTTCAGTTGTGTCTGACTCTGTGCGACCCCATAGACGGCAACCCACCAGGCTCCCCTGTCCCTGGAATTCTCCAGGCAAGAGCACTGGAGTGGGTTGCCATTTCCTTCTCCAATGCATGAAAGTGAAAAGTGAAAGTGAAGTCGCTCAGTTGTGTCCGACTCTTAGTGACCCCATGGACTGGAGCCTACCAGGCTCCTCCGTCCATGGAATTTTCCAGGCAAGAGTACTGGAGTGGGGTGCCATTGATTATTTTGGAGAATCTTGAACATCATTGAAATTTGTTTCTGAGCACTTAGAGCTTTCACATTGTCATAATGTCATATTATTTTTTTTTTTAAATTAGAGGTTTTTGGTATTCATTTATTTTAAATTTTATTTGTTTATTTTTGGAAATGTTGCGTCTTCGTTGCTGCCTTGGCTCTTCTCTAGCTGCAGGGAGTGCAGTGTGCGGGTTCGTCATTGCAGTGGCTTCTCTCGTTGCAGAGCACAGGCTCCAGGGAGCAAGGGCTTTAGTAGCTGAGGCTCCTGGGCTCTAAATAACAGGCTCGATAGCTGTGGTACCTGGGCTTAGTTGCTTCATGGTATATGAAATCTTCCCGGATCAGGGATTGAACCCATGTCTCCTGCAGTGGTAGGTAGATTCTTTACCACTGAACCACCAGGGAAGCACTATCATATTATTATTTAAATAGAGTAAAATTCAGGGATCTTAAGTGTTCAGTTTGAGAACTTTTGATAGTTGTGTAAACCTTTATATATTCAAAGCAAATATAAATCCTTTTCACTACTCCAGACATTTTCTCATGCTTTCCTATCAGATTTTCACTTACCACCAAAATAAGTACTTACTAATTTCTATCATTAGTTTTGCACATTCATGGACTTCATATAAATCATATTATACATTCTGTATTTTTTTTTCATTTGGTCCAAGCTTAACATAATGTGTTAGGTTTCTTTTCTTGTTGTTGCATGAGCAACATTTTATTTGATTTTATTGTGTGTACTATTCTATTGCATGGTTATACTACAATGCATTTATTGACATTTGGGTTGTTCCAGTTTTTGCTTATTCATGAACAAATCTCCTAAGAATTTCCTACAAAAATCATGTGATTCTCTTTGCAGATAGATGCCTTTCTTTCTCTAGGGTAAATACCTGGAATAGAACTGCTAAGCCATCAGGTAGGTATGTGACTTTATAACAGGTTGCCTAACAATTCTCCAAAGTGAAAGAACCATTTTACACTCCCACACACCTTATAGTTTTCCCTGTTTTGTAAAAATTGTCTTTGTAAAAACTTGCACATTATATTTGCACAATCTTTTAATATTGTTCTTGTATAAAATATATATGCTGAACTTCCTCATTAATAAGACTTTATAAATTAATCTTGAATTTTCTGTATTTATTGGTTAATTTCTGTCAGATACAAACATACTGACATGCTATAACATTCTCGTATAACCAGTTTCTGTCCTCAAAGAGTCTTCAATTTAATTTAGCATATAGGAACACAGTGTGACTTTTCTCCCCATATGTTTCCCCATGTTTCCCACCCTCAATTTGGAGGGGCTCAGTGTCACTAGCTCTAACACAATGGTTAACACATTTGGCACCGCCATTGTCTTGACCTTTGTCTCTCTGTCACACACTCTTTCTCTCTCTCCAACCTTATTTATCCTGTGCATCAAACTGCGAGCAAAGCATTCTGAATAGAGGAGCTAAGGATAGAAGCTTCCTGAGTCCCTTAGTGGGTTCTTAGATAATAGTATTGTTATAGGACATTCCAGTCTACACTGGGTTGTGATTTAACTGAAAAATACAGTTTTGTTCAACTACTGAACTTTGGAGGTTCACTTGCTCCTGAAATTTGAGTCTATCTTCTTATAAAAAGAAGAAATTAATTGCAAAACAATTAGTGCTGGCTTAAGGTCACACTCAAGGTGCCAGGGAAATACAGAGGAGGTTATCTGACTCAGCTTTAGAAGTTAGAGGATCGTTTCTAGAGGACTTACACTCTAAACTGCAAAAATTAACAGGCATTATTGTGCTCCAGCACAGTTCCTAGAACATGGTCATTCTAAATTCCTTTCTGAATGAATCAATGAACTCTGTCAATGATCAGAATAGAGGTGTGTTTTTGAGCATGTCCATAAAGGTTTTCTGATTAATCTAACCCTGGGTAACTGTCAGGACTAGTCTTAGAAGCTAGGACTTTTTGGAAAATAGCTTCATGTGTTCCAGTTGTGGATTGATGACCAGAAGTGAAAACCTGTCTTCTCGCCTGCCTCACAGCATAGCATCGATGCAGTTGCTATCTTCTTGGCCTCTTTTCCTTGCTGTTTATATTCCTATTGCCTGACAGTATTCATATTTCGCTGATAGGTCAGTTGGTAAAGAATCCACCCGCAATGCCAGAGACCTGGGTTCAATCCCTGGGTTGGGAAGATCCCCTGGAGACAGGAAAGGCTACCCATTCCAGTATTCTGTCCTGGGGAATTCCAGGGACTATATAGTGCATGGTGTCACAAAGAGTTGGACACAACTGAGCGACTTTCACTTTAAGGACTTCCCTGTAGCTCAAGTGGTAAAGAATCTGCCTGCAATGCAGGAGACCAGAGTTCAATCCCTGGGTCAGGAAAACCCTCTGGAGAAGGGAATGGCAAACCACTCCAGTATTCTTGCCTGGAGGAATCCCATGGACAAAGGAGACTGGTGGGCTACAGTCTGTGAGGTCACAAAATGTCGGACACAGCTGAGTGACTAGTACACATTTATATTTCAGGCAGTTCTAGGGGGTTTCTCAGAAAGAGGAAACCAGAGCTCAGATAAGGTGATTAAAAGCAAAAGCAAGAGGGAGAACAGAGGTGTGTGCTTATGTTTAGAAGACATAGAGGACAGCAGGGTGAGAGTGACGGTGAGCAGAGAAAGAGACTGAAAGCAAATTGGCCCAGTGACAATAGTGACCTTATGATTCAGAAGTAAATCCATGGTAACCTGGGGGTAAACACCTGAAAGGAAACAGCTGCTGGGGAAGGAACATTTTGCTTCAGAGAGAAAACACTGGAAAGAAACCTTAAACATACTCATTATCTTTAATCTTAGCACAATGGTAGAACCTGTTCAACACATTAAGACACTTAAGATCATTTATACAAATTTGTCAATTCTTCCATGGAAGAGATGAAGATTTTATTAAAAAGAAGGGAGCCTCAGAGTTTTATTTCCACTCTTGAGGGGACAAAGTGAGAGCTCTTTTAATTGCTTTCTATGTTTTCCTTGATGAATGTTAAATACTCATATAATCAAGTCGAAAGCATTTTCCCCCCCTGGTGTGAAGTGCTCTCTAAGCCATGACAGTATTATTTGTAACATGTTCTGCAAGGGTTGCCATGGTTAAGAGTTTGTTTGTCCCCCCTCCCCATCTTTCCATAAATAACAAGTGGAAGAATGCAGAAAGCCTGTATCGAAAAGATGTCTGTGGCCAGAGTAATTACTTAGTGCTTTGCTATCCAGAAGGGTCACCAGGTTTTATGCTAAATATATTTTATACTAAAGGGGCTCTCTTTCTCCTTCTATCTCTACCCTCTCTCTCTTTCTGTTTTGGGTAGGTAGCCTGATCTTCAACATTAGACAGTTCTAAGCACTACCACCAAAACTGGCAAAATTATTTGATTTAATGAAGCGGCAATGTGATGTGTGTACGTGTGTATACGTGTAGATGCAGTTGAATTTCAGTAGCAGTTCACTCCTGTAAATGCCAACTCTGTCTTAATTATGTGAGACTTAGCAGTCATCTGACTTTACGGTGGGGTTTCAAACACAGCTTTTTGTTTCCTTTCTAAGAAGGAAAACTTGGTTAATACTTATATGCCTACTGAAAATTTCTAATGTATTTCCATGGAATTCTTTAGCAATTCTCTCTTGTGGAGTCAATCACCATGAGGTGACATGAAAACTCTTCGTTTTCGTCTGAACAGATCCGCCTTTGGTGTCCAATTTAGCAGATGTTCATTTCATGCCTATTTTGTGTTCTGGGATGTTCTAGAGAATCAGAAATAATTAGGATGTGGTCCTTGTCCTCGTGAAGTTCTTACTCTGCCAGTTTGTTTTCAGAACAGCAGTCTTGGGTTTAGGAGGTTTTCTTTGTGGTTTGGAGAAATGGTATTCTGGGGACAGATGCCAAAATATACAGGTTGGAAGTTATGTGGATTGAGGCCATAGTTTTGGGTAACCTAGAAGAGCATGAGCATAACTGACTCCATAGTCTAGAGGCAGCGTGGTGGCAGGAAGAGCCACTGTTCTTAGTGGTTCCTGAAAGACTGCAGCAGCCACGGGACTGAGGACTGAGCTACTAAGAGGGAGATGCGACCATAGGTATCCTCCCTTGCCGAGAGGCTTCTGCTGCCTTTTAAATCAGAGTATCTCTGTAGTTTCTGCTCAATTTCTTCCTTTTTAGCTGAGCCCTCTGGACTTAAAGGGCACTTGTCCAGCTGGGATGACACAGTGCCTATGTGTGCATATCCTGAAGAGAACATTCACTTTGTATCTTCAGGATTTTGATTAAAAGAAGGGGCCTGGTACCTGCCAAGCACAGCGAAGTGATCAGAGTAGTACATTACCACAAGATTATTATACAATAAACCTTAAAATATAGTTTTATTTTTCATGTAATAGAAAAAAATTAGACTGTAATGGCTATTTCATTTCTTCAAAGGGATTCTTGCCCAAAGTGTATATATAATGGTCATCTGAGTTAAATCCACTCATTCCAGTCCATTTTGGTTCACTGATTCCTAAAATGTCAATGTTCACTCTTGCCATCTCCTGTTTGACCACTTCTAATTTGCCTTGATTCATGGACCTAACCGGAGAAGGCAATGGCACCCCACTCCAGTACTCTTGCCTGGAAAATCCTATGGATGGAGAAGCCTGGTAAGCTGTAGTCCATGGGGTCGCTAAGAGTCGGACACGACTGAGTGATTTCACTTTCACTTTTCACTTTCATGCATTGGAGAAGGAAATGGCAACCCACTCCAGTGTTCTTGCCTGGAGAATCCTAGGGACGGGGGAGCCTGGTGGGCTGCTGTCTATGGAGTCGCACACAGTCAGACACGACTGAAGTGACTTAGCATGGACCTAACATTCCAGGTTCCTATGCAATATTGCTCTTCACAGCATCGGACTTTGCTTCCATCACCAGTCAACTACACAGCTGAGTGTTGTTTTTGTTTTGGCTCCATCTCTTCATTCTTTCTGGAGTAATTTCTCCACTGATCTCCAGCACCATATTGGGCACCTACGACCTGAGGAGTTCACTTTCAGTGTCCTATATTTTTGCCTTTTCATACTGTTCATGGGGTTCTCCAGGCAAGAATACTGAAGTGGTTTGCCATTCCCTTCTCCAGTGGACTACATTTTGTCAGAACTCTCCACCATGTCCTGTCTGTCTTGGGAGAGTGAATACAGTTCAGAGAAGAGCTAATAGGGAGAATTTCAGTTCAGTTCAGTTCAGTTGCTCAGTCATGTCCGACTCTGCGAACCCATGGACGGCAGCATGCCAGGCCTTCCTATCTATCATCAACTGCCGGAGTTTACTCAAACTCATGTCCTTTGAGTTGGTAGTCAAATAGGGAGACTTTAGAGGGCTGCATAGGAAGTTTCCCCACCCATAGGAAGTGGGCGAGGT
Organism: Ovis canadensis; assembly: GCF_042477335.2. Classification (NCBI taxonomy): domain Eukaryota; kingdom Metazoa; phylum Chordata; class Mammalia; order Artiodactyla; family Bovidae; genus Ovis; species Ovis canadensis. Next base: position 54,446,461 of record NC_091250.1, read on the forward strand.
CTGGCGATGATGGTCATCATACCCACCACATTCCTTTGGCGGGATTTCAATCACATGGTCACATAACTTTTAGAGAAGTCGGAAACTGTGGTCTAACCCAGGTGGGAGAGAAGCTCAGTTTGGTAAACAACTAATCTCTGGCCAACAGCAATATAACTAACTTACTAAAGTTAAATAAGAAAGAGGGAGAAGACTTGACGGAACAGGAAAAGAATGAGACTTGGAGGTCTCTGTTTTGATATTTTAATCATAGTACTGATATTTTTTATGTCTCAACACATATTTTTTATTAGTTGGGTGATAATAGGCACTTTACTCAGTACCCTGAGGTTCAAAGGCCTATTGTGTGGATTAAGGAAATCTGTCTCAAGAGTTTTCAGGAGAATGATAGGAGCTCACAGATGTTTAGCTTCATGGACAATACTTGGCATGAAGTAGATGCTCACCGTCTACGTGTTAATTCCCTTCTCCTAATATCCCTTTCTTTTACAGCTTTCTCTTTAAAAGTTTTGAGAGAGACTTTTGCCATAGAGGTACACTTGTCAGCTAAATGTTAATATATTTCTCCCCTAGGAAGAAGGGTCTTCTCTTTTTCTGTATTGGCATGCTTTCAACTTTAATGTTATTGTTCAGTTGCTCAGTCATGTCCAACTGTTTGTGACCCCATGACTACAGCATGCCAGGCTCCCCTGTCCATCACCAACTCCCAGAGCTTGCTCAAACTCATGTCCATCGAGTCAGTGATGCCTCCAACCATCGCATCCTCTATCATCCCCTTCTCCTCCTGCCTTCAATCGTTCCCAGCATCCGGGTCTTTTCCAATGAGTCAGTTCTCCATATCAGATGGCCAAAGTATTGGCGGTTCAGCTTCAGCATCAGTCCTTCCAATGAATATTCAGGACTGATTTCCTTTAGGATGGACTACTTGGAGCTCCTTGCAGTCCAAGGGAGTCTCAAGAGTTTTCTCCAAAACCACAGTTAAAAAGCATCAATTTTTGATGTATTCCTTTCCCAATTTTGAACTCGTCTATTGTTCCATGTCCAGTTCTAACTGTTGCTTCTTGATCTGCATACAGATTACTCAAGAGGCATGTAAGGTGGTCTGGTATTCCCATCTCTTTAAGAATTTTCCACAGTTTCTTGTGATCCACACTACGTCAAAGGCTTTGGCGTAGTCAATAAAGCAGAAGTAGATGTTTTTCTGGAACTCTCTTGCTTTTTCTATGAGCCAGCAGATGTTGGCAGGTTGATCTCTGATTCCTCTGCCTTTTCTAAATCCAACTTGCACATTTGAAAGTTCTCGGTTCACGTACTATTGAAGCCTGGCTTGAAGGATTTTGAGCACTGCTTTGCTAGTGTTTGAGATAAGTACAATTGTGCAGTAGTTTGAAAATTCTGTGGCCTTGCCCTTCTTTGGGATTGGAATGAAAACTGACCTCTTCCAGTCCTGTGGCCACTGCTAAATTTTCCAAATTTGCTGGTTTATTGAGTACAGCACTTTAACAGCATCATCTTTTAGAACTTGAAATAGCTCAAATGGAATTTCATCACCTCTACTAGCTTTGTTCATAGTTTTGCTTCCTAAGGACCACTTGACTTCACATTCCAGGATGTCTGGCTCTAGGCGAGTGAATACACCATCATGGTTTTCTGGGTCATTAGTTCTTCTGTTTAAATTGTGCACTGATTCTAAGTATCATCTAAGTCATTGGGTGTGTTTACTTTTTAAAAAATTTACAAAGCAATCACATTTGACCTAGCTAGATTAAATTTTTAAAAAAATTAAAAAAAATAAATAAAAAATTTAAAAAATTAAAGTTTTCATAATAAAATTCTCTGCAGTAGCCTCAAATAGCCTTCTTTGTGGGTCAGAAAACCTTGTTATTAGCCATGTCTTTTGGGTCAGTGCTTTCTTTGCAGGTCTGTCCTTTGACATTTAGGTAGGACAGTGATGAGAATCACAGTCACATAAAGGAGTCAATTGTCCTTTAATTTTTCCTTCCACCTGAGGGAAGAATTCCTGAAGCCTTTTCACTTTTACAGGATTAAATCTTATATTCATTTTCACATTTTCTTATTCATCTGCTGCTGCTGCTGCTGCTGCTGCTGCTGCTGCTGCTGCTGCTAAGTCACTTCAGTCGTGTCCGACTCTGTGCGACCCCATAGACGGCAGCGCACCAGGCTCCCCTGTCCCTGGGATTCTCCAGGCAAGATCATTGGAGTGGGTTGCCATTTCCTTCTCCAACAACAGTTACCAAATACCTTCAGTCTATTGAGAAGTACCTACTGTAGCCTATAAGAATTTCAACCTAAATTAGATTAAAATGAATGAAATTTAGCAAATCTTTAACAATAGCCAACTAATATTTTCCCCTCAATGAGCTCAGGAAAGTCTCATTTTATAGTGAATAATGAAAGCCTATGGATAATGGGTGGGACATCCATCACAACATGAACACCAATAACTTATGCTTTTTTCCCATTGAGACATCTGGGGAGTTTGTTTTTCCCTAAGGCAGAGAAATCTCACAGGTAACAGTGGAAAATAGTCAGATGAAACTGCCCCAAGATTTGAGTCAGTTAAAAATTTCTATTGTACTGAGACACATAAAAATCTGTGTTAATGGTAATAACAAAAGCTGTCATTTATTTGCCATTTACTATGCACTAGACTGAGGTAGTGCTTCACAGCTGGTGAGGATGAGGTTTTACCTCCATGTTGGATGACTTCAGAAGTTCTTACTCCTATACCAGCCTGGCTCTGGAGACAGAGCATGACAAAAGACTGCTAGTCCTTAGGAATCAAAGGATTCCACAGCAGTGTTCTGTCCATTTCCTGTGAGACTATAGGAAATCAGTTTATCTCTCCAGGCTTTCTTCTCATTTCTAAAGTGAGGATTAAAAACACTTGGAAAAATTATAATTTTCCTGTCTATGTAGGTTATTATGCAAAGTACAGGTTCCTTTAGGGGCTCTAGAGAAACTGAATAGCTGAAAAGTCTTTACAAATGAATCATTTGACTCAGACATATTTCCTCTACTTTAATGAACTAGATTACATGTTAGTGAGGTTGTATGCCATTTGGAATCCATTAAATTTCTTTCCATGAATTATAGATTAATTAATCTAACCTAACGTTTACTGAGCACCTGCAGTAGGCAAAAACTCATCCTACTATTTGTTTCTCATTCTCATTTCTGTAACTCATCCTATATTTGTTTCTCATTCATAGGAGAAACAATATAAATAAACTGTAGTCTTGGTCTGCAGGAGATTCTTGATTGTAACTAAACAGTAATAATAATAGAAGTAGTAGTAGTAATGATAATACATGGACTGGCTTCCCCAACTGAAAGTCAAGAGATGTCTATACACGTGGTCAACAGTGCTATTAGGAATTTATTTCTCTCTATCTCTTAGCTCTGCTTTCCTCTGAGTTGGATGTTCTTATAGGTAAGATGGTATCTTGTAGCTCTTGACTCACAATCATCTTGTTTAACAACTACCTTCAAAACTCCAAGATAAAAGGAAATGTTCTTTCTGAAGATACCTGCACTAATCTTGAGTGTCATTCTCATCAGCCTATATTGGATCACATACCTACCCCTAAACTACTCCCTATAGTGTGTGTGGGGAGTTGCCATGCTCTCTTAGATGTGAACCAGGTACTCTTATATCCATTTTTTTGGCCAAAGAGTGACATCTGCAGCTACACTAGAAGAAATGTAGAGAAAAAGTTGTTCCTTAAAGGAACATGAAAAGAAGCAGGAAACTAGATGTTTACAATAGAGAGCACTTTGGTTTGACATAAAAAGAAACAATGAGGTGTATTCCAGGTGGAGAATCCAGCATGAGTGTGATGCCCAGATACTTGGTAAAACATTATTCCTGAGTGGATCTGTCCTGGTGTTTCTAGAAGAGGTTATTATTTGAATCTGTAGAGTGAGTAAAGAAGGTCACGGTCACCAAAGTGGGCAGGCACCATCAAATCCACTGAGATCCTAAATAGAACAAAAAGGTGGGGAAAGGGAGAATTTGCTGATATCTTCATCCTCTTCTGCCCTCAAACACCAATGTCTCTGCTTCTTGGACTCTAGACAGACTGAATTAACCACCAGCTCTCCTGGTTGCCTGCTTGCAGATGGCAGATTGTGGGCCTTCTCAGCTTCTAATTATGTGAGCCAATTTTTATAATAAATCTCTTCTATTGGTTCTGTTTCTCCAGAGAATCATTACTAATACAACGAATAATAACACTGACATGGGAAATTTTGATTGGAAACATAGGTTACATAAGAAGGTTCAGTGGGTGATAGGGTGAGGTCATGCAGCAGAGTGCTTTAAATGCAGAAAGAAGAACTTGAACTTTACTTTATGGGCTATGAGAAGTCTCTGATCGCTTTGGCAATGGACATATGAAGTAAGCTATTTCCCAGTCCTCAGTGAGTCCCCTCAGAGCCAGGAGGTATCTTTTTCCCACCTTGATTCCCAGCACAGATAGAGGGCCTAGTAGATGGCTGGATCTCTTTAAATACTTATTGAAGAAATATCAGTTTTATCATCAAATGTCTAGTGAGAGTTGACACTCACTGGAAGTGTCTGTGTAGGTACTGGGCACTCTAAGTGCTTTACACATATTTCATGGGTCATCATAGAAACCTTGTGGGGGAAGTGTGTGTGTCCTACTTTGTAGATAAAGACTATAACGCTTAAAAAGTTCAGGTGGGAAAACGAGGATTTTAAGGTCCTGTGCTTTCAAATCATATACTCACATAGCACATCAGTGTAACTCCATGTAATGTTTGGGCAGCAAAGTGTATTAAGCACCAAGTCTTGTCTGACTCTTGCAGCCCTGTGGACTGTAGCCTTCCAGGCTCCTCTGTCCATGGGATTCTCTAGGCAAGAATACTGGAGTGGGTTGCCATTTCCTTCTCCAGGGGATCTTCCTGACCCAAGAATTGAACCCAGGTCTCCCGCACTGCAGGTAGATTCTTTACTGAATGAGCTACGTGGGGGAGAGAGCTGGCTTAAAGCTCAACATTGAAAAAAAAAAAAACAACTAATATTGTGGCATCTGATTCCATCACTTCATGGCAAATAAATGGGGAAATAATGGGAAGAGTGACAAACTTTATTTTCTTAGGCTTCAAAATCACTACAGATGGTGACTGCAGCCATGAAATTAAGACATTTGCTCCTTGAAAGAAAAGCTATAACAAACCTAGACAGCTTATTAAAAAGCAGAGACATTACTTTGCCAGCAAAGGTATATAATCAAAGCTGTGGTTTTTCTAGGAGTCATGTATGGATATGAGAATTGAACTGTAAAGAGGGCTGACCACTAAAGAATTGATGCTTTTGAACTGTGGTGTTGGAGAAGACTCTTGAGAATCCTTTGGACAGCAAGGAGATCAAATCAGTCTATCCGAAAAGAAATCAACCCTGAAGATTCATCAGAAGAATGGATGCTGAAGCTCCAATACTTTGGCCACCTGATGTGAAGAGCCAGCTCATTAGAAAAGACCCTGATGCTTGGGAAGATTGAAGGCAGGAGGAGAAGGAGACAACAGAGAACAAGAGAGTTGGATGGCATCCAACTCAATGGACTTGAGTTTGAGCAAGCTCTGGGAGATGGTGAAGGACAGGGAAGCCTGGTGTGCTGCAGTCCATGGGGTCGCAAAGACTCAGACATGACTGGGTGGCTGAACAACAACAACAGCCCATATATACAATGCTTTACTCAGGCTTCACTATATGTCCATGCTGCTGCTGCTTCAGTCATGTCTGACTCTTTGAGACCCCATGGACTGTAGCCTGCCAGATTCCTCTGTCCATGGGAGTCTCCAGGTAAGAATTTTGGAATGGGCTGCCATGCCCTCCTCCAGGGCATCTTCCTGATCCAGTTATTGAACCCATGTCTCTTATGTCTCTTGCATTGGCAGGTGGGTTCTTTACCACTAGGACCACCTGAGAAGTCCTATATTTCCTAGAGGTGTCTTATTATCATTTCTATCTTATGGCCAATAAAATGAAATCCAGAGGGGAGAAGTAACTCAACCAGCATCACCAAGCCAGTAAGTTGAGGTGTTTGGCTTGTATTTGGCAACCCTGTGCTTCAAATTCATTCCCCCAGCGCCAACATGTATTCCTAGCAATTGCCAGACCGTAAAGTGAGCATGGTGGGGAAGATGATATGTTAGTTTGTGTGTGTGTGTTGTCAGCTCTAATATTCAGAGATTCTAGTCTTCCAACAGAAAATTAAATGTGCCTAACACTTGTCTCAGCTCTTTCAAATGTTATAAAATGTGAGCTGTGTAGACTAAATAAAATGGTCACTGGAATCATGATTTTAGCTAAAATCATGATTTTAGTTGAAATCATGATTTTTCAACTAAATCATGATTTTTCAACTAAAATCATGATTTTTCAACTAAATCATGATTTTTCAACTTGACTTTTCAACTAAAATCATGATTTTTCAACTAAAATCATTATTTTAGTTGAAACTTTGCTGTTTAAATCTCATGAAAAGGGGCTGGATTAGCTTTCTTTTATTGTTTTCTCTGCCATACAAATATCCACAAAATTCTCTGCACTAGAAATCCTGTACATTTCAGTGGGTACTGAGGGTGAACTGACCCATTCCACTAGATTGCTAACTTTTCCCGTAGGGATACTTGGCAGTGTGAACTGGCTTTTAACCCATTTTTGAGCTTATAACCTGAACTTTAATGCAACAAATTACATATTCATAGCATCTCATAGGATCAAACTCTTAAATGAATTAAGAATGGTGATGACAAATTTTTATTTCATTTGACTCTGAAAATAAAAAGAGAACAAAAATGCTTTTGTGCTTGGTGCATATGCTGGGAGGATGGCATGCAGTGGGGTGATAACAAACAATAGTTACAATGGTAAAGAAAATTGAGATCTATACTAAGCAGTGTATTTGGAAATTTTACTTTTAGCATGAAGACTTGTTTTTGTCTTTAGGTCATAGTCCTCTTTTTCCTGGGAGAGAGGACTTTGGTCAGTTTTTCACTTTTATTGACTTAGACAAACATACATCCATTATTCTTGGCATGGACCCAATTGACAGTGGTGTTACCCAAACGCAGAAGCTGCTGATGGCAGTATTAAGCCATTTGTTTATTAATTTACATTGGACATATGTTTGATATGCCTGAAAATTGTACACAGTACTTTTTGCTAAATTTTGGTTTAAATTTCCCTATGTCTAAACATTATTTTTTCCTTTGTATGCACATTTAGTTTTATTATAACAAAGCAACATGCATACTTTTAACATTTAACACTGAGTCTGATTTTTCCTTTCCAGTGAGACAAAAAGAAAATTTAAAAATAAACAAGAACAAAATTACAATAGAGAATGTTAGTTGCAAATAAGATTTTCTACAGGTTCTGCTGATTCTCCCATCAAGTGGAAGGGCTCAAGATATCATTCAGTTCAGTTCAATTCAGTCACTCAGTCGTGTCTGACTCTTTGCGACCCCATGAATTGCAGCACGCCAGGCCTCCCTGTCCATCACCAACTCCCGGTGTTCACTCAAACTCACATCCATCGAGTAGGTGATGCCATCCAGCCATCTCATCCTCTGTCATCCCCTTCTCCTCCTGCCCTCAATCCCTCCCAGCATCAGAGTCTTTTCCAATGAGTCAACTCTTCTCATGAGGTGGCCAAAGTACTGGAGCCTCAGCTTTAGCATCATTCCTTCCAAAGAACACCCAGGGCTTATCTCCTTCGGAATGGACTGGTTGGATCTCCTTGCAGTCCAAGGAACTCTCAAGAGTCTTCTCCAACACCACAGTTCAAAAGCATCAATTCTTCGGTGCTCAGCCTTCTTCACAGTCCAACTCTCACATCCATACATGACCACTGGAAAAACCATAGTCTTGACTAGAAGGACCTTAGTCAGCAAAGTAATGTCTCTGCTTTTGAATATGCTGTCTAGGTTGGCCATAACTTTCCTTCCAAGGAGTAAGTGTCTTTTAATTTCATGACTGCAGTCACCATCTGCAGTGATTTTGGAGCCCCCCAAAATAAAGTCTGACACTGTTTCCACTGTTTCCCCATCTATTTCCCAAGAAGTGATGGGACCAGATGCCATGACCTTCGTTTTCTGAATATTGAGCTTTGAGCCAACTTTTTCACTCTCCTCTTTCACTTTAATCAAGAGGCTTTTTAATTCCTCTTCACTTAGGAGAGAATTTTATTTTAAAAGTGTCTTTTTAAATTGCAAGGATGTCCATTAAACATCACAATTAAACAGCCAAAGGAGAAGCCATGTTGTCAAAATGCCCACTTAACCCACCCAAATACCTCAAACCTACCCTTTGCTGACTTTCTATAACCCCATTTTTTAAAAGTTATTTTTTTCTTTTTTTAAACAAGAGAAAGTAGACAGATACATGTTGGTAAATGCTAACTGTCCATATTCACATAGAGACACAGTGTAATCTCTGACCCCAATATACAGAGAAAGGAGGAAATTATCTAGAATTCTATGCACTACTACACAGGGGCCTAGCACCCTCCAGCTTCCAGCAGAGCTAAGGGAGCAGAAGCTTTTTCTTTTTTCCCACCGAGCATGGTGATGTTGATTCCATAAAGTTTTTGTTGAAACAGGAAGCAACAAGAGTGAATTTGGAACTGAAAGGAGTAGAGATTCTTTTCCCATTGAATTCTACTCAAGGTATTTTTCCCCAAAATAAGTTGTGAACCATGGTATAAAGGAGAAAAGAGACCTCAAAAACAGGGCGATTGAGCACAAGAGGAGAAAAGAAAAAGACTGCAACTTGATCCCAGGGACTGGAGAAAATGAAAAAGGTGGGAATCCATCAGCATTCCATTAGTCATCATCATCTTCATCTTCTTCACCTTCATCCTTATCCCCGTCTTCATCAATATCTTCCAATCCTTCTTCCTCTTCATTGTCATTGCCATCTTCTTCTCTTTGCCCTTCCTCATCATCCATGTCAGGAACCAAGTAGCCCTGTAGTGGATTTGGCCAAATATCATCTTTGATGACCTCTCCTAACTCATCTGTACCTGAATCAGAATGATCAGTAAACCAGGTGAAGAAGCTTCCTGGTTCCTCATGCTATCTATTCCTGCTGGCCTTATTCTGTGTTTGACTTGATCATTTCATCGAATCCTTTCCAGATTTCCATTTGATTTCAGTGGACTTTGAAGATGGTTCACCACTCTCATTCAGATGAAATTCTTTGAAGAGAATTTTATTTTCGAAGTAAGGGTTTTCATCAAAATAAAAATCTATTCTGTAACCTGATTTAATGTCTTCAAATTCTATCACTTCAACTCTTGTCAAATAATGCAGCACCTCTTCATCCTCCTCTTCAATCAATGCAGACACTTGTGGATGGTTAAAAATTTTTGTTACCCCCAAATCTGGGATTTTGGCAATCAATTCCAACCTCTTCTGAAAAAATGGTTGGCAGAGTTTGTTATATTTCTATTCTACTTTCAAAATCTCACTGGCTTGTTCATTAAGTCTGTCTATTTCATTTTGTACTTCATCAGTATGTACAGTTGCTTCTTGCTGTTCTTTTTCTTCCTTTGGCAAGTTTGAAGAACCAGAGGCCTTGCCTGGCCTGGAGGCAGGAGTTGGCCTCGCTTTCTTTGGTTTCTTTGCTTGAGGTGTACGTGAAGACTGGTGTTTGGGGGCCATGCTGGGAAAAAAAGCCAAGAATCCTCCCAGGGGAAGAGAGAGGTACTGCGAGCTCAGAGAACTCTAAACATTATGTTTTGTTTCAGGAAAATGTTAGCATTTTTGTGTGCGTGTGTGTGTGTGTGTGTGTGTGTGTGGTGTTTTTTTTTTTTTTGCCTAAGCATTTGCTTCCAGGAGATGGAAAGTGGAAGACAGATCACACATAAAGATGGCTTAATATCATCCTCATCCAGCATAGGAGGACTGGCTGGGAGCAGGAGTTGAGATCAGCTTGGACAGTTGAGATCAGCTTGGACCAGCACAGCACCATTTTGGCAGGCCCACTTTGGCAAGCTATTTCCTGTATACAGGGCTAACTAACTCTAAATAAACAAGCATTTTAGGAATGAGCTGTCAGATCATGATGACTGTCAGGAGCCTAGGACCAGATCATACCTTGTGGGTGGAGATGGATTTTCCCAGGATGGGAAAGGATGTTGTCCCTGGAAGGGTTGTGGGAAAAGATTAGTCCCAGGTTGGGACATAAGATGGGGCTTAAATAAAGGGTAGAAGGAGTTGAGAGAAATATGCTCTTCTTTACCCTCTTTTCTTCTGAGGCTGGTAGGGCAATAGATGGACATCAGTTCTAGGTGAAATGTTTGTGGGAATTAGACAAGAACTCAGGAACAGATTCTGGTTTGAATAGCTAAATCTAAAAGAGGAGCTGCTTCTAGATAATCCTGAAAGGAATCACTTATGGCAGATCAGCAACTTCCCTGCAGACCAGGGTAGGCCAAGTCCCCAACATAGGACAGCTATGTCCTCAAAGAGAGAAACTTTGACAAATAAACCAGTGACAGAGATTGAAGACATCTAGGAAGATGGAGAGAGTGGAGAAGAGTAACACCAAGGATATGAACAAGCATTTAGTGAACCCTCACTGGATGCATACTGTATCATTCACTGTACTAAGCCATAGCTTTAAACACAAAAGATTTCTGGTCTGTGAGATGCTCACACTCTGAGAGGCAGAGGGGGAACTAGGGCTAAATATGGGAACAGCGGATTCACACCTCCTTTCTCACCTAGGAATAAATACCAGTTATTGAAAGTGGAATTTCACATAATGTTGAACTGTTATTCCCTTCTCTTGCTTTTTTAATATTTCTATCTCTGGACAAGAGCTTACAGTTGAATTCTTACTCAGTTAAATGTGGATGTTGAGTACTATGCTCACATTATTTCACTGAATATTTCAAACAATCTGACAAGGTAGGTGGTAGCTATTATCTCCCTCATATTATACCTAGAGAAACAGGATAATGAGATTGAGAGATTCATCCAAAGTCATACAGATACAAATAGGGTATCTGACATTTAGATTCAGAGAGGAGAAGAGTAAGGGAACATCAGTGAAACAGCACAAGTTCTGGCCCCCGTGCTGGTATCCAGGCCATAATTCACTTTCAGTTTCATGACCTCCTGTTGTAAAACGCACCAACTGGTTGTACAGTCTACATTCTCTTGCCTGTTCTTCACTCTTGTTCATCCTCTGCTAGAGACTGAACATTTTGTTTTCCCCCAATTCACATGATTACACTTATTCTCCAGTGTGACAGTGTTAAGAAGTGAGGTTTCTGAGAGAAGATTAAGTTATCAGGGCAGAGCCCTCATGAATGGGATTAGTGCCCACACAAGAAACCCAGAGAGCTACCGTGGCTCTTCTACCATGTGATGAAATAGCCAGAAGTCAGCCTTCTGTGAACCAGGAAGATGTGTGTGCTGCGCTAAGGCACTTCAGTTGTGTTTGACTCTTTGCGACCCTATGGACTGTAGTCCACCAGGCTCTTCTGTCCATGGGATTCTTCAGGCAAGAATACTGGAGTGGGTTGCCGTGCCCTCCTCCAGGGGATCTTCCCAACCCAGGGATCAAACCTGTGTCTCTTATGTCTCCTGCCCTGGTGGGTTCTTTACCACTAGTGCCACCTGGGGTGGACCCCACTAAACAAGGAATCTTTTGGTGCCTTGGACTTGGACTTCTCAGTCTGCAGAACTGTGAGAAATAAATTTCTGTTCTTTATAAATCTTGTAACATTTTGGTATTACAGCCCAAACAAACTAAGATACTCTTTAAATGGTTCCCAGTTCATATTGAATTTCTTATTATCCTAAAGTATGGTAGTCTTTTCATATCTCTTTGACTTTGCATCTCCTCTCCTTTTTGCCCACAGTACTCTTTCTCCTTCTATAATTGATAAAGAAACACCTTATCAAAAACCAGGTCAGCATCAAGTCTTCCAGAAAAAAAGCTTAGCACAGTGTTCAACAGCATGACCCAGGGTTCTGCCACTTAGCATCTGTGGGAATTCACTAAGCTTTAGTCAGTGTTCTCATTTTTAAAATGGAGCCAGCAGAACTGTCTGCAACACAGGGTTATTTAAAATATTAAATATAAAGGGCTTTGCATAGATCATAGTGAATGATGAATGAGTTTTGTTACCTTAGTTCTCCATGAAGACATCCCTGACTTTGCAAGTATAATCACCCACCTTCTCAGATGGGTTTTAGAGTAAATAATATTCATATCTTTATTTTAGAATTTATTCTGTTATCTTGTCATTGTTTGTTTAAATATCCTTCCTGTACTACCTAACTTCTTGTCAATAATATTTCAAATTATGCTTTGTGGGAACTCTATGCTTTGCCAGGTGGGATCAGGAGAAGTCCTGGAAAGCAGACATCAAGAATCTGATTTGGAGTTGGGTTTCCTGTGATCTGATGGCAATGAGGGACCCACAGTATCAGTAATTAGTAGGGTAATAGCCCCTGGCATGTAGTGGCATTATAATTGCTAATGTTTTCACCTACAATTAATTGGGAGGTGAAAGGAGTAGGTGGAACATTATTTTATGGAAAGGCTCTGCTGAGTAAACAGTTTGGGGAAAATTATAGTTATGAAGATATTTCAGTGGATTAACTGCATTTCAGTCCTTGGCAAAAGAAAACAATAGACAGAGAAGTAAACTGCCAGCTTGAACAGTCTGTGAGAATCAGAGGGGTTCTGTGGCTGCTGTGAACAGCAGCGTGATCTGTTACAAGTCTGCATCAGACTGTGCAGGAAGTAAGGGAATGCAGCTGCAGAACAAACCAAGTGCACAGCCGTGACGTATCTTCTTTGTTAGGACCTTACAGAAAAGCAGGAAGAGCCTGAAAACGGAATTTGTGGTCAAGAAGCCTGAGGACCTTGAACCTCACCTTCCCTTGAATGTCCCACCAAGGAAGCAGCACCCCTCTTCCTTTTGCCAGAGGAAAGTAGCCTCTCTTTACTGGAGACCATCTGATGCTCTGCCATGAAAGGCCTTAATAGTGCTTTCCTGTTCTCCTCAAGCTCTGTATCTACTAATCTTCGCTTTATCTAGACCAATATCTGTGATCAGATCTTGGCACTCACTGTTGGAATGGGGAAGTACTATTTGGACCTCAAGAAAATATAGCTTATACCCCCAAGGAATCTCAGAAGTTGACTGTTCTGTGCTTTGTTGCTCGGTCGTGTCCGACTCTTTGCAGCCTTATGGACTGTATTTGGCCAGCTCCTCCATCCATGGGGATTCTCCATGCAAGAATACTGGAGTGGGTTGCTGATAGCTTATGGTGAATGATGTGGGATTCATGATCTCTGAAGAAGATTTAGCTTTGGAACCAGGGACCAGGCTTGATCACTCAAGAGCTTTTGTGTAGCAGAGTTTTCTTAAAGTAAGAAAAGGGACATAGAAAGCTTCTGACACAGACATCAGAAGGGGGATGGAGAGTGCCACCCTCGATAGTCTTAGAAAGGGAGTTATATACTTTTAAAATTGGTTATTACAATAAATCAAAAGAATGTCTCAAGGTTGTAAAGATCTTACTAGACCCTCTCCCACAATTTACATTTTAAGATGACAGGATTAGAATTTAGCAATAGAAAGATTTTACCAAATCCACTCCCATAATATACATTTTAAGACAACAGGATTAGTCAGGTTTTCAGGAAGGAGAAACTGTCCTCAAGCAGGATACATTGTTGCTATATAATCCTTAAAGTGAAAGGGAAGTCGCTCAGTCCTGTCTGACTCTTTGTGACCCCATGGCCTGTAGCCTACCAGGCTTCTTGGTCCACGGGATTTTCCAGGCAAGAGTACTGGACTGGGTTACCATTTCCTTCTCCAGGAGATCTTCCCGACCCAGGGATTGAACCCGCATTTCCAGCTTTGTAAGCAGATGCTTTACCATCTGAGCCACCAGGGAAGTATCCTTAGTACAGAGTTTAAACTGAGTTGTTTGTTGTGTAATCATCAGTTCTGGGCTTAAAGAAAAAAATGTTTTAAGACTAAGAAATGTAGGAAAAAAAACTTTGTTTTTTCTTCCTCCTTCAGAATTTCAGACCCCTATCTCATCCTTCAGAGCCCCAGACCCTTCTCTCCTCCTCGAGGGCCCTGGACTTCTTATCAGGCTGCCTAGGAACTGACTCTGTCATAGCCATGCCCTCCTCCAGGGGATCTTCCCAACCAAGGGATCGAACCCAGGTCTCCTGCATTGTAAGCAGATTCTTTACTGTCTGAGCCACCAGAGAAGCCCCAGAAGTTGACTAATATGTACCATTAATAACTAGGGAAGCATTTGTGAGAATGGAATTAGAGGGTATTGGAGCAGGCAGAATAGATTATGAGGCTTGCTAGGAGAGAAGTTTTGTCAGGGCACTTTCTCATGACTCTGCATTCATGTTCTGGAAAAGATATCTGAATTTTCAGGATGCGCACCTTGAAGCTTAAATGTAAAAGTGAGCTACAGTGAATGGGGTGCTGGTGGCAGAACTTCTCTGGAAGTATCTTAAGGTGTGGGTAGGTGAAAGGTGTGAATGGCTTTAAGACATTGAGAGTACTACACCTGACTGTGGGTCTCAGGAGAGCCCAGGGAACACAATCTTCACTAAGTGTGTAGAGAATGCACTGGTAGGAAGTACACCAGCTTTTTCAATAGCTCAGTGGTTGCTGTTTTATATTGACTTTTTTTTTAATTTTTATTTTTAAAAATTTTTTATTTATTTATTTTACTTTAAAATACTGTATTGGTTTTGCCATACATTGACATGAATCTGCCACAGGTTGACTTGGTTTTATGGTGGGAGATGCGGACACAAAACTGAGGGCTCCCACAGATGGATGGTGGATTTGGGGAATGGCAGAAGCCACACTGTAGCATAGAAATGCCAGTTGCAAAACAGAAATAATGATCATAATGGGCATCATGTCCAGAGTGGCAACTGGGGTGCCTTGTCCAATAAGGACAGGGTGATAGCTGTTAAATTATTATGTTCTGTGGGGAAGGGCAGAAAGAGAGGTAGAGAGAGGGACAGATAAGGAGACAGAGAGAGGGACAGGGAGAGGAGGAGGAAGGGGAAGGAAGGGGAAGAGAAGAAAAGAGAAGATTGAAAGTTGGTAGGCAGAAGGCTGACACCAGTTATCACAGTGGGAAACCACGCCCCCTTATCCAGTGGCAAGAATACACAGAAGAACTATACAAAAAAGATCTTCATGACCCAAATAATCACGATGGTGTGATCACTCACCTAGAGCCAGACATCCTGGAATGTGAAGTCAAGTGCGCCTTAGGAAGCATGACTATGAACAAAGCTAGTGGAGGTGATGGAATTCCAGTTGAGCTATTTCAAATCCTAAAAGATGATTGTGAAAGTGCTGGACTCAATATGTCAGCAAATTTGGAAAACTCAATACTGGCCACAGGACTGGAAAAGATCAGTTTTCATTCCCCTAAAAAAGGCAATGCCAAAGAATGCTCAAACTACCACACAGTTGCACTCATCTCACATGCTAGTAAAGTAATGCTCAAAATTCTCCAAGCCAGGCTTCAATAATATGTGAACTGTGAACTTCCAGATGTTCAAGGTGGTTTTAGAGAAGACACAAGAACCAGAGATCAAATTGCCAACATATGCTGGATTGTAGAAAAAGTAAGAGAGTTTCAGAAAAAAAAAAAAAAAACCAAACAGGAAAAAAACCCCCATCTATTTCTGCTTTATTGACTATGCCAAAGCCTTTGACTGTGTGGATCACAATAAACTGTAGAAAATTCTGAAAGAAATGGGAATACCAGACCACCTGACCTGCCTCTTGAGAAACCTGTATGCAGGTCAGGAAGCAAAGTTAGAACTGGACATGGAACAACAGACTGGTTCCAAATAGGAAAAGAAGTACGTTAGGGCTGTGT
Source organism: Ovis canadensis (assembly GCF_042477335.2). Lineage (NCBI taxonomy): Eukaryota > Metazoa > Chordata > Mammalia > Artiodactyla > Bovidae > Ovis > Ovis canadensis. The sequence continues at coordinate 54,462,418 of NC_091250.1, forward strand.
ATTGTCACCCTGCTTATTTAACTTATATGTAGAGTACATCATGAGAAACAGTGGGCTGGATGAAGCACAAACTGGAATCAAGATTGCTGGGAGAAATATCAATAACCTCAGATATACAGATGATACCACCTTTACGGCAGAAAGTGAAGAAGAACTAAAGAACTTCTTGATGAAAGTGAAAGAGAGTGAAAAAGTTGGCTTAAAATGCAACATTCAGGAAACTAAAATCATGGCCTCTGGTCCCATCACTTCATGGCAAATAGATGGGGAAACAGTGGAAACAGTTGCTGACTTTTTTTGGGGGGGGGTCTCCAAAATCACTGCAGATGGTGATTGCAGCCATGAAATTAAAAGACACTTTCCTTGTAAGGAAAGTTATGACCAACCTAGACAGCATATTAAAAAGCAGAGACATTACTTTGCCAACAAAGTTCCGTCTAGTCAAGGCTATGGTTTTTCCAGCAATCACGTGTGAATTTGAGAGTTGGACTATAAAGAAAGCTGAGTGCCAAAGAATTGATGCTTTTGAATTGTGGTGTTGGAGAAGACTCATGAGAGTCCCTTGGACTGCCAGAAGATCCAACCAGTCCATCCTAAAGGAGATCAGGCCTGAATATTCATTGGAAGGACTGATGCTGAAGCTGAAACTTCAATACTTTGGCCACCTGATGAGAAGAACAGACTCATTTGAAAAGACCCTGATACTGGGAAAGATTGAGGGCAGGAGGAGAAGGGGATGACAGAGGATGAGATGGTTGGATGGCATCACCAACTCAAAGGACATGAGTTTGAATAAACTCCGGGAGTTGGTGATGGACAGGGAGGCCTAACATGCTGCAGTCCCTGAGGTTGCAAAGAGTTGGACACACTGAGTGACTGAACTAAACTATCCAGTTTTCAGATCTACATCAGTTTACAGACCCAGAACCCAGCTAACAGAAGGAAATTGCAGATCTCTTTGATAAAGCTCAAAGTACATAGTAAACACACCTTTGATACTTCCTGGAATGACTTGTAGACATTTGGCATGAAGGAAAGAAGATAGCTGTTTTTTTGAAAGCCATTAGATAAAGGATTTGAATTGGTAGTGATGCTAGTAGTCCTTCAGCTTGGGTGGGAGGCACAATGGAACCTGAGTAATAAATGGAGTTTGGCCCCAAGTCCTTCTCATTCTTACAGTTGTTCTCCAGAACCCAGTGGGATAGACAGCATCTGGTGGAAGGCATTCCTTGGCTCTCTGAACTGTGCCACAAAGACTGTTGATTTAGAAGACACTGATTGAACAGTGAGAGGCTTTATTTTCTTGGGCTCCAAAATCACTGCAGATGATGACGGCAGCCATGAAATTAAGAGACGCTTGCTCCTTGGAAAACTATGACCAACCTAGGCAGCATATTAAAAAGCAGAGACATTACTTTGCCAACAAATGTCCATCTAGTCAAAGCTATGATTTTTCCAGTGGTCATGTACGGATGTGAGAGCTAGACTACAAAGAACTGAGTGCCGAAGAATTGATGCTTTTGAATTGTGGTGTTGGAGAAGACTCTTGAGAGTCCCTTGGACTGCAAGGAGATCCAACCAGTCCATCCTAAAGGAGATCAGTCCTGAATATTCATTGAAAGGACTGATACTGAAGCTGAAACTCCATACTTTGACCACCTGATGCGAAGAACCGACTCATTTGAAAAGACCCTGACGCTGGGAAAAATTGAAGGCAGGGGGAAAAGGGGAAGACAGAGGATGAGATGGTTGGATGGCATCACCAACTTGATGGACATGAGTTTGACTAAGCTCCTGGAGTTGTTGATGGACAGGGAAGCCTGGCCTGCTGCAGTCCATGGGGTCTCAAAGAACTGGACACGAGTGAGCAACTGAACTGACTGACTGATTGGAACCTGTTGCCATGGGCCTGAAGCATTTTATTTCAGGAGGTTTTCAGGGGACAGGATAATTTCCTGAGAGGATAATATGCTCAGGGGACAGGATAATGTGACCTGTGAAGTCAGTGACCTCTGTCCTTGGCTAGCCCAGTGCTGCTTGCTATGGCCTCAAGATGCCTGGCAATGCTGTTTCCTGATAGTTCTCTAAACCATAAAAATAGTCTTTCTCTTCATTTATCAGTTCCTTTCTAACCTAACCACCCTTTAATCATATTCAGTGTCTTATGGTTGTTGCTGAAATGGGACTTCTAAATTAAAAGAATGCTAATCATCCAGTTTCTTATTTAAGATCATTGGGAGCAGAGATAAACCACCAGTATCTGTTAATTGTGACTCATCTTTGCTATGGAATAGTCTAAAATAGGAAAAAAAAAAAAGATCATCCTGCATGGGTATAGAAAGATCTCCAAAATACATGTTTAAAGGAAAATATAGGACAAATAGGAGAAGTTCAAAATATTATGAAGAGTAGGATTCTTTAATATTAATAAAAATGAATATATGGCTTCATACACATTAAGTGATTTAATTGATTTAATACTTTCAAAGTGCTACAATTGTGCCTGGTTAATAGTTGATACTTTATAAATGCAGCTTATTACATACACCATTATACTTGTATTTCAAATTATTTATTCTTAGTATTGTAATGATATTTGTAGAGCAGTGTATGTGTGTAGGTCATAGAAAATTTTTTACTTTTCATTTTGTGCTTTCGTGTATGGTTGTTCTTTCTCATCAGATCAACATGCTATATTTTCCCTTCTTTTTATCTTTAAAACATCAAGGCTGAAGGCATTGAAACATGTATAATATCATGTAAGAAACAAATCGCCAGTCTAGGTTTGATGCAGAATACAGGATGCTTGGGGCTGGTGCACTGGTATGACCCAGAGAGATGGTATGGGGAGAGAGGTGGGAGGGGGGTTCAGGATTGGGAACTCATGTACACCCGTGGTGGATTCATGCTGATGTATGGCAAAACCAATACAGTATTGTAAAATAAAGTAAAATTTAAAAAAAAGAAAAGAAAAAAAATCAAGGCTCATTTGGACACTAGTTTATCAGCTATTTCTTATTTCCCTCTTGAGGTTTCCCTATTTAAACAAATTTGAATAATAATAAAATGAAAGAAAGCACAGATTAATGAAAAGAGAGGGAGAAATGATTCAGAGTTTGAAGTAAGTGTGCGGAGAAGACAAATTGTGGGTTTGTATATCAAATAGATCAGGTCCTGCCTATTTTCTCTGGGTGTGAACTTGAGTCAGTTCAATTAATGTTTCTTGACTTCGGTTTCCCTATCTGTAGAATGTAAATAATGACAGCTACTATATAGAAGTGCTGTAAGGATAAAGTGAGATAGTCCTTTTAGGATACCAGAAGAAAAAAAAAAAAAAAAGCTCATATATATGGAAGGGCAAGAGCTAGTTTCCTCCATAATAAAATTGTAGGTAAGAGTAACAGGATTAAATATTTTGAATGCATGGGTTTTCAAGCTGGTTGCATTGTAGATTTATTGCTAGGATAAATGTGACTTGTACAAATTACAGTCACCAACAAAAAGGGACAATGCCAATATAAACATCTCTTTCCTGTTTCTTTGTTGGGAAGTCCAATGAAAAGAAAAGACATTTTAAGGCCAGAGGCACATTTAAGCTTGTGATTTGCCTAAAAATTATAGTCCTGTTCTTTTATCCTCCCAGCTTTGTGGAAGCACCTTTCTCCAAGTCCCTAGGTGTATTTGTGCAACTCAAAGTAATTGGCTCATTAGGCTATAATGTTGCCCCTCATCCTGCACCCACATCCCTCCAGTTAAGCTGGATGGAAGAAGCAGCACTCTTCATTTAGGGACAGCATAGCTTGCTATCTTTTTTGCATATCTCTAAGTCAAAAAAGAGGACACAAAGGGATGCTTTCCTGCGTTAATTGGCCGTGCGGGCTCCTGAACTGCTGAGGTTGGAAGCCTTTCAATGCCATGATCATACTGCCCCCACGTGGTCAAATCTAGAAAATCTCACCCACAATCTACTCACCCAGAGTAAAACCTTATCCTATAAAGGACCAAAGCAACCGGCTCTTACAGACTTCTACAGTTGTGCTGATTTCCTAGAGAAACCTCTGTGATTATTTAGATAGTACAGTTATCTCAGTCTTGCAGAGGGAGAATAAATTTCCTTGGTTTTGGAGCTAGCTGCTAATTCTCCCAATAGTGTGACTGTAGTTTTAAACCGCTAATTTCTGCTCTGGGAAGTAAGGGTGAAAATCCCTTTACTGCCTTATTTCATGAGTTGGAGAAATAAAATAACACTGGCTTTAAATGTTTTGAAATTCTATGTGTTGTGGTGTAATAAAATCGATAGGAGTAAGTGAACGTTTCCAGCAGAAGCACTGTCAATTCAATACTGTCACTGTTGAGGGGCCTGAGCTGAATCAAGTTTTTAAATTTCCTGAGACTGTATTTTCTTATTCTAAAGAAGAGCTGTAAATAGTACCTCAAATATTCTTTTTTAACTGAGTTATTATATGAAATTGTTTGTTGTAAACTTGCTTTATCAAATATAAACTGCAATGCTAATCTTAGCTTCGTAATGATTAAATATTTGGATATGACCCTGAGACCCCCTGGAGTGACAAGCCCCCCCAGTTCTGGCTTGCTCATGAACTTTCTAGGTAAAATTGGACAGGCCAGGTATCCAAGTGTGAGGGGATCCATTTTTTTACCTCTCAAGTGTGGACGATAGTTTTGCTTTGCTTACCTCCTTGTGAATGTTACTGAAATGAACCTTTTGGGGAGAAATTGTGAAAACTGCCCGTTGAAGATGTTACATGCTTTTGCTTTCATTCCAGTCACAAGTACTTCTTTCCTCCTATTAATAAGTAATAGGGTCATTCACAGATCACAGATTTACTTCAAAGTAAATAAATAATTCCTACAAAGACATGCCTCATTTGCTATAAATGATCATGGAGCCAGGAGCTAGGATCTCCGGTAACCTTGCAGCATGTAAAGTTGAATGTCCTTTCGTTTCTTTGTGGTAGGTGGCAGTTCAAATAGATGCTCTACCTGTGGATCCTGTTGGTTTTCCCGTGCATTATTTAAAATGCATGTTCTGAAATAACTTGGCTTAAGAGTGTGAATAATTTGCAAAGAAAACTCTCCTTCCCTCTCCAACAGTAGCAATAAGAGCATGTTCTATTTTCCTTTAGCCTGTTACCCTAGTAAAAAATGTTTCATGTCAGAAAATGCAATTCTTTTCCGACTGGTCTTTACTGAGGTCATACCGCATTTTGAATAGAACCTTCTACCCTCTTGTGGTGAATAGCCATGTGCTGTGCTAAGCTGCTTCAGTCGTGTCCAGCTCTTTGCAATCCCATGGACTGAGCCCACCAGCCAGGAAAGAAAACTGGAGTGGGCTGCCATGCTCTCCTCCAGGAGGTCTTCCCTATCCAGGGACTGAACCCATGTCTCTTGGGTCTCCTGCATTGGCAGGCAGATTCTTTACTACTAGTGCCCCCTGGGAAGCCCAGTGCCACAACCCACCTCTCTACACCTCACTCCCAGCTCTTCTGAGGGGTGGATTAGCATAGCAAAAGGAGTGTCTGTATACTGATGAGTCCCTGAGAACAGCTGGACTTTAAGAGAATGGAGAAAGTATTTACACACACACACACATATACACACACTCCACAGCATTTCCAAGACAGTATGTGGAGACTTTAAAACAGGTTAATTAGTTCTGGGAAATGAGAAGGAGAATGGTAAGTTCTGGGAGGATTAGGGTACTTCCATTTTCACTTTTTAGGTTTAATATTATTTTTCTTAATATGAACATGTAACTACATATCACTTCTGCAAAAAGAAATACCATATAGATATAAAAAAGAATAATATCTATATGTATAGACAACATAGCTTCCCTGGTGGCTCAGAGGGTGAAAAATCTGCCTCCAAAGTGGGAGACCTGGGTTCGATCCCTGGGTTGGGAACATACTCCGGAGTAGGGAATGGCTACCCACTGCAGTATTCTTGCCTGGAGAATTCCATGGGCAGAGGAGCCTGGCAGGCTACAGTCCATGTGGTCTCAAAGAATTGGACATGACTGTGGGACTTTCACTTTCATAGACAACATAATCATTCTGAGATATGTTCAATGAAAAAGGAAGTTGCAGAATAACATGTATCATGGTATTTATATTATGTGAAATAGGTATTATATATACATTTAGAAAAAACTATGAAAGTCTATGTAACCATATGGTTAAAAATTATTGTCTGTAAGATTTTCAGGTGAAGAAAACATATATTTAAAATCTTTTTTTCCATGTTCCTAGTTTTTGATTTGATTTTTATACTAAACCTGTTTATGTGGTTACTTGTATAATTGAAAAAATATGTTTTATTCCTGTACACATTGGCCAGATTGGGTGGTTGTTTCATGTCTGGTGGGTATACCCATTTGTCCTGGGCTCTTTGAACAGTCTCTGCCCAGACCTCCTTGTCTCTAGGCCGAGCCTTTCTTGGAAGTGTCTTTTAACCACCCCAGGCTGGGGGAGGGGCCTTGTTGTGCTCCCATCAGAGGCTACTTCTATTCCACCAGAGAACTTACCATACCTCATTTCAATTTCTTATTAATTATCTGACCTCAGTAGGCCACAGGCAACTTAAGGTTATATTTCTGTGGTTCAGGTGTAGTTTTTGACATATAACAGGTTCTGAAATCAATGTTTATTAAATAGATCTAATCTAATGCGTGCATGTAAAGTTGCTTCAGTTGTGTCTGACTCTTTGTGACCCTAAGAACTATAGCTCTCAAGGCTTCTCTGTCCATGGGATTCTCCAGGCAAGAATACTGCAGTGGGTTGCCATTCCCTTCTCCAGGGGATCTTTCTCACCCAGGGATCAAACCCCTGTCTCTTATATCTCCTGCATTGACAGGAGGATTCTTTATGCTAGTGCCATCCAGGAAGCCCATTAAAAAGATGGGTAAATGGAAAGAAGGAAAGAGGAATGGAGGGATTGAAGGTGGGATGGAGGAAGGAAGGGGTAGAAAGGAAGTGATGTCCACAAGAGAAAGAGATGTGGTCAGACTGGAACTTAATAAGGAAAAAAAAATGAGTCAGTGTTTATTCAGCCCTGTCTGAAAAGGAAATTTCAATGACTATAGAGGCGTATATCATTGGGGAACAAGAATTTTTCACCAAGTTTACCATGTTGTCCTTATAATTGCTTATATATATATATATGAAGAAACAGAGTCCCATTTATATTGATTTAAACATTTAATGTATGAGAATAAAGTTAAGAATTGTGGTAGGATGTATATAAAGAAAACATGAGAATTTACTGAATGATTTGAAAGAGGCTGGAATAGATAAAGACACATTCCATTTAGTGGCTGGGAATATATGATATCAAAGTGATTAATTATCCACAAATGACTTTATATATCGGATGCAATTACTGTGAAACTCCCATTGGTTTTGCTTCTTTCCCTTCTCTCCCCACCTTTCCTTTCCTATTCTTTCCTTCCTTCCGACATTGGCATTGTTTCTGTGCCTTGAGCTCCAGGCTCTCCCCAGGCTCAGCACTTCGCCATCAGCTGTTCCTTATGCTGAATTTCTCTCTTCCCAGATCTTCAAAAGGCTGCTTCTTCCTGAACACACGGAGCTCAGCCCAGATATCACTATGTCAGAGAAAAATCTCTCAACCACCTAACTTAAAGTAACTTTAAGTCACAAAGTCACTCTTATTATATTAGTCTGCTTTCTTTTCTCCATAGCACTTGTTGTAATCTGAAAATACTGTCTTTATATTTTATGCATATAATCGATTTTCCCCCACTAGAATGTAAGCTCCATGAGAGCAGTGGCATTCCCTAATATAATACATTGCATTCCCTGCCCCCCGAAACAACACCAGGCACAAGAAAGACACTCCATTGATTGGTTTTGTTCCTAATGAATGATCAATTTTGCAATTTTAAGAGATCATTTAGTAGACAATATTTAACTGTTTCCCTTGAAACATGCCTAGAGATTTATTAGTTTTAACTGTGTTTGCTGTGCTGTGGTTAGTCACTCAGTTGTGTCCAAGTCTTTGCAACCCCATGAACTGCAGCCTGTCAGGCTCCTCTGTCCATGGGAATTCTCCAGGCAAGAGTACTGGAATGGGTTGCCAGGCCCTCCTCCAAGGGATCTTCTCAACCCACGGATCGAATCCAGGTCTCCCACATTTCAGGCAGATTCTTCACCATCTAAACCACCAGGGAAGCCCAAGAATACTGGAGTGAGTAGCCTATTCCTTCTCCAGGGGATCTTCCTGACCCAGGAACTGCAGGGGTGTCTTGCATTGCAGGTGGACTCTTTACCAGCTGAACTACCAGGGAAGACCTCAACTGTGTTTATATTTTGTCAAAGAACGACTCTGTATTTTGCCTGCATATGATTCTTATCGCTACCACCTTTGATCTGTGTGACTTTGGGCAAGTTGCTTAACTTCCCCAGTCAACTTCCTCATCTGTAAAATGGGGATGATGAGAGTAGCAACTCGGTAGCAACATAATTCTGTCAATTATGAATCGATGAGTAGATAATGACAACTTCAAACTTCATGATATATTGCGTGGCATATAGTATACTCTCAATAATTGTTGGTTATCTTTGACTACGGAGGAGGCAATGGCATCCCACTCCAGTACTCTTGCCTGCATTATTCATCTATTGGAAGTCTGGCATGAAGGCTCCTTAACTTATGACCATCCAGTGTTTCGAAGACACTTAATGGATTATCTGTAAGTCCACCTATTCTACAAGGGCTGATGTGAGTGTATTGCTGCAGTTTGGTTTCACGAGAGAACCCTGCAGATTGATAATCTTGGTTTTTTGATAATCTGTTTTGCACAGATAATATTCATAATCTTTTTACCAACTATTGTTTGAATGTCTCCTTTCTTGACGATAAAAACTCAGGACTTGTCCTTTAAGCACTCTTACCGCGTTTTAAAACAAACACCAGCCGCAATATGTGACTGCTAATGGCACCTGTGGTGGTGGGCAGATCTGATGCTTTCGATTTGACATATAACTCTTCTCTTCATATCTCTCCCTTTAGCCAATATTTGTGGCATGGTCACTTTGTGCCAGGCACTGTGTAGTTCTGAGAATGATGTGAAAAATAGGGCAAACTCATCCCTGCCTCCTTATAACTTGCATTTACGTGCTTATAAAAGGATGTGTGTTGAAAATTGTAAGTACAGGACTTTGTATGTTTTCAGATGAGGTTTGGCCCTTTAAAGAGTTGGCAGCCCACTGTGTACTAGGGTTATTTTTTCTTTGGGAGAATGTCACCCTTGCTTCCAACATTAGATATGGATAAGCCATGTGCTAAGTGGTTTAACATTTCAGTTTGATTTAAACCGATTGACATTGACAGCTTCATGCCAAAGTGTGTTAATTTTTATTCAGAAATAATATCCTCTTGGACCAATGAATGTGTTCAGCATTAATTGGCAGTGGCTTCTTGTAAGCTTCCTAGGAGAAGACATGGACAGGAAAGAAAATACAAGCAATTTAGTTGAGGGGAAGTGTGTTTATGAAGCAGCCACATCAAAGAGAATTTATTATCCCTTCTTGTAAACCGTGTTCTATTTGTTGGCCATTTGTGCCTTCATGTAAATCACATTCAAGAACATCTACTGCGTACTAGGAGCTCTGGAGAAACAAAAACACTGTATCCCTTGAAAAAGTGAAAATGTTAGTGGCTCAGTCATGTCTGACTCTTTGTAACCCCATGGACTGTAGCCCACTAAGTTCCTCTGTCCATGGAATTTTCCAGACAGAATATTGGAGTGGGTTGTCATGCCCTTCTCCAAGCGATCTTCCCAACCCAGGGATTGAACCCAAGTCTCCTGCATTGTAGGCAGATTATTTACCCCTACTGTATCCCTTAAGGAGCTCCTAATCTGATAGCGGAATCAGACAAGGGTACAAATAATTAGCATACAATGTGATCAGTTCTTTTATGAACTACAAGAGGATTTGGTGCTATCTCCTTTAGCACAATTGAGCTGATTGTGCAGGAGATGGTTAAAGGTTTTGACAGGAAATAGATATCAATGTTTTTGCATACTGGGGAAATACAGTTTTTAGTTTACAGTTCCAGTTCTTTGTAAAGACTCCCTGTATCAATACAGATTCAAAGGTCCTCTCCCTGCAGGGCTCAAAGAATGTGTATTGCATGAGAGAATGTGGCTGCCAGTGGTGCATATTAGAGGCAGGGTGAACGCAAGAGGAAGACTGCTGGACGTCATATGTCTCCCAGTTTCTCAAGCTGAAATCTGAGTGCCTTTCTTGACTTCTGTCTGTCCCCCTCCACTTCTAATTAATCCCACAAGTTTTGTCAGTCTTTTCTTTCTTGCATATCTCTCTGGTGTAGAAATCTCTCTCAGGTCTACTTTTAATTGATCTGGGGTGCAGCTTTGATATCTGCAGCTTTAAAAATCCCCTCAAGGTGATTCTAACATATAGCAAAATCTGACTTCCAGATAAATCAGAATCTCTGGAGAAAAGGCAAATCAAAGCCGGAATGAGACATCATCTCACAGCTGTTAGAATGGCTGTTACCAAAAAGACAAGAGATATCAAATATTGTTGAAGATGTACCAAGAAAAAGAAAAAATAAAACCATTTCTGGGAATGTAAATTGGTACAGCCACTATGGAGAACAGTAAGTTTTTCAAGAAGTTAAAAGTAGAACTACCATATGATCTAGTCCCAAAGAAAATAAAATCTGTATCTTGAAGACATATCTGCAGTCCTGTGTATAATATTAATATGAGTCACAATAGCTGAGATATGGAAACAACCTAGGTGTCCATCGACAATGAATGGATAAAGAAAAAATACACATATACATGTCTACACATATATGTATGTATATGTACGCATACTTCTGCCTCTAAAATGCACATATCTGAATTGGATATGTTCCCAATTCAGTGAATGTCCAGATTTGGGAAAACCAGTTTATTTGCTACTTCTTCTCGAGAAAGATCATCTTCTCCAGGAACTACTGGCCTCTGGGCTTGGCAGATAATGATTCTGCCGCTGAAGTATCAGGCATTAAATACCTCACACTGTGATGTAGGTTTTCACCTAATGGTATGGGAAGTTAGGCTTAATGGACTTCAGAAATCTTTCTCATCTACCTGATAAGGTGTACATTGCAGCCATGAAATTAAAGATGCTTACTCTTTGGAAGGAAAGTTGTGACCAACCTAGATAGCCTATTCAAAAGCAGAGACATTACTTTGCCAACAAAGGTCTGTCTAGTCAAGGCTATGGTTTTTCCAGTGGTCATGTATGTATGTGAGAGTTGGACTGTGAAGAAAGCTGAGTGCCAAAGAATTGATGCTTTTGAACTGTGGTGTTGGAGAAGACTCTTGAGAATCCCTTGGACTGCAAGGAGATCCAACCAGTCCATTCTAAAGGAGATCAGTCCTGGGTGTTCTTTGGAAGGACTGATGCTAAAGCTGAAACTCCAATACTTTGGCCACCTCATGCAAACAGTTGACTCATTGGAAAAGACCCTGATCTTGGGAGGGATTGGGGCAGGAGGAAAAGGGGATGACAGAGGATGAGATGGCTGGATGGCATCACTGACTCGATGGACATGAGTTTGGGTGAATTCCGGGAGTTGGTGATGGACAGGGAGGCCTGGCATGCTGCAATTCATGGGGTCGCAAAGTGTCGGACACAACTGAGCGACTGAACTGAACTGAACTGAACTGAAAGATATGATGAGATAATGCAATACAAAGAGCTTAGCAATCTGCCTGACTTCTATCAGGCACTCAGTAAATAATAGCTGGTATGTTAATTCTTAACAGTGGTCTGATTTCTGTCCTTCCTCCATGATTCTCTGGGATAAACTGCTTATAGGGAAAGCTGTTATAAAATCAACTGTAGAAGAATGAGAAATGAAATAAAAACTCAATTATGCAAGTTCAGAAGCAGCATGCAAGCTGAAAATACAAATGCTATATGAGATGATGTTTGCTTAATTCAGAGCATGATGCAGGATTCAAATCTGACTCTGGGATCTGTGACCTTGGGAAGAAACATCCTTTTAAGAAAAAAAAAATGTATCTTTCAGCTTTGATACAGTCAGGAGCTATCAAGAGAATTGTCAGTTTTGCAGTTTGTACCCTTAGGCATCCTGAGCTGAAAGGAACACTCAGTTGCTATAGCAGCACCTACTTTAGGAGTATTTTTATGCAGATATATGTCTTTGTAAAAAATAGTAGTGGAGTGGCTCTGAGTGAAATATCACTTGTAAACTTCAATTTGAAGCTCATTTTGAGTCTGGAATAAAATTTAGATGTGATTTATCTAGCAGTCAAGGAAACCATATATAGGTGTTAGGAAAAGTATGTTGATACAAAAACAAAATCTTTTCTTCTTTTAAATATCTAGTTACAGCTAGATATTTATGGTGACAAGAGTACAAAGGCTAGATGAGAATTTGTTGTCCAAATAGAGATTTTTTTTTTCCCCCAGGATTTCAGAAAGGGAAAGAAAAATCTGAGGAAGGGATTCATTGGCAGAATGTCAATGCTTCTTAGAACTGGATCAAACTTTGAGAGCATCTTCAGATATCCCGAGAAGAGTGTTATATACTTTATGCAGAAATAAGTCCCTCATTCCTTCTGGGCCCCTTCCCATAATACCAAAGAGAATTAGGAAAAGTATATAGGCGTGGGTCTGGAGGAGGGCACAGCAGCCCACTCCAGTGCTCTTGGCTGGAGAATCCCATGGACAGAGGAGCCTGGTGGGCTGCAGTCCATAGGGTTGCACAGAGTCGGACACGACAGAAGTGACTTAGCGTGCACACATATGGCGTGGGTATGACTAGGGAACAGGGTTTTCCACAGATTCTTGGGAGACAGGAAATAGGACAGGGGAACATAGGCACATATCAGAAGAGGCGAGGGCCAGGCAGTGCAGCTCCCAGCACCTGTTAGCTAAATTTTGAAGGATTACCACCAGGAAAGAGTAGGCTGAAATTGGAAAGACACATGGGTGATCCATTAATGGGAAAATTGCATCAACCTCGTGGTGCTACCTTCCTCTACCATGCTTCTGAAAACTGTGGCAGAGTTGGGTACCTGGACAAAATTTGGACAATTCATGTTTTTCTTTCTTTCTTTTTTTTTTCTGAGGTGGATCTCTACAAGTGCTAAAGTTCAGTGTTTCCACATAATATCGGAATTTTGTTTCCAATCACAAATAGTAACACCTCATCAAATATTTTTCATATATTTTGAGTTTTGGGGAAGATGGCATAGGGCAGCGGTGAAAAGAGTAGGTGCTGGTGTCAATGGCCAATGTTCAAAACTTATCAGCTGTGCTACCAGAACAACGTAAGCACAGATTGTTGCCAATTAATGAGGAAGAGCAGGGGACTTTAACAAAACTGAAGCAAACATTTGGGGAAAGCTAACTATTCTAGCTTGAATCTCAATACCTCTAAATAAAACCCTTTTACACTAGATTTGTCTAGATTTAGGAAACCTGACTAGATACTTTTTCCAGCACACACACACACAAAACACCCAAATCATACACATGTGGTAACAAATTGAATAATACAGAATAGTCCCTTCATTAGAACCAAGAGCCCAACATATAGAAAAGAAAACATAATCTTAATATGTGATATTTACTAAAGGCTGTTCATTGCTTTTTTCCTTTTATGATCAATTTATGAACAATGTAAGATGTGAGATGATATGGATGTGAGAGTTGGACTACCAAAAAAGCTGAGCACTGAAGAATTGATGCTTTTGAACTGTGGTGTTGGAGAAGACTCTTGAGAGTCCCTTGGACTGCAAGGAGATCCAACCAGTCCACCCTAAATGAGATCAGTCCTGGGTGTTCATTGGAAGGATTGATGCTGAAGCTGAAACTCCATACTTTGGCCACCTGATTCTAAGAACTGACTCATTTGAAAAGACCCTGATGCTGGGAAAGATTGAAGGCAGATGGAGAAGGGGATGACAGAGGATGAGATGGTTGGATGGCATCACCAGCTCAATGGACATGAGTTTGAATAAGCTCCAGGAGTTGGCGGTGAACAGGGAGGCCTGGCGTGCTGCAGTCCATGGGGTCACAAAGAGTCAGACACGACTGAGCGACTAAACTGAACTGATCATCTGAAAATAATGATCATCTGCACATTTTCTATCAGATATTTAACTATACCTGGACACAGAGTATATGGACAGTGCACAGGTAAAAGTGTGACTGAATTAAAGGAGGCATGAAAGTAAAAGAACAGTTTGCTGCTAAAAATCCTCATTTCATACAGTCAAAACCCAAGAGACACCGTCAAAAGTTGGTGGAACAAGAAATAGAAGTATAGGTCTAAGGTTACAGAGTTGGTCACTTGAAGAACTGGGAAAATAATATAAACAATATATTTATTTACCTTTGGGAAGAAGGGAAGAGAGGACGTGGAAGTTTAGGTAGCTAATTCATCATTTTGTAGAATCAGTAGCTGTGCTCCTAAGCTGATAAGTCAAGAAGTGTGGTTACTCACATGTTACTTACTATTACAAAAAATTATCAGTAGAATCAAAACAAACACTAAAAGATAATACCATTGTATAACTAAGCTTTGTTTGGTGGAATATGCAAAAGGAGTTTTGTTGTTTTTAAAAAATTAGAACTATTGTTTGATTTGTTACCATGCACATATATCACTTTGATAAACACTTAAAAATAAATTACAAAAAAATTATGTAAAGGGAGGAAAGAAGGAAGGAAGGAAGAAGTTAGGGAGGGAGGCAGGCAGGCAGCAGTGAGTCTGCAGAGCAGTCCAGTAACACGATCACCTCCACGTTCACTGTCATTACCACTGCAGCCGTTTCTACTGACACCACTATTATTACTCGGACTTGGGCGTCAGACACTGGGCTAAGTGTTTTGAATGCAGTGTCTAATTTTAGTTTTCGCCTCCTTAGAAACAAGAATTGATAAATTCTAATAACTCTGCTGAGACTAATTTCTTTCTTTCATTTTAAATCTGATTTGAGAAATAATGATCATCTGCTCATTTTCTATCAGATATTTAACTATACCTGGACACAGAGTATTTAGAAAAAAATATTTCAGCAGCAAGACAATATTCCTTAATATTCGAAGAGCTGACATATGAAAGATAATTAAATTTGTTCTGCAGTGTTAGAGAGCATGCTGACGGTGTGGACTGTACTTGAATAGGTCTGATATAGAGTGTGCTTTTTAGTATGCACCTCAGCAGATTCTGATCCAAGTGGTGCATGCGTCGGGCATGGAGAGACTTAGGTTAGTGGTGGGGGCTGTATTTGCTAATCTCTAGGATTTCTTCTACCACCAAGAGCCTTTGGCCTTCTTAAATTGGTGCCTTGGTTAGATATTAGCTTAGAAGTGCTAGCTAGATTTCTTGTGATGTGAATGGCAGTCATCCTGATGGTTGATAAAAGAAAAGAAAATAAAGTCAATAAAAATTATTTGATTTCCAGTTTCCATCTCCTACCACTCATTTGAGGTATTATTTCTGCTGACCTTATGTACAAAAAGGTTTCAAATTTATAAAGCCTATCCAAATATGGATACAAAAATACACTATGCTGGTTTGTTTAATAAACAAAGCAGATTAACAAATAAAACCTGTTCCAGCCAGAAAGATCAGTTTTCCAATAAGGAAGAAAATATATATGTCATCAAATGTTTCTTTCTACTCTGAGAGGCATATCTTCCCACCATCTACAAGGTGCGAAGTACAGAAAATGATGTTTCTATTTGCTGAGTCAATGGGTTTCCCTTGATTTCTTAAGGCAGTCTTGCAAAATTAAGAGAAAAACCTTTATTCTGTTTTTTGGTACTTTACAGAAAATAGCATGCTTCATACTCATGAGATTGAAACGTCTAAAATTAGGAGTAATAACCACAAACACTGTGGTAACAAGAAACTTACAGTTTTGCTGGCTTTGTATTCTGAAATCTTTGACTCTACATCACCCCCCTATTTATTAATCAGCTTCTTATAAGACATATATGAAGGAAATAAAGAGTCTTTCAGTTCAGTTCAGTCACTCAGTCATATCCGACTCTTTGTGACCCCATGAATAGCAGCACGCCGGGCCTCCCTGTCCATCACCAACTCCCGGAGTTCACTCAGACTCACGTCCATCGAGTCAGTGATGCCATCCAGCCATCTCATCCTCTGTCGTCCCCTTCTCCTCCTGCCCCTAATCCCTCCCAGCATCAGGGTCTTTTCCAGTGAGTCAACTCTTCGCATGAGGTGGCCAAAGTATTGGAGTTTCAGCTTCAGCATCAGTCCTTCCAATGAATACCCAGGACTGAGTCTTTAGCTAATACTAAATATAACTGAAAATATTTCCAAAATAATTGATTTGGTATTTATAATTAATATTGCCTATGTTTATAAACCTTTAAACAATGGAAATGTGTTTATTTGCCTTATATGGCAAATTGCTGGGTCCACGAAGAAAATCATATTGTTCATTAGTTTCAACTTTAGAAATTAACAGCGACTCCAATCAGTAAGAATCCAAGTGGGTAGTCAAGCTGGTAACATTTTGTCCTCATGAATCTAGTTAAAAGGAAATCAAGAGGGTGGAAAAGAACATATTTAAAAATGTTTATGGAATGCTTAGCATGTTTCCAGTTGCATAAATAAATCTTTGATCCTTTCACCCTGATGAAAATAATAGAAATGAGAAAACAATTTAGATAATTTTCTGTTACATATTGTCATGTTCTTATTACTATGTATTTGATCCCATGTCATCATTGAAAACAATTTGAGGAGATTCAATCTTAGAATAACTCTCTGTCAAAATCTACTAGGTTTCATTTTATTTTCTTTCTTCCTCCCTCCCTTTCCCTTCCTTCTTTCCTTTCTTCCTTCCTTCCTCTCTTCCTCTCTCCTTCCCTTTGTACTTTCCAGGTTACCACCGAGATTATAGAAACTCAAGCCTGCTTGATGAGAATCTTAGTGAATTTAAATGTTCAGTGTTGGGACTTTCGTGACACACTTAAATTTCTCCTCCTCTACCACCATCACTTTCCTTCCCTATTTCTTTTCATCAGTGAGGATCTACTTACTTCCTGAGATATCCACTTTCTTTTCATTTTTCAGTATTATCATACAGCATCATCTAAGCAACCTGGTTAGCTCATTTTCAGGGGGAAAAAAAAACAAAACAACTGATGCCAAAATCACCAAAACTCGGAAATATACGATGCTCATGTTGACTTTGGCGTTTCAACAGTGTTGTATTCACAACTTGAGAGTAATATAGTTGATGAAAAGTTTCAAGAATTAAGTATTTCTTAAATGGCCAAAGATGCTTATTTGCATGCTCCCAGAGAGGGGACACATGCTTTCCAAGCCTCTCAAATTTCCCTACAGAGAAATACTGTAGTTGATAAAACAATCTAAGCAAAACATACCTTTTACTGGGTGTCTGAGTTTACCTTTGTCCTTCATGTGACATTCTGTACCCTACCACTTCTGTCAACCCTTGCCTAAGTATTCTAGCCGTGTGGATGTCTTATCATTAGGTGCAAATACCTAGCGCACAGCAAACTGGCATATTTCTGAGGATCCCATATAAAATAGTTTCTCAGGAATAGCACTCTTAATTGGTCCAAACTTCATATTTGTAGAGTTACTCACACACATATTTATTTTATATTCTGTGTATTATTATTATTAGTTGCATATATATATATATATATATATATATGGACACAAATGCACACACATATATATATGGAGAGGAAGCTTTATGTAGTCTTACAGTTTATTTATCTGGGAATATATATTAATTTATAAATCTTGTGTATGTATTACTCTTACTGGCTATTGTACCTGGGTGTAACACCCATAGACAGAAAGAATCATCATTCATGGTCACAGATATCAAAGTTCTCTTGATGATATGTTTGGATGTCTCATATATCTGGACTTCTCATAACAGTTTGCTTTACTAATGAATGACTTGTAATAGGAATAAGAGGAATAACAGTTTTTTCTTGTTTATTTTGTGCTTGAATTTTGGATCTTATTTTTAATTAACCACATTTCTTTTCTGAAGGACACTTTTTCAAGTTGCTTGTCTACCTTACGAGAGTTAGAGTTGCACACATCACAGTTCTTCCCTGATCCCTGATTCAGCTCTGGATATGTTTGTTCCTTTGTGGTTAGATGTAGCCATATGACCATTTCTGGCTTATGAAATGGGACAAAAGTAACATGAGTCACTTCAGCACCAGAGGATTTAAATGTTGGTGTGACAACTCCTGTTCTCTCTTCTTCCCATTGTTGTACCCAGGGATTTTCCAAATTGGAACATATAAGCAGAAGTTACAATAATTTATTTCTACTGCCTCAAAGTTAGTCTTAACAGTGTCATAGGACAAGGTAATCACCAGAAAACAAATCTGTACAAAATTTCTAGCATTATGAACGCGGATGAGTCTCCTGTGGCAGACAATAGGCAGCAACAGTTTCTGTGTCCTGCTCTCAGTCCAGTTCAGTTCAGTCGCTCAGTCATGTCCGACTCTTTGTGACCCCATGGACTGCAGCAAGCCAGGCTTCCCTGTCCATCACCAAATCCCAGAGCCTGCTCAAACTCATGTCCATTGAGTCAGTGAGCCCATCCAGCCATCACATCTTCTGCCGTCCCCTTCTCCTCCTGCCTTCAATCTTTCCCAGCATTAGGGTCTTTTCAAATAACACAGTTCTTTGCATCGGGGGGCCAAAGTATTGGAGCTTTAGCTTCAGCATCAGTCCTTCCAATGAATATTCAGGACTGATTTCCTTTAGGACTCTCCACAGTTTTCTCCAACACCACAATTCAAAAACATCAATTCTTCAGTGCTCAGCTTTCTTTATGGTCCAACTCTCACATAAGCCAAACTCCAATAGGTGAGTTTGGAGTTGCCCCTGCTTAACATGGGCCAAACTCCAATAGATGAGTGGCAACTATTTTGGGAGTTGAAGATTTTGTTTATTTACTTATTGACATTTATTCTTTGTAGCAAACCATGTAAAATAATCAGAAGCTCAAAGCCCATCCTCTAGTGTAGCAAATGAGCCATTTTGTTAGAAATAGCATGAAGTCTTTGTCCGTTAGCAAATTCATAAACCATAAAATTAAAATATAGATCAAATTATTCCAGGGAGTATTCACAAATAAGTATTAGAACATATAAGTGGCTTTTCCAACTTTGGGGGAAAAAAAATTGTCTTGAGAAGCATATTCTAAGAGACAGGGCTCATTTCTGTGATTTTAAAGTAACCTGTGACTTCTGTTTGAGTGTGCAGACCTTTAGCTTAAGACAGTTTCTTATAGGGAATTGACCTTCACAGGTCTCTCAGAAAATCTCAAATACAGTATTTAATTACTTGGCTTTGAAGTAAGAGTAGTAGTATACATCAGGAATTTAGTCAGTGTCTAAAAGAGGATTTAAAAACTGATGTTAAAAGGCAGTTTTTAACAGAATCAACATAATGGTTAAAGGTAGACATTGAAATGGCTCATTATAATAACTCATCTACCTACAAAAAAACACATGAGAAAAGATGGCTCAACATCACTATTTATTAGAGAATTATAAATCAAAACTATAATGAGGTATCATCTCATACCAGTCAGAATGACAGTCATCAAAAAGTCTATAAATAGTAAATACTGGAGAGTATGTGGATAAAAATAGGAACCTTTCTACACTGCTGGTAAGAATGTAAATTGGTGTAGCTGCTATGGAGAATGGTATGAAGATTCCTTAAAAAACTAAAAATAGAGTTACTGTATCATCCTGCAGTTCTACTTCTGGGCATATATTTGAAGAAAAGCATAACTCGAAAAGACACATACACGCCAGTGTTCATAGCAGCACTATTTACAATGATCAAGGCATGGGAGCAACCTAAATGTCCATCAACAGATGAATAGATAAAGAAAATGTAGTGTATTTATACAACAGAATATTACTCAGCCATAAAAAGAATGAAATAATGCCTTTAGAGCAACACAGATGGACCTAGAGATTGTTGTACTAAGTAAAGTAAGTCAGACCAAGACATATATCATATGATATCGCTTATATGAGCAATCAAAAATATTATACAAATGAACTTAAAGACACACTAGAAATAGACTCACAGACATGAAAAACAAACTTAGGGTTACCAAAGGGAAAAGTCGGGGGGGGGGGATAAATTAGGAGTTTGGCATTAACATACACTGCTATATATAACATACATGATCAATGAGGACCTACTGCTTAGCACAGGGAATTATACTTAATATTTTGTGGTAACCTATAAGGGAAAAAAATCTGATAAAGAATATATCTATCTGAATCATTTGATTGTAAACCCAAAACTAACACGATATTGTAAATCAATAGTATGTTGACTTAAAATAAAAAGAATGTCTACCAAAATTTAAAAATATCATTCATTCATCTACCATTTACAATGCATCTAATGAGAATTTATTTTGTCCTACGAAGTGCTAGGTACTGGATTTCAGAGATAAACAAGACATTGTTTCTGTTCTGGAAGAGCTCATAAACTGGTGGAGGAGACAGAAAATGCATCAGTTATGTAAGACTGAGGACTGAAGATTGGCAGCAGAAAGGTTTGGCCGCTTGCCTTAGGGAAGTAGGGAGAGATAAAGGGAAACCTTTGTGGGGAGGATGACTATTGCTCTGGGAAGGCTTGGCCAAAAATATGGAACAGGAGAAAGCATTCCAAGACAAAGCTTTTGAACACGAAAATTTCCTGGCTAATGCAAAGATTTACAGCTCCTTTTGGCCTAAGCAGATCAGGTTGAGTTAAGCCCGCCAGGAGCCAAGAATCCTAAAAAATGCCCTCACTAATCCAGCTCCCCCTGTTCTTCCCCTAGTCTAGCATTGTATTATAATTACTTGTTATGTTGTTTTCTTCCTGACTTGTAGGCTGCTGTCTATGGGGTCACACAGAGTCGGACACGACTGAAGCGACTTAGCAGCAGCAGCAGCATAGAGGGTAAAGAAGGAGGGCCCGTGTGTCACCATCAGTGTATCCCATTGTGCTTTTAATTCATGGCAAACGTACATCTAAATGCTTGAAAGATTAAAGAATGTGTCTCACCTTGCTGAGCATGAGTCAGGAGATCCTGTTTCTAGACTGACTCTGCCCTTTGCCAGCTTTGTGGCTTCTGGCAAGGAACTGTCTGAATCCACACTTTGGTTTCCTCTTGTGTATAGCAAGCATGTTAGATTAGATGTGCTCTAAGATCCTTGAGTTTAAGTTTGGATGAGCCTGTGATTCTGCCTAATTAGACTATAAAGCTTTGGGGAGGTTCAGAAATGAGTATCGTTTTACATCCTTTCAGGACACTTAGCTGAACACTTTTTAACTTTGGAGTGTGTGCTTTGAAGTCAGAAAATCTTAGTTTTCAATTCTAGCTCTGCTTAGCTTCCATCAACTTTAGCCTTCTTCTTTTGTAACATGAAAAATATAAATTCTCCCTCTTGTGTAGAATTATTTTGAAGCTTAAATGGAGTGATGTACAAAAAGTGCCAAATAAATTGCCTTAGTTTAGGTGCCAGAAAATGTTAGCTCTCTTCTTTAGTTTATTTGCAATAATTAATATATGTTTGTTGATTGTTTTGCCTTAAGTATTAGTCCAAAGCAAAGGGAGATTAAAGTTAAGCAGGAACTCTGCCATCTTCTCTCACACTGCACTTGCCTCCGAGAAGAAAACAGGATGGGTTGATTCTATTCGCATGCCCCTTGTGCCCTTCTGAGGTCTACATTTTCATTATCTATTTAACACAACAAATTCACTGAGTATCTGCTCTGTGAAAGTTGCTCAGTATAAGAAGTCTGCCTAATACACTGAGAAGGGAAATGAACACAGTTTGACATCAAATTTTCAGGCTTTCTGAAACTCAAATCAGGAAATATGACCTGACAAATACCCATGTGATTTGAGGGGTGTTGAGATAGTGTGTTCGAAACTGATTGTCATAGAAATGAGAACAGCATATATATAAGAGGGTCATTTTCTTCCCGGGTTCCTGTCACATCCACTTCAGCAGCCAATTCCTCCTCCTTGGTCAAATATAAGCTTTTTTGGATTGTCATTTCCTCTACCTACTGGGACATGAAATTGTCAGCCACATACAAATGCCTTTAATATTAGAGCTAAAGTGATGCATATCTCAGGAGAGGTGATGGACATAGTCCTGCAGGAATTCAGAGACAAAGAAGTCGCCTACAGCAGCCTCTTTGCTTCTTTCCTTGCTATACTTTACTCTAAACCCATGCTACCCGGGGTTCTAGAAACATAAGGTTTCTCGTGAGTTGGACTGTAGTTGGAGCAAAGTCATAGAAAAATTGTACAGAGTGAAGTAAGCCAGAATGAAAAACACCAATAGAGTATTCAGTTCAGTTCAGTCGCTCAGTCGTGTCCGACTCTTTGTGACCCCATGAATTGCAGCACGCCAGGCCTCCCTGTCCATCACCAACTCCCAGAGTTCACTCAGACTCACATCCATTGAGTCAGTGATGCCATCCAGCCATCTCATCTCTGTCGTCCCCTTCTCCTCCTGCCCCCAATCCCTCCCAGCATCAGAGTCTTTTCCAATGAGTCAACTCTTCGCATGAGGTGGCCAAAGTACTGGAGTTTCAGCTTTAGCATCATTCCTTCCAAAGTAATCCCAGGGCAGTATACTAACGCATATATATGGAATTTAGAAAGATGGTAACGATAACCCTGTATACGAGACAGCAAAAGAGACACAGATGTATAGAACAGTCTTTTGGACTCTGTGGGAGAAGGCAAGGGTGGAATGGATGGGGAGAATGGCATTGAAACATGTAAATTATCATATGTGAAACAGACCACCAGTCCAGGTTTGATGCATAACACAGAGTGCTTGGGGCTGGTGCACTGGGATGACCCAGAGGGATAGGATGGCGAGGGAGGTGGGAGTGGGGTTCAGGATGGGGAACACATGTACACCCGTGGTGGATTCATGTTGATATATGGCAAAACCAATACGTTGTAAAGTAATTAGCCTCCAAAATAAATAAAAAGAAAAAAAAACACCATAGATCTGAAGCGATATTGTTTTTACAAACTGTCATTTTTTACAAGTGTTTGACTTAAAAACAAATGTAGTTACAGTGAAACTACAAATATACTTCTCCCTGGTTTTCTGATAGAAAAAAATTATTTATTCGATGCAAATATTATCTGAATTCCTTAAAAACATTCTGTTTGAACATTGGATGATTGTATACATGCCAAACATCCTTCATTTTACGTTAACTAGAGTTTCAAATTAACTCATTTTCTTAGCTGATCTGTATTGTTTACTTGAAGAACAAAAATAAAAATAGGTTAAAATGAGTTTTTAGAGAGACCTGTAACATAATATGACAAATACAGATTTAAGACTTCTTTGGCTCAGAGGTCACATGGAGTCACTACTTGGTCGCTGCTACGGACTGAACTGTGTCTCCCGCAAATTCATATGCTGAAGCCCTAACTCTCAATGCGCTTATCTTTGAAGATGAGTTTTGTGAGATAATTAGATAAACATTCTCAGTTTTATGGTACAAGCTTTCATGTCTTTCTCAACAAATATTTATCCATGATTTCAACACTCAATTTCCTAGTATATTTATGCTCCTGTGGAAGAAATAAGAACTAAAATCACAACTTCTTAATGGCCTATTTTTCTTCTCAGGATTGCTCCAAGATCTTCTTTCTACTTTCCACTTACCCTTCTCTAGGACTGCCACTTCATTTGACTTCCAGCCTTGACTTAGTCTCCTCTCTCCTCTCTGCACCGTGAGAAGGAGTTTTATGTTCTGTCTCCATGGGTTTGACTGATGAAGCAGCTTCCAAGCTACATGTTGATAGGAGGATGACTGTCCTCAAAACTACAGAGCATGTCCTTTCTCCATTGTATTTCCTTCTATACCAGCTCTTTGGAATCTTCTTTCTCTCACCCAAAACTTCCTTGAAATGTCATTTTTAGTCATGAGAAGTAACAGCTGAAATTTTTATTTTATTTTTTTAATTTTAATTTTTACTTTATTTTACTTTACAATACTGTATTGGTTTTGCCATACATTGACATGAATCCACCACGGGTGTACATGAGTTCCCAAACATGAACCCCCCTCCCACCTCCCTCCCCATAACATCTCTCTGGGTCATCCCCATGTGCCAGCCCCAAGCATGCTGTATCCTGCATCAGACATAGGCTGGCAATTCGATTCTTACATGATAGTATACATGTTTCAATGCCATTCTCCCAAATCATCCCACCCTCTCCCTCTCCCTCTGAGTCTAAAAGTCCGCTATACACATCTGTGTCTTTTTTGCAGTCTTGCATACAGGGTCATCATTGCCATCTTTCTAAATTCCATATATATGTGTTAGTATACTGCGTTGGTGTTTTTCTTTCTGGCTTACTTCACTCTGTATAATCGGTTCCAGTTTCATCCATCTCATCAGAACTGATTCAAATGTATTCTTTTTAATGGCTGAGTAATACTCCATAAGATGTCCATCAGCAGATGAATGGATAAGAAAGCTGTGGTACATATACACAATGAAAATTTTAAATTAAGTATAAGTTTTCATCTGGTTCAGTTCTAGTTATATCCTTAGTCTCCCTTGTTGTTCAGTCACTCAGTTGTGTCTGACTCTTTGGGAGCCCATGGACTGCAGCATGCCAGGCTTCCCTGAGTTCACTATCTCCTGGAGTTTCCTCAAACTCATGTCCATTGAGTCAGTGATGCTATCTAACCATCTCATTCTCTGCTGCCTTCTTCTCTTGCTGCCCTCAGTCTTTCCCAGCATCAGGGTCTTTTCCAGTGAGTCAGCTCTTCACATCAAATGGACAAAGTACTGCAGCTTCAGGTTCAGCATCAGTCCTTCCAGTGAATATTCAGGATTGATTTCCTTTAGGGTTGACTGGTTTGATCACCTTACAGTCCAAGGGACTCTCAAGAGTCTTCTCGAGCACTAGAGTTTGAAGGCATCAATTCTTTGGCTCTCAGTCTTCTTTATGGTCCAGCTCTCACATCCATACGTGACTACTGGAAAAACCATAGCTTTGACTATATGGATCTTTGTTGGCAAGTGATATCTTTGCTTTTTAATATGCTTTCTAGGTTTGTCATAGTTTTTCTTCCAAGGAGCAAGCATCTTTGGCTATTCTGCTTACTCAGCCTATATATATTCACTATTACTCAAACTTACCTAGCACAAACCACCAAGAGCCTTTGAACTGGCTCATCCCTGGACTTTTCTTTCCTCAATTGTCCCCTGTAGTCACTCTTCTTTGCATCCTTTAATAAAATGTCCTACAGAAATCACCTAGCCCATTACTCCATGCTTATTGTTTTAAAATACAGTGTATTCATGGAAAATTTGCTGTACAATAAGGCCAACAGATCAGGAAATAATTACCATTGAAAACAGGGCTCATTATTCATAGTTCCCAAGGGCAGGGGACATGCAGGGCAGCTCAGTGTCTGTTACTAGACTGAGGGAGGTCTAGTAACTGTGGGCAAGAGCCTTTATTGTGGTTTCCAAGTGAAGAAATAGACATGCCAAGGCAAGCATGTTTAGGATTGATCAGTTTGAATAATTTCAGTAGGCTCTGATACATAGGGGCTGTCTCTAGGTGTCTGGCACCTGGCCCTGGAGTGATTAAGGCGGGTGGATAGTGGCTTGGAGTGTGAAAGCCCAATAAGGGTAGTGGTTGAGGGTATAGACCATGGCTTAGCTGGTTCATATTTGAAAAGCATGCCCTAAGAAGGAATATTCTGCCCAAGGAGGTGTGAAAGGTAATGAGGGAGGTAGAAGGCCAAGGCAAGATGACTCAGGCATGTTACTGTGTTGTCCAGAACAAGATGTGTCTAGCATGTGCTTGTCAGGCAGATATTATAGCATCACATTTACAGATGCTATTAACTTTGTTAACATATCAGCACTCCCAATTCCCCTTACTCTAGTTTTTTTCTGTAGAATTTTACCACCTGCTACATATCATATCATACAAATCATATTGTGTATTTGTTGTTGTTTAGTCAATTACTTGTGTCCAACTCTTTGTAACCCCAAGAACTGCCAGGCTTCTCTGTCCATGGGATTTCCCAGGCAAAAATACTGGAGTGGGTTGCATTTCCTTCTCCAGAGGATCTTCCCAACTCGGGGACTAAACCCGCATCTCTTGCATCTTTTGCATTGGCAGGTGGGTTCTTTAGCAGTTGAGCCATTGGGGAAGACCCATTATGTTTATTACCTGTCTTTTCTTTATACTATAAGCTTTGTGAGGATAAGAAATCTTTTATTTTCTTAACTAGTAGTGCATGTTAGTCACTCAGTTGTGTCCAACTCTTTGTGACACCATGGACTCTTCTGTCCATGAAACTCTCCAGGCAAGAATACTGGAGTTGGTTGCCATTCCCTTGTCCAGGGGATCTTCCTGACCCAGGGATCAAACCTGGGTCTCCTGCATTGCAGGCAGATTCTTTACCATCTGAGTAACTGATAGTACCTAAACCTAGAATAATACCTAGCATGTGTACATGCTCAGTAACTATTTATTGCATAAGCACTTTTAACTCTTCAATCTATAAACTGTTGGCATTACGTGTCATTTCCCAACCAAGATTCTGAAATGCTGTACTCTGGCTGAAGGTCTCTCTGGACCCTGATTATTTATGGAGGGGGACAGGACATTCTTGACTCTGAAACAAAATCTAACTGCTTGAAAGACCTTGGTCTTAGTCTATTTAATTTCAGTTTGTTTTTATATTGAAGATGCTGGACAGAATCTACATAACAATCTATTTTGTATTCTAAACTCAAGGTCCCATGAGCTGCTTTCTTTGTTAACATAGTCCAGTGCTTTTTTACCTGTTGTTATTTTCAGGTTATTGTGAATTCAAGTCAGGAAGTGGTGTGTCTGTGCACACATATACCATATGTGGATGTGTGTGTGTGTGAAAGAGAGAGAAAGAGAGAGCTGGAAGGGGAAGGTGGGGGGATAGTGTGCACACATTTCTGCAGATATGTCAGGAGCAGAGGGCTCACAATGCTATCACTGCAACCTGTGATGTCTTCTTTTCTAGTAAATCTCAATGTTCCTTTACATATTTTGAGGAGTGATTACCATGGAAACTATAATAAAGCGTGAAAGCATTCTGGCTTTATATTCTCCACCTAGAGCCTCTAACAAAGAGACCTCACAGATACTTAACTTCCTAGTCTATTCTTGCTAATTACACATTTGTGTTTTTATTTTATGCAACGAAAATAGAGAGACCTGTGTTGTTAATGTCATTGTTAATAGTCAGTGTTGACAATGTTGTCTTTATCACTTGCACTACTCACAAACTCAGCTTTGGTTTTGGATTTCCAAGGGAAAATAGAAAATTTGATATCTCAATAAAATTATTATGTCACCTTGGAAAATTTTCCTGAATTTAACCATATTTCTCATTTCCTGTTTTTTAAAAAATCTTTCACTTCTATGACAGAATGAGAATAATATTTTAAATATCTCATATGGTAGGAATAATATGACAAATGTTGTCAAAACATAATGGAGATCAGTCTATGCGAGAGGATTTTTTTTTTCCCACCTGCTTTATCAAAAAAAATGAGAACTGCACACTGAGAAAAAATTATTAAAATATACTTGGTATGCTTGGAACTAGAGACTTTGCCTTTTGTTGTTAAAATATACTATAAAGATGGAGTGTCTGGAGAAATGAAATCCATTTTGCTTTTTCACTGCTGTGCATAATATGCTGAGATATAACAATTGCCATTTGGACCTCTTCCTATGCTGTCTGTATTTGCACAATATGCCTTCTGCTAGGCATGATAATGAATGATAAAAAATTATACCAGTTGGTGGCAATGTTGTTTTCACAGCAGTGGTCACTTGTTAAAACCACAAGTCTATGCTTATTTTCTCCTTATTAATTCTGTTACTTTGAGTTTCCATCTTGTCCTACAAGTTATTCCTGGCTTGAAAATGAAGCCAGGTTTCTATAACCCCCAAGTATTCATCTTGTTATCTTTAAATCTTTTTCATTACTGAAGGCAAACTAAACATGAAATAATAAATAGCAGGATTATGTGGGATGAAAAAGCAAATTCTGAAGACCGCAGGAAACTAGATCAAACATTGCCTTGCTTCATCAGAAATTATACATACATGCAATGGAAAGCAATTTTGAATCCTGATTCTCACATGCATTTCATCTGTTATTCTCTTTTAGAATTTATTACTTAATAGACAGAATATGTGGTATTTAGTGAAAACTTCCCTAAACATCAATTTTTATCCAGCTAAACTCAGAAAACTTTCCGAGACAAGCAATTGATAAAGTTTAACTGTGTAAATGTATTTCATGTGTAGAACTGATAAATGTGATTTAAGAATACATCTAGTGGATGGAAAATGAGCACCTCCATTCATTGGCTTCAACTTGTGCTAGAATTCTTTACCCTCTGGCTCAGATTTCAACTTTGACCAATAAATCTTTTCAAATCACATCCCACTTTGGGTTAATGCTCATGCCCCAACTGTTACCAACTTCTGCAATACCTATTCATATCTCTACTGTTCTACCTGCCTCTACTCGATTTACACTGATTACTTATACAAACATGTTATTTCCCTTAGATCTCAATTTATTTTTTTTCCTTAGATATCAATTTAATTCCACAAAGTTTATTAGACACTGACCATGTGCTAATCCCACTGCTGGATGTCAGTATAGTGAAATTTGCAGAGTCCATGCTGCTGCTGCCGCTGCTGCTAAGTCGCTTCAGTCGTGTCCGACTCTGTGTGACCCCATAGATGGCAGCCCACCAGGCTCCCCCGTCCCTGGGGTTTCTCTAGGCAAGAATACTGGAGCAGGTTGCCATTTCCTTCTCCAATGCATGAAAGTGAAAAGTCAAAGTGAAGTCGCTCAGTCGTGTCTGACTCTCAGCATCCCCATGGACTGCAGCTTACCAGGCTCCTCCTCCATGGGATTTTCCAGGCAAGAGTACTGCAGTGAGGTGCCATTGCCTTTTCCTGCAGAGTCCATAGTGGAGTCTTATTCAATTCTGTGTCTCTTGTTTTTCTGAGCATCATGAAACGTCATTATGGGTTCACTGACTTTGATGAGGTTAGAGCTTTCATATTTAAAGGATAATGATGGTGAACTTATTTCTTGAGTAATTGCAAGTGTGCAAACCTAGTATCAAGAACCAAGTATTGGGTTGGCCAACCCAAGAGATGAGCCAATTGAAAGGAAATGGATTGACACTCAAGTGCCAGGAAGAAAGCAGGGGGACAAGCAACAGAATGGAGCTTGTGGTTTCATCAGGGAGAATAGAGAGTGAGGGAAACAATGATAGAAGCAATCACAGAAACAAGCACTGCCACATTTCTTCAGTTATGTACATCCTATGAATCAACTCATTTAATCCTCCCAACAATGTGGGCCTCCCAAAGGTGGGCATTAATCTCGCTCTCCCCATTTCACAGATGGAGGACCTTATAGATGCTATTGTAGTGGCCTATCTGAATTCCGATTCCATTTTTTCCTGTCTATCCGTACTTTGATTTAGTTCAGATATTCACGCTTTCCTAATGCAGAGAAAATTCCTCCTGAGAATTGATACCATCTGCAGCTCTAGGAGGGTCCCTGTTGATTTAACGATAACTCCATTCCTTGCAAGTGAGTTGTTCAGGAACTCAGGCCTCAGGTGTTAAGCCAATGGCACTGCCCAGGCAGAGGAACTGGTTTAGGAATAGACATGCGACCTGGCTTAGACCGAAGACTTGCTGAAGATTCCTAGGAAAATAAATCTTTCATTCTGAAGAGAGAGAGATCTGGAAGCAAGTCTCTCATTTCCTGTCAATAGTGAACACAACATATGTGTCAGAAACTGCTCCAAATATTTTCCACCATGAAAAAACTAGAGACAACTTCAGGTGTGATGAGCGAATGAATTTACTGTCTAAAATGTCAATTTGGGTCAGAGTTTTTGATTTGTTAGCCGCTGCTGAAGGCATCCTTATTGACCAGGCATAAACAAGATAAAGTGAAGAACCAACCTCAAAGTGAGATCCATTTGACCAGTTCTGACCACGTTTTTGCTTTACCTCCCTGTGGCAGCCTGGGGAACTGCTACAGGAAACTTCTGAGAGCATATTTATACTTGAGCTAGTTTGGGTTTCCTTAACAGATTTCAGTTACTGTCTTCATTATGCACGACTTCTCCCCAGTGCTCTTTCATTGGGGAACCTTTATTGGCCTGATATCTCTAGCCAGCTCCCTCCTCCCACCCCAGCGACTGGAGCCGCTTTCTTAAACTCCTGGCTTAAGAGTGCAAGTCTGTTTTTACTCAGATGATTGTGTCAGTAATTGTAACAAGATACCAACCTGTGAAGCTTTCTCTTCAGACACTACTTTGGTCACATAGTATCAGCAACTCAGCTTCCTAAGAAATACAGTCCTCATTTGGAAGTGTTCATTCTTCCTGGCAACATCATGATCTGGGCTGCAGCTCTCCTTTCTCTTAGTCCCTATAGCCAGGTTCCAGGACTATTCCTCTTGCCAACCCAGCCTTAAAATTCTATGCCTTGCAACAAAAGTGGAGCCTGGCTGGGGCATGACATTTGTTATGGTCAATGATGACTCATGTATACAACTATCATACAAGGCACCATATGATGAAAGAGCTATAATTAAAGTCTTAAAAAACTCAGTTGCTATAAAATATAGATAGATCTAAACTGAAGGAACTAAAGAGCCTCTTGAAGAAGGTGAAAGAAGAGAGTGAAAAAGCTGGCTTAAAACTCCGCATTCAAAAAACTAAGATCATGGTATACAGTGCCATCACTTCATGGCAAACAGAAGGTGAAAAAGTGGAACCAGTGGCAGATTTTATTTTCTCAGTTTCCAAAATCATCGCCGATGGTGACTGCCATCATGAAATTAAAACATGCTTGCTCCTTGGAAGAAAAGCTATGACAAACCTAGCTGCTGCTGCTGCTAAGTCACTTCAGTCGCGTCCAACTCTGTGTGACCCCAGAGACGGCAGCCCACCAGGCTCCCCCATCCCTAGGATTCTCCAGGCAAGAACACTAGGGTGGGTTGCCATTGCCTTCTCCAATGTATGAAAGTGAAAAGTGAAAGTGAATTCGCTCACTCGTGTCTGACTCTTAGCGACCCCATGGACTGCAGCCTACCAGGCTCCTCTGTCCATGGAATTTTCCAGGCAAGAGTACTGGAATGGGTTGCCATTGCCTTCTCCAATGACAAACCTAGACAGCATATTTGAAAAGCAGAGACATCACTTCGCCAACAAAGGCTATCTAGTCAAAGCTTTGATATTTTCCTATAGGAGTAGTCATGTATGGATGTGAGAGTTGGACCATAAAGAAGGCTGAGTGCCAAATAATTGATGGCTTTGAATTGTGGTGCTGGAGAAGACTCTTGAGAGCCTTTTGGACAGCAGAGAGATCAAACCAATCCTAAAGGAAATCTATCCTGAGTATTCATTGGAAGGACTGAAGTAAAGCTCCAATAATTTGGCCATCTGATGTGAAGAGCTGACTCACTATAAAAGACCTTGTTGCTGGAAAGATTGAAGGCAAAAGGAGAAGAGGACGGCAGAGAATGAGATAGTTAGATAGCATCATGACTCAATGGACATGAATTTGAGCAAACTCTGGGAAATAATGAAGGACAGAGAAGCCTGGTGTGCTGAAGTCCAGGGTGTTTCAAAGACTTGGACTTAAGTATTGTTCAGACTGAACAACAACAGCACAGATTAAATCTCACTATGGGAAGATGAAGAAAAGCTGAGAGAAAGTAGTAGAATGCATGGAAACATCATATCTTGTCTTTAACAAACTTCTGAGAACCCACAATAGTTAATGCTCTCCTTCTGTTCTAACCCTGCCTCCTAAAGGTCTGTGCTGGCTACTTTCAAGACCAGGAGTTTTTGCTTGGTGAATTTGAAAAATGGAGACACAAATAGCTGGTATATTGAATTGCCTCAAGGACATAATGAAGTTATCTTGGCAGATGAATCAAAAGATAGTTCTTAAGCAAAAATCAGGAAAATAACCTAATGTTTCTATAGTACTGCCAAGAGTCACATCTTTTAAGATTTCAAAGGAGAAACTAACTGCCTGGAAACCTTGATAAATGTATGTTGACATCCTAGAAAAGAGTGGCCATTCAATTACTTCCATACTCTATCAGCTGAGCCAGGAGATGAAAAGCATATGGCTAGAAAATGCCCCCAAGTTCATGAGGCCTTTGACTGTTTCTAAAGTATTTGATATTAATATCCTTTCTTGACTTGGTCTCAAGGTATTTCCTTTCAACCAAGAAATCTGAGGGGGGAGGATTAGCCCATGTTAAGGGTCAATTCAGGTGAAACACACACATTTATTTATTTCTACCTTCATTCATTCATTCATTCAGTTCATCATAAACTTTGTAGGCACTGGCTTTACTATAGGCTATGTTATGCTCTAAGCCTTCCAAAACAAATGAGAAGAAACATTCCTTTAAGAAATTCCTAGTATATTGGGGTGTGGGGGACGAGATTCAGTTCAGTTCAGTTCGTTGCTCAGTCATGTCTGACTCTTTGTGACTCCATGAATCGCAGCGCGCCAGGCCTCCCTGTCCATCACCAACTCCTGGAGTTCACTCAGACTCATCGAGTCAGTGATGCCATCCAGCCATCTCATCCTCTGTTGTCCCTTTCTCCTCCTGCCCTCAATCCTTCCCAGCATCAGAGTCTTTTCCAATGAGTCAACTCTTCACATCAGGTGGCCAAAGTACTGGAGCTTCAGCTTTAGCACCATTCCTTCCAAAGAAATCCCAGGGCTGATCTCCTTCAGAATGGACTGGTTGGATCTCCTTGCAGTCCAAGGGACTCTCAAGAGTCTTCTCCAACACCACAATTCAAAAGCATCAATTCTTCGGCACTCAGCCTTCTTCACAGTCCAACTCTCACATCCATACACGACCACAGGAAAATCCATAGCCTTGACTAGACGGACCTTAGTTGGCAAAGTGATTAGGACCCTAAAATACTGGTTTAACTCATTGTGGTTGGAAAGATACTGTGGAAGCAAGTCGGTTGAGCTAAACACTCCAGGGAAGAAGATGCCAAGAAATTGACATGGACAGAGGAATAAGGGAAGAGTCTGTCTTTGCTACACAAAGAAAGCAGGAAAGAGTTACGGAAGAAAGCGGTGTGGAGGCATGGGACAGGGTGTAGAACTTTGGTTATATTGGCCCAGTAGTCAGTGTAGGGCAGGAGAGGATACAAGGCAGGAGAGAGGATATGGCTGCATCAGAAAGGGCCATTCAATTTTATATTCTAATTGAGTCGCTGAAAATTCATTTTAGTGAATGATTCTTTAGAAAATTTACTTGGCAGTAGAAGAGAAGATGAGGAGGAGGAAGAAGAGAAGAACCTGTACTCATCATAACTAGAGTGAGTATATGGTTTTGTCTGTGTATCTTCTTCAGGTGAATTGATGCCTTTCTCTTTTTCTGAAGAACTCTCTCTCTGTTGTTTTTCTTCGACCTGGTTTAGATGGGAATGACTTCACCCCCTGGATCTGGGGGAGAGCCTGAGACCCAGTCCTGTTGAATATTACACAGCCAGTGACTCTTAACAGACTATGTGAACTGTAGTGAATCATTTAATTACTGAGTCTCAGCATCTTCATCGAGAAAGGGGAAGCTGTGCTTCCATTCCATATAATTTGTTTTGAAAGTAAAAGGTGGTAATTAAAATAAGAACAGCAGAGGAACGGGTACATAGTAGGTCTGCCATAGTTATTAGCTTAATTTAATTTCCTTATATTCACCATGAGGAGTGGATGAGATGATAGATATGGAATGTTTATATGCAGGGATATGCAATTGTAATTTTTTTTCTGGGTAGGATTATAACGTCAAGAGAGGGAAAGTGAGTAAGAGGGAATTGCAGAGATTATCTGGGTTGACCTCAGTCTTTTGATTAGTGTGTTCATTTATATCTTGATCCAGTCCAAAGATGAAGCCACATTGTATAGATGAAGAGACTGAGGCCCTGAGGAGAGATGATCCCTAGTCAACACAGTCTGTTAGTCAGAGAATGATGTTACTGCCGCCTCTGAGCCCTGGCCACTGCACATCCTCCTATACTCTCTTCTTTTAGATAAAATTGCTATGGTAAATTATTTATAGAAAATAATTGAAGGCTACCCTTAGAAAACAAAGCAAAGTTAGGATTTACATTTATTGTTTTCTAATGGAGAACATTTGGCATGTGTGTGCTTGACTGTAATGAAGGGATACTGAAGGAGATGAAAGCGTGGGGATTTGAGATTTTTGTGACGAGTGTAAATCTTCCTTCTCTTATATGCTGGAGGGAAGCAGGCAGACAGCCTTTCCCTGATACAGAGAGAATGACCCTTTCTTTATATCATTCACTGCTATCTCTTCACTGCATTCAAAAGGAACAATTTGATCGTAAGAAGTAATGAATGGCTCAGGGCTTCAAGATATCTTTTCTATATTGAGTCTAGTAAATCCTCTAAATATTCCAAGTCACCTAGACTTTCTGAGAAATCTTCTCGAGAGCAGTGTCCTAAGGATTACACAGTAAAGAGTTTTGTTTTTAATAGAAGCCTGTATAATGTCCATTTAATTAAAAAAAATTATACCTATCCTTGCAATGTAATGGAAACTTAGCCTCTAATGCGGTCTACCACACTCCTGACAATTTCACAATAAAAATGTGTATGCAGTTCTTCCAAGAGTCATTTTTTTTGTCCACTATTCATTCATTTTAAATATCTTTTAGTCCCTTGGTAAGTAATGAATGTTCTTCTTTGTGTTTCCACCCAGCTGTTTTGTCTAATCAGCTTTCTGAGACAAGTGGACAGAAAACATTTGTTGAATATCCTACGATAAAAGCTGTCAGGAGTGGATGAGAATGCCTTTCTTGCTTACTTTATGCAGCCATGGAAGAAATTAGATATGCGTGTCATACTGAGGGCATCTCATTTTGAGACTTAGCTGGTGTTTTTGAAACAATACTAATTTTCCAATTAGACTCTACATAGACCATGGAGCTCCTTATGAATGAAAATCAAGCATGAACTGCATTTAGAAAAATTCCATGAAGCACGATTAATAATACACAGGGTGAAGGAAACTGTTGCTGGCTGTAATCTCTTATAGACTGTTAGAACCAAAACGTGAGATCTTTTATCCAAATTTCTCACTTTATAAAAAGAGATGAGACCCAGAGAAAGACTTGTTTTCCCTAATATTGGCTCCCAACACAGTGCTCATGTCCATCCCCAAGTAGATCTGTGTTTGGATTTTTGTATACTGGATTTAATATATTTTATATCTTGGAGTTGATACCAGTGTTCCATTTGACGTCAGTGTTTTTTGATTTATAGTAATAGCACAATGTTTATTTGATGTTTTGTTTTCACATTTGCAGTGGGGTTGTTTATTAGTTTGTCATTTTCATTTCAAATTGTTTCATTTCAGCAACTTCCTCCTACTTTACAAAATGGACATATCACAAAACTGGTGAACTGGAAATAGGATGCACAAGTTTACTTTTATATCCTTTATATTTTCTGGTTGTCCTAGAGACTGGCATATCGTATTACAATTGTATCATTTTTCTTTTCCCAGGACATGTCGAAATGGTCATGCTTTGTCTGTGTCTCTAAATAATTCTAGGGCTAAAAGGTCATTTAGGAAATATCTAAGCCTCCACCCACAGCATTTTACAGTGAAGAAATTTAGACTCAGATAATTCAAATCAGGAGTCACAGATTCAAATATTTACATGATACAGGCTGGAATCCTGGCGTAAGGCAACAGGACTAAACAAACTACTCAAATTTCAATGAAATTTAGCTAATTTCACATTCCATCTCAAAAAAATTGAGTAGTCCAAGCATTAGACTGCCATTGTACCAGCATGCTCAAAAGGCTTCTCAGTTTTGACCCTGATTTACATCCAATGTCTGATACATGAGCCACTACTTGAAAGCCAGGATTAGGACCCTGCTCATCTGAATCTTAGTGCCAGGATTTTCACATTACATTGTATGGCCTTTTCTATCTTCCAGGGTTCAATCCCTGGGTTGGGAAGATCCCCTGGAGGAGGGTGTGGCAACCCACTCCAGTATTGTTGCCAGGAAAATCCCATGGACAGAGGAGCCTGGAGGGCTATAGTCCATAGGGTCGCAAAGAGTCCATAAGGTCACAGAGTCCATAGGGTCGCAAAGAGTTGGATATGACTGAAGCCGTTGAGCACGAATCACTATTTTGAGTATCTTGAAATTTAAATACGACCTGGTCTCTGTCTTTGAGGGTCTTAAATCCAGCAAGGGATACAGTAACATATACAAGCAGTTATAGCATACAGTGTGGTGAGTGTCTGAGAGATCCACTTACAGGAAGCAACCGGGAGCATAGAGAAGCAACACTTGGCACAGATTTGGGAAGCTGTGACCACTTTTCAGGGAAACTACAGTTACACAAGTTGTGAAAGACAGATCAATGCAGTATTTTCCAAGTACAGTAAGATTCATAAAAGCATTAGGAGTACCAGAGAGTGCATGCAAGGAACCCAGAGTTGAGAAGCAATGCAAAGGAGAAACAGTATGAGTGAACACATCTTTGGTGACCTGGCTGAAATTCCATCTTGCTGGAGCATAGACAGAGACACAGGAAGTGATGAGCCATCAGGCTGCAAAAATTAGCAGGGGGCCTTGTTTGCTGTACCTCTTCTCTTTCCAGAACATTTGGTTATATCTCTGAGCATGTAAGTCAGGCTGTGCCACATTTCTAATCAGAAGAACCCTGCTGTTCTTGGTACCTGAATGCAAATAGAAATGCCAGTGGGCCTCACTTTGACCTTTGGTTTTTGAAGAATGGAGTCAAGGTCTTGAAGACTGTCATGGGAGTCATCGACTTTGACTTCCAGAGAGCCAAGATTGCAATTAGGGAGACCTGGACATTTGGTACTGAGTTTGGCAAAGCAGAAATCCCTCTGTCAATAGGGAATAGCTCTCCTGAAGGTGTTAGCCCTCTGTTTCTTGCCAAGATTCTTTAAGCAGCAGATACTGTAAGGTGAAATAGCCTGGCAGGTTATTCTGGTAATTCAATATTAGGTACAGACCTGGTAATCCATTTCTAGGCTTGTTTTATTGAGACAAGCTTGTTTTATGAGAGGGATACACTTTCTAATATTTCTGTGGCTTGATTTAAAGCTCATGTTTGTTAATCTCTCAACTAGACTCAATCAGACACAATAATCTGGCTGATTAAATACAAGGCCAAGCACTATATATTACTTTAAATTGAGTCTCTCTGAGTTCCCAAGAATTCTACACATAGCTGCAGAAACCAGCTTTGGCAATTACATAGTACCTAATAAAGGGAAACTTTATTGGGTTAGGATATTTAATACATATTTATTGATGCACTTCCGTAGAGAAGTACCCTGATCTACCACAGAAGATGAGTGACACAGGACATTTCCATCGGATAAATTATTTACTTCAGGGGATATTTCCACCATAGATTAGGAGAGCCTCCCTCCTCTTGTGAGTGTGCATTAGTTGCTCAGCTGTGTCTGACTCTTTGCCATTCCATGGTCTGTGGCCCACCAATCTGCTGTCCATGGAACTCTCCAGGCAAGAATACTGGAGTGGGCTGCCATTCCCTTCTCCAGAGGATCTTCCCAACCCAGGGACTGAACCTGGGTTTCCTGCATTGCAGGCAGGTTCTTTACTGTCTGAGCCACCAGGGAAATCTCATTTCCCTCCTGGTCAGGCCATAAATTAATTAGTACTTCCTTATAAAATGTAGTGAGTTACAGTTTTAACTAAGTCAGATGGTAGATAAAAGTTTTTTTTTTAAAAAAACAAACTTTATTTGTCCTCTGTTTAAGAAAACTGAAAGTAAATATGAGATTTTTATCCATACCAGTTTCTCATTTTCTGCTGAGATCACATTTCAGAATTGCTTAAATGATATTGTGGGTTGAGTCATATCCCACAAAGAGTCGGACATGACTGAGCGACTCAACAGCCAAAAGACATGTTGAAGTCTTAACCCCCAGATACTCACAGTGTGAATTTATTGGAAAATAGGGCTTCCACAGTTGTGGTTAATTAAGATGAGGTCACTCTGGAGTAGGGTGGGCCCTAATCCAAGATGACTGTTGTACTTATATGAGGAGGAGAGAAACATAGGTAGAAAATCGTGTGAAGGCAGAGGCAGAGATTGAAACGGTGCGTTTACAAGCCAAGGATGCCAAGCACTGCCAGCCTCCACCAGAAACCAGGAAAGAAGTATGAAATAGTGTTACTCAGAACCCTCAGATGGAGTCAGCCTTCCTGGCACCTCGATTTGGAGCTTATATCCTCTAGAATTTTCAGACAGTGTATTTGTGTTGTTTTAAGGCATGTAGTTTATGGCACTTGGTCATGGCACTCTAAGAAATAAAAATAAATGGTCTAAGTGGAACTGAAGACTCCTTTCCTCCACAATCCCCCGCTTGGGAAGGTGACCTTGAGCTACAAGAATATGTCTAATCTCTGTTTTGACATGAACTACTCCTTCCCTTTTTTATAAGACGTAGGGTGAATATCTCAGAGAAGGCAAAGGCACCCCACTCCAGTACTCTTGCCTGGAAAATCCCATGGACAGAGGAGCCTGGTGGGCTGCAGTCCATGGGGTCGTGAAGAGTGGGACACGACTGAGTGACTTCACTTTCACTTTTCACTTTCATGCACTGGAGAAGGAAATGGCAACCCACTCCAGTGTTCTTGCCTGGAGAATCCCAGGGATGCGGGAGCCTGGTGGGTTGCCATCTCTGGGGTCGCACAGAGTCGGAAACGACTGAAGCAACTTAGCAGCAGCAGCAGCAGCAGCAGCAGCAGGGTGAACATCTAATTAAAATTTCCTCTTACACATTTGGGGCACTGAAAGATGGATTGGGGCACTTCTATTCTTATGCAGAAGTGTTACAAAAGAGAAAGTGCTCAAAAATTCTCATGATGTCATATAAGGTGTAATGGCTATAGCATATCTTTTATTGATTATAATTTATGTGAATTGGCTTCTGAGTCTGTTGATATTAGAGGTCTTCTCAATCATTCTGTCCTCATGACAACTTATGAAGACAATGTGTTCATAGGTGAAGGAAGAGCAATCCCATGACAAGTGGCCAGGGCCTCAGCCTCCCAGGTGGGTTTGTCTTAGGGTCTGTAACACATTCTCACTCTTCCTACCAACTGAGAGCAGATGGGCCCTAAATTTTAGGAGGCTTAGAGAAACCCTTGTATTTGACTGTTTTCCAAGATAAAACTAGAGACAGTGATCTGTGTTATTTTGGCTTGGTGATAACACTGGACTTGTGAAATAATGGCAGTCAACAGACTGTCATAAAGTTCAAGGGTACCCATCTTTGGCACTAATACCCCAGCAACTCAGACTCCATCAATCACACATTTTAATTTGGGTTCTAATTTGTGGTAAATTTTGCCTTGTTATTGACTTCATCTAATTTCCAACTATAGAACCCCTCTATGGTGGACTTGTTATATTTTGCTCAATAAAAATTTCCATTGCAAGTTAATTTAGATAATGACAGTCTAAAAACTGAGATAGACACCTTAATTTATTACCCAGTCTGATAATATTTGTTTGTAATGAAACACAACGATGCATTCTTCCTTAAGAACAATGTTGTCTTTCAGCAGCGGGGTGGATTTAATAA
This sequence comes from Ovis canadensis, assembly GCF_042477335.2. Classification (NCBI taxonomy): domain Eukaryota; kingdom Metazoa; phylum Chordata; class Mammalia; order Artiodactyla; family Bovidae; genus Ovis; species Ovis canadensis. The sequence goes on from NC_091250.1 coordinate 54,502,298, forward strand.
TTAAGTTCTCCAAAGCTGTGGAGAACAGAGTCCTCACACAGTATTTATGATAGCACTGCTTGGTTCAGTTAAATTGTGGCACCAATCCACTGGCCTAATGTTGAAGTGGCCCAGACTTTCCAAACTGTCAGAGAACTTTTCTGATGTAGCACCCACTTGTCCTTAGAGCAAAATCAGTTGCTATTAAAAAAAAAAAAACCTCACATAAACTGTAAAAAGCAAGTGAAACACACTAAATCAAGCTTATTCAAATATGTTGAGTGAGAAGATGACAGGTTTGTTTCTTGTTTGGTTTTGATAGGTGAACAGTTTATCCACAAACCAAGGGAAGTATGAGCAAAATGAGATTTCTTTTGGTACCTTAAACTGCAGGCAAGCTGACCATGCAATCATGTCACAACAGTATGAAATCATCTGCACTGTTGATAAGTAGTGATTTTTATGAGTTTGGAAAATATTTGAGAACTATCTCCAAGAGTGTTAAATGCTATTATATGTGTGTATGTGTGTGTGTGTGTGTGTGTGTGTGTGTGTGTGTATATATATGCATGTGTTTATATATATATATATATATATATATATATATATATATATTCATACTTCTCTGCCTCAATAAGCAAGGCAGGCTTTGTACAGCCCCTTAAGGATTGTGTCTCTCCTTTCCCCTAAAATGTTGAAGTGAATTAAAAAGTGACAATTTCAAGCAAACAAAAAGATACACACATTCCAATGTCTACAGCAGCATTATTAACAATTGCCAAGATATGGAAGCAACCTCGTCATCAACAGATGAATAGATAAAGATGTTATATGTGTGTGTATAACTGGGCTTCCTAGGTGGCGCTGGTGGTAAAGAACCCTACTGCTGATGCAGGAGATATAAGAGATGCGGGTTCGATCCCTGGGTCGGGAAGATCCCCTGGAATGGCAACCCACTCTAGTATTCTCGTCTGGAGATTCCCATGGACAGAAGAGCCCAGCAGGCTACAGTCCATATGGTCTCAAAGAGCTGGACACTACTGAAGCTAGTTAGCATACACAATATAAAACAGCTTCCAAAACTATGAGAAATAAATGTCTGTGGTTTAAGCCTTCCAATCTATGGTATTTTTGTTACATAGTCAACCTAGGTGACTGAGACAAAGGCATATTTTTCAGAGAATGAAGGCTACAGTTGCTGGTGTTATTGATTCTGATTAATGTTCTCTCTCCTGATGAGGGTTTTTGCTATTACATCTTGCTTGCTACACTGAGGTTAGGGAAAGAGTACACTGAGTAGTTAGGTTGATGCCTTCAAGTGTTATACAATAGGAAATTTGATCATCAGAAAGTATTAGTTTGAATCTGACTTTGCTGTTTTCTAGAATGTGTCCTTGGGAAAGTTAACCTCTCTGTGTTTGTTTTTCTTTCTCTGCAGGCAGAAGTTTGCTAGAATAAAACCTTGGTTACCTGGAATCCAAGTTCCTAGTGCTGAGTCCATTGCTTCAGTTCTGACTGAGGTAAGTAATAATAACCAGAAGCAGTAGGATATAGCACTGAACTCTATTACAGGTGAGAACTATGAAAACTATCTTCTATTGCAGAAAAGGGCAGACAACAGAAAGGGTCAAAATCAAAGGGAACTTCTGTGCAATTATACTGTTCCATGGCATAGAATGCACCTTACTTTAAAAACATGATATTTATTCCCCCCAAAAGCAATGGACTATAATGGCATGGTAAAAAGAATGTTTTTTTCACATATTTTCAGTCAACCATATGATTCTCACTACTGTATATACTGTTTCCTGTCTTCTATGCTGTACATTTCCCTGATATCACACATACCCATCAAATCTCTGCTGCCCCCCCCATTTTTTTTTAATGCTTCTGAATTTGTAGAGTTTCTTAGACCCGGGCCTGTACCTTATTCTCACTCTGTAGGAAAACTCACATACAACTACAGTTTTAATCATCACCACATGTCAAAACCTCCCAAATATAAATCTCCAAGTCCTGACCTTTTGTTAGAGTTTCAGATCTGTGTACCCAGCTGTCTTTTTTATATCTCCAGTTAGACTTCTCAAAGTCACCTCAAATTCAACACATCCAAAGACAAATGCTTGTGCAAACCTGTTTTTTTGTGTCCCCCCTACCCCCACCTCCAGGGTACTTTCCTCAATCAATGATATTGCTTTCCATCAAGTTGCATAGACAAATGTTAGAGTTCACCTTGGAGGTCTTTTTCTCCATCTTGAATCCATCAACTTCTCTGTATTTCTACCATTATTTTCCTATCTAAGCTAATGTTAGATCTCTGTCTATTCTTGCCCCTCTCAATCCAATTGATATTTTATAGTCAAGGTGATTATTTTAATATGTGAATATGAATGGCAACATATGTTTTGGCTTTTGGTCTGTGGGTATGCTTATAGTAGAGGAATAATCTCTTTTTTCACTCATCTCATCATCAAGTTTCCCGGTGCCTCCCATTGGCTGAATGCACCTGGAAGCTGGAGGGTAAAAGAGTCCATTGATAGAGTTTTCAGAGCTTTGTCTTCTAAGGTATATAGTGGGATGGAAAAGGGTATAGAGTAGATCTGGAGGGTTACATGGAACATGAAGTTTCCCAGCCCAACTGCTAGTCAGTTCTCTGCCTTACCTCCTGCCAAGTTTCATGCCATTCTTCTTTCTAACACTCTTTGTTCTGCCTATACTGTCTTCTTCATTAAGCTACTTGAGTAAGCTCCCTGCTTTCCATATGTTGATCACTCTACCTAGAAAGGCCCCATTGCCCAATCTCTTTACTTAGATAACTTTACTTATTTTTCATGTATTAGCACCAACATCACTTCCACATGCAAGCCTTCCCCATATTCCCAGATTAGGTCAGTCCTCCTGTTACATGCTCCAGTAACGCACCTTTATTTCATAGTACTCGTCATAGGTTTATATTTTATATTTTTCTCTGATTTTTTGATTAATGTCCAACTCCTCTGTGAAACTGTAACTCCTCAGGATCTGAAATGATGCATGGCACATGATAGCTATTTATGCACAATATTTGTGAAGTTAATAAATGCACTTACTGTGCATAAGTAAAAAGGAAAAGAGACAGTTTTGAATGGATGACTCACAAATCTTTATTTCACAACTGTTTCCTTCTAAATTTCAGGAAGAAAGAGAGCACACATTAAATATTACATATCTATCTAGAAGTTGAACTTACAGCTTAATGAATGCAATACATAGTAATGCATATATGTAGAACCTAGTTTTCAGAGGAAATGTCTAGAATTAGGTAAAGAACTTTCTTATTGCAAAAGTTGTCATGAGACATTGAAAAATCACAGTTCTGTCTGTTGGTTTAGGTTTTCTGGTAGAAAATCAAACAAATACATAAGCTGAATGCTGCTGAGCACTTTCTAGAGCTCTTTCCCCCCTACAAGATCTTATTTGGCTAAGTGTACATACTTGTGTTGCTAAAGGAAATCAAAAGCAAACTTGGTGACTTTTAGTCTGCATTTTAAGTGGTCTGAGGCATTTTTAGACATCAGATTGAAGAGTGCTTCCATTGAGGCTTCATGAGAAATCTTCCCTTGGGTCTCAGAGGAAAACTGAGACTTGGTGTGCTTTTTCACTGTGTGTCTTGGTAGAATGGAAAAAGCCCAGATGCAAACAAAAAACCACCTCAAGCCTTCAGCTATTAGGCATTTAAGGTATAAGGATTCTTTTTGAGAATACCAAGTTGTGTGGAGGATTATATTAGTGAAATATAAAACTATCATCTGCTATCTGTGGTTCAAATTCTACTTGGGTGGGAAATAGGCAGAATATATTCCCCTGCTTATTTTAAAAGGTGTATGTAAAACATTTTGGGGCTTTCATCCAAATCCCTGAAACTTTATACCAACAGTTTAATGGGTATTGTGGTCACCAGCTTAGTAGGTATTGGTGTGAATTAATTTTTCTTCTATACTATGTTCATATCATTTTATACTATTCTTTTAACTTAAGGGATTAGTGAGCAGCATAATGATTAGGGGTTATTAGAAGGATACTGACACTAAACAGATAAGCTCAAGACTTTCAAGCTTGTTATCTTTAATATTTTATGTAGTGTTTTATTTCCCAAGTTTGTGTTAGTAATTGGTCTTTCAAAACAAATTATATAAAATAAAAAGAGGTTTTTCTCTTCACTGTTTAATGTGAATGAATTGAAATATCAGATGAAAGATTGTTAAGTTACTAGAGAACTAATATTTATCAAACAACTATATGGGTCAGCCACAGTGTTGGGCACTGCATCAGTTAGCTCTTGTAACATTAGAGATATGTAAGACATTATCCCAATAACAAGTGATGTAAAATGGTCCTTCATACTCATGGGTCTGTTGGTCAGGTTCTGCTGATCTAGGTTGGGCTACCTGGGGCAGAGGAACATATGAAGTTTCCTTTGTCCAGAAACCTAGCTAAGGCATGTTCTCATGACAATGGCGGTAACACAAGAGAACAAACACACAAGGCCTCTGAGGACCTTGGCTCAGAACTATTGTATTCATCACAGTTACCCACATGTCACAGTTACCCACGCGCCTACGTGTGTGTGCTCAGTCACTTCAGTCACTTCAGTTGTGTCTGACTCTTTGTGGCCCTGTAGACTGTAGCCCACCAGGCTCCTCTATCCATGGGATTCTCCAGGAAAGAATACTGGAGTGGGTTGCCATGCCCTCCTCCAGGGGATCTTCCCCACCCAGGGATCGAAACGATGTCTCTTACATTTTCTACATTGGCAGGTGGATTCTTTACTACTAGCATCATCTGGGAAGCCCATATTCATTCATATGTACATACAAAACAGAAGCAAAAATTTAAAAAAAACAGTGTTTATTCTCACCAGTCATATATTGTCTTGTCTTTGATTTCATTCCATTCTATTCTACTGGATTTCATTAAAAAAAAAAAAAAAAACTTCTCTTTATCTCAAACTGAATTGGTTTCATCATACACTAGTAAGTTACAAACCATGAATTGAAAATAGCTTAGTATGGTAAATTTTGAGTATCTGGCAAGACGTTAAGTGTGAGGGGAATTTAGAGAGAGATGGAATCATACAAACTGACAAACATTCACCAAGAAGAGAGAATTAAAGTTGTTTCATCAAGAAAGGTATGCCATAGACACTCATATACAAGCTTGATAATGGATTAGTCCTTCTGAGCTTGATGTTTTTGGATGTCAGTATAGTTACACTAGGAGAAGGCAATGGCACCCCACTCCACTACTCTTGCCTGGAAAATCCAGTGGATGGAGGGGCCTGGTAGGCTGCAGTCCATGGGGTCGCTGAGGGTTGGACACGACTCAGTGACTTCAGTTTCACTTTTCACTTTCATGTATTGGAGAAGGAAATGGCAACCCACTCCAGTGTTCTTGCCTGGAGAATCCCAGGGACTTCAGAGCCTGGTGGGCTGCCGTCTATGGGGTTGCACAGAGTCGGACATGGCTGAAGCAACATAGCTATAGTTACACTATAGATAACAGCGATACTACAGAGAGTAGTTTGGTAATAATAGTTGCATAAAGACTCCTAAAAAATAGCTATGATTTAATTCTACTTACGTGGGTTTCAGTTAATAGATGCTTTAAAGTATTTAGCATTTGTCTGTGCATCATGATATTGTAGTAGAGATCAGGGTACAGGCATATTTCCAGAGAACTTACAACTGATGTTTATAAAGATAACTCTAAAACTTACTATGTGTTCAATAATGGACTGAAAAAAAATTTGAACTTTTACTACATATTGTCTTTGTTCCAAGTGGCTTATAAGCATCATCTCATTTAAACTAATGACAAACCTATGAGGTGATTACCATTATTCAACTTAATTCAAAATTAAAAACTGAAGCTCAGAGAAGTGGGGTTCCCTTCCTAAATCTGCACAGCCAGTATACGATGAAGTCAAGATTTGGATCCAAGTCTTTTCACTCCAAAGCCTAAACACAAAACTCTTAGTATATGAGCTGGGAGAGGCATGAGTGAAATTTCTCCTAGAACTTTTGGAGAGGGTGTGCCCCTACTAACATCTAGATTTCAGAGTTCCTGCCTGCAGAACTATGAGAGGATAAATTATCATAGTTTTAAGCTACCTACTTTGTGGCCATTTGTTATGGCAGGGCTGGGAAACTAACGGAGACAGCTTGACAAAAAAACAGGTATAGTCATATAATAATCAACATTTTCCTACAAGTTAAGTGGAAGGACAAGTAGGGGATTTAGAAACCAAATATGAAGTTTAGGAAGCACAATTTTCCAAGGAAATTTACCAAAGCCTGTATTATTGAATTCCCAGGTGCAAACTGAATATTCACTGTTCAATCCAATAAGATTTTGTACATAATACTGATCAAGAGATATGTTTCTTTGTTGAGTTAGGGCTTCATTTCACATATAATTCAATAACAGCATGACCATTCAGTCTCAAATACATTCTATAAGAGAGATTAATCATAGCTTTGTTTCACATGCACTTTGGTGACCAAGGAAAAATAATTACCCCAGACCAAGTCATCAGTGTCATCGCTGTCAGGGCTCCAACAGAGGCGGGGGCAAGCTGACACCGAGTCATGAGCTCATAAATAAGATGGAAAGGCTTGACCCTGTCCCTGGCTGTGCTCAGCAGTCCACATCCAATAACACAAACACACACAGCACGGGGCAGACACCAGAGTACTTAAGTGGTCACATGCGATGGCAGTTTAGAATGTCAGGATCCCGTGCAAAAACTGGGACTTGAGATCATCAGATAGCATTTTTCACACACAAAAATTGTGAATCAGAGTCTTCTGAAATCTCCTGATTTTTAATTATTGTCAAGTATTTCGAATTGAGTAACTCTGTACAGGTTGTATAGAGAACACTAGCAAACTATATACGTCACTACAGACTATAGCGATTCCTCTGATTAAATTGATTTCTTTCCAATTTAGTCTCAGGGCAGCAGGATTCATGAAGTGAACAGGGATGGTATAACCAGGTAAAGATTTAAATCTTTTTTATCTGCAGATTGTACAGAGCTGGGCTACTAAGCTTCTTTAGCCCAGTTAGCAGGGTAAATTTTAAAAACAAAGCAAAACAAAAAAACCTAAGCAACTAAAGACAGAGGAAAAAAAAGAATAAAGAGAACAAAAAAATGTTCTTGGTACCAAAGATAGAATCAAAAGGGACTAGTCTAATGAACTGGGCTTAGCATCCATGAGAGTAAGGGAGGCTGAGAAAACTTTCTTGTTCTATTCCCCTAATGCATGAGAATTTAAATAGTAAAAGTCCAAACTGCCTTTATATCCATTCATTAGTATGGTTGGAGATTTTAATATACTGCCAAAATTGTTTCTCACTAGAGTTAAATGATGCTGAAACATAGGTAACTATTATTCTCTGCAATATGAAAAAGGGCTAACAAGTAGGGACTGGTTATTAAGATAAAGTGTGGAAAGTTTAGCTTTTAGAGTTGTGTTGTCAGATACAGTACCACTTGCTCGCTTTGTTTATATTCATGGTGAAGCCAGGATCTGAAGTAGCCACAAGCCACATGTAGCTATTGAGCACTTGGAATGTGGCTGGTAGAAAGAAATGTACTTAGTGTAAGTGGAGACCAGATTGCAAAGATTTATCACCAAAAAAAAAAAAAGAAGGTAAAAAAATCATTAATATTTTTATGATAATTATATGTTGAAATAAAGATAATTTGCATATATACAGTTAAATAGGGCTTCCCAGGTGGCACTAGTAATAGAGAATCTGCCTGACAATACAGAAGACGGAAAAGAGGCGGATTCAATCCCTGGGTCAGGAAGATCCCCTGAAGCGGCATTTCACTCCAGTATTCTTGCCTGGAAAATTCCGTGGATAGAGGAGCCTGGCGGGCTACAGTCCTTAGGGGTCGCAAAGAGCCAGTCACAACTGAGCAAGCATTCAAATACTTCCTTGTCTCCACATCGACCCCCTTCCTTAATTAGCAACTGTTTGAACCTGCTCATTTAAAACTCAGGGAAAGTCACATAGGCTGAATGAAGCCTATTTCCTATAATCTAGAAATGGGGGCCACAGAAAGACTTTTCTGCCCAGGGGTCCCACAGGGCCCTGCTCAGTATCAAAATGTTTTTAATATCTCTACAAAATTCAAAATTTCATGTGTGCCTTGTATTTGTGGCTCACATTTATTTCCATTGGATGACACTGCCTTAGAGGATTATGAGGTTGGTATCTATTTGATATTCATCAAAACCCTAAGTTTCTGACCATTGTTTATACGATGGCTGGATAAGATAGTGTCATGTAGATCAAAGCAGTATGTATTTTTCAGGAATTAGGCAGATATTAGTAGTATAATCTTATGAACATGCCTTGTAAGTGATGGGTATTTCATACAGTATTTATGCCAGATACTTTGATGAATGTCTGTCAAAGCAATCTTCACTAAATGAGAAAGTGTAATTCTAAATCATAGCAGAAATGATAGTTTACATGCTGCATTAGCCAACTCAATCTTCATAGTATATTTTCTATAATGAATTTCCATGTGATAACAAGTCCAGATGTAACATTTTGATGATCAGTAAGCATTTTAGATCAATTTATTATGAATGAAAGAGGCATTTATCTCTTCCTCACACAATTTAATTTGCATTCCCTTTCTAAAATCTTAAAGCCCAACAGAGGGAACTATAATGAATATTAAACCAATTCAAAGTTGTGAGCACTTAGTTTTTTCATGTAACATAGTTGTCTTTAGAATACAAATGGAGGTATTAATTTGGAAAGAAAGTATAAATTTTGCTGTTGATGAAAGAAATATTTGAGAGTATGCTATTCAGGAAAATGAATAATTTTTCAGGAAATTATGGTTTCTAATAAGAAATTTGAATATTGTCAATTTGAATTTAAATGATAGGAAGGGTTGCTATGTCCATTCAGGAAGACAGGAATTTAAATGAATGAGATTACTAAGACATTCATAATGTTCTCAACATTATTATATACTGGTGCTATTGGTGTTTGTGTGTGTAAAATTGTCATGATTCAGTGACATTTGTTAAATGTCCTTTATGTAGATTAGACTGTGTAAAATAATAGAATTGTAAACTTTTAATGCTGGAAAAGAAAGAACCTGTAGTCCAGTCCTCTGATCAAAGCATGTAGTACTCACTTTCCATCATTTCCAGATGGTTATTATCTAAATGCCTCTGCTTCAAATCTCTAGTGATAAAGAATTCACAACCTCACTTAGCACATTCACATTTTACCACCTCTTAATGTTTTCAGACATTTTAAGCCATGGCTTTCTTTACATAATTTCATATTCTACTTCCCTAAAACTTATATGTACAGGGAATTGTCTCTTACTGCCAGATGTATTTTATTCCTAGTACATACCAATTCCTAAAAACAACCAATACATACTGTTGAATGAATAATATTAGAAACACAAAAAATTTATCTTCTTATGTGCCATCCTACTTAACTGGGTAATGCAATTTCTGTTGTTTTAAGGATACTGTCTTGAAAAGATTTATAATATAAGGCTGCATAGTATATAAGGATTTGGGTATAGAGTAGAGGTCTTAGGTCAAAATCTCTTAGTATGCTAGTTCATTGACCTGGGACAAATTATTTAACTTTGATCAGAAAAGCTCTGCCTTTCACATTAGCATCTGGAGTCAGACTTCATTTGTTAAGAGGGTTATTCTAATTTTAAGTATTTGTAAGGTACTAATCCAATCAAATGCCTCGCTTCACCAAGTAGTCAGCTCAAAACCATTTGTAGAAGATAAAGCAAAAGACAAGTTCTACGTATTCTCAGGGAGCTTGCCACTAAGGTTGAGGAGATAAAATATATACATATGTAAGGAAAGCGGGTTGACATGCACCAGAGCAGTGGTATTAAGGAGCCAGGAGAGCATGGTGGTTAAGAGCAAGGGCTCTAGAGCCAGGCTTCCTGAGCTCACATCCCTACCCCATTGCTTATTAGCTATGTGTCTAGGACAAGCCATATGACCCCTGTAAAACAGGGACAGTAAAAGTGCTTTAAGGCCTTGTAAATTAAATGATATACAATGTGTAAAATATGGATAGTGCTAGTCGCACAGGAGACATTTATGAATGATATATAATACTTCAGTTCAGTTCAGGTGCTCAGTCATGTATGACTCTTTGCAAGCCCAAGAATCGCAGCACGCCAGGCCTCCCTGTCCATCGCCAACTCCCAGAGTTCACTCAAACTCATGTCCATTGAATAGATGATGCCATCCAACCATTTCATCCTCTGTGGTCCCCTTCTCATCTGGCTTCAATCTTTCCCAGCATCAGGGTCTTTTCCGATGAGTCAGTTCTCTGAATCAGGTGGCCGAAGTTTTGGAGTTTCAGAAAATTCAGGACTGATTTTCTTTAGGATGGACTGGTTGGATCTCCTTGCAGTCCAAGGGACTCTCAAGAGTCTTCTCCAACACCACAGATCAAAAGCATCAATTCTTCAGTGCTCAGTTTCCTTATAGTCCAGCTCTCACATCCATACATGACCATTGGAAAAATAATAGCTTTGACTAGACAGGCCTATGTTAGCAAAGTAATGTCTCTGCTTTTAATATGCTGTCTAGGTTGGTTATAACTTTACTTTCAAGGAGTAAGTATCTTTTAATTTCATGGCTGCAATCACCATCTGCAGTGATTTTGGAGCCTAAAAAAATAAAGTCAGCCACTGTTTCCACTGTTTCCCCATCTATTTGCCACGAAATGATGGGACCAGATGCCATAACCTTAGTTTTCTGAATGTTGAGTTTTAAGCCAGATTTTTCACTCTCCTCTCTGACTTTCATCTAGAGGCTCTTTAGTTCTCCACTTTCTGCCGTAAGTGTGGTGTCATCTGCATATCTGAGGCTATTGATATTTCTCCCAGCAATCTTGATTCCAGCTTGTGCTTCATCCAGCCCACCATTTCTCATGATGTACTCTGCATAGAAGTTAAATAAGCAGGGTGACAATATACAGCCTTGATGTACTCCTTTTCCTATTTGGAACCAGTCTGTTGTTCCATGTCCAGTTCTAACTGTTGCTTCCTGACCTGTACATAGGTTTCTCAAGAGACAGGTCAGATGGTCTGGTATTCCCATCTCTTGAAGAATTTTTCACAGTTTATTGTGATCCACAGAGTCGAAGGCTTTGGCATAATCAATAAAGCAGAAATAGATGTTTTCCTGGAACTCTCTTGCTTTTTCCATGATGCAGCAGATGTTGGCAATTTGATCTCTGGTTCCTCTGCCTTTTCTAAAACCAGCTTGAACATCAGGAAGTTCACGGTTCATGTATTGCTGAAGCCTGGCTTGGAGAATTTTGAGCATTATCTTACTAGAGTGTGAAATGAGTTCAATTGTGCGGTAGTTTGAGCATTCTTTGGCATTGCCTTTCTTTGGGATTGGAATGAAAACTGACCTTTTCCAGTCCTGTGGCCACTGCTGAGTTTTCCAAATTTGCTGGCATATTGAGATAGCACTGTCACACCATCAACTTTTAGGAATTGAAATAGCTCAGCTGAAATTCTATCACCTCGACTAGCTTTGTTCATAGTGATGCTTCCTAAGGCCCAGTTGACTTTGCATTCCAGGATGTCTGGCTCTAGGTTGCTGATCACACCATCATGATTATCTGGGTCATGAAGATCTTTTTTTGTATAGTTCTTCTGTGTATTCTTACCACCTCTTCTTAGTATCTTCTGCTTCTGTTAGGTCCATACCATTTCTGTCCTTTATTGTGCCCATCTTTGCATGAAATGTTCCCTTGGTATCTCTAATTTTCTTGAAGAGATCTCTAGACTTTCCCCTTCTATTGTTCTCCTCTATTTCTTTGTATTGATTGCTGAGGAAGGTTTTCTTATCTCTCCTTGCTATTTTTTGGAATTCTTCATTCAAATGGGTATATCTTTCCTTTTTGCCCTTACCTTTAGTTTCTCTTCTTTTCACAGCTATTTGTAAGGCCTCCTCAGACAGCCATTTTGCTTTTTTGTATTTCATTTCCATGTGGATAGTCTTGATCCCTGTCTCCTGTACAATGCCACGAACCTCTGTCTATAGTTCATCAGGCACTCTGTCTATCAGATATCAGGGCCATTGTGTAATCTTCTCCAAATCTCTTTTCTGATGCTAACCACCTTATCTCTCCACTCTTCCACAAGGCTAACCCTCCACAGCTTTTCTTCAATACTAGATCCACCATCCTCTTTTTCTGGTGGACTCCAGCATCCCACCTCTACTCAGAGTCCCAGTGCCCTTCCTACTTGTAGTCTTGTGCTTACCATTCTGCTTAATAATGAAAGAATCCACCTCAGGATCTGCTGTCATTAAACAGAGAGAAGGCTGCTAAAATACCCTTCTCTTCTGAAAAAGAAGCGAATGGGGAAAAGCATGATCTCACCTGCAAAATGATGCAAAGGACTGATGTTGAATAAGAAGGCCTAAGATGATTGGATGTTATACAGTAAGCATGAGAGACTACGGCAAGATTTTGGATCAGGGAAATAATGGAGTAAGTGCAATGTTAGTGGAGAGAATCTACTTCAGTTGGTCAAAAACCTGAGACTAGAATCAGAGCTGTTTCTGTGGTTTTGACCTTGACAAAATTACTCTCTGTTTAAAATTTGTTTCTCTGTCTTTACAGTATATAGAGAGGTTTAAAGCCATGAAATTAAAAGACGCTCACTCCTTGGAAGCAGTTATGACCAACCTAGATAGTATATTGAAAAACAGAGACATTACTTTGCCGACTAAGGTCCGTCTAGTCAAGGCTATGGTTTTTCCTGTGGTCATGTATGGATGTGAGAGTTGGACTGTGAAGAAGGCTGAGCACCGAAGAATTGATGCTTTTGAACTGTGGTGTTAGAGAAGACTCTTGAGAGTCCCTTGGACTGCAAGGAGATCCAACCAGTCCATTCTGAAGGAGATCAGCTCTGGGATTTCTTTGGAAGGAATGGTGCTAAAGCTGAAACTCCAGTACTTTGGCCACCTCATGCGAAGAGTTGACTCATTGGAAAAGACTTTGATGCTGGGAGGGATTGGGGGCAGGAGAAGAAGGGGACAAAAGAGGATGAGATGGCTGGATGGCATCACGGACTCGATGGATGTGAGTCTGAGTGAACTCCGGGAGTTGGTGATGGAGAGGGAGGCCTGGAGTGCTGCGATTCATGGGGTCACAAAGAGTCGGACACGACTAAGCGACTGAACTGAACTGAACTGAACTGAAGTTCAAAGGTGATCTATTCTTTCCAGAATACAGACCCCAATTTTTCAAGTAGCTTGCCAAATGCTACTATGTCCATTAGAGCCAAAGCTGAGGTAAAAAGCAGAATGGTCAGGAGCCTGGAGAGTCTAGAGAACACACTCAAGAAGGAAAGTCTTTGATTTTGGAATTGATGTTTTTACAACTAGCTAGAATAGTGAGGGTCTTCTTCATGATTTTCCCTTCAAAGTGTATCAGTTAATATTGAATTAATTGTGTTGCTGTTTTATACAAGACTTTCATGATATTTTCCTTTTCTGATGGATCCTGAATGTTTCCTCCTGGTATCTTCTCTGCAAGCCATCTTACCTTTCTAGTGAAGGGGATGGGATAAACAAGAGCGTGGTGAGCATCTCTCGGCTAAGCTATGTCCACATATACATGAACACATCGAGGAGCTAAATGATGTGAGTTTTACAGGTTTCTAGGTTAGAATCTGGAGCTGTGAAATAATATTTTCAATATCTAAATGAGTGACTGAATTCAACTTGAAGGATGCTCATTTGGGTAATTTAAATTTTTTTAATGCAGAGAAATGATTACTATAGAAGTCAGGATAGTAGGGGAAAATAAGAAGAAGCATAGGATATGATAGAAAGGAGGCCGATAAAAGGAATTTTTCAAATAACAAAAGGCTATTTGTTGCCCTGGTTGGTTTCCTGGATGGTGATCATAATTAATTAAACTATACATTTGATTGATGTAGTTATCTGAATAACTTTTTATTTTGCAAAAGAAAGATTATGAAAATTATCCAAAATTCACCAGGATGTTAGTGGTATAACTAAAATTGAAAACCAATAATGATTCCACTGATGAAGGAAATGCAGGAGACACAGGTTCAATCCCTGGGTTGGGAAGAGCCCCTGGAGGAGAAAATGGGAACCCATCCTGGTATTCTTGCCTGCGAAATCACATGGACAGAGGAGCCTGGTGGGCTATAGTCCAGGGCTTTGTAACTAGCTGGATATGGCTTAGCAACTAAGCACAGCAACAACACAATGATTCTACAAACAATCAGAAATACTGTGCCATTGCTGGTAGAAAAAGCTGTAGCTAATTCCTATAAGCTTTGACTGGTGAAAGTTTAAGAAAGACCTATGAAGGCTTATCACCCTTCTTCAATTTCTAATTTGATTTCAGATATACAACCTAAAATATAACCTTACTGTTAAAAATAAAATTGAGAAATGAAAAATAACTCTACTAAGTTACGTACCTAGTGCATTAATTTTTTTAAGAACCACATACTAAAAATTGTTTTTTGAGTAGGGACCCAAATAATATTCAATCACAATCCAATACCAGTGGTCCCCATGGTCCATGATGTTCTACTTTTTATTTATATTCTCCTGGACTTTCACTTATTTCACGATAAAGGGATCTAGTGGTTGATAGTCTCCTTTTATGGGCAGTTATATCTTCTTTTTTCTCCATAGTGAATCTGTGCAAAGACAAGGATTTCATTTCTACACTGTATAGTGCTTGAGTGAGATTAAAAGTCAAGAATAGATTTTACATTCTGTGGAAATTCATGAATGCCTTACTGTTTAAAAAACATTTTAAATGTGGGACACCATTAATTACTAGGATTCTGATTGTAATTGCCTGGTCTCAGAATTGATGAACAAAGTCATTTTGGAAAGCAATCAATTTGAAATCTAATTTGTTGGTGAAATGAACCATATAAACAAAATGCCACTTGCAGTTTGTCTAAAATGAGATGTGCTTAACGAGCCCATCATCTTCTGTGATCCTCATCACTATGGGTCGCAGCTACCTCGAATATTATCAATCGGACCTAGAGCACAGAAAGCTGAAATAGAACACGGCGCTGTGAGCAGAGTGAATGTGAAACAGATGGCCTTGCAATCCCCGCAGGGTGGCTTTTGGGGGCAACTTGGGGGTGAAGGCTAAAATCAACTAAATGTAATAATGCACTCAGCTCTCTTGTGTTAGGCACCAAAAATGACTGGAATAGTTTAAGGTAATTCATCCCATTCATGTGTATTCAGAAAACAAAAGACGAAAATGTCAGAAATTGGATTTAAGGAAAAAGATTTGAATTATTTTATGAACTATATATACACACATATATTATGCATATATAAAGTATATTATATGTGTATATATATACATATAGTATGTAACACGCACGGAGGAACCACAAGGCATCCGATGGGCTACATCACAGAATCTGTACTTTGTAGAAAGTTTAGTACCCCCTTTATTTGTTCTTTCATTAGGTAAGGAACAATTCCAGTTAAAAGGGTTAGATCTAGGAACATATTTTATAAGTTATTTTCATTTTCTATGTTATATAAGATTTAAAATTTTTATTATGAAAAAGTTTAAACAAACAAAACTGGAAAGAAAGATATAACCAATACTCTTGTGTTTGTTACTCAGATTCAAAATCCATCAAGACATTATGTCATCTATCCACCTACCTTCCCCTGTTTTGGGTACAAAGCTTTTTTAAAAAAGCAAATCCAGAACACTATCATTTCACTCATAAATACTGATGTTGACTGAAAAAAATGTTCACAATCTGAAAGTTGATAGTTATATTTTATTCAGTGGAAACTTGGGAGACTTAAAGCTCAGGAAGCAGCATCTCAAGTAACCCTGAGATAACTCCCCCATGGAGGTAAGGGGAGGAGCCAGATTATACAGAAGTTTTGCAACAAAGGGCAGGTACTCTGAATGTCCAAAAATTATTGGTCATTAAAGACAGCCAGATATCTCAAGTTAAGGAATCTAGCACTTTTCTTTGTATGGAAAAATGCAACATTCTGAAATAATTTGTTCCAGCTCCGCTATGCACCTCAGTTATCTAGTGCCAGTATCTTGCGTTTTTCCCACTCTGAATTCCCTCAGGGCTCACCAGCTCACAGGTGGTGACTGTAATCATTGATGACTGTGACATCCTTTGTTTACTGATATGAAAGGTAATATTCCATTTATCACTTCAGTATACACATCTAACTAATCTTTTTTACATAAACATCATGCAATTATCACACCTAATGTAATTAACATTAATAACCTTAATTCTTTCATGATAAAGAATAAATAATTCATATTCAAATTTTCTCAATTGTCCCTAAGAAATCCTTAAAATTTAGTATTCAGACAAGATTTACTTAGTGCATTTGATTGTTTTTTGTCGTAAGTTTATTTTATTCTGTAATAGAAGATGATCCCCCCTCCTTCCCTACTCAATTTGCCTTTTCATTTATGACGGTTTATTGAGGAAACTGAGTCTTTTCCTATAACATACCCTATAATCTACATTAGGCTTACTGCTTCACGCTGGTATTTAACTTGTTTCACTTTTTAAAATATATTTCCTGTTTAGGCAATAATTTAACTTTCAACTAATAGAAAATATTTTCTTTTCAAGAAAATCTCATTAATGATCTTTAGTCACAATTATTCATTGTCAGCTGATTATCTTTCTACTTAATTTATACTACTAGTAGAATTCTTCCATTTCTTTATTCATTCTTTCAACAAAGAAAAGAGAGTGAAACTATTTTGAAGAGAAAGTTGGAGAATTCTGTTAAATTCTTCTGACCAGTGAAACTATCAGTGATTAGCTTCATAGCTAAAGCCTTGTGATACCCTGTCTTTTCTCCACACCATCATAATTGTCAGCCTCTTTCAGATGGTAAGTTTGGATGTTAGAAAAGGTACCTCATGTTCTTCTGGGCTATAGAGAAAGTCACTCAGTTGTGTCTGATTCTTTGCAAACTCATGGACTGTAGCCTGCCAGCTCCTCTGTCCATGGAATTCTCCAGGCTGGAATTCTGGAGTGGGTAGCCTTTCCCTTCTCCAGGGGATCTTCCCAACCCAGGGGATCGAACCCAGGTCTCCCACATTGCAGGTGGATTTTTTACCATCTGAGACACCAGGGAAGCCCAAGAACACTGGAGTGGGTAGCCTATCCCTTCTCCAGGGAATCTTCCTGACCCAGGAATTGAACCGGTGTCTCCTGCATTGCAGGCAGCTGAGCTATCAGGGAAGTGCTTAAAGTAACTAAATCTGTCAAATAAGAAGGAAGCATGCATGAAACTGCTGTGTCTAGGCAAGAGCTCTCCAGGTGAGGTAGATGTAAGATGTCCTAAAATCAAGAATAAACTTGGTGATAGTGTAAGAAGAAGAAGAAAAATATGACATGAGGATGATGAGCAAGGTGAAGAATGGTACAAGGTAAATTCAAAGTGGTAGACAGTGACTAGATCCCATAGGAGGGTTAAAACCATAGTAAAATATTTTTATTTTACTCTAAATGAGGTGGGAAGCTTTTGGCATTTTTAAAGTAGGAAAGTGACACTCTGTAATTTACATTTAAGACAAGTCAATCTGGTCATTGTGTAGAGAATGGATTGTCTGGGGTGGGGCAGGGTGTGTCTTGATGACCTGAATAGCAGATGTGGCAAGTTCAGGGACTTAGGCGTCCATCAATGAAGAAACAAGACCACAAGCTTTGTTCGGGCAGTTCTTGGACAGGCTCCCTCTTAGCAATAAACCTTCCAGGTGCAGCAACCAGTGTGCAAACGGGAGCCCAGGATGGAGAAGGAGAAATCAGAGAGGCAGCTTACATATCCAGGTGACCTTACTCAGCCACAAGGTAGGGATTTTCTGGTGCAGAGAGCTCCAAAGGGCAGTAGCCATTTGGGATCTTTTATAGCTGCAAGGTTGTTTTATTTATGGTTAGCAGATGTCGAGGGCAGCTTAATGGGATTTAAATATGTAGGAAAACAAAATGATTAATTTCAACAAATACTGCTCCCTATTAGACCAATTGAAAGCAGCGCTCAACAAAAAGCTCCCAGAATTAGTCACCAGAAAATGCATAGCCTTCCATCAGGATACAGGAAGACCACATGCTTCTTTGATGACCAGGCAAAAACTGTTACAGCTTGTCTGGGAAGTTCGGATTCATCTGCTGTGTTCATCAGACATTGCACCTTCAGATGTCCATTTATTTCGATCTTTACAAAATTTTCTTAATGAAAAAAAAAATCAATACCCTGAAAGACTGTAAAAGGCACCTATTTGAGTCTGACTGTGTATTTTTTGAGTGATCAGATGAATTCTTCCGATCTTTTTATTTTTTTTTTACTGATTGTATTGATGTAAGCCTTTTGCTTATGACTTTACCCAGTTAATTGTTTAACATATCGGTTAGTCAAAGATACAGCCTATTGTTAGACACAGGACAGCTTCACTGATCACATTTCTGGGAGCTCTGGCAGTTGAGTGATCTGAGTTCAGCCACTTCAGAGGCTCTAGGATTTACAGAGTTAGAATAGTCTGGGACTTTTTCCCTTCTCTGGCTTATACTAACCCACAGTTCTTACACCTACCTCAGTTGAATTTAAAGATTAATAAAAGCTCCAGAGGATAATGCATAAATTTTAGAATTAAAGTAGTAGAGACTAAAAAAAAAAAAAAATCACTCAGAAATACAATGCTCAGAAAATAAAA
This sequence comes from Ovis canadensis, assembly GCF_042477335.2. Classification (NCBI taxonomy): domain Eukaryota; kingdom Metazoa; phylum Chordata; class Mammalia; order Artiodactyla; family Bovidae; genus Ovis; species Ovis canadensis. Next base: position 54,521,099 of record NC_091250.1, read on the forward strand.
TAATTCCTGAATTCTACCATAGTAACTTTCTATAGGTTTTATTGTATTTACACGTTCATCAGCTATAGCTCTAGATATAATATTTATAAGATAAAATTAAAACTCAAAATAGATAAAAATAGATTAAGATTTAGAAATGAAGAATCACACTATAAAAGTCAGTTGTAAAATGGCAGATGAGATTACATAGACTGGATTAACTTTAGTTTCTCAGGGCAGGTTTATAGAAAGAGATCAGTGTTGTCTAAGGGAGAAGAGGAAAAGTTTTCCCTTGGCTTGTGAGGCCCCTTGGCTGGGATATGCAGAAGGAGAGACGGCAAGGCTGGCCCCAGGGTATAATCTGACCATCGGGAGGACAGGATCAAATCTGCGGCAGTGTTCAGAGGTCTCCATTGAATGTAGGAGGAAACAGGGAGCCACTGGGGAGATGGAACCACTGAAGCGATACGTTGAAAATGGCAGGCAGGAGAGCAATTCTAGAAGTATTAGGCTGAGCTTTGTCTCCAGGACAAGGATCTTCCCGATTCTCCTGGATCATCCACAAAGCCTTCTATTGACATCCCACTGCTGCTGAGGCTATAGAAGACTCTGTCTGGTGAGAGACTGAATACGGGAAGCAGTTATGACAAACACAGAGCTCTCCCTCCTGATGGGCTGACGGTGCCAGGCTCTCAGAGGACATAACGCGCTTGTTAAGGTTTGGTGAATAGCACCAATCTCCACAGAGGATGATTTGGGTTCCCATAGTGAAGTCATCAACACAGAGTAAGAATTCAGCCAATTATGCCTCATCTCATCAGTCCTATTTAGATGGTAACCCCATGGGGCATGGACCGTGTCTTTCCCTGTATATTGTACAGTGTTGAGGAAACATTTGGCACTCAATAAATACCATTCGAGAGCTTGTTTCTTGTCTCCCTCAGCCTCCCACTGAGCTGATCTGAGGCAGGAATTCCCTTTGAAGTTCCTCATCCTCATGCTTTTGATAAATAACATAGAGGCACGGAGAGAGATGAGGCATCTATACAGTCTTGGAACTGTTTACCAGCTGAACTACCAGGGAAGCCCTTTTTGGTCTTCATAGATGACAAATGCTATCTCTGCAGTGATATAGCCGGGGGGTAAGAGGCATATTTAATGGGACCATGTCGTATAAAAAGCTCTTCTTCCATAAACAATGTCTTGCTTCTCATTTCTCATGGATATATGATTATGATTTATGCTTTTAAATATGTATTATTATCACTGCCAGACTGTCTTGCTGAACTGAGAGGTAGAGACCTTATAAGTTTTAGTTCACTGTGGTAGTTCAGAAGTTCTGTCATGTAAAGAGAACAGCAAAGTACAGGTGGATAAGAAATTAGAAGAAGAAAATAAAAGATAGACATGGTAAGAATAAAAAAGGATTTTAAAAAAAGGAATCTGTAATAAATTTAATAAGCCCTGTCAAGAGGTTGCTCAGAGCTTTGAATGTGTCTCTGTTGAAAAATAACTTTTCTTTTTATATTGTAAAATGTTACAATTTTTGCATCAGAGAAAAATATTGCCAAAGCCTTTTTAAAATAGGTACTGAGATTTAGGGAGAAAAAAAAAGGAGAATAATATGTTACAAGTGAAATAAGGCATCTGAATTAGCATGTACATATAATGTGTTACCAAATACATTACCAAAAAATATGCCTTCCCTGATTAGCTCACTTGGTAAAGAATCTGCCTGCAAAGCAGGAGACCCCAGTTTGGTTCCTGGGTTGGGAAGACACCGTGGAGAAGGGATAGGCTACCCACTGCAGTACTCTTGGTCTTCTCTTGTGGCTCAGCTGGTAAAGAATCCACCTGCAGTGTGGGAGATCGGGGTTTGATCCTTGGGTTGGGAAGATCCCCTGGAGAAGAGAAAGTATTCTGGCCTGGAGAATTCCATGGACTCTATAGTCCATGGGGTCACAAAGAGTAGGACATGACTGAGCGACTTTCACTTTTCTCTCTACATTAGAAAATCTCTCAAAGTGTTGTCTTTAACTATTGATGCCAAGGCATCTGATACCATGAAAGACAGATACTAATAAGGCTAAATAATCTCTACAAGATGTGGCTATGTGGTGGAACGATGGCAATTCTAATTCTTTTTCATATACTCATAGTACTGAGTTTTTCTCTCTCCTTTCCGCTCCCCCTATTTTTGCCTTTTTCTCTTTCCCTTCCTTCCCCTTCTTGTTTTTCCCTTTCTCTTCTTCTTAAGCATTTTAATTATTAAAAACATTTCATCTGAAAACTTGTGAGCTTGAGAGTTTACCTTGGACTTTGATTCAGGAAAACAGTGTATCTTACCTTGACTAATGTACAAAATGAGAATAAGGCATGAAACAGCCATGATTTTAAAGAGATGTGTCATACTTACTCATGTTTCCTTTGAAAATAAAGTAAAACAGCTACATTAAGCCTTAAAATATGTTGCAGATCTTAAAAAAAATTATATTAATTAAGAATATCTTGGTTCAAAGATCATAGAGATTGAGAGATTTTCTTTTTGAAAATTTCCCATTTTGTTGTTGATTTCTTAAACTTTATCTCTAAATTAAGGCCAAAGAATGGCATTAAAATTTTAATAACTAAAAATGTAGGAATTCACTCAGTGCATTGGGTATTTTATCACCTTTGGTCATTGGAATGAGTTCTCTGATTAAAATCAAAGTTATAGTGTCTCATATGAAGGTGGACTTAGCCCTCTTCTGTGTAGTATCAGATCATACAGGGAAGGCTGTGTTCAGTATTCAGTGCCATGTAACCTCAGAAAAATGAATGACATACTGAAAGGAATTTCATTGCTTCAATATATTAGTGAAAGTTTAGAAGAAACAGTGAATTCTTTATCAAGAATAGAGAAGAATTTGAAAAAGTAGGTGTGTTGGAAAACTTAAAAACGATGGCTTGGGACCAAGGGTGGCATTGTGGTTAACTAGGCTCTTCGAATGATATTCTTTTCTGCCATAGCTATTAAGGTATAAACAAGAAAGATGGGATTTATAAGTACAAGTGATGCTGATGAGCAGGGTATTCAAATATGAACAATGATCTTTAACTCAAGATCGAATAATAGTTGATCTTGTCACTCAGTCGTGTCCTACTCTTTGTGTCCCCATGGACTGTAGCCCACCAGGCTCTTGCATCCATGGGACTTTCCAGGCAAGAATACTGGAGTGGGTTGCCATTTCCTTCTCCAGGGGATCTTCCTGACCCAGAGTTAGAACCTGGGTCTCCTGCATCGCAGGCAGACTCTACCATTTGAGCTACCAGGGAATCCTAAGTAGCAGTTAATGCCCCGAATCAGATCCATTCACTCAGTTAGTCTTTCAGTAAACAATAACTGATACCATTCACTGGGTAAGGCACTGATAACTGCTAGAAAATGTGGGGTGAATAAAAACGATATATTAATACTAACTGAACTTGTGGATTTCAGTTTCTAAAAGGACAGAGTTGAATCAACCAACCACAGATTTGGTACTTAGTTATACTGTGGTGAAGGCAATGGCACCCCACTCCAGTACTCTTGTCTAGAAAATCCCATGGACAGAGGAGCCTGGTCGCTGAGGGTCGGACACGACTGAGCGACTTCACTTTCACTTTTCACTTGCATGCATTGGGGATGGAAACGGCAACCTACTCCAGTGTTCCTGCCTGGAGAATCCCAGGGACGGGGGAGCCTGGTGGGCTGCTGTCTATGGGGTCACACAGAGTCGGACACAACTGAAGTGACTTAGCAGCAGCAGCATACTGTGGTGAATGCTAGGTAGAGAAGTACAGAGAGCTAAGAAAGCATATGACAGAGGGAATCTGAGCTTTTCCTAATAATGGGTTTGGGCATTCATGAAAGCCTTCACAGAAGAAATGATATTATTCTATGATGTGAACTTAAGGAGAGCAAAGATGAGAAAGGGCCAGGTGAAGGGAAGAGCATGAATGAATAAGGACCCAGGAAGGAAGTCCTAGAGAAGAAGCACCCAGTCTCACTTCACAGAGTGATGAGACAGCTGTGTGATGAGGACCAAGAGAGAGAGAGAGAGTGAGTGTGATAAGAAAGGTGAGTTTTGTGGGCTTTGATAAGAATTTTGGGATATAATCAAGGAGAGACACTAATAAGCAGGGGGTTGTTACCACAAATTTTGCATTTTCCCAAGATCATAATGACTGCATTGTGGAAAATGGCTTGAAGGGCTTCAGGGTCATATACGAGAAGATGGTTTAGAAGGCTGTTTGGTATTCTTCACCAAATAGTTATTAGCACCATCTATTAATATATACCAGGTGTGTGTGTGTGTGTGTGTGTGTGTGTGTGTGTGTGTGAGTGAGTGCATAAGGTGGCAGTGACAAAGAAAATTAAAATCATGTCTATCTGCAGAGAGTTTATAGGCATTGAACAAGTACATGTAATCATTTAATGAACAATCACTGACTGCTGACTATATGCAGGCACTGCGTTAGTACTGAGTATTTAGAGCTAAACTAAGTAGATGTTACCTCTGCCCTCGTGGGGTTTATATGGACCTGATATGGAGAGATGATAAACAGTAAGGGAAGCAAGCAAAAATATAAGTACAAGTTCAATTAAACTTGAAGGGAATTTCATGGAACCAGAAGAGAAAATGATGAAGACTGCTGATCAAAGAAAACTATCTGAGAAATACTGCTTATTTGAGGGTTGAATAGTGAGAGGGATTAGCCAGGCTGAGTACTAATTATTCTCTATTCACGATATTATTTTATATTTGCTTTTTGCAACATTTATCCAAATTTTACATTTTTGACTTGAGGAGCATATAATCAATTTGAATGTTGGGGAATATTTAATTTGTTAAATTTATACCAATTCAGTCACTTAGTCATGTTCAACCCTTTGCAACCCATGGACTGCAGCATGCCAGACTCCCTTGTCCATTACCAAATCCCAGAGCCTACACGAACTCATGTCCATTGAGTTGGTGATGCCATCCAACCATCTCATCCTCTGTCATGCCCTTCTCCCACCTTCAATCTTTCCCAGCATCAGGGTCTTTTCCAACGAGTCAACTCTATGCATCAGGTGGCCAAAGTATTAGTTTCAGCTTCAGCATCAGTCCTTCCAATGAATATTCAGAACTGATTTCCTTTAGGATGGACTGGTTGGGTCTCCTTGCAGTCCAAGGGACTCTCAAGAGTCTTCTCCAACACCACAGTTCAAAAGCATCAATTCTTCAGTGCTCAGCTTTCTTTATAGTCCAACTCTCACATATATACATGACTACTGGAAAAACCACAGCTCTGACTAGATGGACCTTTATTGGCAAAGTAATGTCTCTACTTTTGAATATGCTATCTAGGTTGGTCATAACTTTCCTTCCAAGGAGTAAGCGTCTTTTAATTTCATGGCTGCAATCTCCATCTGCAGTGATTGGAGCCCAAGAAAATAAAGTCTGTCACTGTTTCCATTGTTTCTCCATCTATTTGCCATGAAGTGATGGGACCTTGTGCCATGATCTTTGTTTTCTGAATGTTGAGCTTTAAGCCAACTTTTTCACTCTCCTCTTTCACTTTCATCAAGAGGCTGTTTAGCTCTTCTTCGCTTTCTGCCATAAGTGTGGTGTCATCTGCATATCTGAGGTGATTGATATTTCTCCTGGCAATCTTGATTGCAGCTTGTGCTTCATCCAGTCCAGCATTTCACATGATGTATCTGCATATAAGTTAAATAAGCAGGGTGACAATATATAGCCTTGACGTACTCCTTTCCTGATTTGGAACCAGTCTGTTGTTCCATGTCCAGTTTTAACTGTTGCTTCTTGACCTGCATACAGATTCCTGAGGAGGCAGGTCAGGTGATCTGGTATTCCCATCTCTTGAAGAATTTTCCAGAGTTTGTTGTGATCCATACAGTCAAATGCTTTGGCATAGTCAATAAAGTAGAAGTATATGTTTTTCTGGAACTCTCTTGCTTTTTCGATGATCCAACGGATGTTAACAATTTGATCTCTTGTTCCTCTTCCTTTTCTAAATCCATCTTGAACATCTGGAAGTTCATGGCTCGTGTATTATTAAAGCCTAACTTGGAGTATTTTGAGCATTACTTTGCTAGCACTTGAGATGAGTGCAATTGTGCAGTAGTTTGAGCCTTCTTTGACATTGCCTTTCTTTGGATTGGAATCAAAACTGACCTTTTCCAGGCCTGTGGCCACTGCTGAGTTTTCCAATTTGTTGGTATATTGAGTGCAGCACTTTTGAATATTGAATTATATAATAACCTTGTGAATATTTAGAGAAACATTAACTATGTCATAATTAATAAATTGAACTGAAGAAAAAGTAGTAATTACTACTCTTCACACCAGAAAGTCCCTTTAACACTAACATGAAAGTCATCTGCAAAGACCTAAGAGAGAAGTCTTCCTCCTAGGAAATTGTACTCTTCTTCACATGCCTACATTTAATAGTATGCCCTGCCTTGTGTAGCCATTCAGTTCAGATTATCTATTAATTTATTTACTCTCTGTTATGCTTTTGTACATTCATACAGTGCACTCATGGGTTTATTAGGCATCCATCACGTGCCAACTTCAAACAAAGTACAACGATGGCACCTGGTGTAGAAAGCCAAATAAAACATGGGCCCTGCTGAATGAAGGAGCATTCAGATGAGAGGAAGCTAGAGAGAAATGAATCTGTTATCTTAGAAAGCACAGCCATTTCTTTAACAGAGCTAACCTGGAAGGGTATGGTAGCACAACACATCTAAATCAGTCAAAGGGAACAGGCAACACCTTCTGGAAGATGGTTCCCTTGAATTGAATTTGTTCTTAAAAACATTGTAGGGAGAGGAAAAAGCATGGTCAAGGCTCAAAAACAGCACCAATAGGGGCCATTCATTAAATAACAAATTGGTTCACTCTATTGGAGCAGGTAGTGGCAGCTGCTTCAGTATTCTTGCCTGGAGAATTCCATGAACAGGGGAGCCTGGCGGGCTACAGGGGTAGCCTGTAGGGTTTGCAAAGAGTCAGACATGACTGAGTAACTAGCACTTATTGGAGCAGAGGGTTTATTTATTCCAAGTTATCAACACCTACTGTGTACAGCATCCTTTGACAAGTATTAATAGATACAGAGCTGCATGAGAAAGATGTTGATCCCATCCTCTGGACATTTATAGATTATTAGGGAATGGCAAAGGGTGAATTAGAAAATCAGAGAGAGAGCAAATTATTAAGGGCCTTATATATTAAGTGAACATATCTACATTTAATCCTGCTTAAGTAAGGAAATTGCAGGGTCAATTAAACTTTATCTAAGAAAGATCAGCCTGGTTGTAGAGCAGAAGATAGATTGGGGAGGTGAAGATATTCAAGTTTTAACATAAGAAGAGTAATTAGGAGACTGTTCTAAGGATTGAGGCAAGAACTGATGGATGCCTGAACTAAGTCAGGAAGATGTTATGGATGAGGTTAATTTAGAGGCATTAAGAAGGTAGAACCTATAGATCTTTGGACCAATTAGCTCTGGGGGATGAAAGAGAAAAAGGAGTCCAGGGTGACTCCTGGTATTCTGGCTTGGGAGGCTGTGTGAATGTTGCTGCAATTCCTTGAGACTGGGAACCATGGAAACACAGGTGTTAGAATGAATCCTATGCTTTCATATGCATAGGATTACATTATGTAATCCTATGCATTTATGTATCATTATGTTCTTTAAAAATTAAGAGCTCCTTGCAAATAGGAAACACTTCTTAGACCTTCCTTATAACTTTACACCTTTCCACACTCTAAGCTGTCTTTCCAACTATACAATTAGTATAAACTCAATAAATGATCATGTAATCAGTTGAGAATTAGATATTTTTTCTCTTGTAGAGAAGAATTTCACTTTGAGTGAAAAGATAACTTTTGGCAATACAATGAGAAAAGGACATCTAAGCTAGGAGCAAATGAAGTTCTTTATCTCTGAGTTATGCTTCACAGGAAAATATTAAAAAATACATATATATAGATCTTTCATTTCCCTAAGTAGATGCAGATTCAAATTTTTTTCTGAAAGGAAAATTTCAAAAGATTTCTGATCACTTTATTAAAAGGTAATTTTATTCTACTTGACAATTCTCAATCTACTCCTGTATTTAGTGATCCATGGATTGGAGGGGCCATTCTTCACAGCCACACAGCCTTCCCTCTCAAGAAATCACCTCTTAATGAAAGAAGGAAAGGTACCACTGTCAAAGACTATCCAAGTAACCCACAGGAAATGTTACAGTGAAGGCTGCACTTTACTTCTGAAAGTATAAGAAGGAAAGGAAAGTCTATGTGAACAGTGAATGTTGTACTGATTTCAGAGTCCTAAGCTGAGTCTCCCACCTCCTCAAGACATACCCCCATTTTGATTGAAACTCTTCATCTTCCTTCTATACCCTTCTGTTTAGACTGGTGGAAGAGATACAATCCTGTTGGGAAGAGCAAGTGCTGAGTACTGCTCAGCAGCAAATTAACAAAAGAACACACACTCAGGAAGCTTGAGGCTAAAAGAGAGCTCAAGTTAACTAATTTTCTTGAATATTATTAACTCTGGGAGAGCTATGCATTTGTGAAGATGAAGAAAGCATATATAAGACAGCAAAACTACGTTCCAGACACTTAGAGTTTGCATACAGCGTCTGAACAAGTGAAAAGACAGACAGTGTAATGTATATCTGGAATCGTTCCTATGAAACCATGTAGTTAACTTCTCTCCCACAGAGCTTATATGCCTACCCCAGTGATGATGACCATTTTATTTATTTTTCATTTCTTTAAGAATTGAAAAGGAAGAGTCTAAAAATTTCACAATGTCTAAATTACAATAGAGACTAAATATGGATATAGCATTTTGTAAAGCCTTATGTTTGCTTATGTAGCATGCCTTCATAATGGTGTAGATTGTATCACAGCTCAATTGGTGTCATGGGGACCAAGTTTGCTCTTTTTAATCATTTAGAAATAAGCATTGTGGCATGCATCGCAATTACAAGCACGCCTTTCTCTTAAAGCATATTTTGCAGAGATGGCCACAGCTTAAGAGTGTGGCAGAAGAGTGCTATTTCATATGGGGGCTTGAAGGCAAGAGAAGACACTGAAGGCTCCCAAATAGAGTCCACAATGACCGGGAAATATAGCAGGGGCACTTTTGCACACAGGTCCAGCTTTACCTCATTGAAGGTTTATGGGGCTTGTAATGTCAGGATTCATGAATTTCAGGGACTGTACTTGTCCTTGGATCAGATTTGCAAGCAGCTTTTGATCAGTGAAGTGAAACAATTAATTACAATAAATAATGCTACTAGGAGTCCTCATACTCAGCTAAAGGAGGAGGGGAGCCAAAGAAATAAAGCTGGTCTTTGGCAGAACCTCAGCATCTGGCTGTCTGGATCAGATCCTGTTTGGCTATGGCACCCGCGGCTCACTAAGCCATGGGTGAGAGGCACAGTTGCTCCATCTTTTCATCTGGTGGGTAGTATCAAGTTCTGGTGAGTGGAGTGGGTAGTTGAAGGAGGGCAAAAGAATCAGGGAGGAATGCAAAATTTCTTTCTATTCATCTATATTTGATTGCTTTGTGCCCTGAAGCACAGTGATTTAATTATTTTCATCATTGCCTCAGCTTCCTCAGCTACCAATCTCATTGAGGGCCATAAAATTATTCAGCCTTTACAAAAAATGCAGCCATAATAATTTTTGACTCTATGAATAGCTAAGGCTATAAAATCAGCTCCTTGGATGACCACATCCAATTGAAAACACAATCATAGGGTTTTCTCAACAGTTAAAATAAAACATAATCTTACAGGAGAGAAATAGCCTGCCTGTGGTTTTCATAATAGATACTTGTTATTATTTGTTGCCTACAACTTACATCATCATCTCTTATTCACAGAGGCGGGAATGGGGCTGGAGGGTAGCCAGAAATGATTCCTTTTGGTCTGGACAAAAGCAAGTCGAAAGATACAGCTGGGTCAGAAGTGCTACAAATGGAGAGGAATGGGGAGCCGGGTAGAGGGGGAGGGAGATGTCAGAAATGAACCAGAAGGTCCTGGGATTCCTCTAAAAGCATAATTTCCTGGAAAGGTCACAGCAGGAGGTACAGGTTCTGTCTGGAACTGGGAGACTTCCCTCTGGGTTTGTAGGCGCTTTCTGATTTGTGTGCGTATGTATGCATATGTTTTAACATCCTTTATCTGTGTAAGTTCTTTATTAAAATATGTTTTCAGGATCCAAATCTTGGCTTGCTGTAAACATGAACAAGTTAATCCTAAGGCTTGCATTTCTCATTTGGAACTGAGGACAACAAAAGTGCTATTTCACAAGTAGTTGCATGGAATATGTGAATGTGCAGCACTTACCACAGTGCCTGTTCTGAGTAAACACACAATGATGTCAATGATTTTTTATTGATTGATTTGCTCAGCCCCTCTGTTTCTATCATACTTACATACTCACTGACTTGCCTAAACCCACCAAGTGGCTGGGTTAGAGATGATGTGTTATTCAATGTTGAACAGGACCCATCACCGAGAAAGTATTGTGTTAGAGAGATGGGGTGAGGAGTGCTCTTGGGTGTGCGTATGAGTGATCTGGGTTGGGTGGGTCCTCTTGAAGATATGTTTAACTAGTATAGCAGTTAAGCTCTTCCAAAAATGTAGTGCCTACCCAGTGATATTTCACTACCCATGTGTGGATATGTTACTCACATATTTCACTACCATATGTAGGCTTCTCTAATAGCTCAGTTGGTAAAGAATCTGCCTGTGATGCAGGAGACCCTGGTTTGATTCCTGGGTTGGGAAGATCTTCTGGAGAAGGGATAGGCTGCCCACTCCAGTATTCTTTGGCTTCCCTTGTGGCTCAGCTGGTAAAGAATCTGCCTGCGATGTAGGAGACCTGGGTTCGATCCCTGGGTTGAGAAGATTCCCTGGAGAAAGGAAAGGCTACCCACTCCAGTATTCTGGCCTGGAGAATTCCATGGACTACAGTCCATGGGGTCACAAAGAGTTGGACACAACTGAGTGACTTTCATGCGGGTATACAAGGTAGGTACAGGGCACCAGAGTTACAGCCAGCAGAGACTCGAAATCATTCCTGGCCTTGCCCACACCATGAGGGTGTTGAGCTGTGGTTGAAATGTGTCTGATTGGTTTTGCCTAAAGTCACGGATGGAGTGGGTTTTCTGTGAAATGATTGGCCAGGGAGGCATGGCTGACCCCTTATTTATAATAAACTGGTATCTGAGAGAGAAGTTTTTCTTTTTTAAGTGACTTTTATGTGACTAGTTCTTCCCAACTGTGTATATTCATTTTAATAGAAAGCGTATGCACTGTCACCCACCTCCAAAGTGTTAATAACTCACCCCTATAATTTCCCTGTCTTTCAAAGGTTAGAAAAAGTCTCACTGAGTGGACCATCAATACCTCTGTGTTGCTGGGTTGCTGATGGGAGTGATGATGGGGACAGAGGACAGGTTTTATGTTGTATGGTGCTGGCTCTCGTTCTTAATTTCTCTACTTACCAGTTGTGTGACCTTGGGCACATGACTTGATCTTACTGAGCCTGAGTTTCCTTATCTTATGAAATTAATACCCATCTCCCAGAGGTGCTATAGAGATTAAATGGGGTAAAGCACATTAAACATCCATCACAATCTCTGGACCTGAGTAAATGCATCATCAATGTGAGACCGATTGCTAAGTCCCCTGAGATGCTAATGACAATTTCAAGCCTCGGGTAGGGGGTTGAACAAAATGATCTTTAAGTAACTGTCCAACCCTGAGATTCTGCGACACTGAGGTTACAAAGTATGCGGGGACACTGAGGAATAATGCCTTCAGTTGCTGGTCTGCTGCTTTTACCCGTTTCCTCCTGTAAATCATTGCATGGCTGGGAGCACCAGTCATCTGACCTCTCAGGGCCTGACATTTTTCAAGTGTTAATGGGATGTTCTCATTTATGCGATAACAGTGAGAAATGATTGCTGGTATTTTAAAATAAAGGGCACTATATGTTCATAAGCAATTAATCAGAATGTTTTTGCCACATGAGAATGGACTGAAACTACAGTGGGAAAATAGAATCTGGGTTTGGAGTCCCAGATGGCTATGTCCTGATTCCAGTTCCTCTGGTGGGACAGTGGCAAGTATCTTTAACTTCTACTTCTTTTACTAATAAAATGGTGATGCTCATCTCTACCAACTGGTCTAATGAGGATTCAGTGAAATAAAGCACATAAAGTACCTCCAGTGAGAAAACACAAAAGAGAAAAAATAAGAAAAATAAAGAAAAAAGAGCACATAAAATTCCTGGCAATTAAAATGACAATCTTGAAAGACTAGATGAATTAAATAATCACAGTTATTGGTATTTTTAGCCACTGGAATGTCTCACTTTTGAAATTTTTCTAACCATGTAAGAATGAGAAGTACTCAATATATGTTTGCCAGCATCTAAGTGTATTTCTTCTTCTCTTTCCTTTAGAATAGGATTACACAAACTTTGTAAAGGGCCAGATAGCAAGTGTTAATATGTTTTGCTGGCCGTCTGGTCTCTTTCTCAGCTGTTCAGTTCCACTGTTGTGTGCAAACAGGTATGGACAATAGCTGGATGAGTGGGCATTACTGTACAATAAAACCACTCAGAAAAACAGATGGCAGGCTGAATTTGGCTTGTGAGCCATAGTTCACCAACCTATGCTTTAGAAGACTGATTTATCTACAATATTTATTAAACATATATAATGTTATAAACACTGTCTTTGAATTGTTCAAGGTGCAAAGATGAATCCATGTTTTGCACAGTGCCAGGCTGGGGGAGGGAGGGTGTAATATACACAAACTTTAAAGTACAATTTGTTTTTATTACTAGAAAGTAATTGTCTAGAAGTAGGCTTAAAAAAAAGTTGACAAGAGCTAAGAATCTATGTCCTGAGTTAAATCTTCATTTTTTGCCAATTTCTCACTATGTGACTTTGGGCAAATAATTCAAGGATTCTAAGCATTGATTGCTCTGTATCCATCAAATGGAGATAACATATCTCCTTCACTGTTTTGGGACAGAATTAAACAAGATGATGCACACAGAGAGTACAGCACATTGTCACATATTAAGCAATAAATACGTATTAGTTATCATCATTCATGAGATTGAAGGACTATAAGTAGTTATCCCAAGCATGTAGTCCCTACTCAGGCTAGTGGGTTAGACTGTGATCCAGCTCTCCCTGGTCCAATCTCTTAAATTCTGCTCATGTTTAAGTGTGGTGAGACGATACCTCTTTCTTTGGAAAGAAGTCCTCAAAATCGCAAAATTGTTCTGATATACAATCTGTACCTGTATTTATTGGCTTTAGTGGTAAAGAATCCTCCTGCCAAGCAGAAGACGTGGATTCGATCCTTGGGTCGGGGAGATCCTATGGAGAAGGAAATGGCAACCCACTCCAGTATTCTTGCCTAGGAAATCCCACGGAAAGAGGAGCCTGGTGGGCTACGGCCCATGGGGTTGCAAAGGAGTTGGACACGACTTAGCGACGAAACCACCACCACCACCACTACCCACCTGTATTTATGAGTTAATTTCCTACCTTTTTTCAGGCATCATGACCATGAGCTTCAGTCTACAGAATTAGTCCTTGTCTTTTACCACTCTTATTACATTCTGTATTCTAATATTGTGACACGTTTCTCAGTGGAAATGCTATATTGAGGCACACATTTCTATAGGGTGTGTTAAACACTATGTTTTCTTTTTCTGTCACAATAATCATTTGCCACACACTTCTTCACGTTCTCTGTTGCTGCTGGTCTATGAAGGGTATTAGGGCTCAACCTATGAATTTTAAATATACCCAAGATTGTTGTCAACGATACATCTGTATCAATTTAATCCTAAGAGGGTTTGCTCCCTAAAAGGAAACTCCATAAAATGTCTGCTCCTTATTTTGCTCAGTCATTCAGTTCTGCTGCCTAAAATCAGCATTATTTGCTTTCTCGGGCTCACTGAAGATCAAAAAATAATTACATTGGCTCATTGTTATTATGTTGAACCATAAAATTTGCCATTGTTTTCGTAGGTCAAATGGTTGAATATTAAAAATTTCACATGGATCAATCTAAGCATTTTAAAAAATTCATCATTATTATGTAGTGATTGTACTTTTTGATTAGAGTTTAAGCTGAAAAGGAATTCCATTGGGTAGAAATATTGATGTCATAGTTGTTACTATGTATTATAGCTAAATATCTATCTCTTCATCTTTATTTGCAACAACTTAAACTAATCACTGTTTAATCATTTCCATTCAATAATATATAGGTATTTTACATATTGTCATGTAGTCAGTTTAACTGGCATCTCCTGCATTTGTGGATCAGGAAGATCCCCTGGAGAAGGGAAAGGCTACCCACTCCAGTATTCTGGCCTGGAGAATTCCAAAGACTGTATAGTCCAGAGGGTCGCAAAGAATTGGACACAACTGAGCAACTTTCATTTTCACTTTCCTGCACTGCGGGCGGATTCTTTACCAACTGAGCTATCAGAGAAGCCCTAGTAATTCAATAGTTACTATATAATATATCTATAACACACCTTCATGCCTTAATGCCAAGAAAAACAAAGGAAGGTCATGTGTTCTTAGAAGCACATTGTTGTTGTTCAGTCGTGTCCACTCCTTGAGACCCCGTGGACCACAGCATGCCAGGCTTCTCTGTTTTTCACTATCTCCGGAAGTTTGCTCAAACTCATGTTCATTGAGTCTGTGATACCATTCAACCATCTCATCTTCTGTCGCCCTCTTCTCTTCCTGCCCTCAATCTTTCCCAGCATCAGGGTCTTTTCCAGGAGTCAGCTATTTGCATCAGGTGGCCAAAGGATTGGAGCTTCAACTTCAGCATCAGTCCTTCTAATGAATATTCAGGGTTGATTTCTTTTAGGCTTGACTGGTTTGATCTCCCTGCTGTCCAAGGGACTCTCAAGAGTCTTCTCCAGCACCACAGTCTGAAAGCATCAATTCTTCAGTGCTCAGCTTCCTTTAGGCCCAACTGTCTCATCCATACCTGACCACTGGAAAGACCATAGCTTTAACTATACAGACCTTTCTTGGCAAAGTGATATCTCTGCTTTTTAATATGCTATCTAGTTTTGTAGAAGCACATAGTAGACTAAAAATTACGGGGGAAGGATAAGAAAGGAGTACATTCTAGGGAAGCATATAGAATAATGGGCTTCCCTGGTGGCTCAGACGGTAAAGCGTCTGCCTGCAATGCGGGAGACCTGGGTTTGATCCCTGGGTCGGGAAGATCCCCTGGAGAAGGAAATGGCAACCCACTCCAGTACTCTTGCCTGGAAAATTCCATGGACAGAGGAACCTTGTAAACTACAGTCCACGGGGTTGCAAAGAGTCGGGCACGACTTAGCGACGTCACTTCATATAGGATAATTCCACTCACTCATTCTAGAAGAGCAAAAGCAGATTTAACAGGTTGATAACATAAATGACTCATATTTTTTTACTCACCCCTGTTTCCAATCATTTGCAAAGTAAATTTGCAGCTCCAGCCATCAAGAGGTGGGATCTCTCTGCCTCTTATCTTGGTTTTGGGCTGGACTTGAAACGTGCTTTGTCAATAGTGGACAGCAAAAGTGGTGTTGTGTCAGGTTTGGACATAGGCTCTAAGGGTCTTTTCCCAAGTTCTCTTAATATGGTGAGATTCAGAACATACTACCCCAAATTAGGGTACCTTGACATACTGAATATTTTAAGCTGAAAGAGTCTGAGGAAAAAGTAGAAGCATGAAGGTCACTTTGACCTCCTTTCCCATTGCCCTTCTTCCCTGAAGTGAAGTGAAGTTGCTCAGTCGTGTCCAACTCTTTGTGACCCCATGGACTGTAGCCCACCAAGCTCCTCGTCCATGGGATTCTCCAGGCAAGAATACTGGAGTGGGTTACCATTTCCTTCTCCAGGGGATCTTCCCGACCCAGGGATCGAACCCGGGTCTCCCACACTGGAGTCAGATGCTTTAACTTCTGAGGCACCAGGGGTCCTAACATGGAAGGTGCCCTTCCTACACCTAAAGGAAAGGAGCATCCTTCTATCTGAAGACAAAGGGATGTCAAGAAGAATCCTAAATTTATTTGGTCTTGCTAAACTTAATGCAGTTCAGTATAGTTACCTCATACTCCACCTGTCATATTCTTCCACAACTATCCACACTTCATCAAATCTAGCTTACAAATACAGCTCTGTTTTCTTTGGGTCTTCATTTCCTTATGGAGGCCCCATTGCCACATAGAACTTATATCAAATAATTTTGTATGCTTTTCTTCTGTTAATCTGTTGGTTTAATTTTCAGACTCAGAGAAGGACTTTAGAGAGTTAAGGATAATTTTTTCCTCCTCTACAATTTCAGAGAATCTTACTCAGTTTCCCTTCCAACAGCACAGTTTGACCTGCTTGATAATGAGAAAATACTTGGAGTGTGGCTGAACCATCTGAGCAGCCTGCGTGCATATGACCTAACTGCTAACTGCAGACACAGGACGCTCAAAACCATCCAGCTGAGCCGTGCCCAAACTACTGATCCACAGAATCATAAGCTCAAGATTCCCCATGTTTTGGGATCATTTGTTAAACTGATTCATGATATACACAGATTTCAGAGAGGAAGTAAGAGATTGCCAGATGAAGAAGAGGGACTAAGGGATTTGAAGTAGGGCAATTATTGACAAACAGGCTTAGATGAATGAACATTCTCCTTTTATTCCAAGAAAGTGAGAAATCCAGGAGTCAGGACCACACTAATTACATGATGCAGACTATAGAATGAGTGTTCGTGTGTGTGTGCATGTGTGTAAACACGGTTATGCATGTTTGGGGAATTGGGAGGCTGTGATGTAAAATGAACCTGGAAAAGCAAGTTGGGACTAAAAAACTCTGTAGACCACTGAAAGTTGGTGAAATTTTAAAATTTTTGTTAGAGTATAGTTGCTTTACAATGTTGTGTTATTTCTGCTGTACAGAAAAGTAAATCTGCCATATGTGTACATATATCCCCTCTTTTTTTGGATTTCTTCCCATTT
The DNA here is from genome assembly GCF_042477335.2 of Ovis canadensis. NCBI lineage: Eukaryota > Metazoa > Chordata > Mammalia > Artiodactyla > Bovidae > Ovis > Ovis canadensis. The sequence continues at coordinate 54,538,204 of NC_091250.1, forward strand.
AGGTCACCACATAGCATTGAGTTGGGTTCCCTGTGCTACACAATAGGTACTCATTAGTTATCTATTTTATACATAGCAGTGTGGATATATATCAATCTCAGTCTCCCAATTCATCTCCTCCCTGTTTCCCCACTTGGTTTTCATATGTTTGTTCTCTACATCTGTGTCTGTATTTCTGTTTTGATTATCTCTTTCTGACTTACTTCATTCTGTATAACATAAGTCCATCTACATCTCTACAAATGGCACAATTTTGTTCCTTTTATGGATGAGTACTATTCTGTTGTGTGTATATGTATGTATGTATATATATGCCCTGTCTTCTTTATCCTTTCCTCTATGGATGGACATTTAGGTTGCTTCCACATGCAGCCTATTGTAAATAGTGCTGCAGTGAACACTGGGGTGCATGTATCTTTTGAAATTATAGTTTTCTCTAGATATATGCTCAGGAGTGAGGTGGAATGGATTTTACTTCAAAGTATTTCTACAGTCTACAGAGATCTGTACTTGGGAAAAAGTGTTAAAGAATAAATAGAGGAGCTACTAGTCATTGAGGGACTGCTGCATGTTGGCTGTTTATATACCCATTTTTAACTCTATATTGGGTGTTTATATACACATTTTTAACTCTTATAGTCCTCCCATCACTTTTAGGGATATTAGTCTAATTTGTGGAAAGAGAAACTGTCTTAGAGACAGGGAGACCACATGAGCTGGTTTGTCAGGACAGTCCTGACTTAACATCTGTTGTTCTGGCAGAGAACACTGGTTCTTTCACCATCATAACTTCTGCCTTTGGATAACAAGTTATACTGTTGTCCTACTTGTAAGTTATACAAATTGCCTGATCTTTTTTTGTTTTAATTTTTGTTGTTCTAAATAGCCTGATCTTGAACAATTTGATAAGTGGCATACATGATGTTTGAATCTACAAGGCATATTATTATTTTATTGAAAAGACAATATCACAATGTTTGGAGCATATAGGTGGATTAAATATTTGCTCAGTATTTTTAAGTATTTTATAAGTATACTCAGTATTTTATAAGTATTTGGGGATGAAAACTTTTATCTATGGAGTGTATCTCTGGTACTATAGTTTGAGTTGGAGAAAACTTGCCTCAATATATAGAAAATCAAATGGTTGCAAAATGTATCTCTTATACATTCACCTATACTGACAAAAAAAGAAACTTTTAAAAATGGCAGTACACAGAACACGAAAAATGTACACAGGTATGTTTGTGGTATAGGTAAAGGGGCAAAAAGTTCAACCATTTCACTCATCTTCCAGTCATGTCTGAAGATTAATGTTAATCAGTAGACTTGTCACTGGCTTTGTCTTGAACGCTGATCACATTGGCCTTTTTTGGCCAGCCACCATAATTATCCAGTGTATACACTTTAAACCAATGAAAGCACAATCCTGACTCAAAAAATTTGTTAAGTGTCATGGTACCTGATTTAAGTTTTGATAATAGACTGTATCGCTTTTCCTTTTCCTCTCTTGGACCCCATGAGTACGTCTCAGTAAACTTGATGTTAATTGTTTTGTTATAGATTAGGTCAAGTGTACTGTCACTTATTTCTGATTATATTTTTCCTAGAGCTTTTTAGTATCCAGACTTGTCTTGCTCTATCACATACAATTGATGTTATACATGAGCAGCAAATTAACACATTGCCCAAACAATTTCCTGTGTTTATTAGGCATTCTGATCAGAAGCTGCACTAAGCTTCAGCACAAATGACTAAGTCTAATTTGAAAAACATTTTAAAAAATAGATGAAGCAAAGCTTGCAGCTCTACAGTGTAGAATATAATGTTCCTTTCATATAGAGGACATGTTAGATGTGGTATAGGTGTTTCTATACAATTCTAGTTCCGGGAGACTTGACTCTTAACCACATGGGCTTTAAGGAATCTGTTCATAGAAGGGCTTCTACATTGTGCCCAACAATTGTTCACGGATCATATGCTGGGCTGTCACTGCAGGGTACCTTAAATCAGGTACCATAACACTTAAAGAATCAGACATAATTTTTGTTTATATGCTAGTGAAGGCAGCACCACATCATACTGATCTGAGTTCAAATTCTACATCCCAGACACATCAAGGAAAATTCAAAATTTAATTGACTGATTTTTGAAGACTAAAAAAAAAAATTTTTTTTTCAGATTATAACAGTAAAACATTCAAAATTTGAAACATTTGTAAAATTCGGAAAAGAATACAAAAAAAAAAAATCACCAAACAGACTTGGCAACTGTTCAAAGTTTAGTTATCTCCTTTAGTCTTTTTTCTCTTCTATTTATTCATCTATGTATAATTATAAGAAAAGTGAAAGTGAGAGCCACTCAATTGTGTCCGTTTGCAACCCCATGGGCTGTATAGTCCGTGGAATTCTCCAGGCCAGAATACTGGAGTGGGTAGCCACCTTTCCCTTCTCCAGGGGATGTTCCCAACCCAGGGATCAAACCCAGGTCTCCCACACTAAAGGCAGATTTTTTACTAGCTGAACCACAAGGGAAGCCTGAGAATATTGGAGTGGGGAGTATAATTATAATGTACAATTATATCGTTTTTGTTTTTACACTAGATCTCTATCATTTTACCTTGCTTTTTACACCAAAGCATTAAAAAGTGTGAACTTTCTAAGCTATTAACGTTCCTTGAAACATTTTACTGGATTCATGCTTTTCAGTTATGGATATGCCAACATTTATTTAATCCTTTCCTTGTTTAGGAACATTTAGATTATTTCCAGTCTTTATTATTATTAACTCTTTATGGAACATCTTAATACATTTGTGTTTGTCTGTATCTCTGATTATTTATTTATTAATGGTTTCAAAATTATGAACTTAAATGATTACTTTTATATTTATACAGTAATACCTGTTTATAGTTTTAAAAAGTTTGATATTTCTGATGGTTTTATGATTAAAATAGTACTATATATTTTTTAAACCAAAAATGAATATGGCTTTCTCCATCTTAGAGGAAATAACTTTCAAAAATTTGTATTATTTCTTATAGTATTTAACATCCTTATCTTATTTATCACCTGCAGCCATGAAATTAAAAGACGCTTACTCCTTGGGAGGAAAGTTATGACCAACCTAGATAGCATATTGAAAAGCAGACACATTACTTTGCCAACAAAGGTCTGTCTAGTCAAGGCTATGGTTTTTCCAGTAGTCATGTATGGATGTGAGAGTTGGACTGTGAAGAAAGTTGAGCACCGAAGAATTGATGCTTTTGAACTGTGGTGTTGGAGAAGACTCTTGAGAGTCCCTTGGACTGCAAGGAGATCCAACCTGTCCATTCTGAAGGAGATCAGCCCTGGGATTTCTTTGGAAGGAATGATGCTAAAGCTGAAACTCCAGTACTTTGGCCACCTCATGCGAAGAGTTGACTCATTGGAAGAGTCTGATGCTGGGAGGGATTGGAGGCAGGAGGAGAAGGGGACGACAGAGGATGAGATGGCTGGATGGCATCACCGACTAGATGGACATGAGTTTGAGTGAACTCTGGGAGTTGGTGATGGACAGGGAGGCCTGGTGTGCTGTGATTCATGGGGTCTCAAAGAGTCGGACACGACTGAGCAACGGAACTGAACTGAATAAGCAAATAGGCAAGGAAGTATTTAGCTTCTTTTTTAATGTAATATACCATCTCGAGTCTATATAAATAGGACAAGGTGTTCCAAGTCAATGCCAATTCCTGATAAACACTAACCTGTTCTCTTTCTTCATAATTTTATTACTTCAAAAGTTACATACTCTACACCTGAAACTAATACAACACTATTAATCAACTATAAAGTGAAAATAAACTAGACAAATCCCTTGGGACAAACTTCCTGGACGGCCTCTTCAAGGGTGTCTGGAATAAGGATACTGTTTTGTTCCTTGATCCAGGTATTCCTTACATTTTTGTTTGTGAACATTCATGAAAATTTATGTTCACTGAGGAACATTTTTCGAAACATAAACTATACTGTTTTAAAAAGTTGAAAAAATGCATCTTATCATAAAAACCTTTTTTGATAAGCTACTTATGAAATAAATATTTTATAGTGGATTTGTCCTCTACACAAAAGCGGACAGGCCAGGTAACTTTAACCTGACTTCATCTTCCTCCAAGAAATCACACTATAGATTTTCCAAGCCAAACCCTCTTGTTACTGACTTACAGCCCAAAGCTCTCTCCACTTCACACCATATCCCACTTCTGGCCAGGAGAGGTCAACACTTCTTGGATGGTAGGAGACCAGGAGGGGATTTAAGTTCTTTGTGCATATGCTTTTCCAGTAGGTGCAAGACTTCCTAAAAATCTGTCCTTGCCCACTCACTCCTCATGTGCAGTTCTGTACACTGTTAAAAGATAGACTGAAGTATATCATAATTTTTAAGAGCTTATCTGAGCAAAACTCAGCTGGAATCAGGCAGTGCCAAGCTAGATGTGTAGGAGTATTCCACCACCCACAGAAACTCAGGAGAGACTTCTATAGAGAAAAGGCAGAATCTGACTAAGAAAATTACTGATTGGCTGTTGGTAGCTAGATGGCTGTTTATGACTGGTTGTCCTCAGTATTTTGATTTCACCACCTTGGGATGTTTACAGGCTTAAATTTTGACTGACTTACTTGGGCTGCCCTGGCGTTAGACGCTCCCCACCCCAGTTTAATGGCCTCTTCATTTAATTAGCTTAAAGCTCTCTAAACACATACTCTGATCATACTGAACTTTTCCTCTTCTTGATTATATCAGGACACATCACCAATGCTATATCTCTTCCTCAAATGCCCTCTGCTTAGTCACAAAGTTTGGAAATTTTTGCTGATCCCTTCTGGGCACATCAAGTGTTTCTCTGTGTAAAATCTTTCCAGACCTACATCATTACAGAGCTAACCAATTTCTACCAGCATTTCATACACAGTTCAGTCAGTATGCCTATAACATATGTGATTATTTTTCTGTATGTCTGGCTATCCTGGTACTCAAGAGCTCTTTAAAAAGTTTTCCTTTGTGTTTAAAATTCTGCTATCTTTTAAACAGAGAAATATTCCATTTATTATACTGTCCCCATGCTTGACACCTAGTGCCTGCCTGTGTGCTAAGTTGCTTGTCATGTCTGACTCTTTGCGACCCTATGGACTGCAGCCCACCAGGCTCCTCTGTCTGTGGGATTCTCCAGGCAAGAATACTGGAGTGGGTTGCCATACCCTCCTCCAGGGGATCTTCCTGACCCAGGGATTGAACCCATGTCTCTTGGGTCTCCTGCAGTGGCAGGCTGGTTACCTAGGTGCTAGCTGAGAGGCCCCTTGACACCTAGTAGGGACATAAAATACATTTACTGAATAAATAAGTGAATGAGTCCTTATTACTTGAATATACATTTTAATATGATAGAATATTTTTTCCTAGTGGTGTGATTCTCCCTAGTGAATAAATATTCCCTCACTGATTTGTTAAAGTGTTCTTTTCAAAAGGAAGTGAATTTTAACACACATAGTATCATGATTCAAAAAAAACAACAACGAAATCAGCTGTTATTTGGGAAGCTCAAGAGAAAAGTTAAAGACTCAATGTAACATAAAAATGAGTCTGAATATTATTACCTAACTCTGGATTACTTCCTTCATGAGAGAAAACCAAAAGTAAAAAACAAAACCACAAGCCACCGCCCCCCTCAAAAAAAAATTTTATTACGAGCTATGGAAATTTTACCTCTAACCAAATTTTAACTCTAACCAAACTGAAAAACAATACAGAATTTGTTTTATAGATAAATAAACTGTGAATTATTAAAAAGTTATTAATTGATAAATAAGAATGAAAATTGCAAAAATGTTATCAGATAAAATGCAATATAATCAATTTATTGTGCCTGTTGAGTAATAAAATACTGTATTTGAGAGGCCGATTATTTTGAACTACTTAAAACACTATCACTAACTAATTGTGAGCCTTTGGGGAACATCCTTCAATTCGCTTGCTTCAATTTCTTAAATCTATAAAATAGTTCTGAAATATGACAATTCAGAACAATTCTTTCCAAAATATGTCAAAAAATGGTCTAAGGCATGATACCAAAACACCCCACTAGATGGCAGGATTCCCATTTCAAAGGAAGATTTTTTTTTTTCTTGTTCCAAAATAAGAGGTTCCAGCAAACAGAATTTGAAATATGTTTATTTGTATGGCTATAAATATGGCTCATCTGACTCAGTTTTCCACAGGGTCCCGTGCTTTTCAGTGATTTGCAGCCAGCATTTTTTTTTTTTAAAGCCAGATTGAGGAAGTTATTTGATATGCACCTACATTCTTTCCAAATAATCAAAGCTAATCCCTGTTTCTTCTTTTTAATCAGACATTACATGTCCAAAGTGTCATTAGCTGAAAAAAATTATAGCACCATTCATTAAGTAGTGTGTGACTTCTGAGCACAGTTTCACAGAGCAAGTATAAGTGTGGACATCTCTGGAATTTTTTAGTTTCAGAAAGCCAAAGCAACACCTGCTAAATTTCATTTAATTCCTGACAGGACACCTCATTGCTGTTTAAAAACCGTTTCTAACCTTTCCAGTTGTGACTGGCTGAGACCAAATATTGTTTAAGGTAAAGTGAAGTGAAGTGAAAGTCGCTCAGTCATGTCCGACTCTTTGCGACCCCATGGACTATACAGTCCATGGAATTCTCCAGGCCAGAATACTGGAGTGGGTAGCCTTTCCCTTCTCCATGGTATCTTCTCAACCCAGGGATCAAACCCAGGTTTCCCGCATTGCAGGCGGATCCTTTACCAGCTGAGCCACCAGGGAAGCCCGAACTGAAAGGTAAATCAAACTGAATTTTCAGACAAGTGCAAATGCTTGATCAACTAAATACAGTATGTGGCAAATCTTTGAAAAGCAAATGGCAGGCATAAAAAAGGAAGCTATTTTTATTATTACCAGTTATCCTGATTATTATCGTTGCTGACTATTTTATTTCTAAAGTCTTCAGAAGGAGTCTTTTCTGAGAAACTTGAGTCAGAAAAAGAAATGTATTTCTTCCAAATTTAACATAGCAGACCCAATATGTTTTAACCAAAAGGAATGTTTTCCACTTATAAAGTTCATACTAAGTGATGCTTCATTAAAGAAAAAAGGAATAATCCAGACATCTTTGAAAATTTCAGGTTTGCTCATCTCAATATTTATTAGAAATTGCTAGACTTTCTAGTTTAAACAATTGAAAATTATCCCAAGGTAGAGTTATTTGAAGCATATATAACCGTTTCTGTTTGCAAAACAAAACAAAACAAAAACACACACACTAAAAAAGAACCCCTTTTAACATAAAACAAAGTGATATGTCATGTGGTTTTGGGGGTAAAATATGAAACAAATACAGAAAACAGCTATCTCCCTCCATTAAAAACAACAGCGGCAACAAAACTAGGTTGAAACTCCCTCCCTTGTGATGGACAATAGGATTTTAAACTGCCTTTCCAGCCCCTGGGCCGTGTTTAGACACAAAGTATTTTCATATATCATGAGATCTCCGTCTTCCTGCCTAATCCTACTGTATCATAATGCCTCATAGTACAATGGAGATGCATGCATGCCTAATTTCCATAAATTACACAGTCCGACGTCTTCATAAAGACAAATTCCAATTGTAAACTATTAAACCTAATTCAGCATCCTTTGATGTCTCTGAGAAAAACTGTGGGGGTAGTTTAAGCATTCCTACATGGGACTGTGTTCCCTGGGGTAGGTGAACAGAAAGAGGAGGGTAATATTTTGCCCCTCATATCTCTTCATTAACTTAAATGTGTTCTACTGAGATTGAAATTAGTCCCTGGATAGAAAATTCTTTTAAAAATTCTAAATACTCGGGACAAACTTACACAGAAGACTTTTCCCAAAAGCTTGACATCTGAATCAAAAGAAAGTCTATTTCTCTGAGTCCCTGTTTTGATTCTCCTCTAAGGTAGAAACCCAGTGCTAGCTGACTTCCCACAGTCTTACTCTTTGGACTATTTCATGTTAATTTCTCCCCTTTGTTCCTTAACTCTCCTGTGACTTGGTCTTTAGATCAAAGCAACCACCACCCAGGCTTCTCAATTCCGGTTCCATCAAGTTTCATCATTTAGATGTGGAATTTCCTCGACAGATCTTGTTCTCAGCATCCTGTTGACATAATTTAACATACAGGTTATAAAGAATTCTGTGGACCTTCCCCCTTCCTGTTTACTTTCACTCCTCAATGGAGCCTAGTGCTCAGAAGCAGTTCTTTTAAACCTAAAAGCCGGATCACCTCACCCTGAAGCAGGAAAGGTGTGAAAAGCAAACAGAGGAGAGCAAATACAGTGGCTTTTCAGCAGTTCCTCAGAGCTGGTTGTAGTCTGAGAGGTGATTCAGGGAGTGAGAATTCTGAGCAGGGGGCAGGATGGGGACCATGGATACATTTCTGGGTCCTGCTGAGTTAGTCCTTCACAGGGTGGCTTTGTTATGAGAAGTGAAGTGTTATGAATTCCTGGAACCCCACACACACCAGCAGGCAAATGTAAGCACATTTTAACAGAGAGGAGGCTCTTGGATCTGGGGCCACTATCTAGAACCAGTGAGCTGAAAGTTTCCTTAGTCCTATAATTTCTCCTGATGCGATAATCCATGCATACCTCTGGGGAGAGGATCTTCCCCCAACTGTGTCTGTAAATGCTGGCTGGGAACCCTATGAGCCAGGCCAGAAATCTCCCTGTGTGTAATCTCTGGTCCAAATGAGTCAAAGTGTCAGAACAGACAAGTATTGCTATAAGGTCCTTTAAAGGCCAGCTGAACTTTGTAAGCACAACACAAAGGAGCTGTTGATGGCCTGGCTTGTGGAATGTAGGGGGTGTGTGAGCCCAAGGCCCCGGTGGGTGGGATGGATGAGGGTCTCCTGCCAAGTGGCACTTTGAAGCAGGCAGAGAGAGACCAGGTGGATCAGAGACTCCTTTACATGCAGGGCTACTGGTGGAGGAACCCAAATTAAGGGTAGGGTGGGCTGCCGTCTATGGGGTCGCACAGAATCGGACACGACTGAAGCGACTTAGCAGCAGCAGCGGCAGCAGGGCAACTGTCAGTTACCTAGGACACTGTGAAGATTTCCTTAAATTCATTTTAACAAGCTAGCGGCAAAAAAACTGGCATCTGGATCCAGAAAGGACAAGGGTGGATCAGTACCCATCCTGGATTCTGGGCATCTAAATTCAGACTTTAACTGCAATTGCATCAATCCAGCACACCCCTTTCTTTGTAAATGTACTTGTTTAAAAAAATTAAGTCTTATGTGCTATTTTAAAAAAATCATTAACATCAAGTAAAAGAGAGTATGCATATGTGTATTCCTGAATAAAATGGAAACTTTGAAGTTTATGACTTGAAACCCACATTCCAATTTTTTTCTCATAACCCAGGACTTAAAACCCAGATACACCATGAATGTATATTTTATCTTATGTAATTATAACATTTAAAATATTACAGGTATAAAAATATTTTATATTATTTTTATTTATATTATAATACTTTGCAAAAGTGTTTTGTCATTTGCTATAAGTGTATAATCTTTAACAATAACTATTTAGACCTTTAATTTTATTTCTTGTTACCAGTTTTTTGGTAATACCATCATGTCCCTATATCTTCATGTCTATACTTGTACTGATTTTTTCAGCCTCTATCATACATATTTGAAAATGTTTTTCGTGAAAGATATGAGAGCAAAGTGTATTTTCTAAATTCACATATGAGGTTGTCTTTCTGTTTTTCTTGAATAAGGACGACAATATGGCTTGTAGAATGTTCGGCCAAAATTTTGGCTACTTAAAACACTGAAATTCCATTTCTTCAACTTATCTGTTGAGCAGATACTCTCAACAGATACTCTACTCTCTGCCTGCATCTCCTAGTTGCTGTGGACAAGTGAATAAGATTACAGCCTTTGACATTTTTAAAACTTACTTTTATTGGAGATTAATATACATCATTCATTTTAATAATAATAAATAAACAGTTAATAAATCCTACCATCATTTCTTTCTCTTCTTTCCTATTTTGTGTAGAGGCAAACAGGTGTTTTTCTCCTTTATTTTGAAACTGAAAAATGTTATTAAGTATATATCTGAGAGTGTGTCACATTTTACAACTTTTCCTGGTTCTTGGAGGACCTTTCAAAGTGTAAAGTATATTGTTATCACACTAAACACATCCACGTTTTATTTTAATCTTTTCACTCATTGTTTTTGTCTTTTTGTCTTTGCATCTGACACCTAGAGTTATTGTTGAGGCTAGTTCTCTTCACTAATTTGTTCCTCCATTGCATTCAGTTACTATCCACATTGTAATGTCCAGTTCAGCCATTGTATATTTGATCCATGATCTTAGATCCTGCACTTTTTAGGACTGCCAAATGTGTTTGTTTTGTGATGTATGTCTTGTCTAATTTGTTAAAAAAAAAAAAAAACGGATATTTTAAAAAATATCATTTCTTTCTTGCAGCAAATCTATTCCACTGACATGCATTCGCATCTTTCTCAGATTGTTCTCTTTCTTTTGAACCATGATATCTATCTTATGTCTCAACACTTCTCTCCTTTTGTTCATGTTTAAGAGGAGAGAGCTCTGCTGGTTTTGTGTAGGCTGTGTAGGAGAAATGAGTCCTGTCAGTAAGCTTCCTGTCTGATTCTTACAGGCCCAAATGAAGGGATAAAGGAAAAGTTTTAATTTACTCTTCATCCACTTAGCCATTTCTAAGGCCCAGCCAAGAGGTGAATGGTGGGGATTAAAAAAGGAGCTGGTGTCAAAACTTTTCTCTAGACTGAGTAATTGCTTTGCCATTTTGTTGAGACTCCCAGGGGCCTTCAGATAATTCTGTTTCCCTGCCCTACAGAGACGCTGCTGTGGATTTGCTGCTCTTTGTGGTCTCTGGCCTCCAATGTACCCCATTTTTACCAGAGTCCTTGAGAGTTACATAATCTCTCACACCTTGTCTACTAGACTTTCCGATTTTGACAGGTGTGGTTTTATCAAGTTCTCTTCCAATTTTTTTTGCCCCAGGAAACAATACTTCCTCTTCAAATAAAAGGGATTTCTATCAATTTTCATATTAATCTGATTTTGTCCAAATTACACTTCAGGGCTTCCCAGGTGGTGCTAGTGATAAAGAACCTACCTACCAGTGCAAGAGACACAAGGGACATGGGTTCAATCCCTGGGTCAGGAAGATCCCCTGGAGTAAGAAACGGCAACCTGCTTCAGTATTCTTGCCTGGAAAAATCGCATGGGCAGAGGAACCTGGCAGGGTACAGTCCATAGGGTCACAAAGACTTGGTCATGACTGCGCAAACACGCATGATACTTCAGCACAAACTGTTGGGCTCTTTCCCCAGTACATCTCTCTTTTTCTATCAGTTCAGTTCAGTTTAGTCGCTCAGTCGTGTCTGACTCTTTGCGACCCCATGAATCGCAGCACGCCAGGCCTCCCTGTCCATCACCAACTCCTGGAGTTCACTCAGACACACGTCCATCGAGTCCGTGATGCCATCCAGCCATCTCATCCTCTGTCGTCCTCTTCTCCTCTTGCCCCCAATCCCTCCCAGCATCAGAGTCTTTTCCAATGAGTCAACTCTTTGCATGAGGTGGCCAAAGTACTGGTTTCAGCTTTAGCATCATTCCCTCCAAAGAAATCCCAGGGCTGATCTCCTTCTGAATGGACTGGTTGGATCTCCTTGCAGTCCAAGGGACTCTCAAGAGTCTTCTCCAACACCACAGTTCAAAAGCATCAATTCTTCGGCGCTCAGCCTTCGTCACAGTCCAACTCTCATATCTATACATGACCACTGGAAAAACCATAGCCTTGACTAGATGGACCTTTGTTGGTAAACTATGTCTCTGCTTTTCAATATGCTATCTAGGTTGGTCATAACTTTTCTTCCAAGGAGTAAGCGTCTTCTAATTTCATGGCTGAAGTCACCATCTGCAGTGACTTTGGAGCCCCCCAAAATGAAGTCTGACACTGTTTCCACTGTTTCCCCATCTATTTCCCATGAAGTGATGGGACCAGATGCCATGATCTTCGTTTTCTGAATGTTGAGCTTTAAGCCAACTTTTTCACTCTCCTCTTTTACTTTCATCAGGAGGCTTTTTAGTTCCTCTTCACTTTCTGCCATAAGGGTGGTGTCATCTGCATATCGGAGGTTATTGATATTTCTCCTGGCAATCTTGAATCCAGCTTGTGCTTCTTCCAGTCCAGCGTTTCTCATCATGTACTCTGCATATAATTTAAATAAGCAGGATGACAATATACAGCCTTGACATACTCCTTTTCCTATTTGGAACCAGTCTGTTGTTCCATGTAGATATTTAGTAAGTCACATGGCTGACCAGCCAAAAAAGCATAATCAGCCTCTCTTCCATTGGTTTTGACCAAATAATTGGATTTGGACAAATAATAGGGATGTAGATAAGGTACATAGAATGGCATGCCTTTAAAAGGAAAGGAACATATATAGTCTTGTTCTTTTCCCTGACTGCTTAGTGGAATGTCACATGGTGTATGGATCTGGAACAGTCCCCTTAGACATGAGATGGGGATTACATACTAAGACAGTAGAACAATGAGATAGAATAAGCTTGAGTTTAACAATGCAAAGAGCCACATGACAGATGCTATTAATATGTAAGTTAGATTACTAAATCCATAGAAGTTACAACAGCATAGATTTTTACAGCACACTGTTATTTTGTGTATGACTAAGTTAGAAAAAAGTTACCTTGTAATAGAACATTGATTTCAAGATATATCTCTATTTCAGTGACGCTAAATGTGAAAAACAAAACCGAAGTTATGCCTTAGAATTGATTAAATGTACTATTGTCTCCTAACCTCAAACCTCGTGACCGTCAGCCTCTTAGCAGTATCCATAGTAATTACAATAGTCTGCAAAGCCCTCCTATAATGTACCAGTTCCCCTCAATGCCTTCTTACCTTCTTACCTCTCTCTTTTTAGCCCCCACTACATTTCAGTTCTGCTCATATAGATCCTGTCACTCTGGTCATTCTGAACTTGCTGTGCTTGAAGTCTCTGGACCTACTCCTAAATTGTGTGCTGTGCTATGCTCAGTTGTGTCCAACTCTAAGCAACCCCATGGACTATAACCCACCAGGCTCCTCTATCCATGGGATTATCCAGGCAAGAATACTGGAGTGAGTTGCCATTTCCTTCTCCAGGGGATCTTCCCAACCCAGGGATCGAACCTGCATCTCTGGCTTTTTCTGCATGGACAGGTGGATTCTTACCACTGAGCCACCTAACTTGGGGGCCTTTCAAATATCCTATTTCTTCTCCCACATATTGATTTTCCCCCTGCCAAATTACCACATGACTTATTCTCTCCTCTCAAATCTTGACTTAACTTTCATCTTCTCAGTGAGACCTTTCCCAACCACCCTACTGAACTTGCCAACACGTGTTCAATTTCTCACCTTTCCCTTCCTGGTCTTCCTTCCTGTTTTCTTTCCCTCCACTGCTCTTATCAGAATTTAACTTATGACCAAAAACTCCTACAGACTTGTTGTTGTTGTTCAGTCTCTAAGTCATATTCGAATCTGCGAGCCCAGGGACTGCAGTACGCCAGGCTTCCCTGTCCTTTACTATTTCCTAGAGTTTGCTCAAACTCATGTCCATTGTGTCAGTGATGCCATTCAACCATCTTGCCCTCTGTCATCCCCTTCTCCTCCTGCCTTCAGTCTTTCCCATCATCAGGGTCTTTTCCAATGAATCAGCTCTTCCCATCAGATGGCCGGAGTATTGGAGCTTCAGCTTCAGCATCAGTCCTTCCAATGAATATTCAATTATTTTCCTTTAGGATTGACTGATTTGATCTTGCAGTCCAAGGGATTCTCAAGAGTCTTCTGCTAGACCACAATTTGAAAGCATCAGTTCTTTGACTCAGGCTTCTTTATGGTCCAGCTCTCATGTCCATACATGACTACTGAAAAAAAACCATAGCTTTTACTATATAGATCTTTGTTGGAAAAGTGATGTTTCTGTAATACACTGTCCAGATGTCATAGCTTTCCTTCCAAGGAGCAAGCATCTTTTAATTCCGTGGCTGCGGTCACCATCTGCAATGATTTTGCAGCCCAAGAAAATAAAACCTGCCACTGTTTCCACTTTTTCTCCGTCTATCTGCTATGAAGTGATGGGACTGGATGCCATGATCTTAGTTTTTTAAATGTTGAGTTTTAAGCCTGCTTTTTCTCTCTCCTCTTTCACTCTCATCAAGAGGCTCTTTAGTTCCTCTTCCCTTTCTGCTATTAGAGTGGTATCATCTGCATATGTGAGGTTGTTGATATTTCTCATGGCAATCTTGATTTCAGCTTATAATTCATCCAGCCTGGCATTTTGCATAAAGTTCTCTGCATATAAGTTAAATAAGCAAAGTGAGTGTATACAGCCTCGATGGACTCCTTTCCCAATTTTGAACTAGTCCGTTGTTCCATGTCCGTTCTAACTGTTGCTTCCTGATCTGCATACAGGTTTCTCAGGAGGCAAGTAATGTGGTTTGGTATTCCCATCTCTTTAAGAATTTTTCACAGTTTTATGTGATTCACACAAAATGTTCTTACAGACTATCTCCCAATTAATATTTTTCTCAGTGGAATGCCTCTTGGTTATTAATACTCAGACTTCACAGAGCATTTTAAATGCAATATGTTTTGGCGACTGATTAAAAAGAAAAAAACTTTTTTTGCCCATAAGTCTAAATACACATTAAAAATTTTTTAAAGTAATTTACAATATTGCATTAGTTTCAGGTATAAAGCAAAGTGAAACAGTCAGACATATACATATATCTGTTCCTCACGCTCAGTCATATCCAACTCTTTGTGACCCCATGGACTGTAGCCTACCAGGCTCCTCTGTCCATGAGATTCTCCAGGCCAGAATACTGGAGTGGGCTGCCATTCCTTTCTTCAGGAGATCTTCCTGACCCAGGGATCAAACCCAGGTCTCCTGCACTGCAGGCAGATTCTTTACTGCCTGAGCCACCAGGGAAGCCCTATGTCTACAATATTGTGTCAGTTTCAGCTATAAAGCAAAGTGAAGCAGTCACACACACACACACACACACACACACACACATATATCTGTACTTCTTTAGATATTTTTCTCATGTAGGTCTTTACAGAGTACTGAGTACTCTGTGCTATACAGTAAATCCTTATTAGGGAGATTGGGGTTGACATATGCACACTACTATATATAAAATAGATGAACATATTTTTAAACAAACTAATGTGAACAAATGGTCTTGAGCTGTATTCTAAATACAATTGAAGAACATTAACATTTAAAGACGCGAGGGTTAAATACCAACTAAGGATATGCACATCATGATACTACATAGCCAGAAGCCAAAATATTTATTTGCAACATCATTAAGTTTTTGTTGAGCAACAGTGTTGTTTTAAGTATTTTTCATTCCAATGTAAACATCTATTATTGATATTCAGGCATTTGACTCTATTTTAATTATATTAAGTGATGTTGGTTGGGTTTGGGGACTGTCAGCTTTGAGTGGATCTGGAACAAAAAAGGACATTACAGAAGGTTTAGGTCAAGAGAAAATCAGCTCTGCTGTTGGATCACACTGTTGTTGTTCAATTGTTAAGTCACGTCTGACTCTTTGTGACCCTAAGGGCTGCAGCATGCAAGGCTTTTTTGTTGTTGATTGTTTAGCAGCTAGTTGCAATTTGGTGTTCTTACATGAGAAGATGGGTTCATATCCTTCTACTCCTCCATCTTGAACCTGCTGTTGGATCATTTGGGCCAGCAGATTCATTGGTGCTGGAAGTGTCTGGAGAGGGCAGGGTTACTGTGTGAAGTTTATGGTAAGCTCCAGTAGGAGAATTGCAATACACCTGGGATTCTGGAGTAAAGCTGTGCCATCTACCATAGATGATTGCATGCTGTTTGAGAAACAGTTTGTGGCATGTTATTAGGCAAGTAAAGATGGATCATTTTACCATTAGGTACCAAATGACACTGTAGCCATATCTTCTCATTATGAACTGGGTTCTCACATACCCATCAAGCTATGAAGTTGGACAAGTTCAGCTGCTGTCCATCATCTGATAGAAATGGCACATCTAGGAGGGACCATTAGAAGGACCGAGGGCATGTGGATGCTACATGTCACCCTCCACAGTAGCCCTCTCCGTGACTTGCACATTTAAGGGGGTTTCATAAGAACATTTGAAGGAGGAGGAATAAAAGTGAGTTGGGTTTACGAATGGATTGTCTTGGTACAAGGGTGAAGCTGAAAATAGGTGATAAATACATTGCAGCCCCATTTAAAGGTTCCCCTGAGAACAGTGGAATGGGGAGGGAAAATCTCCCCAGTGGGTGGAGCTTCTTACAGGGTTCCAGTTTATCTACTTGATGTGGAAGGAGCAGTGCCCTGAGAAGAGACAATACACAGATTCCTGGGCAGTGGCAGATGGCCTAACCCTCTGGTGGAGGCCTGGAAGACAAGACTCTTTGAGATAGAAACATGGAGATGGACATATGAAGATGGGCACAGATTTGAATATGTTTATATTATCAGTGAATGCTTAACAGAAAGTAGCTACTTAGAAAACTTACATAGCTAATACTGTACCAGTAACATTTGGCCACTTGGAACTGGCGTGATGGACACATAATTGAAATGGCACAGAAGCTAAGTATGGGCTCAACAGCATGAACAACCCACTGTTAAGGCTGATCCAACCATTTCTGTCTCTGAGTATCCAACTTTTTAGCAATAAAAATGAACCTTGAGCCCAAATCCTTATACAGCACTATTCATTGAGGAGAACAACTGACCACTTAGTGTCACCTTGACAACCTCAGGCTCCCCCCACCTTCAACAAGTCATTCATCTGTTTCAGGTATAGACTTGCTGTTCTTGCCTACAGTGCTTTAGCTATTACTGCTATCCAGGTACTTATAGAATGCCTAATCCATAGCTCTGGAATCAATTCCATACCACCAATTCCATTCCAACCAGGGAAACTTCACAGTGAAAGAGGTGCCTGAGTGGGCCCATGACCGTTGGGTCCGCTGGTCATGTCATGTACTAAATCATCCAAAATCAGCTGCCCCCTAGAATACTAGAACAACCTTCCAGTTGTACAACTGCAATACTGGTCCACAAGAAACACTTCAAATAAAAGAAGTGCTATTATTTAAGTTGTAGTATATCTACTAACTTGGAGAACTTTATAAAGCACCGTGTTCACACAAGAATAGGTACATGGGTCCAAGAACCAAGATGTGGAAGCAGAAGTGGCTCCATTTTACCATCACTTATGATGATGATGGACTTCCCTGGTGGCTGAGACAGTAAAGAATCTGCCTGCAATGCAAGAGACCCAAGTTAGATCTCTGGGTAGGAAAGATCCCTTGGAGGAGAAAATGGCAACCCACCCCAGTATCCCCTGGAGGAGAAAATGGCAACCCACCCCAGTATACTTGCCCAGGAAATCCCATGGCCAGAGGAGCCTGGGGTTGCAGAGTCAGACATGACTGAGAGAGTCACACACACATAATGAGACACCAGAGGATTTTGCCCTTACTGTCTCCTAGACTCTTAGCTCTGCTGGTTCTCTCTGAAAGAGACTTCTTCCAAAGGTTAACATTTTGCAACAAGAGATAACCAATCATTACCGCTCGGCCTGTCATCATCTATGAATAGCACTTTCATGGTCATAATCATCTAAATGTATTTAATTATGTCGGGAAGTAGCGGGTAATACAAATATGGGAGAGTATGTGAGGATGACAGCGTGTGTGTATACGTGTGTCTGTGTGTTGAAGGTTGACAAAGGAAAAGGAAATAGCGCTAAAGCTTATCTTTCATGGAGAAGTCAACAAATTAGACCTAACATTTAAAATAGCAAATAGTATCATTAAAGTATGATATGATGGAGAAGACAAAGAAAAGTATTTAGCTCCAAGAATTGGGAGTGTTGTTCTGGGGAGGGAAAAGATGAAGTAGACTGAGATTACTGTTTTGTTTTAAAAGAAGTTCTTATTTATGTGCACGTCTGTTTATGATTGAAAGCAAAAACAAACAAAGCACTTCCTGTTGTTATGCAATTTATCTTCGGGTTCATGTTCACCTTTAGATTTGTAATGATTTTATGATCATATTAATAACATTTTAGATGCAGGTATATTTCAGTTGCTTCTCTCCTTCCTTCCTTCTGCCCATACTTTCTTCCTTGTCTTTTATCTAAATTTAATTTTCTTATTCCCCAGTTCTTTATTATGTCCAGCTGAACTAAACCTTTGGAATTTTTAATAGTATATTTTGGGAAGGCAAATGGCACTTGCATCCTGGGATAAAATTCCAAACACAATATTATACAAGGATATTATAACATAAAGAAGTGCTATATTTCAAGGAAATGAGAATGATGTGCTTTCATAGTTGGTGTTAGATGAGTAGAAACTTGTCTGTGATGAAGAAGGCACTGATGTTGAAAATGTATATAAACAATTGGAATAAAATAGATTCACAACATACGAGTTGGAAAGACAACATTTTAAATACACACACTATTTTCCTAAAACATGATTTTACATAAGAATATATAACTTACAGCTTATTACAAGCATGTGTTGAATATTTTAAACATATTCATAACAACATAAAATATCAAATTTACCAAAAATTTACCTTTGGATATTCTCCTTGAAGAAAATGTTCTCAGTCTCTTTTTAGAGATATATGATATTGACTATTCAATCTACAGATGACCCAATAAGTTATAATCTTTACAGTGCAGATGAACAGAAGCTAGAAAGTTAAAAATATACTCATGTCATACAGCTGGTAGAGGGGAGGTGATATTTGAATTCAGCTCTAATGCAAACTCAAGAAATTCTACGTCATCTTAGTATCATCTATACTAAGTCCTTTCTTTAGGCGACTCAGTGCTAAAATCTGAGCTACAGATGGGAAAGTCTGGGCAGACATATTCCATGTCTTAGGTTGAAGATTACAGTTGGGATTCTGGGAAAGAAGGCTAGAAATCTAAAAAGTCATTACCCAAGTGAGGGGACATGGTAAAATACAACAAACCTGTGAAAGAAAGTGTATGTTAGTTGCTCAGTTGTGTCTGACTCTTTGTGACCCTATGGACTGTAGCCCACCAGATTCCTCTGTCCATGGGATCCTCCAGGCAAGAATATTGAAGTGGGTTGCCATTTCCTTTTCCATTTCCTTATTTTCTCATGAAGAAGTCTTTGCCATGGCTTTCACCTGTGTGACACTCCTTTTTTAACTGCCTAGACATTTCTTATTCCTCCATTGAAGACTTCTTTAGTTTCTGCTCAGCTGGAACTCCTTCTCTGACCTCCCACGTCCTTCCTCTGAGCCTCCTGGTGCACATACATGCCATCATCATCATCATCCAGTAACTTATCTGAAAATAATTTATTTGTATGTCTAGCTCCACCCTAGATGGTAAGATCCTTGAGGACTGTGTTTAGGTTCCTTAAAAGCATTTATTTTACACAACCTAGCAAAATGTCTGGAAGAGATACTCTTTTGAACCTAACATGTGTATGTAACAAATAGTAGAGCTGGGATTTGAACCTAGCTCTGATTATTACATGAGTGACTGAATGAATGATAAGTAGATTCCCTGGAAGTTTTATCTGGATATTGGCTTTTGGGATTGAAATATTTCTTTTCTTGTTTTGGTATTTTTTTTTATTCTGGAGAAAAAAGCTTTGAGTTGTTTCACAGGATGGTAGATTATGTTTCAAAGCTTAGATGAAAATTTAATGTATGACAACTTGTCATTCTGTAGTTTGCTTTCCAGAATTAGTTGTGTTCTATCATCTTGAACATTCATATTATATATTGAGAACATGAAGTATTGGCCTAAAGAATGAGCAGCAAGTTGTCGTGTCAGGGTTGGGAGGTGCTCCTTCCCATCTCTGCCCACTGTGAGACACTTAATGGAAATTTCTACTGCCCATAATCTGCAAGTTCTTAAAATTACAGAACCTACTTTCCTATTAGACACTTTGACATAATTGAGTGAAAAAGAAGTAATGTGTTCAACTACTAGTAGAAAATGAGCCCCACTCAGTGACTCTCTGGAGGTGTGTGTTCTGAATCATCAGGATGTCATGGTGTTACCAACTGTTCTTTGATCAATCAGTCTGAAGGAGAAGACACAGGATTTCCTCTGGAGGCTGTTTTTCAGAAAAACTGACTGCTTAGACATTTGTGAACTAATGGTGGGGGATAAGCAGTTGTTTCCCCTAGGGTGTGCTGTCCTTATGGGCAGTCATTTTTATTCATTTTATAAAAACACAACCACAGACTCTAAAGAGTTTGTTCTAGGAAGTTATTCAGTTCTGCAGCAAACCAACATTTCTACGCTTTCCTATTAAGACATCTCAAATGTGCTTTTTGTCCCTCACACCTAATTTATGCAAAGGATCTCTTGCCCTGGGGGCTGCTCTGTTTTTTAATGAATTCACTTTGATGACAAGTAAATGGGGCAGGTGTTTCAGGAAGCACACAGAACAGTTCATCCAGGGCTAGTTTAACTTTAAAATTCTTTCATTTGTGTAAGATCTTTGAGCCTAACATTCTGGTTGAAATGTGTAGATCTTGTTTCCTTTTTTATATCTTTCCCTCTGAAACATTATCTTCCTAACTTATCTTGGACCTCATTGCTGGACTGGGAGTGAGGAAAAGTTTAGTTTGCTTCTGCCAAAAAATGGCCATTTGACCCTGTACATGTCACTGAGTAAGCTTCTTTGTGACTGAGATTTTGAACCTGTGAAATGAGTTGGTGAAAGTGGGGAAGGTGGGGGGTTGAATGAGATGATTTCTCCATGGCCTCAAATATCATTTCTGTGCTAAGGGTTTACACATGTGGATCCTCAGCCCAGTTTTTGAAGCACATATAGACATCTTCATCTTCAATCAAATATATCACAAATACTTCACGACTGTCTTGCAAAACTGAGAGTCTTTCCTTTTGTTCTCTGTGGTTGTGAGTAATGCCTCCAGTTACCCAGAAAGATACTTAGACTTCATCTGCAGTATTACAACTACATTACCTTCCACGTATCAGTCTGTGTGAGTTTTGCCCTAAATTTATCCTCACTCATGGCTCCTGTGTTAATTTGGCCATGATGAACTTATAGCTGGATCATTGTTTAATAAAGACAATATTTTCATTATATTTCTTAATATATTTCTTCTTTTAATAGCTATAACTTTTTCTTTTAAGACTAGATCATGAGATTGAAGTAAGATGTTAGACACAACATAAGGAAACAGTGGCAAGGAAAGAGGTCATAGAAAGCTGTCTTCTGGCTTGAGTGTCTGCCAGAGAAAGGGGAATTGAAAGGCTTCAGAGGAGCATTATTCTCTGCTCATAATGGCACAGCCTGGGGAAATTTTAAAATTGCATTAATAGGCATCGATGTGTTCTGATGCACGGGAAGTAGTTTGCCTGTGACTAAATAAGGTACCTAAAGGAAGTTAAGTGGACTCCCAGATAAATGGAGGCCTGGGGTTGAGATGAGAAGGACATAGAGGCAGAAACTTGGGTCCTAGCACTAGAAGCTACAGCACAGATGTGTACAGTAAGTAGAATATAAACGCAGTCAGGCAGGCATTTCTGCCTATTTTTGCTTATTACTGTATATTTATGCTTAGTATATATCAGATACCCCTAAATATTTATTAATTAAATAGGCATGCCAAGATACCTAAAAGAATCAGATGCTAAGAACTGCACTTCTGTAGACATCATCACAGGCCATCCAGAGACCAGATACTGTGCTGGACATCTCTGGGAGATGGGAGAACTGAAGTCAACACAGGAGTCTGGATCTGATCCCAGGCTGGTAAGTAAATTTCCACTCCCACCTCAAAACTTAGTTCCTAAATTAAGGGAAGGAGAAAGGGAAACAAACCCTGAGTTCATTTGTGATTAAAGTGATAAAAGAGATTTTTAAGCTGTAGAAGAGCACAAATGGTCCTTCATTGACTATTTTAATTCCCTTTATCTCTAGAGAGAACATGATGGCAATTATTGAAAAGACAGTTTATAAGGTATGACTTAGACCTCACTGCAATTCCTATCATCCCCACCTTCTCTCTGCTGCTGGTTTTACTCCTTTGTAAAATTCTTTAATGGCTCCACATACCACGGGAACAAGTCCATCAGACCCCAAATGGCTCCACTGTGTCTTTAATCCTCTCCCTCATTTCATTTCTATTTTGCATTCTCTATTTCAAGGCTTCCGCATTAGGTATGAGTGACTGAACAACAACTACCTAGAGGAGAGTGACTACAAATATCTGGTTCACTTAGGGGTACTCTTTTCTGATTTGTATCTCATAGAGATAGCCAGTTCTCCATTGCCAGTACTTACACAGCAACACACACATACTCTCTCTCTCTCCATCTCTCTCTGTCCACACATGCTAAATTCCAAGTCAGGTGGTACTATCTGTTGTTTCTCCAAGTCTACCAAGCATTTTGTTATACTAGTTCTCTAGCAATCCACCATCTCTTCACTCCTCCATTCCACTTTAATGAACATGTACACATTTAGAAAATACCAACTAATGTGTCAGGTTCTCTGTGAATCCCTCCCTTTCCTGTGCCTGGTGGCAAAATTAGGTATTATTCATTGTACAGATAATTAGCATTTTGATTAGTCATTTAAAGCCATGGATTGCATCTTATTCATCTTTGTATCTCTAGGATCTAATATGATCTCTGGTCTACAATAGAACCAAATAATATTTCATTAGTGAATGTTCTCTGCAGTTTCTTCGAACTCTAATGAGCTGAGATTAAAAGAGTAATGAATTTTACAACTAGAAACACAATTGGATTGAATTCCTAAAGAAACCCCTTGGACTTCGGATTTTACCTGATATTGATGAAATTTCTCTTAGCATTTTTTAGGTCTGATGTAATTTGAATTAGTTCCAGTGTTAAGAGATGGTACAGTGGACAGAACATGACTAGATTTGAATTTCAACTCTCTTCTTGGCTATACCCTAGCTATGCAACTTTGAGAAAGTCTCTGGATACTTTTGACTTCAATTTTTTCTTTCATTTAAGGAAAAATACTAGTTATCTTTAAGTGATGGTTCTAAGTTTAAAAAATGTGCTAATGTATGTGGCTGTTCTCTGGAGATTATAAAGCAATATCCTTTCTCAGAATAATGCCTTTGGGGAAGTCACATGTCCCTTTTTTACTCCTTAAAATCAAAAGCAGGAAAACAAATCCTAGAATAGGAATTGAAGACCATTGATTGGGAGAAGAAAATAAGAAACATTTTTATAATAACTGGTACTGCAATCACTAAGATTGGCTCTCATTCCAAAATGAAACGTGATTCCATGAAATAGCAGTTAGCTAAATGTCAAATGAAGGTTATTCCATTAAAATGCTGTTCTAGTTCAATCAAGCAAAAACAAGCTTACGCCTTTACAGAGCACAGCTATTAGTATTTTTTGTGTTTATGCAATTTTCTTTGGCTGGAGGAGTTTCTGCTATTCTTTACTCAGCTTTCCTACAGTACAGCACTTTGGCTGGGAATCTCTATGTTAATGAAAAATTATACATTTCAATATATAATACATATTAAAGTAATTATAGTTCAGTATTTGTGTGTGTGTAATTCTAATCTGTTATTTCAAACTGGGACCATGTATTAAAGAATAAAAACATATGTAGTGTTTCATCTTGATAACTTAGCTTGCTACATGTAGTAAGCTACAGTATGCTTACTTTAGGAAGAACTACAGTATGAATACAGGAAGTATACAGAACTATAGTATGCTTACTTTAAGAAGAACTAGCTTTAAAATAAGATCGCTGAATACTTGTCTTAGTATTCAAACTGTAACGTAATACTTACAGTTAAATGAGTTTAGACAAATAATTTAAGCTTTTGAGACTTAGCTTGCCTATCTATGAATTTAAAGTCAAAATGTCTCAACCTTGTTATCTCTTGTTGTAAGGTGAAAAATAATTCAAGAAGTAAAAAAATTAAATTAAAATGTACAGTAATTGATGAAATAAAGGGTGTTAGTGTGAAGCCTAGACTGTAGCCTTTGGGACAGACAGAGCACTAGGCTCATATTGTGTTTCTACTAATATGTTACTTAGAGCTAATATGTTACTTAGAGCATTGCTTTATGTAGCACCATCTGTTAAAAAAGGGGAAAGGGATTGGTCTTACAGAGTTGTGAGAATCCCTGATAACTTTTGTAAAAGGCCTAGTATATAATGGACATTAACATATTAGCAGTCCCAAGGTTTTCCCCTTCAACAATGTCTGAGTCCAAACAAATTAAGCTTTTTAGCATTTCTGGGCGGGGTGGGGGGGGCGGGGGGCGGGGGGGGAACCACTAGTTGAATACATTCTTACTTATAGTGCCCATAACTTGTTTCTGATCATAGTTGTTGCAGTTCTTTTGATTTTTATATTTTAAAAAAAATGAGGTGCTTGTGCTTGAACCTGAATAAATTGAGGACTGATTCTCCCACTCATCCCTCCTTCTTTGGTCACATTGACTTGACAGTGACTTGACAAATGAGTTAAGTGGAGATGAGTCAAAAGCTCTCATGCTAATGTACTTTCCCAGCACAAGCTTTTAGGAAAAATGAAGAAAAGGTTACTTTATCATTTTGTATTATTTTATTTGGTTTTATTTAGGAATAATTTAGGGCATAGAAGAATCTAATAAAATAATGGACATAGCAGAAAGCATATTCATTGCTAATCTATCACATCTTAGCTCTGCACTCCTTGTTGACAAGTACAGAGCAATGGCTTCACCAGCAGAGTAATGATAAATATCTTCAAAAGGGTCCATTTCCTTTGTCTTTTCAATGCCTAAATGGAAAAACTGTTTTATGCCAACTCAGTGGAGTTAGTTCCATTTCTGCCATGGAATTTTTGTATTTTTTCTTGTTCTTTTTGTTTCTTTAAAGCTTTATTCCTTGAATATTTCATAATATATACATAAATGTATATGTGAATATATTGGTATATATGCATGCATATGTATATACATATGTGAAATATATATGTATATGTACATGCATATATGCATATGCACATATATACACGTATGGATAAGTGTATCTGTATGTACCTATATATCCTAAGAATAAGTGTTCACTCTAATTCACTTTTTAGTATAATTTAAGGCCTTTACACAAAACTAGAATTTTAGAATTGGCAGATACTGTTGGTAGCTGGCATTATTTTCTTTCATAAATATCTTTTTCAGAATTTCCTCTAAAATAACCCACTGGTAGGTATGAATCCTGCTTTATTCCCAGCAATTATGGCAAATGGCTTTGTTAACAATGTACCATGGAATTTCATTCTTTAATTTCTCCTTGTTTGGAGAAGTATAATATTTTGGATCCAAATTATCCATAGAAGGATGAAAGATAGATTTAGATACTCCTTGAGGTGGAAAGCCACTTAGAGGCTCTCTGTTAATTTCACTTCAGAGTCGAGAGGGGAAATACAGGCACTGGAGACTCTCAGCGGTGTAGCCAAGGCATAAGGTGCAGAATCTCAGAGTTCAATCCAGTATCGCCAGCAACACATTTTTGTTTTAAAGCTGTTTTTTTTTTCCTATAATATTGCTCATATTAAAACCTAAGAGTATTTTTCTATAATGAAAATATTGCAGCCAGTATGGATATTATAACTAATTCTTATCTTAAATGTCATAAAACATAGGCTTTAGAAGAAATAATAGCTTATGAGTTATGTGAGCTTGTGACCATCATTCATCCATCCACCCAATCACCCATCCAGCAACACTGATCATTTACCTTGAATACATATCTATGCTAGACTTGTGAATGAACATAGTGATGAAGACCTAATTCATGCTCTGAAAGTATTGACAATTTTCTGGTGATTAAAAGACAACTGTAGAATGGGCTGTCCTCAAGGCCAACGTACAGTTAGTGCCTTGAGAGAGACACAGTAAATTGTCACTGGGGTGCAGAGAAGGAAATGCTGCTTCTAGCTGTGGCTGCGTCTGAGGTGGAAAGAATGCCTTGAATCCCATAGTAAATGGGGAAGGTAGTTAATTCTGAGAACAAACTGGATAATCATACAGAGATCGGGAAAATAATGAAGAGTGAGAAATGTTGGATGGTTTCCTGAATGAAGGAGGTAGTGAGAGGTAAAGCCTCAGAACTATATGGAATTTGATCTTGAGGGGTATTGAATGCCAGGGCATAGCATTTGAATATGACACATTGGGAGGTCATTGAATGTTTCAAGTTTAATGGCTTGGGAGGAAAATGAGTCTATGAAAACCAGTTTTCAGAGGGGGAAGTGTCATTTTATGAGTTGAGGGAGTGGAAATTTTAAATTAAAGGTGGTAAACAAAAGCCTTTGAATAAGATTGTATGATGGAAACACATGCATCAGTTCAGTTCAGTTCAGTTCAGTTCAGTTCAGTTCAGTTCAGTCGCTCAGTCGTGTCTGACTCTTTGCCACTCCATGAACTGCAGCACGCCATCACCAACTCCTGGAGAGTACCCAGACTCACGTCTATTGAGTTGGTGATGCCATCCAACCATCTCATCCTCTGTCATCCCCTTCTCCTCCTGCCCTCAATCTTTCCCAGCATCAGGGTCTTTTCCAATGAGTCAGCTCTTTGCATCAGGTGCCCAAAGTATTGGAGTTTCAGCTTCAACATCAGTCCTTCCAATGAACACCCAGGACTGATCTCCTTTAGGATGAACTGGTTGGATCTCCTTGCAGTCCAAGGGACTCTCAAGAGTCTTCTCCAGCACCACAGTTCAAACATCAATTCTTCGGCGCTCAGCTTTCTTTATAGTCCAACTCTCACATCCATATATGACTGCTGGACATGCACAAACATTGGAGTAAGTGACTAGAGTGTGATACATTTGATAATAAAGTTAATTAGAGTGATTGTGGTGGAACCAGGTTGAATTCAGTCAGATTGTATGAAATATACTAAATGTTGTAGACACAGACATCTTGATAGATACATAGAGACATTTTCCATTGTCTGCCATACCTTAGTACCTACCACACTGGAAGCACTCAGTCAATATTTGTGAAATGAATCAGTAAAAGATACATAAATCTTTATAAACCACACATTTTCTCTCAGCGGAATTAGCTGTAGTTGCCCTTACCACATACACAGAACCAGTCATCTGTTCATCAAGGAAAACACATATCTGCATGTCTGACAATTTGAAAGTGTTTATCTAAGTTTGAAAACATTTATAGAAATTATAGAAAATTAATATAGAAAGGATAAATGAGTCAGATTACATGAGTTTTACTCTTTACCTCAGGCAAATTCTTTAGCTTCTCTGTGCCTGTTTCCTCCATAGAAGAGAGGTCATAAAATATGTAGTTCATAGCCATGTAATGAGAATTATGCATTAATAATACATCTAAAATGCTTAGAAGGGGCTCTGATACTTGGGACACATGATATTATTGTTTGGTCATTAATTACCATTATTATTATTTAAGAATGTACTTTTTCAGAATTTGCATGATCTCTTATATTTCACTTTAAACTTATGAACCATGTTCACATACAAAATCTTTATTTCCTCATCCCATTGCCATTCCTTTTATGTGGCCAGTGAGGATACTTAGAATCTGTCAGTTTAATTGAACTACCTAAGGTGGAACTGAGTCTCAAAACTAGATCTTCTGAAGAAGATAAGTGAAGTTAAGTTGCTCAGTCGTGTCCGACTCTTTGCAACCCCATGGACTGTAGCCCACCAGGCTCCTCTGTCCACGGGATTCTCCAGGCAAGAATCCTGGAGTGGGTTGCCATTTCCTTCTCCAGGGGATCTTCCCGACCCAGGGATCTAACCCGGGTCTCCCGCATTAGAGGCAGACTCTTTAACCTCTGAGCCACCAGGGAAGCCCATTAATTCTTAAAAGATCATTGTGTACCAGACATTGTTTTAAGAACTTTATCAACATAATCTCATTTAATCTTTATTAAGCAAGAGTAGGAACCAGAGGATCTGAGAGGTTCAATACCTTACTTAAAGCCACAAAACTAGTAAGTCATGGGGGAGAATTTAAGTCAGGTTCCATGGCTTCAAAACCTGTGCTCTTAGTTTATCAAACCAAAAGTGTCCTAGTGTGAAGTGAGAGGAAGGGAGCGATCGTTTGGTCAAGGGGAAGGAAAGTATCACTAAATGTGCTTAGTGAACTAAGCCTTCTCAGTCTCCCCAGGATCTCGGTTCAGCATCCCTGCTGGGTACAGATGCCTTTCTGAATTCTGGAATGCCAGAGCTAAGTTTTTCCTCCACCTTCATTTCTGAGGCCCATGTCTTTGACTCCCCTGGCCAGGCTCTGCCTGGGTTCTGAGTAAACAGCCACAGCCATAAACCTTTCAAGTAGGTGTAGAGAAGAGCTGTTTTTCATCAGGTCATTGTAGGCAGCCTGGGCTGCCAACTTCCCATCAAAGCTTCATAAACTCTTTTACGAGGCTCATAAAACGCTGCCTACTCCTGTTAGGGGAGAGGAGGACGGCCATCAGACCCAAATCATGCTGGTTTCAATTGCTTCATTTCCATACATCAGACTCCTTGGAAAACCAAAGGCAGGCCACAGCCAGATAATAAAGTGGTCCTTGTGTTCCTGTGGTGCTCCTTTACCAGGCCTCCCAGGCCCTGTGATGCATAGCAGTATTTGATTACCCAGCAGAGCAATTCTGGGTGGTGAAGTCGGCAGCAAGGATTTCAGGGAACCACAGCTCTCATTCAGAGCTGAAGTGTTGGCTGCCAAGTGGGTTCTGCTTTCTCTGCAGGGATGTTTAGAGAGAATGCTTCCTGACAATCTCTCATGCCTTTTCCACTGCAATAGGACATAGAATCTGCCCCATTCTTACTTTGTTCCTTAGAAGGATTGTGGATATCAAAAGAAAAGATAACCACCACCTTGTTAATTAGGTTCATAGATCTGCCCAGCCTCCAAGTTTTTTGTATCTACCTGCTCACATAATGCTTCATCTTCTCTGCTTCGTCACAGAAGTACTGAATTTTGGTTTCAGGAATAAGAATAGAAAGCAATTTACAAGTAATCTAATTCTTTAGTTAATAGGTATTTTCATCCCACTCTACTGTAAGCTTCCTCAGAGACAGGTGTTTCTTCTATTACTTTTTTTTTTAATTTAAAAATGTCTACTCTTGTACCTGGAATATATACAGAGAGGATGCAGAAAGTATTGAATAAATGTATCACCATTATTACATGTATCAGTCAGCATATGCTAAGTTATGCTGTTGTAACAAAGACAGCACTGAAAATTTATGTATTATTCTAGTTGTAAACCTGCCTCAAGTCAGTTGTTCCATGCTGTCTTTACTCCAAAACCCAGACTAACAGAGCAGTTTTTAATATTTCTAGTCTCTTGGAAGAGGAAAAGAAGACAGTGATGCGAACCACACGCTGGTTTGAAAATTTCTGCTTGAGAGTGAGATGTGTTACTTCCACTCACAGTTCATTAGTTAATTCAAATGAAGACCAGTCTGACTTCAAGGGACTGGAAAATTAAAATTCTCCCAAACACAATCCCTTTCTTAATCTCCTTTATGTTTTGTCAGAGTTTAATATTTACTTGAGTGATGCCCCTAAGATATAATTTAGGGAACGCAATATTTCATTGTAATTTTAAATAGGCATAACTAATCTGAACCTTGAATAGCAGATATATATTCTGTGCTCAGCATCCCAGTCTTACACATTTAAGAAGAATCAATGCTCAGAACAGTGATGCCAAAGCACCAGGATGATTGTCAGTCATTAAAGATAGTATCTGTTACTGACATCAGTTTGTAGTTACTAAAGCAAAGCAAACATTTAGTGTACCTTAGGAAGATTTTCAACAGAAAGTAATTGAAATAATGAACACAAAAATGCTTTCTGTTGTAGCCACTTTTCAGTTCTTAGAGTAATATAGGCAGGCACAGGAACATCACATCAGGAGTGGATTTATTCTATTTCTCACATTATTCCATGTAAGAAACCGTTCCTCCAAGTAAATGACCTGCAATAAGATTAACTGAGGTTGAAAGAGTTGGCTAATAGGCTAGAAAGGGAAAAATAAAAGTGAAATTAAAAATGAAGTCTTTGGCAATAAAGTTAAAAAGGTATTCTGAGAGGGACTGCACTTCAAGTCAATATTAAAGATTGGGGAGGAAAGAGAGAGGTTACTATTGACTGGTTTAATGTTGGCAAAACATTGTATTGCATGCTTTTTATATGTGGGATTTTGTAATAAATGACAGTACAAGAGTTACCTCCTATGAGAAATCTCTTCTCTTATCCTTCAAAATTAGCTTATGATTACATACTGTAACAGCTAGTACATGTTGAACGCTTAATATGTGCTAGATCAGTGGTTCTCAATCAGCTGTGTGATTTTACTCCCAGGGGACCTTTGGCAATATCTGAAGACTTTCATTGTTGGGAAAGATAGAAAGGATTCGGGTTGGGAAAGATAGAAAGGGTTGGGCTAGCAGATTGAGGCCAGGGCTGCTATAAACATATGCAAAACATGGGACAGCCCCCAGTGCAAAGAGTTATCTGGATGACAGTACCAGCCCACAGTGATAATTTAATCCTCCCAATTGTAAATTGTTTTTACCCTTTACACATGAGAGAATGGAGGCACATATAATAATATGTGTAACTTATTGAGTTACTCAAGATTATATGCCTATTGAAAGTTGGGGCCTGTGTTTGAAGACAGGCACTCAGGCTCCAGTCTACAAATTCTTAACCACTAGTCCCTGAGTCTTCCCAAGTCGTGTAAGCCTTTGAGAATAAAAATTCTGCATATGCACTAGTGTTTCCATCAAACCTTTAGCACAATGCTCCTAATAATGTTTGTAAAATAGTTTTGGTTGAAGGAAGGGAATAAGGAGTCTGCTCTCACATTTAACCAGGAAGGTTCTACCTAATTAAGCAAGTTGTTTCCAACTATTTTCACTCTTAAAGCACTTTTGACATTAATTCAGTTCAGTCGCTCAGTTGTGTCTGACTCTTTGTGACCCCATGAACTGCAGCACTCCAGGCCTCCCTGTCCATTACCAACTCCCAGAGTCCACCCAAACCCATGTCCACTGAGTTGGTGATGTCATCCAAACACCATATCCTCTGTCATACCATTCTCCTCCTGCCCTCAATTGTTCCCAGCATCAGGGTCTTTTCCAATGAGTCAGCTCTTCGCAGCAGGTGGCCAAAGTATCGGAGTTTCAGCTTCAACATCGGTCCTTCCAATAGTATTCTTCTATATACTGTAGTCTTAGAAACTGGGGAAAGTCTAAGGAAAACATGAGACTTACATTTCAGTTAAGACTGTGCATGCTAGATAAATAGATTGTTTTCATCAAACATTAATAATGAGAAAAGCTTAAGGACATTTCCAAATCCAATTATCCCAGGTTAGGAACTGCTGAATGATGACAATACATATTGTACTGGTTTGATAGCCACATAGAAAAGAGAAAGCAAAATAAAGCAAATCAAAACATCTTTTCATTCCCCTAAAACTGGAGATATTGAATATTCCAGTCCACAGGCCAAATCCAGCCCACTCAAGGTTTTGGTAAATAAAGTTTTATTGGAACACAGCCATGCTCATCTGTTTCCGTACTGTCTATGGTAGTTTTCAGCCAAGAGCAGAATTCAGTGGTTATGATGGAGAACACATGACTTGCAAAACCTAAATATTTACTATCTGGATATTTCCAGAAATATCCAAATATTTCAGATATTTGCCAACCTCTACCACAGAACAAAGCTGCAAATACTTGAAAAATAATATTTTTTGTCAATTATATGGTACAATATTCTTTTTTTTCCAGGAGTACTATCCAAACCTATTCAGTTGGCTTTGAAAAGTATAAAGAGCCTGGCAGTTGGGCTCTTGTTTTTATAGAGATTATCTGAATGACTGTGGCTGCGGCCTGATCAACCAGTGCACCTGCTTTGCCGAATAAGTAGAAGGCTTTTTGGAAGCACAATAATATGGCTGTGTACTTTTAACCATAAATGAAAATGCTTAAAAAATTTTAGGAGGTTTAATTTCTGCTAGAGTTCTCATGACAAATAAATCAATATATTTTCAAAGCAGCATGCAAACAAATCTAAAAGAGATCTATAATTAGTTGTAACTGCATATGGATTTCAGCACAAATTAGATGAAATACATCAAGGTGACCGCAGTTCATTCTTAGTGTTTGTCTCCAAAGCACATATTTTCATACTTAAGTTTTTAGACAATTTTTTTAAACTTTTCACATTATTTAGACTCTCTTAGTGAATAATTCTTTAAAATATAAATCCCATGGCTTTGTTCTCATGTCTTTTTCTATGGTATTAAATATGGAAAACTAATGGACATAGAGGCCATTTTTATAACTTTAGATTGAAGTACAATGTACAGAAAAATGCATATATATCTAGTTCAATGTAGTCTCACAAATTGAGCACATCTGTGTAAACACCCCTGAGATCAAGGAACAGAGAGCTACCAGAGCCCTCTCATGCCCATTTTGAGTTAAAGCCCACCACAACGGTAAGCCTTACCCTTATTTTGAACGTGGTGCATTAGTTTTACCTGCTTTTATTTACTCTTTTGTGTCTTTTGCTCAACTTGATGTCAGTGAGATTCATCCGTGTTTTGCATATGAGAGCTATCTGTTCATTCTCAGGGTGGTAAAGTATGCTATTGCATGAATATCTGATTTTTACTTATTCTACTGTTGAAGCACATTTGTGTAGTTTTCAGATTGAGGTTATTACAAATAGTTCCAATTACCATTATGTTACATGCCTTTTGTTGAATATATATATGTGTATATATGTGTGTGTGTGTGTGTGTGTGTATATATATATATATATACACTCTTCCTTTTTGCACAATGGAATTATTATATGTGTGTGTGTATATATATGTATACATACATATGTGTGTTAAGCCTGTATGAAAGGAATTATCTTCCTTTAATAAATTATTTCTTGCTCAGAATGAAAGACACTTAATTCATTTGGAATTATTCCTAATAAGGAATTTAAAAATCTATCGTCATAGTATTGTCAATCTATTGTCATACCGTTGTCATAGTATCATTAAAGCTCACACTTGGAAGAACTTCAGAGATCATCTCCAGGATTAATTTGATGGATATGTCATTTCTCTAATACTCTCAGCAAATAGGCAGCCAGTTTCAGTGTATTTCCCTCCATGTTAAAGAAGCTTTCTGAAGAAGAAACTACTTCAATTTTCACAAAGCTCAAATATAGAAAGCTATTTCTTTTTGGTAAAGAATCCACCTGCCAATGCAGGAGACGTGGGTTTGATCCCTGGGTCAGGAAGATCCCTGGGAGAAGGAAACGGCAGCCCACTCTAGTATTCTTGCCTGGGAAATCCCATAGACAGGGAGCCTGGCAGGCTACAGTTCATGAGTTCACAAAAGAATCTGACATGACATAGCAACTAAACAACAAATACAGAAATACAGCTTAGTAGCCTTTAAGATATTCTAGTTTTAATTTCAAAAGTCCTATAAATTTGAACTTAATTTCTTTATTCCATGGTAAAATTGTAGATATTGTGAGATGCTCATTGTGCCTTTGAAAAATAGCCATTTTTCCTCTTTTTTGTGTTGGTAATTGTTTCTAGATTCTTTGCCATCATGTAAACATTGCGTCAACATACTCTAGCCTGTTACCATCTCTTTTAAATATTGATGCTCATTTGAAAAAGAGAGAAAGGGAGATTGGAAAACAGATGCAAAAAATAATCAACAAATATTATTTCTGGATGCTAGGACAACAGATAATTTAAATATTTTTGGCTTATATTTTCCTAGCAGTTCTAAATTGAATTTAGAAACTCTTAGGAAAATTAAGTCATTAAACAATATGGTGTCCAAAACTGAGCAAAGTTTTCTAGAGAATCACTAATCCAGTAAGGAATAGAATGTGACTATTTTCTTTCTTATCCTGAACCTGACTTTTTTTTTTTTAATAAACATGGGTTACATTAGTTATTTTTGGCAAACATATTTAATTTTTATATCATATGTGAGACAAAGTGAAAGTCTTGTGATAACTTTCACTTTTCACTCAACATTATTTATTAAACATCTATTTACCAAATCGCATGAGTTATGTCTCTATTCTGGAGGAGCATGCAGTTGGTGAGGGAAGCAGATTTGTATACCTCCCAATAAAATTAGGATAATAGCTGCAACATGGGTGGCCACCAAGTAGCACATAAAAGGAGCACCCAGCCTATTTCAGAGTCTTACATGGAATACTGAGCCCTGGATTGAAGATGCTCTAAGCTTCTTAAGAGGAAAACCAGTAAATAAGGCCAAAAGGGAGGAGTGTGGAATGATGGGATCCTGGAAGAGGGTTAGGAAGGTAAGGTGAGTGGAGATTAGAAAGAAGGTTGAAGAGTCAACCTGAGATCATATTTTTAAAGGCTTTCTGAAAGTATTCTTAATTCAGTGCGGGCATCAGTAAAACATTTAAGCCTGCAAGTGACATGACCAGACTGGGTGTATCCAAAAACTCATTATGGCAGCATACCCACTCCATTCTGAGTCAGTTTTACAGGAGTGTATGTTTACTCTTAATAATTTCAATTCAGATGGGAGTATCATCATTGAACGAATAGCATTTTTGTAGTCTATATATAGTTAACTTTAAACGGTCAGGGTGAAAACTAATGAAAAAGATATATATTTTTTCCTAAACCAGATTAGAAATTTTCATTTTTCCTGGCTCTCTCATAGAGGTTAACTTCAGACTTCAAATAATATTTAATTTTACTGGTGTTGGTGGATTTACTATCTTTGAAAACCAAGTGTGACATAACTTTATTTCATATTAATAATGCTGTCTGAGCTTGGTTTCTAGACCCTTGGATACATTTGGAATATAAAGACGATCTTCTGGAAGTGGAACAAGACCTTTGCAGCTGTGCTTGTTTTAAGCAGTTTCAGTCCAAAAATAATCATGCTCTTAAATTACCATAGGGCACCGAGCTTTCTTTTGTGTTCAACATTGATTTGGGCCTGTAAAATTTAGTATGCCAAGTTTGTCATCAAATCCTAGGAGCTCCAGAGAGAGAATGGAGTTTGAGGTTAGTTTGCAGAAACAGAACTTTTTATTAATATTGGAAAATAGCCATGCTGATTGAAGGAAGGGTGAAAAAGCAGTGCTGTGTCTCTTTCAGTTTGAAACAACATGCAATCTCTTGCTAAGTGCTTTACTCCAAAGAGATGAAAATGTACAGTGTTTGCGTTGCCTGAAAATCAGTGCTGGAGGGAGGAGAAATAATTGAATGATGTCTTTCCACCAACAAATGTCATACTCTTTGCCTGAGCCGGCTCATTTGCCCACTGCTCTTTGGCAGCCAGCAAATCCAGCTTTTGAATGTCAGTCAGCTTGACTAGGTGATAAGCACAGAACTTCTTGTGGCCAGTGGCTCTGTGCCTGCATTTTTGCACGTGGCTTGGTTGGCCTGGGTTTCCTCAGTAGGCTGTCACTGGAGTGAGTAAAGGGAGAGACTGCCCTCACAGAACCTCACGTTAAATTTTACTTTCCTCTTCCACATCAGTTCAACTTACCTATGTGCTGGGCTCTTGGTGCTTGGAGTCAGAGAACCTTGTATTACCAAGCTCCTGTTTGCAAAACTCCTGCCTGGTTGGCACCTTTCTTTTATTAATTGATTCTGTTACTCTGTGTTATGCATTGAATAACTGCCTTCAAAAACAAAAGGTGTTGAAGTCCTAATCCTCAGTCCCTCAGTGTTGAAGGTACCTACCCTCACTACCTCAAAATATGACTTTACTGGGAAATAAGGTTGGGACAGATGTGGTCACTTAAGATGAGGTTCTACTGAAGTGGGGTGGCTCCATCATCCAATATGATTTTATATTTACAAAAGGGGAGATTTGGGCATAGATATATATACAGGGATAACTCCATGTGGAGACTGGAACTATGCTATCACAGGCCAAGGAACTACTAAAAATTAAGAGAGAGGCCTTAAATAGATCTTTCTTTAATGTTTTGAGAGGAAGCATGGTCCTGCCGACACCTTGATCTTGGATGTCTAGCCTCCAAAAGTGCAGGACAACGAGTTTCAGTATTTTTAAGCCACTCAGTTTGTGCTTCTTTGTTATATCAGCCCTGGTAAATGAGTACTCTCTGTTTACTCAACTCTCTCACTTCTTTTTTTAAACTCTGTGTCATGCACATACCTGCTGAGCTAAAGTTAAACTTGACATGCTTGCATCCTGGTCTAGAAAGCAATCTGGGCTTCTCTACATTGCTCTGCTTTGAGCTGTTCTAATATAATTGCTTTTTAAAATCAGATTTGATAGTAACACCCAGACTCATTACCAAACAGCTAAGTGGTAACTGTGCCTAGTTTATCCTAGATGCCCTGTGGAAATGATTGCTACCCTCTGAAGTCCAGCAGCAGATCATGATGGTAGACCCTTCCTCATGCCAGGCTGGACAGACCATGTTAAAAAACTTTAAGCATGGTCCTGAAATTACCTCCACAGGCCGACTAGTGCCATAATTCATTTTTATTCTATAGGTCCTTTATTCAGTCCTTATCTCCGGAAATACATTTGCCAACTTGGAATGTTAGAATTACTATAGAACTATCAAGGTAATTTAAAATGAGGTTAATCATACTTCTATTTAGAAGTAGTCTGGTAACAAACCTGTGTATGTGTGAGTGTGTGCACTTAGTCATGTCCAACTCTTTGTGACTCCAAAGACTGTAGCCTGCCAGGCTCCACTGTCCGTGGAATTTTTCAGGCAAGAATACTGGAGTGGGTTGCTATTACTCACTTCCGGCGATCCTCCCAACCCAGCGATTCAACTGGCATCTCCTGTTTTCTGCATTGGCAGGTGGATTCTTTACCACTGCACCACCTGGGAAGTTCAATCAACCCAAAACTCTCTCTGTGGTGTTTTCAACAGATACATTTGAATATGAACCGTGTTGGCATGTTGTATCTAAGATTCAAAAGTGAATATTTAAACAGGGAGCTTCTCTATATGTCCAAATTAATAAATATTTATTAAGTGAGACTAAATTAAGATGCTATCAACTCCTTCAGCTTCTTGGAACTCATCTTGTGTCAGGCACAACACTGTGGAATGGAATGTGTAAGATGGAATCGGCCCTCTTCTCAGCAACTTTCATTTGTAGTGGAGAATCTCTTTAATTCTCCAGGAAGGGAGATTAGATAAATGAAAAATAACTGTATTGAAATCTGATGTGAATAAAGTGACTTAACTAATAGGCAAACTTATATGAACAAATTGAAAATGAAATGGCAACCCACTCCAGTGTTCTTGCTTGGAGAATCCCACAGACGAGGAGCCTGGTGGGCTGCCGTCTATGGGGTTGCACAGAGTCGGACACGACTGAAGTGACTTAGCAGCAGCAGCAGTTATACAATCAGAAAGGAAGTGGGACAAATCACTGAAACATTAGTCCAAACCAAGTATAATAATTGAATTAAATTAGGTTCTAGACTCATATTCTGGCAAACTGTGAAGTGTCTGTGCTACTACTATTCTGCCACTCTTTTTCACCACTTAATACCGTTCCCTTTTTCCCCTGTTTCAACTTTGCAATCTCAGAAACATACTTTTTATACAAGATACTTAGTAAATTTATAGCAGCACAGACAACAAGCAGAATATTATTAGAAAATTTCTGAGGTCATTAGCACAAAAATGTAATTATACGCTTTTACTGTTCAGTAGAAGGTCAAGCACAGCATGTGCATTTCTTTTATTACCAACAGTCAGTAGAAGGGGAAGGGACACTAATTTATTTGAGAGAATCTGCTTCAGACTGTTATCCTAGTATGCGCTCTTTTAATTAAAATCACTAGTATTAATTACTGTAAAAGTAGAGTCAGTTTGGAAAAAACATTCTAAAATTAAAAACCTTTTTTATTTTATTTTAATTTCTCTGGGTCAATGTATGTAATTACCACTAATGATTCATCTAAGAAGGAATAATGCCAGGAGGTAAGAACTAGATGGGGAAACAGTGGAAACCATGTCAGACTTTGTTTTTTGGGCTCCAAAATCACTGCAGATGGTGACTGCAGCCATGAAATTAAAAGACGCTTACTCCTTGGAAGGAAAGTTATGACCAACCTAGATAGAATATTGAAAAACAGAGACATCACTTTGCCAACAAAGGTCCGCCTAGTCAAGGCTATGGTTTATCCAGTAGTCATGTATGGATGTGAGAGTTGGACTGTGAAGAAAGCTGAGTGCCGAAGAATTGATGCTTTTGAACTGTGGTGTCGGAGATGACTCTTGAGAGTCCCTTGGGCTGCAAGGAGATCCAACCAGTCCATTCTGAAGGAGATCAGCCCTGGGTATTCTTTGGAAGGAATGATACTAAAGCTGAAACCAGTACTTTGGCCATGTCATGCAAAGAGTTGACTCATTGGAAAAGACTCTGATGGTGGGAGGAATTGGGGGCAGGAGGAGAAGGGGACAACCGAGGATGAGATGGCTGGATGGCATCACCGACTCGATGGATGTAAGTTTGAGTAAGTTTGAACTCCGGGAGTTGGTGATGGACAGGGAGGCCTGGCATGCTGCGATTCATGGGGTCACAAAGAGTCAAACATGACTGAGCGACTGAACTGAACTGAACTGAACTGAAGAACTAAACAGGGAAGACCTAGTTTTTATTTTTGATTGTGCTCCCACCTTGCTGTGTAGTTATGGATAAAATGTGTTTTTTCTCTGAGCATTATTTGTATCATTTCTGAAATCATGTGCATTAATCATGATCATTAAGTTTCCCTTCAGTAGGAGGATTCCATCTCACAAAATTAGCTGTTTTAGAGCAAGAGGCCCATATGATGTCTTGGATTCCCTCTGGTTGGATACTGACCAATTGCTCTTGCCTGCATAAAGCTTAGTCATCTCCAGTAATGCAAGTTATTGAGGAAAGAACTAGTAATAATAAGGAATATTATTGGCCAGACACTATGCCAAGTCTCTATTGTGTGATTTCTCACCATAAACCAGGGCAAGGTTGCTTATACTATCCACATTTATAGATGAGAATAGTGTCTGGGTCATTCAGTTGGGAAGTAAAGACCAGATTTGAATCCAGTTGTACTTGACTCCAAAGTCTGGGCCATGGAGCTATGGCTTCTGGAGTGAGTTGAATGGTACTCACCTCTGAAAACGATGTTCTACCTCTGGAACCTGTGAATATGGCCTTATTTGGAGAAAGGCTCTTTGTAGATGCAATTAAGCTAGTAATTGTGACATAAGGTCATTCTGGATTTAGGGTAGGTCTTAAACCTTTTTTCCCCCATTTATTCTGGTTTATTGGTTCACTGAGGGGCTTCCCTGGTAACTTAGTGGTAAAGAA
This sequence comes from Ovis canadensis, assembly GCF_042477335.2. Classification (NCBI taxonomy): domain Eukaryota; kingdom Metazoa; phylum Chordata; class Mammalia; order Artiodactyla; family Bovidae; genus Ovis; species Ovis canadensis. The sequence continues at coordinate 54,577,801 of NC_091250.1, forward strand.
TCTGCCTGCCAATGCAGGAGACTTAGGTTCCATCCATGGGTCAGGAAGATCCCTGGGAGGAGGAATTGGCAACTCACTCCAGTATTCTTGCCTGGAAAATTCCATGGACAGAAGAGCCTGGCAGACTATAGTCCATGGGGTTGAAAAGAGTCAGACATGACTTAGCAACTAAAACAATTGACTCATTAAGAGAAATGTGATGGAGGAAAGAGTAATGGTGGGAGGTGGGGAATTCTCATCAGAATCCTGAGAGCTGGTGGGGAAATAGCTCTGGACTGTGGGTTGGCTGTTGTCAATTTTTACTGTGACGCCTTAGAAAAAATTATTTATTTATTTATGGGTGTGCTAGGAATTTGTTGCTGTGTGTGCTTTTTCTAGTTGCAGGAAGCAGGTGCTACTCTCTAGCTGTGGTGCATGGGTTTCTCATTGCTGTGACTGCTCTTGTTGCAGAGCATGGGCTCAAAACTATAGTGAGGTATCACCTCCCATTGGTCAGAATGGTCACCGTCAAAAAGTCTACAAATAATAAATTCTGGAGAGAGTGTGGAGAAAAGGGAATCCTCCTACACTGTTGGTGGGAATGTAAATTGGTACAAACACTATGGTGTTTCTCCCAAAAAAATGAAAATAGAGCTATCATATGATCCAGCAGTCCCACTTCAGGGCATATATCTGGAAAAGATGAAGGCTTCAATGCAAAAAGATATATGCACCCCAAAGTTCACAGCAGCACTATTTACAGTAGCTGTTGTGAATATATATACACATGCATACACACACATATAATGGAATACCACTCAGCCATATAAAGGAACGAAACAATGCCACTCACAGTAACATGTATGGATCCAGAGATGATCACACTAAATGAAATAAGTCAGAGAAAGACAAATATATGATATTACTTATATGTGGAATCAAAAAAATTGTACAGTGAGATCCCTGGTGGTCTAATAGCTGGGATTCAGGTTCATTCCTTGATCAGAGAACAGAGATCACACAAGCCACTCAGCATGGACGAAAAGAAAAGAGTGCAAATGAACCAAATGAATTCACCAAACAGAAATAGATTCATAGTCATAAAAAACAAACATATTGCTAACAAAGTGGTGGGGGGAATAAACTGGGAGTATGGCACCCCAATCCAGTACTCTTGCCTGGAAAACCCCATGGACAGAGGAGCCTGGTGGGCTGCAGTCCATGGGGTTGCTAAGAGTTGGACATGACTGAGCGACTTCCCTTTCACTTTTCACTTTTTACTTTCATGCACTGGAGAAGGAAATGGCAACCCACTCCAGTGTTCTTGCCTGGAGAATTCCAAGGATGGTGGAGCCTGGTGGGCTGCCGTCTTTTGGGTTGCACAGAGTCGGACACAACTGAAGCGACTTAGCAGCAGCAGCAGCAGCAGCAGCAGCATGGAAACAAGAGATATACACTATCATATGTAAAATGCACAAACAACAAGGACCAACTGTAGCACAGGGAATGATGCTTAACATCTTACTATAATGAAAAAGAGTCAGAAAAGAATAAGACATTTTGATTCTGGACTTCTGACCTCCAGAACTGTGGAAGAATAGATTTCTGGAGTTTTATCTAGCAAGTTTGTGGTAGTTTTTTTTTTTTTTTTTTTTTAACGGTAATCTTAGGAAACTCATACAACTTTTAATCTGGTGGATTCTTAAAGTCATAGAAAATTTTTCTTAAATGCAGACATAAAGGCTTGGGCCAGATAAACTGAGTGAGGGTGATACTTGTACACAAGCCATTTGGTTGCCACCAGCCCACAAAACACTGTGTCCTAGGAATTACCACCCCCAAGCCCATGCTTGCCCTCCACCACCGTGACTCACCTGTCCTGGGTGGAGTCACCTGTCAGAGTGACTGGAATTTGCCATGTCCTTGGCAATTGCCTTGCTAAGATTCAGAGTTCCAAACTGTGGGCTCCCCAAACCTTCCTTAGGCTTATTGTCGCTCAGAAACAACTGAACAAATATTGCAATGGTTCAGTACAATTTTAATTTTAACTATAAAATAAAATATCAGAAAAGTTAAAAAGAAAAAATCAAAGTGTTGGTCACAGTGTTCATGAAGCTGTCCCTTTTTCCTGATTATCTGAAAAGAAGATTCCAATTCTTAGCAGGATGATAGGAAAATTAGGCTGGCACTCAGGTAAACTCTCCAATCTCCAATCTCAAAGTGTGGAGGTTATATATATATATTATATATATATATATATAGTTTAGCTTTTTCATAGATATTTGTTCAGAGTAGAGTGAGACTTGTAGAAATGCAATTTGGCTAAAAAGTGACCTTGTTCCCTCTTTATAAAATTCAAAGCTACCCTTGTTTGTGAAACTTCTAGAGAAATAGGGTTTTATGTCTGGGAAAACCCACAAAAGGCTTAGATAAAAGCGCTGTGAGATTATTAATTTACATATATCACAGTAAATAAAATCATCTCAGCGGGACAGTTTCCTACTCTATAGAAGGATAATGGAAATGACACCTAACTTGCAGGAATCTTTGCAAGATAACCTGGAGAACCAGATGATACCTAATACAATGCTTGGCACAGGTAGGTACAGCCCACATTGTTTTTATTTTCGCTAGTGTCTTTTAATGGACTTGACATAGATTTTTTCTTTCAGTCTCATCTGCTTTATGTTTTCCTAAGTAGATGCTTCTCATAAATAACTTTAGCAAGAAATTATTCTAAAGTATTCTGTATGTATTGATATACTTCTAGAAATTTTTGTTAGGTGTTTATTTAGAAAAGATGTGTGATCATTGTTTAATGGAGTAGTCATAAAGACAATACTCTAAATAAGGAAAAAGATAATGTACTATGGTTAAGTAATAATTTTATCTCCTTCTATGCTTGATTGAATCAAGAATGGTTTTATTTGGTTCTATAGAGAAGAGGAAGGGGGCTACATCTCTTTGAACCTCAAGGACTAAAAGCAATTGAAGATTATCTCGATCTTTTTACTGAGCTCTTCAGCAGAGTCTGTCTTGTCTGTGTTTGGAGAAAGGAGATGTTCCCAAGAAAAGAAGATTTTTTAAACTTCGCATTGATTATTTGGTAAAGATAATATTTAAAGATTTGCAAGACCAGTTTTTCCCCCCTTCTTCCTACACCTTTATTTTCTCATAAGTATCACAGAAGATCCTTTTGATAATTCAGTAGAGTTTGTTAATCACAGATTATTGGAAAATTGCTTTTTGGTAAATGATAAGATTTGCCTATTTCAGTAGAAGACAGCAAATAATGTTCAGTGAATTTTGTTAGTATGGTGTTATGGGAAAGCTGTTTCAGGTCTTCAGCCTTGGGCTATCTATTGGTGCAAATTGGTATCACAGGTAATTGGAATTCCTTTAATAACTTTTAAGATAATACAAGTCAGTATTTACTAAATGCTTTCTGTTGTCTTGGTATTGTACTAAAACTGCATATATAATCCCATGTAATCCTTTTCCTGTGTCCATTTAAAAGGTGAGGACATTGGAGTTCAGAGAAATCATATAATTGGCTAAGGCTACACAGTAACAGTGATTGTTAACAGTATTTACTAACAATAGTCCAGTACTGATAGCCAAACTGTTAGCATAAGAGTATATTACTGGCCCAAAGGGTCAAGAAAATACATGACTTTTTAAATTGTCACTATGTGCTGAATCAAGGAATGTTTCACACTAAACTACATGCAGATTTATTCCTGCATGTTTTGGTTAATCATGTTTGGTTAAGCTAAATGTTTTGTTTAAGTTTAATTGAAAAGAGTAATATATACAATCAGTTAAAGCAGAACACTTAGCATTAAATTGAGAGCTGGCAGAGGAAACTGGCAGGCTCTTATATTAGTTATCTATTTCTACATAAGCTAAAACAAACTTAGGGACTTAAAATAACACACATTAATTTTTCTATGCATAGCTTTCCTGGGTCCTCTGCTTTAAAGTCTCTCATGAGGTTCTAATCAAGAGACAGTAACAAATGCAGTGTCTTGTGAAAAGTTGACTGGGGAAGGATCTGCTTCCAAGCTCACTTGTGTAACTGTTTCCAAAACGATATTCTTTCTGTGTTGTTTGAGGGTCAGAGTTTCTAGCTGGTTGTTGAAGGAGACTGTTTTCAGTTCCATGCTCCATGGACCTTCCCACCATGGCAACGAGCTTCGTTAGGCAAGGGAGGGGAGTCTGCTACTGAGGTGGAAGTCAGAATGTTTGTAACCTAATCACAAAAATGACTTTTTGTAACTTTGAAAAATTCTATTGGTACTAAAGGGAGTGGATTATAAAAACTGTGGCTATCATGCAGCACAAATCATTGAGGGCCATCAGAGAAGCAACCTGCTCTAAATTCTTCCTCTTTTCTTCCTCATTTTGCTATTTCAGGGAATGTTATATTCTTGATACCTTGCTAGAAATAATTAAAGAGAGAGCAAGTTTCTTAAACTGGGTTCCCTGAAATCTTTTTTCTTGTGTTTCCGGTATAATTTGACTCTCTACTCTTTGGATTCTGCAGTTCTTAGGTATTCATTACTTATGGACTATGCCTCCTATTTTTACATCAAAGTCTACAGTTCATTTTTTAATAGATTTTACTTTTTAGGACAATATTAGATTTACAGCAAAACTGAGCAGAAAATAGAAAGTTTACTTATACTCTCTAACCCCTCCATACAACCTCCCCCACTATCAATATACCATATTTTTTGTTACAGTTGATGAGCCCACAGTAATGCATTATTAACTTTCAAAGTCCATAACTTACATTAGGATTCTTTCTGGGTGTTTTATGTTCTATAGGTATTGATAAATATATAATAGCATGTATCCACCATTATAGTATCATGCAGAATAGTTTTATTGTTTTAAACATTCCTTTCACTCCCCTGACAACCACTAATCTATTTATTTTCTCCATAATTTTGCCTTTTCCTAGAGTGTCATATGGTTAGAATTGTACAGCAACCCACTCCAGTACTCTTGCCTGGAAAATCCCATGGGTGGAAGAGCCTGGTGGGCTGCTGTCTATGGGGTCGCACACAGTTGGACATGACTGAAGTGACTTAGAAGCAGCAGCAGCAGCAGTAGCAGCATAGTTTATAATATTATGTTGAAAAAGATTCTTAATCTTTTTCCTGATCTTATAGTTTCTCACCATTTAGTATGATATTAATTTTAGGCTTTTCTAGGTTTTTAAAAAATTAGATTGGGGAAGTTCCCTTCTAGTCCTAGTTTTCTGTGAGTTTTTAATCATGAATTGTTGTTGGATTTGCCAATTTCTTTCCATGTGTTTATACGATCATGTGACTGTCCTTCTTTGGCTTATTGTGTGTTGTGCTGTCCTTAGCTGCTCAGTTATGTCTGAGTCTTTGAGACCCCGTGGACTGCAGCCTGTCAGTCATCTCTGTCCATGGAGAATTCTTCAGGCAAGAATACCGGAGTGGGTTGCCATTCCCCTTTCCAGGGGAACTTCTCAGCCCAGGGATTGAACCCAGTTCTCCTGCATTGCATGTGGATCCTTTACTGTCTGAGTCACCAGCGAAGCCCAAGAATACTGGATGGGTAGCCTATCCCTTCTCCAGGAGATCTTCCCAACCCAGGAATTGAACCAGGGTCTCCTGCAGTGCAGCAGATTCTTTACCAATTGAGCTACCAGGGAACCCTTAGCCTACTGATTGTAGTCTATTATTTTTTCACCTGGCACTATTTGGGAGAGGGGCTAAAGTTTTTACTAACTCAGTTCAAGATGAAGAAATATAAAGCCTGGTTTTGCCCTTATTTCCAAACAATCTTCTTCAGTGCAGCCCTATGTTAGTAAAGACTAATATTTTCATAGCTACCTGTAGTTTCTCAATCACTTTAGAATTTGGAGAGAGGAAAGAGTGTGATTGATTTTTGCCATATGAATAGAGCCATCAGAATTCCTAATAAGAGTAGTACCAAACTTAAAGTGAGAATATTATGTGTGTTAAATGAAATTTGTATTCGAGAGAGGTAAGTTAAGTACTTGGTATATGATAAACAATCAATAGTTATTTCTTGTTCTTATTTCCTTTTTCTTCTAATGATGATGATAATGATGGCTATGATCAGACTGAGCTTTTTTGAGTATTATATTACATATTATTTTTTACTACCTAGGCTACATAAACATATTTCCAGAGTTGTACTACATGTGCTAATGTTTTTAATGTATTTCATGTCTCAGGTAAGGTAGAATATAAAAAATATAATGTAAAAATAATATAAATTTAACTCTACAAAAAGGATCTTCATGACCCGGATAATCACGATGGTGTGATCACTCATCTAGAACCAGACATCTTGGAATGTGAAGTCAAGTGGGCCTTAGAAAGCATCACTACGAACAAAGCTAGTGCAGGTGATGGAATTCCAGTTGAGCTATTTCAAATCCTGAAAGATGATGCTGTGAAAGTGCCTCACTCAATATGCCAGCAAATTTGGAAAACTCAGCAGTGGCCACAGGACTGGAAAAGGTCAGTTTTCATTCCAATGCCTAAGAAAGGCAATGCCGAAGAATGCTCAAACTATCACACAATTGCACTCATCTCACACGCTAGTAAAGTAATGCTCAAAATTCTCCAAGCTAGGCTACAACAATACGTGAACCGTGAACTTCCAGTTGTTCAAGCTGGTTTTAAAAAAGGCAGAAGAACCAGAGATCAAATTGCCAACATCCGCTGGATCATGGAAAAAGCAAGAGAGTTCCAGAAAAACATCTCTTTCTGCTTTATTGATTATGCCAAAGCCTTCGACTGTGTGGATCACAATAAACTGTGGAAAATTCTGAGAGATGGGAATACCAGACCACGTAACCTGCCTCTTGAGAAATCTGTATGCAGGCCAGGAAGCAACAGTTAGAACTGGACATGGAACAACAGAATGATTCCAAATAGGAAAAGGAGTATGTCAAGGCTGTATATTGTCACCCTGCTTATTTAACTGATATGTAGAGTACATCATGAGAAATGCTGGGCTGGAAGAAACACAAGCTGGAATCAAGATTGCCGGGAAAAATCTCAATAACCTCAGATATGCAGATGACACCACCCTTATGGCAGAAAGTGAAGAGGAACTAGAAAGCCTCTTGATGAAAGTGAAAGAGGAGAGTGAAAAAGTTGGCTTAAAGCTCAACATTCAGAAAACTAAGATCATGGCATCTGGTCCCATCACTTCATGGGCAATAGATGGAGAAACAGTGGAAACAGTGTCAGACTTTATTTTTTGGGCTCCAAAATCACTGCAGATGGTGACTGCAGCATGAAATTAAAAGACGCTTACTCCTTGGAAGGAAAATTATGACCAACCTAGATAGCATATTCAAAAGCAGAGACCTTGCTGACTAAGGTCCGTCTAGTCAGTTCTATGGTTTTACCAGTGGTCATGTATGGATGTGAGAGTTGGACTGTGAAGAAGACTGAGCACCGAAGAATTGATGCTTTTGAATGGTGGTGTTGGAGAAGACTCTTGAGAGTCCCTTGGACTGCAAGGAGATCCAAGCAGTGCACTCTGAAAGAGATCAACCCTGGGATTTCTTTGGAAGGAATGATGCTAAAGCTGAAACTCCAGTACTTTGGCCACCTCATGCGAAGAGTTGACTCATTGGAAAACACTTTGATGCTGGGAGGGATTGGGGGCAGGAGAAGAAGGGGATGACCAAGCATGAAATGGCTGGATGGAATCACTGACTCAATGGGCACGAGTCTGAGTGAACTCTGGGAGTTGGTGATGGACAAGAGAGGCCTGGCATGCTGCAATTCATGGGGTCACAGAGTCGGACACGACTGAGAGACTGAACTGAACTGAACTGAACTGATAATAAAGGTAAGTAAATTTTTATTTTTATCCAGTTAAGAGAAAAATATGAAAGGGGTATTAGTACATCAGCTTTCATGAGAAAAATATAAGGAAAGAATACTACTATTGAATGACATACAATATTATCCCAGTAGAAGCATCCTGGTTAGGGAAATGAATAGATGCTTAGAAAGGCCACTGAGATCCTGAGTTTCCAGTGCTTGTTATTCCACTGTGTACCGGATTGAGGGAATTGAAAAGGAATCAAGCTATTCTTGGGAAGGAGGGGGCAAATTAAACTGGGAAATTAGCATTGGCATATAATGATATATACACTTCATGTATATATCCAACTTTTTGCAACCCCGTGGACTGTAGCTTGCCAGGCTCCACTGTCTGTGGAATTTCCCAGGAAAGAATACTGGAGTGGATTGCCATTTCCTTCTCCAAGAGTTCTTCCCAACCCAGGGATTGAACCCGGGTCTCCTGCATTGCAGGTAGATGTCTGAACCACCAGGGAAGCCCAATATATACATTACAATGCATAAGATAGATAGTGGGAACCTGCTGTATAGCACAAGGGCACAGGGACCTTACTATGGGATGACCTAGAGTGGTAGGATGGGATGGGGTGGGAGGGAGGTTCAAGAGGGAGGGCATATATATACACACAAACACAGACAGCTGATTCGCTTCTTTGTACAATGAAAACTAACACGACATTGTAAAGCAATTATACTCCAATAAGAAAAATTTAAAAAAAAAGAAATTGAGAACGACTTTTAGAAACTATATAGCAGAAAAAGATATGCAGTTTTGTAGGTGATAGCAAAAGAGGGATGGTAATAGGAACAGGATTTTATGTCTGTGCTTGTAGTTTGGTGTGCAACACAAACTCTCTCCATTATTTATCACAAGCTTTTTCAATAAACTCCAATAAATCTGCATTGCTTATGAGCAGTTTGATAGAAGGATATGTTTTGAAGGAAGAATGTGCAGGACTAAATTTATTTTTAATTATTTGCTTGGTGTGAAAACAAAGGCTACCTATTGAAAAACAGGCACGTTTTAACCAATAATTCAAATTCTCTGTTATGAGTGGTAATGTGCTGCCTACTATGGATGCAGACCTGAACATGATACAGACCCTGCCTTCACAAAGGTCACAATCCTTATTATAGCATACCTTGTAAATCTCACAGTGTATTAGTTGAAAATCTGTTTAAAGAGTTATTGACAAATGTGCCTTGAAAAAGGATTCCTTAGTTAAAGAGGTTTGAAAAATATCGCTCTAACTCCTCTTGGAGATTCCCAAAGCTCTTTAGTACATTAAAGACTGAGATGTCTGTAATTAAATGTACTCTATAGTCACATGTGCTTATTTAAGTGTATTTAAGCTAGTCTTTCCCAAATGTATTCGTTCGTGAAATTAATTTTTAAAGGAACATCCCTGTTATCTACTCTTGGATATTCCCTGGGAAAATCTCATTTAGAAAACACAAGTTCAGCAGGAAAAAAAAAAAAAGTACAAAATGTTATGCTTTTGTAAGGGGGCATGAACTTGTTAACATAATAGCATACATGAAAGAGCTATCTCTCTTTGAAAATACTCACCCTGTTAGTTCATTGTATAAGTAATAAGAGCTGCTGGAACAAATAATTCTTAAATAATAAAAGTTTATTTCTTGCTTAAGTCACAGCTGCAGTGTTGATTGGTAAAGAGCATTGATCCTTGGAGTCTTTCAGTGAGTCAGGCTTCCTGAAACCATATTCTGAAGCTTCAAGGGCTTTCCCTTGATCCTGTGCACTCTGTTAGCATATAAGCAGAAGAGATTCCTCATAGAGAATTATGCAGATAATTTGGGGAGCCATGCCTAGAAATGGAAAATACCACTTTTGCCCCCATGTCATTGTCTAGAACTTGATCATATGGCTTGGTATCTGTTATTATTCCAAACTAGAAGACAAGAACACAGATAAGAATAGGCAGTCGCTGTTCCTATCATAAATCTTGGAAAATGTCCAAGAATTTACTAGTAGGACCAAAAAGGTAAGAATATTTTAGGTACAAAGAGCTATGTGAATAAAAGGCACAGATTCATACAATGGAAGGATGTTTAGAAGACCTGTGAGAAGTCCAGGCAGCAGATGAGTCTGGAAAGAGTTTGGGAGGAGACTCTAAAAAATGTTAAGTCATGCTAAGGATTCGCACTTTGTTTTGTAAAGGATTGGGGATCAATGGAGGTTTGCAAGGTGAGCGAATGAAATTTTATTTCATATAAACAGCTCTGAGAAGAGCATCCCAGATGGACTGGAGAGATAAAAGACTTCTGGTAACAGAATAATAGACAGGCAGCTGTTGCACTTGCTTGGAAGAGAGGGTTCATATTCATTACGAGGACTGCACTGGAGATGAAGAGGACAAGCTAAATTGAATAGATAATTTCTTGGAAAAACTAATAAGATTTGATAAAGAGTTTGTTGTGGTGAAGAACTAGAAGAGAGAAGTGGTTTTAAAGCTTCTGGTTTTTGAGTTTGAGAGAATGGTGTCCTAATTTACCAAATATTTTGGAGCTAGAGCAGACTTGAAGGTAAAGATAATTAGTTTATTTTTTCACATAGAGTTGAATATGACTGTTGGAGGTACATGGCTGGGGTTTGGAAGAGAATAAACTATTTCTTGAAGAGAAATAAGCAGATAGAATCGTTTTAGAATCTTGAGATTCAGTGAAGTCACTCATGTGTCACAACTGGAGAAAAAATGGACAAGAGAGCCAAAGAGAGAACTCTAAATAAGGCTGAGAGTTTAATGATGGGCAGACAAAACACTGTGAAATTGCTTAGTGATCAGAAATAAAAATTTACCCAGGGTAGCGTGGTATACAGTAGATAAAAAATGCCCGTTCATAAAATATGATACCTAAGAGCTTTCCCTCCTTGAACAAAACGGACATATTCTGTCCATGTCTTAAAAATAAAATGTGTTGCTATTGGAAATAAAAAAATAAATCTCTATGACCTTTACTTAAACATGTTTCCCAAATTGTTTCTTGACTAATTGCTGCATTTTTAACACAGATGCTTTTCTAATAGAAAAAAGAAAAAGTTATATCAGTTTTTCTCCATAGTATCACTATTTAGTAAACACCAGATTTTATGGAAAAATGGGGGAAAGCAATTTCAATGTCTGCATGAATATTATGGAGTAAGTGACGGTAGGGAGAGTCAGAATGCTCCAGTAGTTTTTGACCACTGATGTTGGCATGTGGACTTTGTGAGAAGCTGGAAATGATTGTCACATTTTAATTTATTTGGAGGAAGAAATATGACATGAGTTTCCTGAAAAATGCGTATCCAAGAGATATGTCTGTGTAGGAGAAAATAAATAGCTGCTAAGTGGGTCCTGATTTGGGGCATAATCAAAACTTGACAATTTCCATATTTATGTATTTGTGAACATTTCCTTTGTGGATTTTTAAATGGACATTTATAAAAAGCTTAGTATATTTGGCAGGGGAAATGAATAAGGAATATGTTGCCTTGGACCTTGAATAAGGAAACAAAAATACATTAGTCTATCCATTTCTAACTTGTTTAAAGAAAGAGAAGACTATTGAGCTTTAGCTATATTATTAAATCAGGGCTCCTTATGGATCTGCATGTGCCTCATTGCACTAAACATTTTTTTTTCTCTTTCTGTCTCCCTTGCTTCTAGACAAAGTGAATTAGTAGTGTTCTAAGTAGAATGAGAGGGGTATGGAATAGAGGACTATGGAGAGAATTTTATCTCTACTTTCTGTGCAACACAGACAAAGTTCTCCCCAAATTTTTAGTAGTCACAGCTCACTTCACTTGCCTGTGGCTTAGACACTTCCCTACTCCTACATTCCATCAAAACAGCTCTGAGTAAGGTTGCCAAAGATCTCTTCAAGCAGTGGATCAAGTACAAAATGCTTTATGCATGCGCCCAGTTGAGAGCTCTCTTGTTTTGCTGCTTTGACTTTTGGGAAGCTATTCACTTCTGGTTCTTCCCTTTATTCTATAGCCACTCCCTCTTGTTTCTGTTCCACACCTCAGTTCAGTTCAGTTCAGTCGCTCAGTCGTGTCCTACTCTTTGCAACCCCATGGACTGCAGCACGCCAAGCCTCCCTGTCCATCACCAATTCCTGGAGTTTACTCAATCTGATACCCGTTGAGTCGGTACCGGTGATGCCATCCACCATCTAATCCTCTGTCGTCCCCTTCTCCTCCCACCTTCAATCTTTCCCAGCATGAGGGTATTTTCAGATTAGTCAGTTATTCGCATGAGGTGGCCAAAGTATTGGAGTTTCAGCTTCAACATCAGTCCTTCCAATGAACACCCAGGACTGATCTCCTTTAGGATGGACTGATTGGATCTCTTTGCAGTCCAAGGGACTCTCAGGAGTCTTCTCCAACACCACAGTTCAAAAGCATCAATTTTTCGGTGCTCAGATTTCTTTATAGTCCAACTCTCACATCCATACATGACTTCTGGAAAAACCATAGCCTTGACTAGATGGACCTTTGTTGGCAAAGTAATGTCTCAGCTCTTTTAATATGCTGTCTAGATTGGTCATAACTTTCCTTCCAAGGAGTAAGCGTCTTTTAATTTCATGGCTGCAGTCACCATCTGCAGTGATTTTGGAGCCCAGAAAAATAAAGTCTGCCACTGTTTCCACTGTTTCCCTATCTATATTCCATGAAGTGATGGGACCGGATGCCATGATCTTAGTTTTCTGAATGTTGAGCTTTAAGCCAACTTTTTCACTCTCCTCTTTCACTTTTATCAAGAGGCTCTTTAGTTTTTCACTTGCTGCCATCTGTTCCACACCTAACAGAAACAAAAGCAGGATACTCAAGGGTGGTTTGTTTCTGCTTCCTGTCTGCCGACTGTACCATATATTCCTAATTTCCTATTAGGGGTTTTTGACATTACAATATTAGAAATTTGGGCTTAGAGTTAATATTCAAATGGATTGAAGAACTCAAAACCACATGAAAAAGTCACTAATAATATGACACAAGTAGCTTAACAATATTTCGTGATGTGGGGGAAATCCGTAATCATTGTACTACTCAAGTGGGTGAGCCTGTTGTCCTGATTAGATATTCTCCTTGACCAGCTGATAAGCTTCTAACACATCGCAGAAAGCTTCCAGTCATGCTTTGCACTAGTTTGCCATTATAATAGACTGTACTTATGGCACTTTGTAACTTGCCTCACAAAATATCACCATCCTACCAAATACCACATACCCAGTCAGGTCATTGTTCTGCTTCTTAGAATGTTCCACTGCAGCATATTAGGATTTACACGCAGATGCAAATGCATTAGAACTGCAAAGGTGGTTTTGAGATTCATGAATCTCCCAGGACCCCCTGCTTGGTTGCCATGCTCCTTCTGGCCATGCTCTCAGCACTCCCCAAGGACCTACAGCTCCTTCTAAGTGTCAGTGACTCCCAAAGAATATTTCCACCTGTGTAGTTAGAATTTCTAAGTGTAGTTTTGCATCCACATCAGGTAAAATTTGAGTCCTTAGCTTTTACTCCTTCATCACATGCACTCACTTGCAGTCCTGATACAGTTTTTAGCATTACCCTTGCTAAGCGTTCATACGTCCTGTTAAGTGTTCATTGAGAAATACAGAATAGAAGCTACCAGGTTCATTTTCATGAACACACAATACTTTGCTCCTGAGTTGGTGACAGAAAACTAAGTGCTGTGTAACATGAGACACTGACTCCCCTGGGGCAGAGAGTGAAGGCATACTCACACAGTGGGTGCCACTAAATACTCTTGATTAACTATCAGCTTCTGGGAGTATAGGGACAAGCATTATTCCTCATGCATATTGTACATTTGTTTATTCATGCATAAAATATTTATGGAGCAAATAGCACTAGAGAAGAAACAGCACAAGCTTCTAGAAGCTCACAATTTATGGAAGACTTCCCCCCGATCTCAGACCACATCCAATATCCTGGTCAGCAATTACTGGTAGTCACTCAAGGAGAACTGTCCCACAGCCACTGGTAATACCAAGTACACAGCACAATTAACCCCTGCTTATATTGAGTCCTTTAAAAGCCCATCAGCTGTTTGAGGGACAATGGTAATCTTTGATTGTCATGCCATGCCTTGCTTGAATGGCATCAAAGATGCTGTTCTCCTCTTTGCCTTCAGGACCAAGTGTGCATTCTATGTTGTGGTGGGAGAGGCTCTGTAATTACTGAGACCTGACTAATCTTGACTCATCTGTCACCACTCTCTGGTTGGTGCTTTGCTCACTAACAAAATCAGACTGCTGAACATTCCCCCCACACATCAACATGTTTCTCATTTCCTTTCATTCCTCTCTGCCTATAATGCTTCCCATTTCCATGATCCCCTTCCCCTCTCCAACTGCAATTTGGTGCAGCACCTCCAACCAGCTAATTCCTAATGATCTTTAACAGTTCAGTTGGCCATGACATCCACAGGAAATCATCCCTGACTCCAAGAACACTGGATTTTGGTACATTTCTGTATTCATTAAACACTATTTAGTGTACTCAGTTGCCCCTCCGCAATTTTAACAACCTATTTCTGTGTCTGCCTGATCACACTGCTGTGACCCTCTTAAAAGCAGGTCTCTGAATTATCTATTCTTATATACTCATGTTGTGGGTTGGTATCTGATACAATGCAGGAATGAATGGAAAAGAATAAACAAATGCAAGAACAGTAAGATTTAGCATTTGATTGTAATGCTAACTAAATGACTGATTGAAATCACATTTGGTATTGGATAACAAATTCTGGCACCTAGAAAATAGTGTTTCTCGAATAATATGAGGACATTGGTGGTCCTGCATTTGTACATGTGCTCCATGTGTGTCTTTAATGACCCAAGTTTTCTATAGTTTTGTTCTTCGTCCTTAATAAATGATATCCTTCAGATCTTCTCATGTTCATAAATTGTCTGCTTAGCTCCGGTCATCATGTCTGCAGCCTAGGCAGGAAGAGAGCCAAGGCATCCATTAGGATCTTGGATATCAGTGGGAGTTGCCTGGAAGAGCCTGGTCATAGGGGATATGCAGCTACTACCAGACATAAAAGAGACAGTAAGAAGTAGTTTAGATTCTCTCTCCTCCTGTCTTCAATCTTGACCTGTGCCTTCCATTCACTGTGCATAGTCAGAAGCATAGGCTCTAACTATAGAGTTAGGGCAGCTTGAGAAAAATTTGCAAGGTCAGCTCACTACGATCAGGATATTGATCTGAGAGAAAATGAGCAAATGTCTGGCACAGACAATGGTAGTGGTAGTTTCTGTGGAATTTTTAAACTCTAATACGTGTATGGTGCTAGAGGGAATGGATCTGACTTAAGGCCATGTCCATTCTGGTCATTCCAGACCTTGTCTGTGGTCAGAATCAGGGTGGGGTACGATTTGCGTTTGCCTGTTTCTGGGCTTGTGTAGGTTTACATAGTTTTCTATATGGTCCTCTGTACCTGTTTGCATGTGTCAGATTTTGTGGATATGACAGATATTTTCTCAGGGGACATTGCAAAGGGGAAAAGGAGCACCTACCATCTCTGCAAAACCCCAATCTACTTTAGAGTAACCAGAGATTGATCTTTTCAAGATCACCATTACAACCGTGCTACACACAATATGCCAGCAAATTTGGAAAACTCAGCAGTGATCACAGGACTGTAAAAGGTCAGTTTTCATTCCAATCCCAAAGAAAGGCAATGCCAAAGAATGTTCAAACCACGGCACAGTTGCAATCATCTTACACGCTAGCAAAGTAATGCTCAAAATTCTCCAAGCTAGTCTTCAACAGTACATGAACCAAGAACTTCCAGATATACAAACTGGATTTAGAAAAGGCAGAGGAATCAGAGATCAAATTGCCGATATACGTTGGATAATATAAAAAGCAAGGGGATTCCAGGAAAACATCTGCTTCTGCTTCATTGCTATGCTAAAGCCTTTGGCTGTGTGGATCACAACAAACTGTGGAAAATTCTTTAAGAGATGGGAATACTAGACCACCTTACCTGCCTCCTGTGGAGAAGGCAATGGCACCCCACTCCAGTACTCTTGCCTGGAAAATCCCATGGGCAGCGGAGCCTGGTGGGCTGCAGTCCATGGGGTCGCGAAGAGTCGGACACGACTGAGCGACCTCACTTTCACTTTTCACTTCCACGGATTTGAGAAGGAAATGGCAACCCACTCCAGTGGTCTTGCCTGGAGAATCCCAGGGACGGGGGAGCCTGGTAGGCTGCCGTCTATGGGGTTGCACAGAGTCGGACACGACTGAAGTGACTTAGCATGGCATAGCATAGCATTACCTGTTTCCTGAGAAATCTGTATGCAGGTCAAGAAGCAACAGTTAGAACTGGACATGGAATAATGGACTGGAGCATGGGTCCCTGCACTAAGTGCAGGCGGCGGCGGCAGCCCGGCGCACTAAAGCGTGGCTGAGAGCTACCCCATGTCCGAGGTCAGGGGCAGCGGCGAAGAGTGACAGGCTGCAACGGCGCAGAAACGGCCGAGAGTAGCTAACCCGCGTCCGAGGTCAGGGGCGACGTCCGAGGTCAGGGGCGACGGCCGAGAGGAGCCACCCTGCGTCCAAACGGGAAAGACTAGAGATCTCATCAAGAAAATTAGAGATACCAAGGGAACATTTCATGCAAAGATGGGCTCGATAAAGGACAGAAATGGTATGAACCTAACAGAAGCAGAAGATACTAAGAAGAGATGGCAAGAATACACAGAAGAACTGTACAAAAAGGATCTTCACGACCCAGATAATCACGATGGTGTGATCACTCATCTAGAGCTAGACATCCTGGAATGTGAAGTCAAGTGGGCCTTAGAAAGCATCACTACGAACAAAGCTAGGGGAAGTGATGGAATTCCAGTAGAGCTATTTCAAATCCTGAAAGATGATGCTGTGAAAGCGCTGCACTCTATATGCCAGCACATTTGGAAAACTCAGCAGTGGCCACAGGACTGGAAAAGGTCAGTTTTCATTCCAATCCCAAAGAAAGGCAATGCCAAAGAATGCTCAAACTACAGCACAATTGCACTCATCTCACACGCTAGTAAAGTAATGCTCAAAATTTTCCAAGCCAGGCTTCAACAATACGTGAACCGGGAACTTCCTGATGTTCAAGCTGGTTTTAGAAAAGGCAGAGGAACCAGAGATCAAATTGCCAACATCTGCTGGATCATAGAAAAAGCAAGAGAGTTCCAGAAAAACATCTATTTCTGCTTTATTGACTATGCCAAAGCCTTTGACTGTGTGGATCACAGTAAACTTTGGAAAATTCTGAAAGAGATGGGAATACCAGACCACCTAACCTGCCTCTTGAGAAATCTGTATGCAGGTCAGGAAGCATCAGTTAGAACTGGACATGGAACAACAGACTGGTTCCAAATAGGAAAAGGAGTACGTCAAAGCTGTATATTGTCACCCTGCTTATTTAACTTATGTGCAGAATACATCATGAGAAACGCTGGACTGGAAGTAACACAAGCTGGAATCAAGATCGCTGGGAGAAATATCAATAACATGAGATATGCAGATGACACCACCCTTATGGCAGAAAGTGAAGAGGAACTAAAAAGCCTCTTGATAAAAGTGAAAGAGGAGAGTGAAAAAGTTGGCCTAAAGCTCAACACTCAGAAAACGAAGATCATAGCATCCAGTCCCATCACTCCATGGGCAATAGATGGGGGAACAGTGGAAACAGTGTCAGACTTTATTTTTTGGGCTCCAAAATCACTGCAGATGGTGATTGCAGCCATGAAATTAAAAGACGCTTACTCCTTGGAAGGAAAGTGATGACCAACCTAGATAGCATATTCAAAAGCAGAGACATTACTTTGCTGACTAAGGTCCATCTAGTCAAGGCTATGGTTTTTCCAGTGGTCATGTATGGATGTGAGAGTTGGACTGTGAAGAAGGCTGAACACCAAAGAATTGATGCTTTTGAACTGTGGTGTTGGAGAAGACTCTTGAGAGTCCCTTGGACTGCAAGGGGATCCACCCAGTCCATTCTGAAGGAGATCAGCCCTGGGATTTCTTTGGAAGGAATGATACTAAAGCTGAAACTCCAGTACTTTGGCCACCTCATGCGAAGGGTTGACTCATTGGAAAAGACTTTGATGCTGGGAGGGATTGGAGGCAGGAGGAGAAGGGGATGACAGAGGATGAAATGGCTGGATGGCATCACTGACTCGATGGACGCGAGTCTGGGTGAACTCCGGGAGTTGGTGATGGACAGAGAGGCCTGACGTGCTGCGATTTGTGGGGTCACAAAGAGTCGAACATGACTGAGCTACTGAACTGAACTGCATGGGTCCCTGAATCAGCACTTAGAAGACATATGACAAACTTTGTACTTCACATGCAATAAGGAAACAACTTGTGAAGTTAGAAGGGTTTCCCTGGTGGCTCAGAAGGTAAAGATCCTGCCTGCAATGCAGGAGACCTGGGTTTGATCCCTGGGTTGGACATACCCATTCCAGTATTCTTGCCTGGAGAATTCCATGGACAGAGGAGGCTGGTGGGTTACAGTCCATGGGGTCGCAAAGAGTTGAACACAACTGAGTGACTTTCATTTTCACTTTCTGAAGTTTGAGTGTTGAGTGGAAAAGAAACTGACACAACTCTAAAATACCCCAGATCTGCAGCCATCACTCAGGATACTCTTACATTGATATGAAGAACGTCTTGTCTTCCTCCTGCTCACCATTTCCTGTGACTGATTAATTTCTGCCTGTAATTTGCCTGCTTTGTGTTGCTTTAAGAATGAGACTTTTGCCTCTAGAACAGACTTCTGGTAGGGTTCAGCATTCCACTCAGCAGTTAGAGCATGGCCAATCAGCCGAGAAGCAAGTTGATATTTGTGCAGTCATCTCACTAGGCTTTCTTTGAGAACTTCTTTACTGCTATGCTGCAGATCTTTGATTCAAACTTCCCATTTGCTTCAGATATATTATTGAATCAAGCATGGAGAGCAAATTAATCCCCAAGGGCTTTCTGGAAATCAGCAAAACAGACTTTTGATACCATCAGATGTTCTTCAACAACATTCATGAGGTTGGTGTCATTAGAAAGAAAATTCAGATTATCTGCCTTCCTATGTATTTTTAAATGCACTTTAACTAAATAGAGTCTGATGCTACAACTGGTTCTCATTATGCACTAATTACTTGCTAAATCTGATTCAGAAGAACAAAGAAATTTTGAGTTATTCAAGGACAAAAAAATCACCAATTCTGAAAAATGTACATTTTTTACATTCTTACTACTCAAAAATAGCTAACACATATTTCTTCATATTTGAGGGGAAAATCTCCCAGGCTAAGGAATTTGTTCCAAGTTTTGTCAAGGAAAGAATTTATGCTTTAATTTGGTTCCCTAAATAGAAGGAAGTTGGAGTAGGCGATCTTTTTGGTTCTAAAATGTATCTAAAACACTTCATAGTATTTTTAGCATGAATTTTTACTTTGATTTTTTTATCTTGATTTTGACTTTCCCAAAGTGTTGTAACTCTTGATTATCTGTTAAGATTGCTCTTTTTCTCAAGTGGTTATGGACAACTTTTCACACTAGGCGCCTTCTTTGAAATTTGCAGTATCACCAGCCTATTGAAAGTTCTGGCATATCCCTCTCTTAAGACAATCTCCCCATTCCCTGCCAAACTGTGTTTCACAAAATAACTTATTTTCTAAACATGTTTAGTCCCTGCCGTGTTTTCACTTTCCATAGAAATTCTTTTTTTGTAAAAACAGTCATCCTCTTTTTTTTTTTGCCAAGTTTACTTGATTCTCTCAAAGTAAATCCTTAAAATGTGATTCGAATGCATCTGAATTTCTATCATTTATGTAATTTACTATTTCCTTCATCATTTACTATAGTGCTATGCTAGATATTCAATGCATGGTTCTTTAAAACATGACTAATAACAAAATGATAGAAATCTGTAAAAATTATGTTTGCTTCTCCAAGTGAGATTTGTGATAGTTCTAAAGTTGCTTTAGGTTTTTTGGTTGAGGTTTGACCTGTTTGAATGAGACTGTACTACAGTCAGTCTGGGGCAGTAATATGTAATTGGGAAAAACATGTTTATTGCAATGATGCACTCTTTAAGGTCCAGAGAACCTACTTCTGACCTAGAAATGCCTTCATAATACAATTGCATTATAGTTACATATTGTTTGTCTTCCCTGCTGGACTGTAAATCCTTGAGGGAAAGAGTTTGGTTACCTCCTCTACCTCCATAACTAGTGCAATGACTGACAGAAATACTCAATGAATATTTCATAATGTGTGACTGAACTTGCTATTTGCATGAAGAAACTCTGCTTATAGTTCAAACTCATCCAGTGCATCTACACAGTCAAGTTCTGTTTTGGAGCATAATTAAAAAAAAAAACACGTGCACCCCTATGTTTATAGCGGCACGTTTCACAATAGCAAATCATAGCAACAATCTAAACGTTCACTGACAGGTGAATGGATAAAGAAGATGTAGTATATATACAAAATGGAATATTATTTGGCCACCAAAAGAATGAAATAATGCCATTTGCAACAATATGGATGCAACTAGAGATTATCAAGCTAAGTAAGTCAGAAAGAGAAAGACAAATGCTATATGATCTCAGTTACATGTGGGATCTAAAATAAGATATGAATGAACATATATACAAAACAGAAACAGACTCATGGACATAGAGACCAGACTAGTGGTCGCCAAGAAGGAGGGGGATGGGGAAAAGAAGGCTTGGGAGTTTGGGCTCAGCAGATGGAAAAACAACAAAACCCTACTATATAGCACAGGAAACTATAGTCAGTATCCCATGGTAAACCATAATGGAAAGTCATGTGAAAAAGAATATATACAAATATATAATAAATACAAAAAATGAATATTTTTATATCACAGCAAAGTAATTTATATGTACATACCCAGCAGAAATTAACACAACATTTTAAATCAATTATACTCAACAAATTTTTTTTTAAAGTTCCATAACATGAAGGTCATGAGCTCAGCTCATGATCTGGTAGGGAAATTTCCATACTTACAATTTTCATCATAAATATAATTTTAAAGGAAATGTTTTAATTCTCACAGTTTTCCTTGTATTCATGAATGGCTTATTTCCCAGAGTTTGTTTCCTACACTTATTGCTATAAGTTTGAAAACTTTATTTGAGATTGAGCTGTCATGTTAACCACTAATAAACTTCTTTCATGCATCATATCCACAAATGATTGTGCTGTTTTTGACTTCCAAGAAGTGAAATTTGTTCAGTTGTGTCTGACTCTTTGCGACCCCATGGACCATACAGTCCATGAATAATGGAGTGGGCACTTTTCCCTTCTCCAGGGGATCTTCCCAACCCAGGGATTGAACCCAGATCTCCCGCATTCTAAGCGGATTCTTTACCAGCTGAGCCAGAAAGGAAGCCCCAAATCATGTTTAAGAGATGAGTCAGCTGAGATACCTTCATAAAGCTGGATTCAAGAAGTAACTGCCCATAATTTGAAGCTGTTTGTTTTCTCGAAAATTTGTGACTGCTCCCATAAATGGAAGTAAACTCAACTAAATCAAGCTACAAATCAACTAAAAGACATATAACAGAAAAAGAAAAACTATATTTAAAGATGATTTTAAAACCTCTTAAGTGGTAGGAAATGTATGGACTTTGAAGATGGGCACCAGGGTTGCAAAAAAGAAAAAAAAAAGCTAACTGCATATTTTTCCTTGTCTTTAATACTGGGAATAATAATACTTATTCTTCAGAGTTGAGAAGAACCTAAGATGGTGCCTCATGCTCTTAGGTGTGCTATAGATTTGAACTATTATTCTACAGCTTTATATGGGATTCTTATTCCACAGGTAAAACAATGTAGCCTTTAATTCTTCACATTACAACTAGCTTTTAATGCACCCCACTCAACACCCCATAGAATGTGCAGTCTTTAATTTCTGCCTTGAACTCCCTTTTCCACTATAGCTTCTGTAATTAAAACCGTAAGGGAACTTATATGTTGGATTTCCTGGCAAATAGATGGGGGGAAAATGGAAATAGTGGCAGACTTTATTTTATTGGACTCCAAGGTCACTGCAGATGATGTCTGCAGCCATGAAATTTAAAGATGCTTGCCCCTTGGAAGAAAAGCTATGAGAAACCTAGACAGTATATTAAAAAGCAGAGACATCACTTTGCCAACAAAGTTCTATATATTCAAGGCTATGGTTTTTCCAGAAGTCATGTACGGATGTAAGAGTTGGACCATAAAGAAGGCTGAGCATCTAAGAATTGATGTTTTTGAACTGTGGTGCTGGAGAAACTCTTGTGAGTCCCTTGGATAGCAAGGAGATCCAACCAGTCACTCTTAAAGGAAATCAATCCTGAAGCTGAAGCTGAAGCTCCAACTCTTTGACCACCTGATGTGAAGAGCCAACTCATTATAAAAGACCCTGAAGCTGGGAAAGATTGAGAGCAGGAGAAGGTGGCAACAGAGGATGAGATGGTTGGATGGCGTCACTGATTCAATGGACATGAGTTTGAATAAACTCTGGTAGATAGTGAAGGACAGGGAAGCCTGGCATGCTGCAGTCCACAGGGTCTCAAAGATTTGGACATGACTGAGAGACTAAACATCACATCATGTTGGGCTTATTACACTGTCAAGGCTAGGATGTAAGAACTAAATGGAATATCTTAAGAAGAAAATACTTGATAAACTTCTTGAGAGCGGAAGTTTTCATCTGATTTTCTGAGTCTGTAATCTTGGTGGAAATTAGAGGAATGTGCTAAGTGATTCTGTAATCATAAGAATGATTATTCTATGTAAGAGCCATGGAATGTTAACCGTTTAGAGGGAAAAAGCTATCACCAAAGCATACACATAGTTGTCTTCAATATTGGAAGCTAGCAACTGATAGAATTTCTCATCTGAGGGTATTATCTAATTCATCTACAGAATCAGTTAGATACAGTTTTCCTTCCATTCACTATTTGTAAAGTGGAGTTAACACTGGCATCAGAGATAAAGAGTGTATGCTATGGGTATTATTATTACCTTTAATTATTTGAGGATTCAGAGACCCTAAATACATAAGATAGTAACATCAAAGGTCACTGATCATGATCACCATAACAAATACAATAATAACAATTTTCAAAATGGCAGGAATTCCCAAAATGTGATATAGAGACATGAAGTGAGCAAATACATTTGGAAAAATGGCATCAATAGACTTGCTTGACACAAGG
Organism: Ovis canadensis; assembly: GCF_042477335.2. Taxonomy (NCBI): domain Eukaryota; kingdom Metazoa; phylum Chordata; class Mammalia; order Artiodactyla; family Bovidae; genus Ovis; species Ovis canadensis. The sequence continues at coordinate 54,600,942 of NC_091250.1, forward strand.
TTGCTGCAGATCTCCAATTTGTAAAAAATTACAGTATTTGTGACCCCACAGTCTGCCCCAGTCTTGCCCATGAGGGTCCAGGGTTTCAGGCCGAGGTGTGGGTTGGCGGTGGCCTGCTGCAGGGTCAGGGGCACTGAGTGCAGCAGTGCACCCACGGGACCTTTTGAAGGAGGTCACCATTATTTTCATTACATCCACCACACTTTGGCCTCAGATCACACAACAAGGAGGGAACACAGACTCATACATCAACAGAAAATTGGATTACAGATTTACTGAGCATGGCCCTGCCCATCAGAACAAGACCCAGTTTCCCACTCAGTCAGTCTCTCCCATCAGGAAGCTTCCATAAACCTCCTATCCTTATCCTTCAGAGGGCAGACAGAATGAAAACCACAATCACAGGAAACTAGCCAAACTGATCACATGGCCACAGCCTTTTTTAACTCAATGAAACTATGAGCCATGCCACCATGCAGGGTTACCCAAGATGGACGGGTTACGGTGGAGAGTTCTGCCAAATTTGGTCCACTGGAGAAGGGAATGACAAACCACTTCAGTATTCTTGCCTTGAGAATCCCATAAGCAGAATGTAAAAGCGAAAAGATAGGACACTGAATGATGAACTCCTCAGGTTGGTAGGTAACCAATATGCTACTGAAGAACAGTGGAGAAATAGCTCCAGAAAGAATGAAAGATGGAGCCAGGGCAAAACGAACACCCCGTTGTGGATGTGACCAGTGATGGAAGTAAAGCCCGATGCTGTAAAGAACAATATTGCATAGAAACCTGAAATGTTAGGTCCATGAATCAAGGCAAATTGGAAGTGGTCAAACAGGAGATGGCAAGAGTGAACATCAACATTTTAGTAATCAGTGAAGTAAAATGGACTGGAGTGGGTGATTTAACTCAGATGACCATTGTATCTACTACTGTGGGCAGGAATCCCTTAGAAAAAAATGAAGTAGCCCTCAGAATCAACAAAATAGTCCAAGATACAGAACTCGGATGCAATTTCAAATGCAACAGAATGATCTCTGTTTGTTTCCAAAGCAACCAACAGTATCACAGTAATCCAAGTCTATGCCCCAACCAGTAATCCTGCAGAAGGTGAAGTTGAATGGTTCTATGAAGACTTACAAGGCCTTCTAGAACTAACACCCCCAAAAGATGTCTTTTTCATTATAGGGGACTAGAATGCAAAAGTAGGAACTCAAGAGATACCCTGAGTAACAGGCATATTTGGCCTTGGAGTAAAAAACAAAGCAGGCAAAGGCTAACAGAGTTTTGCCAAGAGAATGCACTGGTCATAGACAACACCTTCTTCCAACAATACAAGAGAAGACTCTATACATGGACATCACCAGATGGTCAATATTGAAATCAGATTGATTATATTCTTTGCAGCCAAAGGTGGAAAAGCTCTATACAGTCAGCAAAAACAAGACGGGGAGCTGACTGGCTCAGATCATGAATTCCTTATTGAAAAATTCAGACTAAAATTGAAGAAAGTAGGGAAAACCACTAGACCAGGTATGACCTAAATCAAATCCCTTATGATTATATAGTGGAACTGACAAACAGATGTAAGGGATTCAGTTCAGTTCAGCCTCTCAGTCGTGTCTGACTCTTTGCGACCCCATGAATTGTAGCACGCTGGGCCTCCCCGTCCATTACATCTCCCGGAGTTCACTCAGACTCACGTCAATCGAGTCCATGATGCCATCCAGCCATCTCATCCTCTGTCATCCCCTTCTCCTCCTGCCCCCAATCCCTCCCAGCATCAAAGTCTTTTCCAAAGAGTCAACTCTTCACATGAGGTGGCCAGGGTTGATCTCCTTCAGAATGGACTGGTTGGATCTCCTTGCAGTCCAAGGGACTCTCAAGAGTCTTCTCCAACACCACAGTTCAGAAGCATCAATTCTTCGGTGCTCAGCCTTCTTCACAATCCAACTCTCACATCCATACACAACTACTGGAAAAACCATAGCCTTGACTAGATGGACCTTAGACAGCAAAGTAATGTCTTTGCTTTTGAATATACTATCTAGGTTGGTCATCACTTTCCTTCCAAGGAGTAAGCCTCTTTTAATTTCATGGCTGCAGTCACCATCTGCAGTGATTTTGGAGCCCCAAAAAATAAAGTCTGACACTGTTTCCACTGTTTCCCCATCTATTTCCCATGAAGTGATGGGACCAGATGCCATGATCTTCGTTTTCTGAATGTTGAGCTTTAAGGGATTAGATCTGATAGAGTGCCTGAAGCACTATGGATGGAGGTCATGACATTGTACAGGTGACAGTGATCAAGCCTATCCCCAAGAAAAAGAAATGCAATGAGGCAAAATGGATGTCTGAGGAGGCCTCACAAATAGCCAAGAAAATAAGAGAAGTGAAAGGCAAAGGAGAAAAGGAAAGATTATACCCATTTGAATGCAGAGTTCTAAAGAATAGTGAGTAGAGATAAGCAAGCCTTCCTCAGTGATCAATGCAAAGAAATAGAGAACAATAGAATAGGAAAGACTAGAGATCTCTTCAAGAAAATTAGAGATACCAAGGGAACATTTCATGCAAAAATGGGCACAATAAAGGACAGAAATGGTATAAATCTAACACACTGTATTACGAAGAGGTGGCAAGAATACACAGAAAAACTATACAAAAAAGATCTTCACCACCCAGATAATCACGATGGTGGGATCACTCACCTAGAGTCAGACAACCTGGAATGCAAAGTCAAGTGGGCCTTAGGAAGCATCACTACGAACAAAGCTAGAGGAGGTGATGGAATTCCAGTTCAGCTATTTCAAATCCTGAAAGATGACACTGTGAAAGTGCTGCACTCAATATGCCAGCAAATTTGAAAAACTCAGCAGTGATCACAGGACTGTAAAAGTTTAGTCTTCATTCCAATCCCAAAGAAAGGCAATGCCAAAGAATGCTCAAACCAATGCACAATTGTACTCATCTCACACGCTAGCAAAGTACAGCTCAAAATTCTCCAAGCAGGCTTCAGCAGCATGTGAACTGAAACTTCCAGATGTTCAAGCTGAATTTAGAAAAGGCAGAGGAACCAGAGATCAAATTGCCAACATCCACTCAATCATTGAATAAGCATGAGAATTCCAGAAAAAATTCTACTTCTGCTTTATTGACTATGCCAAAGCCTTTGACTGTGTGGATTGCAATAAACTGTGGAAAATTCTGAAAGAGATGGGAATACCAGACCACCTGACCTGCCTCCTGAGATGTGTATACAGGTCAAGAAGCACCAGTTAGAACTGGACATGGAACAACAGACTGGTTTCAAATAAGGAGAGGAGTGCATCAAGCTGTATATTGTCACCCTGCTTATTTAAATTATATGCAGAGTACATCATGAGAAATGCTGTGTTAGATGAAGCAAAAGCTGGAATCAAGATTGCTGGGAGAAAAACCAATAACCTCAGATATGTAGATGACACCACCCTTATGGCAGAAAGTGAAGAAGAACTAAAGAGCCTCTTGATGAAAGTGAAAGAGGATAGTGAAAAAACTGGCTTAAAACTCAACATTCAGAAAACTAAGATCATGGCATCCAGTCCCATCATTTCATGGGAAATAGATGGGGAAACAATGGAAACAGTGGCAGACTTTATTTTTCTGGGCTCCAAAATCACTGCAAATGGTGACTGTTGCCATGAAATTAAAAGACACTTGTTCCTTGGAAGAAAAGCTATGACAAACCTAGACAGCATATTAAAAAGTGGAGACATTACTTTGCCAAAAAAGTTCCTTCTAGTCAAGGCTATGGTTTTTCCAGTAGTCATGTATGGACGTGAGAGTTGGACCGTAAAGAAAGTTGAGTGCCAAAGAATTGATGCTTTTGAACTGTGGTGTTGGAGAAGACTCTTGAGAGTCCCTTGGACTGCAAGGAGATCCAACCAGTCCATCCTAAAGGAGATCAGTCCTGAGTGTTCTTTGGAAGGACTGATGTTGAAACTCCAATACTTTGGCCACCTGATGTGAAGAACTAACTCATCTGAAAATACCCTGATGCTGGGAAAGATTGAAGGTGGGAGGAGAAGGGGACGACAGAGGATGAGATGGTTAGTTAGCATCACTGACTCGTTGAGCATGAGCGAGGCGCTCGGGTAGTTGGTGATGGATGGGGAAGCCTGGTGTGCTGCGGTCCATGAGTTTGTAAAGAATTTGATACGACTGAGCGACTGCCCAGAATTGAACTGAAAAAATATTTGTGAAGCATGGTAAAGGAAGCATCTATAAAATGATATATACTTATAACCTAACAATTGAAGTATACTTTAAAAATGAAAGATGCATACAAGTAAAAGTTACTATTATAACTTGCCTGACTTCAGGCTCTACTACAAAGCCACAGTCATCAAGACAGTATGGTACTGGCACAAAGACAGAAATATAGATCAAGGGAACAAAACAGAAAGCCCAGAGATAAATCCACACACCTGTGGACACCTTATCTTTGACAAAGGAGGCAAGAATATACAATGGAGTAAAGACAATCTCTTTAACAAGTGGTGCTGGGAAAACTGGTCAACCACTTGTAAAAGAATGAAACTAGATCACTTTCTAACACCACACACAAAAATAAACTCAAAATGGATTAAAGATCTAAATGTAAGACCAGAAACTATAAAACTCCTAGAGGAGAACATAGGCAAAACACTCTCCGACATAAATCACAGCAGGATCCTCTATGATCCACCTCCCAGAATACTGGAAATAAAAGCAAAAATAAACAAATGAGATCTAATTAAAATTAAAAGCTTCTGCACAACAAAGGAAAATATAAGCAAGGTGAAAAGACAGCCTTCTGAATGGGAGAAAATAATAGCAAATGAAGCAACTGACAAACAACTAATCTCAAAAATATACAAGCAAATTATGCAGCTCAATTCCAGAAAAATAAACGACCCAATCAAAAAATGGGCCAAAGAACTAAATAGACATTTCTCCAAAGAAGACATACGGATGGCTAACAAACACATGAAAAGATGCTCAACATCACTCATTATTAGAGAAATGCAAATCAAGACCACAATGAGGCACCACTTCACACCAGTCAGAATGGCTGCGATCCAAAAATCTGCAAGCAATAAATGCTGGAGAGGGTGTGGAGAAAAGGGAACCCTCCTACACTGTTGGTGGGAATGCAAACTAGGACAGCCACTATGGAGAACAGTGTGGAGATTCCTTAAAAAATTGCAAATAGAACTACCTTATGACCCAGCAACCCCACTGCTGGGCATACACACCGAGGAAACCAGAATTGAAAGAGACACATGTACCCCAATGTTCATTGCAGCACTGTTTATAATAGCCAGGACATGGAAACAACCTAGATGTCCATCAGCAGATGAATGGATAAGAAAGCTGTGGTACATATACACAATGGAGTATTACTCAGCCATTAAAAAGACTACATTTGAATCAGTTCTGATGAGATGGATGAAACTGGAGCCAATTATACAGAGTGAAGTAAGCCAGAAAGAAAAACACCAATACAGTATACTGACACATATATATGGAATTTAGAAAGATGGCAATGATGACCCTGTATGCAAGACAGCAAAAAAAGACACAGATGTGTATAGCGGACTTTTGGACTCAGAGGGAGAGGGAGAGGGAGAGGGAGAGGGTGGGATGATTTGGGAGAATGGCACTGAAACATGTATACTATCATGTAAGAATTGAATTGCCAGTCTATGTTTGATGCAGGATACAGCATGCTTGGGGCTGGTGCTCGTGGATGATCCAGAGAGATGTTATGGGGAGGGAGGTGGGAGGGGGGTTCATGTTTGGGAACCCGTGTACACCGGTGGTGGATTCATGTTGATGTATGGCAAAACCAATACACTATTGTAAAGTAACATAGAGTAAAAATAAAACTTAAAAAAATAATATATTGATAATAAAAATAGAATTGTTTTATATTTCTATAAATACCTCTAACAAATACAACATATAGATTAATTGCTTTGTTATCCAATAAATTTATATAAGATTTCTGACTAAACAAATATTAGTACTTAAAGCTTGAATGGGAATTGAGAAAAGATAATTTGTGAAGTTAAAAAAAGGGTAGTAAGTATTTGTGTATAATGTTCAAACTCAAAAATAAAAGAAATTTAAATTAAAGCTATGATGACATAATTTATTGACTGTCAAGTCAGTGATTTTTGGCTTTTTAATGGAAATATCTCATACTGTAACATATAGAATACTAGTTTCCTTACATGCTGGTGGAGACAGTTTAAACTGATAAAACTTTCTTTGGAAAAAATTTAGAAATGTATATCAAAAATTAATATTTTCTAAACCAGTAATTCCTCTCCTAGGAATATTCTGTTAAGAAAACAAGTTGAAATATCCACAAAAATCTATACATATGATGCTTTTTTGAATCATCAGTTATTAAAGTACAGAAACTTAAAATATGTAAAACAACTTAAATATCCAAAAATAGAAAAATAGGTAAATTTTGTATGATCTTATAAGTGAATGTTACAGAACTGTTAAAACTGCCAAGATTATATTTCTGAAGAGTTTTCAATAACATGAAAAAGATGCATAATTTAAACGAAAATTGAGGTAACAAAATTGTCTCTATAGTCTGAGCTCAACTGCCAAATACAGAGAAACAAGGTGGGAAAGATGTCAGCAATCATTTCCTCTGGGATTATTTGGTATAAATTTTTCCTGCTTTTTTATGTATTCATATTTGCAAGCTAAATTTCTTTTTGTAATTGGGAAGAAAAGTTTCCTAAAATTAATTTTGTCCACAAGAACAACTGGTTTGACTAAATTTGGTATAAAAATAAAATGTTAAATTAAATTAAACAGTCCTTATTGGAAACAACTTGATGGAAAAATTAGTTTTTCATTTTTCCGCTGCCAAGATCATTTATTTGAGACAATGCTTTTATCTTGTGCCCTGCTTAGAAACCTCATAGGCTCCCTGTTATTTCTATCCCTTCAAGTCTAAGACTCTATGACTGCTTTTCAAGACCTTAATTTTGTTCCAGTGAAAATTGCTCCTTTTTATTCTGCGTTCTGTTTGTTCATGTTCTGATGGGTATTGAAATCATCCTTGAAAGTCCATGCTTGCTCATATAGCTCATGCCCCTCCCCCCACACACACACTGACACACATCCTTGGACTGTCTGCTTGCCAGTCTAAGAGAAATCATATTCATTCATTCAATAAATACTTGAGTCTCCAGTATGGATCAGGTGCTGGAGGTAAAGAAGAGAAAAGATTCAGTAGCTTACTCCCATGAAATTTTTGCCCATAGGAAAAGTTATGTAGCAATACTTCTCTAAAGGCTATTGACGTGCAAATGTAAAGTCTAGTCTTTCAAGTGTGGCTTGAAAGACTTCTGCATACTGGATTAAATTAATCTTGGAGCGGGAAGAAAAAAACAAAAACTCCACTGATTTCTATGTTTAGCTCCCCCTCCCCCATATTTATAAGAAACAGCTATGTAAAACGTACTACTGTATGTGCTGTAAAGGAAATGCTGTTGAAAGCATAGTTTTTATGTCATTATGTTCTACTCTACAAGGTTTATATACCAATTTTATAAAGTATTATTTTAAAAAGCTTTGTTTCCTCTAAGGAATTAGTTTTCTTCTTCCTCTCTGATAAGAATAAGGATATGACACATTGTGTTTCCCTTTTCAGCCTGACTACCAGGAAGACTTCCCTGATGGCTCAGATGGTAAAATGTCTGCCTGCAATGTGGGAGATCTGGGTTCGATCCTTGGATGGGGAAGATCCCCTGGAGAAGGAAATGGCAACCCACTCCAGTATTTTTGCCTGGAAAATTACATGGATGGAGGAACCTGGTAAGCTACAGTCCATGGGGTCACAAAGAGTCGGACACAACTGAGAGACTCCACTTTCACTTTCACCAGGAAGATCAGTGACATAGTCTTCAATTGCATTGACATCTGCACATAGTAGTAAGCTTACATTGGCATTGTTTTTGGATATTGATGTTTTTAATTTTTAAGTGCATTGTTTTCTTTTGTTGCCTGTAACTTCTTGTAAGAAAGCCCAAACTTCTCAAGGAAAAAGTGAAGAGTGCCAACCTATTGCTGCCTGCTGGGCTGAGGGACTCATTTTTAGCTGCTTGGAGTGGTGGTAACCATTGGTTCTCACCTGAATCCCTCTTTGTTAACAACCCTTAATCAAAAACAGCCTCCTTCCCAAGGCTACATCCCCATCATGGTGGCAGCCCATATCCAATATCTGGTTGACTGAAGTAGAGGCAGAAGGGCCCTAATCCCTTTTTCTCAGGGGAGAATAATGCTTGAGACCATCCTAATTCTATTGCACTGCAGTTCAGCGTCTTCCTTAGCCAGCTCTACTTCTCTCACCCTCGCGGTATTGTTCCCTACAGCACTCACCAGTACCTCTCATTCATGCAAATTTCAGTCTCACATCTGTTTCCCAAGACATCATACCTACAATAATTAAATTAATTAAAGGTGAAAATGGTAATACTCCCTGTTAGTTACCCATAGGTACTCTATACTGCATCAGATCAGTATCCTTGCAGCTCTAACCTCACAGGTTGAGTTACATCCATGAAAACATCATCAGTCATCTATCTGTATTTTGCCATGAACTTTTGCATGGCTTATAGTTAGAGCAACACTACTTAGTGCTTAATTCTTAATTGACTTATGTGGTTCATTGTTATTTCAGAAAGTTATAGCCATATGGTTGTACTTGAAATTCCTGTTCAGTGATTTGGACCTGTTCTTTGCATTTATGGTAAGCTTTCAAGTAAGGGGTTCCTTGATGGCTCAGTGGCAAAGAATCCACCTGCCAAGCAGGAGACATGGGTTCAATCCTTGGGTCAGGAAAATCCCCTGGAGAAGGAAATGGCAACCCACTCCAGTATTCTTGCCTGGGAAATCCCATGAACACAGGAGCCTGGTGGGCTACAGTCTATAACATGGCAAAAAAGTCAGACACAAGTTAGTGACTAAACAACAGCAGCAAAGCTTTCAAATACCGGAAATTTTGGCAATGCTTGTAGAGATATTAAGTTGCCCTCTTAGCTATTGTGCTATTTACTTGTTCACTTTTACCTGTATCACTACTTGGGCAGAGAATGTAACTTTGTTGTCTGGACATTGCAATCTTATGTTTACAAAAGGCAAGGCTGTAGTCTGTACATGGCCATTTGTGGTTCTCCTTGAGAACTGTGATCTCCTCTATGCCTGTAATCAGAATCAAGGTTGTTTTTATTTGCTAGGTTCACCGAAACAAAATACCACTTGTGGTGGCTCAGTGACAAAGAATCTGCCTGCAATACAGGAAACATGGGTTCTATCATCCCCTGGAGAAGGAAATGGCAACCCACTCCAGTATTCTTGCCTGGAGAATCCCATGGACAGAGGAGCCTGGTGGGCTACAGTCCATGGGGTCATAGAGTCAGACATGACTGAGCAACTAAACAAGACAACAACAACAACTTGGCTTAAAACAAGAAAAACTTACTCTCATACACTTCTGGAGCCCAAAAGTCCGAAGTCAAGGCATCGGAAGACCCTTGCTCTCTCGGAGGGCTCTAGGGAAGGATTCTTCCTTGCCACTCTTAGTTTCTAGTGGTTGCTGGCAATCCTTGGCATTTCCCAATTTGTAAATTTATCTCTCCAATCTCCATCTCCATCATCACATGGCTTTCTCCTGATATATCTCTGTGTCCAAATGCCCCTTTTTCTTACAAGGATACTTTTAGTATTAGATCAGGATTAAACCTGATCTAATGTGACCTCATCTGAAATTGATCACATCTTCAAAGATCCTGTTTCCAAAAAATGGTCATGTTCACAGGTATTGGGAATTGAGTTGAACATATCTTTTTGAAGGACACAGTTCAACTCACAACAAAGGTATATCTCACTCTGCTCTTAGCTTCCTGATCCAGCAAGACTAATATGACAGATAAGTATCTGCGGGAGAGTCAGATTACTTTTACTGATCGATTGAAACTTGACACCACACCTAGGAAAAGTTCAGAGTGCAATACATTAACTACCAATAGAGCCACTGTTGTAGGTGCTGGGCCTTTCCCCTACTTATCTGATGCTCCTCATCTTTGTCTGACTGTGCCTGCCTCTTTTATGCCCAAGGTAAGCTGAGTGCCACATTTGAATGAATTCTATAATTTCCTCTCACCAACTGTGCCTGTTTAAAATCTTTTCTTTCTTTCTTTCCATGTCCTGTATATCAGTCTTCAGGATTATGTAAAATGGTAGCTCATTTTCTAAATTTTCTATATTAACTTTTAAAGTGAAATGAATATGGAACATTAACTCAGGAAGATATTAAGACATATTTTTGAAAGTGTGGCTTGAAGTTCTCTATGGATAAATATTCCGTAAATTTAAATATCATGTACTATGTCTCCTTTACCAGATTCACAAAATTTTTAGACTATTTGGGTTATGAAAATTCCCACAAGCAAACAAAGGCAAACCAACAAAACATGTTTAGCATAGTTTGCCAGCGTTTCCCAAATGTATTTAATCACAAAATGAGCTGAGGAGACTCACATAGAAGATTTTCAAAGCTTCTGTCTGGGGAACAAAATAAAGCTGTCATCATCTTGGTATGTTTCTCCATCAGAGGGCTTTTCTAGATTAGTCTGTGACCAAAACTGATTACAGCCAATAATGAGAACCTCAGACAATAACACCAGTTTCTATAGGAAAGGCTTATCACTTTTTAGAATACATTTTGGCATTGCTATTTATTCACTCAGTCGTGTCTGACTCTTTGCAACCCCCATGGACTGCAATATACCAGGCTTCCCAGTCCTTCACCAACTCTTGGTGGTGAAGTTTGAGCTTGCTCAAACTCATGCCCATTGAGTCGATGATGCCATCCAACCATCTTGTCCTCTGTCATCCCCTTCTTCTCCTTTAGCATGGGTACTGAGAATATATGTTCCATATTGCCTGAGCTTAAATTACTTCTCCTCAATTATAAGCTGTGTCTTTGACCAAATTGTCTAATCTCTCTTAGCTCAGTTTCCTCATTTGAAAAATAATTATATGACACAGTATTTATTCACAGCATGATTATGGAGATGGCACAATTCATATGAAAAGCTTAACAAGGTCTTTATGACACAGTTCAGTTTCAACTTGGAAACTTCTACTGGACTCCCTAGTTCCCTGTTCCAGTACATACACAGCATTATTAATGCCAAAGTCACATGGGAAGGTGTAGAACTCCAGCACAGCGCTTAGAGGTGGAAGTTGCTTTTTGGCTTTGCAAAGGACCTATGTGAGAAGTCAGGCTATCAAAACCTGTGTTCCAGTTCTGAAAGTACCCATCTGAGAGATCTTCGGAAATCAATTTTCCTCAGCTTTTATTATCTTCACCTGTAAAATGCATGCAGAATGCAAAAGATTGCTTCCATTCCCAAACTTTGAAAATCTAATTAAAAATGCAACAACTAGACTCCAGAATAATTGGTGTTTTGTTGTCATGATTAAACACTTTGTTTTCACATGCTGCATAGTACATCCCCATACTGTGAGAGCTTTTACTTTCTGCTAATTGTTGCCCAGGCAGATCAAAACTTGAGAAAGTCACATTAACATGATCTTATAAGATGCCTAAAAGATTTTGAAAAAAATATTGAAACACTAGAAATACATGTACCATAGACTATCTTCATTTCAATGGGGCTTTCCAGGTGGCACCAGTGGTAAAGAGCCTGCCTGCCAATGTAGGAGACATAATGAGAGGCCGATTTGATTCCTGCATCAGCAAGATCCCCTGGAGGTGGGCATGGCAACCCACTGCAGTATTCTTGCCTGGAGAATCCCATGGACAGAGGAGCCTGACAGGCTATAGTCATGAGGTTGCAAAGAGTCAGACCCGACTGAAGCAATTTAGCATGCAGGCATCCTCATTTCACTGGGGGCTTAGATATTAGGCAACTCAGGGTAAGCTTAAGGGCATGAATCTGGAATCTCACCTACATAAATATCTCAGTTCTACCACTTTTCATTTACTCCAGTGTTCTCTGCCTCAGTGTCCTCATCTATAAAATGAAATCTTTACCTTCATAAGCTATTGTAGGATAATAAATATAAAGCACTTATAAAACAATGGCCATTGTCCAGTAAGTGTTCAATACATGTGTGCTCTCATTACTAGGCAATTGAATTTTTTCACAGGTGAGAAAACTGAGGCTCAGAGATTAAAACGCCAGTCCTGAAAGTCACAGAAAGAATTAATTATACAGCAGTGACTGGATTCAGCTTTTGAGGCTGATTATCCTTCCTTCTCCTCAACAACTGCATTTTAGCAACAATGGTTGTAAATCCAATCTTAGTTGCTTCAGTCATCCAATTTGATTACTCTCTCAAAAGCCCTAAATAACTTGGCTTACTTCTTAAAGTAAATTATTTTTTTTCAAGCAAAATCTTATGATTCAGTGGCTTTTCCGGTAGGTGAGACATAACGGGAGGTGTCTATAAAGATGACATAAAAAATAAATTTATCCAATTCCAAGGACACATATAAAATATTATATAAATGAAGAAAATATATGCAATTTTATTTTAGACCTGGTTAGGGGAAAATCTGTTCCCTCTTCACCCTTCTAGTCTTTTATGAGGAAATTCTTAGCCAGACCTCAGCATGGGTGTGTTTGTTCACAGGACAATGCATGTTTAAAACCTTTTATATTCCAGATATTATTCCATGTGAGAAGAGAGAGTGGTGAGCAAGACAGATGAAGTCTATTTTCATGGAGTCAGTGTTCTAATACAGGGGTCAGAGAACTATGTCCTTATTGAAATCTGGCCTGCTATATGTTATTGAAAATAAAGTTTTATTGGGACAGAGCCATGCTAATTCATTTATGTTTTTCTTATAACTACTTTTCATTACAATGATAGAGCTGAGAAAGTACAGCAGAAGCCCTGTGGACATCAAAGTCTAATATATTTACTATCTGGCCCTTCACAGAAAACTGTTCACTCCAGACAGTAGGATAAGCCATTCAATAAACAAAGAGATAAGATTATTTCTCTGTGAATAAATTTAAACAGGGTAAGAGAAATAATAGGGGGAGCCTTATATTTGGGGGTATTGATCTTTGAACTAAGACTAGAATGCCAGAAAGGAGTGAGTTATATTGAGAACCAGAGGCTGAAATGTTTCTGGAAACAAGAAGTTCAGTTCAGTTCAGTTCAGCTCAGTTGCTCAGTCGTGTCTGACTCTTTGTGACCCCATGAACCACAGCACACCAGGCCGCCCTGTCCATCTCCAACTCCCAGAGTTCACCCAAACTCATGTCCATTGAGGCGGTGACGCCATCCAGCCATCTCATTCTCTGTCGTCCCCTTCCCCTCCTGCCTCCAACCCCTCCCAGCATCAGAGTCTTTTCCAATGAGTCAGCTCTTTGCATCAGGTGGCCAAAGTAGTGGAGTTTCAGCTTCAACATCAGTCCTTCCAATGAACATTCAGGACTGATGACTGGTCAAGAACTGTCTTTGACAGAATGTTGTGATTGAGGGCAAGGTCAATAAGAGAAGTCAGAGAACATGAGATGGCTATATCACCTGGGCCCTTATTTGAGGAAGGGTGCCATTTGACTTGGGAAATGAGGGAGAACTTAACATCTGTTACATCAGTTTTTTTTTGTTTGTTTGTTTGGGGACAAAGATCAGTGTCCATGTAGGGCCTTGTTTTCCTATGCCTACCACATGGGATAGAGCAAAGTCATCTCTTTCTATATGGATAAATGTCTTCAGTCTGCATATTTCTTTCTCTGCTTCTTCTCTTGCTGCTGTGTGGGAAACTTTGGGTGTTTTTGGTCTGAAATCCTAGGTTTTGAGAGGGACCTGGCAGACCTGCTCAATTCTTCAAATAGTTTTGTCAGTAATAAAGTTGCTCTGTGTTTTCATTTTCATTTGACTTACTGTGTGAACTTAATTGACAACATCCCAGAGAAGAGAGGAAAAGGGATTTATCAGTAGCCTCATAGCCATATAATCTTCCAGCTAATGGTTTTAATATCATAGCATAGAGTTTCATGCAAATTTTCACAAATACCAGACAACTTAAACACAGGTAAATAAACCAGCTGGGAAATATAAATGTAGTAATGAATCTCCCTGTGGTCTGCATTTAAAAGTGTAATTGTCATAAGGTAGTTCTATTTGCAATTTTTTAAGGAATCTCCACACTGTTCTCCATGGTGGCTGTCCTAGTTTGCATTCCCACCAACAGTGTAGGAGGGTTCCCTTTTCTCCACACCCTCTCCAGCATTTATTGCTTGCAGATTTTTGGATCACAGCCATTCTGACTGGTGTGAAGTGGTACCTCATTGTGGTTTTGATTTGCATTTCTCTAATAATGAGTGATGTTGAGCATCTTTTCATGTGTTTGTTAGCCATCTGTATGTCTTCTTTGGAGAAATGTCTATTTAGTTCTTTGGCCCATTTTTTGATTGGGTCGTTTATTTTTCTGGAATTGAGCTGCATAAGTTGCTTGTATATTTTTGAGATTAGTTGTTTGTCAGTTGCTTCATTTGCTATTATTTTCTCCCATTCAGAAGGCTGTCTTTTCACCTTGCTTATATTTTCCTTTGTTGTGCATAAGCTTTTAATTTGCTGGGCATACACACTGAGGAAACCAGAATTGAAAGAGTCACATGTACCCCAATGTTCATCGCAGCACTGTTTTTAATAGCCAGGACATGGGAACAACCTAGATGTCCATCAGCAGATGAATGGATAAGAAAGCTGTGGTACATATACACAATGGAGTATTTCTCAGCCGTTAAAAAGAATTCATTTGAATCAGTTCTGATGAGATGGATGAAACTGGAGCCGATTATACAGAGTGAAGTTAGCCAGAAAGAAAAACACCAATACAGTATATTAACACATATATATGGAATTTAGGAAGATGGCAATGACGACCCTGTATGCAAGACAGCAAAAAAGACACAGATGTGTATAACGGACTTTTGGACTCAGAGGGAGAGGGAGAGGGTGGGATGATTTGGGAGAATGGCGTTCTAACATGTATACTATCATGTAAGAATCAAATTGCCAGTCTATGTCTGACGCAGGATACAGCATGCTTGGGGCTGGTGCATGGGGATGACCCAGAGAGATGTTATGGGGAGGGAGGTGGGAGGGGGGTTCATGTTTGGGAACGCATGTAAGAATTAAAGATTTTAAAATAAAAAAAAGAAAAGAAAAGAAAAAAAAAGTGTAATTGTCTGTATAAGTCAGGGTCAAATGAGCAAAGGATAATTAAAATTCAGAACACCATAAAGGTAACCACAGCTTTTCTAACTAAAGAATCTCTGTTAGGAAAACAGAGATATAAGGTTAGCAAAGTCATAGTAATTTCCTAAGCATTTTTCCTAATAACCCTCAGAGACTACCACACTGAGAGTATACTTATATTAGTTTTGCTGTCATCCAAGTCACTCTTACCCACTCCAGTATTCTTGCCTGGAGAATCCCATGGACAGAGGAGCCTGGCGGGCTACAGTCCACGGGGTCGCAAAGAACTGGACATGATTGAGCAAGTTCACTTCACTTAAGTCACTCAAGCTAATTTACTCATATAATTACTATGATCCCTTGTTATTATTATTACTAATAATTGTTGGCATTAATGTTATTGATAATATTATTAAATAAATTATTAATAATTATATTCCTTCATATAATTGAATTTAGTAGCAAAACTGAGATCCCAATCAAGCCATCTGATTCTAGAACCTGTGCCCTTAAGACATGGTCCTCGCAGCAAGGATGGGGGTCATTGTAGGGCAGGCTGTATGCAAGATTAGAGGTGTGTGGGCTTTGCAGTCATGTGGATCTCAGTTCAAAGCCAAGATCTGTTTCTCACAGGCTGTGTGATTTGGACCATCTTATTTGCTTAGCTGTGCAACCCTGTTTCCTTATCTTTAAGTTGTGGATAAAACACATAGCTTATAATAACATTTAGAGGATTAAATTAATTAAAATGAGGAACGCATTAAATATAGCACTGCCCACAGGGTAGCCATCCTATTGGGAACATCCGTTTTTAGAGTGGCTGTGTTTACATAGCAATAGAGTGAACTCCAGCTAAAAGTAGTAATATATTATAATCACTTGCCATGTTGGGTTTGCATACCTACAATGTAACTGATATATGTTTTAAAAGGAAAGAAAACAAAGCAACAAGATGAGAACAACAGCAAAACCCCAAACTGAAATTCTGCAGGCAGAGGAATTTAGAACTTATTTAGAACTTATGTATACTAGTTTATCATAGCTCTGATACCCATGTGGACTCACAACAGGAGCATGATGATGTGGTGAGTGTTACAGATGTGAATCAGCAGATGACACAGAATCACACATGAAAGCGCATAGAGAACCCAGACCAGAAATAGAGAGTTATTATTATAAGCGTGTTGTAAGCAGTTTATCTTGTCATGTGAAAGCTTCTTAGTGAAAGCTTCTGTTGGCCTTATGAAGTTACAAATTAAAGAAATCCAATCAGTTATATTTAAAACAAGAAACTCATACTTGTTGAACCCATTATTATTTATAGTCAGTTCCTGTAAGAATGGTGGTTTAATCGCTAAGTCATGTCTGACTCTTTGCAATCCCATGGACTGTAGCCTACCAGGCTCCTCTGCCCATGGAATTCTCCAGGCAAGAATACTGCAGTGGGTTGCCATTTCCTTCTCCAGGGGATCATCTCGATAAAGGAATCGAACCTGGGTCTCCTGTATTGTAGGCAGGTTCTTTATTGACTGCTAGGAGGGAAGGCCCCCTGTAAGAATAAGAAAGACAAATAAGCAGCATCCCTAGACACAGGTCAAGGCAGAGTGTATTTTTCCTTGGATGTTTCACCATTCATATTGTTGTTCCAGGTGAAGTCAGGATCAAATTTGCCTCCCCATAGTAGAATTTTCTTTTATTGTGAAGATTTTTCACACTGGCTATCATTCATTAGGCACCGTTCCATGCTAGAAGAGTCCTTAGTTCTTTTAGATTTGTCCCTAATCCTTTCAAGAAAGCCATAGGACACTGTTGGGAGACATGAAGTTCAGGACACTAATGAACTCACAGCGATCACACATCTGGCACTGAGTAGTAGAGTTTGGGCAGAGCAATAGCAGGGCAGGTTTTTGTTTCTAAAAGTCTTACCTCATTCTCCATGTGATGGCTCTTCACACTTGCAGGGGATGAATGATAAGCATTGTAATCTACCAATAAAACCTAAAATTATCTATAAGATATCATGTGAGTCTTCTGTGGGCTCATCAATGTTTCTGCTCATGTTCATATTTTAAAGCACTTTTTTCAGTGGCAGATAAAAGAAAGTAAATCAACATATGCTTCCAATTCTTTATCTCCATCCTTATGCCCCAGAAATATACCTAAAAAAAAAAAATTCTCATGGTCATATCATTTGAGGAGCTAGCATTAGAAATTGAAAGGCTATTTAATTGTGTTTTCTTACCATCCAAATACCTTGTCTGTCTGATCAGAATTTCTTTCAACTGTCCAGAGAAATTTTCTAAGCTATCTGTCAGCTAGTCATGTATTTCTCAACCAGATGGTGTGTTAGAAAGGTAAAACTATAATCTAAAAAAAAATTTTACATTTGTCTAAACAGATTATTTTTGGTTCTCCAAGTCAGAGGGAGGCTTTGATTTAGAAGAAAGATGATAAAAATATAAGGCCAAAATTTATTTTATTCTGAATGGTAATCTCTTTTGGCAAATTCTCTGTGGAGTGGTGGCTATTGAAATTTATTTAACATGATCCTTCATTTGTGACTTGGCACATCTGGTGTATATCTGAATACTTTTTTTAATTTGGAAAAAGCAAGAAATGGTGAGAATCTTGGAAAAAAAAAGGGATAACAGAAAAGCCACCTGTACTATTTAAATAAAAAATGATGAATTTTTATGTCTATTTTTAAAACCATGCCAGTGGAAAAACACATGGTTTAATTTTATTCATTCACTATGGAAATTTTAATGAATAGAGATTCTGAGCATAAAAATATACAATGCTGTTCACCTGGACTAAAACAGTGATCTGGCTTGTAAAAGGGGTATTCCATGGAAACTACCTTGGACTATTTGAAGAGTCTGGCGTATGTACAGAATTTCAAGCAACAGGGGAAGGAATTTTAGACTATAAGGAAAAATGAGGCCTTTGGTGAACCCATGAAAGCTGTTATGGAAAGTCCAGTGGACATCTGGGGACTTTGATGAACAGATGACACTTTCTTTCCTCTGAGAGGCCTTTCCTTCCCATTCTACAAAATCTTGCTAGAACTGTCCGTCAAGATGCCACTTTGTCCCACAGAAGGAGCTCATTTGATTTGAGTTAATACCACATATACAGTGTCAGGTGCAATAATTCCTGGAAGACTGTGCCTTAAGCTGCGCTACTCAGACACGCCTTCCATAGACAAGTCCCTTAGGAACATTTCATTTTCTTACTACACCCCACCCAATGACTACCATGTTTTTCATCCATTCTTTTTGATTCTGTGAGAAACTTCAAATTCTAAATGCACTATTTTCAATCACTTTCTTGATTTTACTCTGTCACTTTTTTTTTCCAACCCAGTTTTATTTAGATATAATTAACATACAGATTGGATACTTTTGAACTGTGGTGTTGGAGAAGACTCTTGAGAGTGCCTTGGACTGCAAGGAGATCCAACCAGTCCATCCTAAAGGAAATCAGTCCTGAGTGTTCACTGGAAGGATGGATGCTAAGCTGAAACTCCAATATTTTTGCCACGTGATGCAAAGAGCTGACTCATTTGAAAAGACCCTGATGTTGGGAAAGATTGAAGGCAGGAGGAGCAGGGGATGACAGAGGATGAGATGGTTGGATGACATCACCAACTCGATGGACATGGGTTTGAGTAAACTCTGGGAGTTGGTAATGGACAGGGAGCTGACTGTGGCTCAGATCATGAACTCCTTATTGTCAAATTTAGACTTAAATTGAAGAAAGTAGGGAAAATCACTAGACCATTCAGATATGACCTAAATCAAATCCCTTATGATTATACAGTGGAAGTGAGAAATAGATTTAAGGGACTAATCTGATAGACAGAGTGCCTATGAACTATGGACAAAGGTATATTTCATTGTACAGGAGACAGGGATCAAGACCATCCCCAAGAAAAAGAAATGCAAAAAAGCAAAATGACTGTCTGAATAGCTGTGAAAAGAAGAGAAACAAAAAGCAAAGGAGAAAAGGAAAGATATAAGCATCTGAATGCAGAGTTCCAAAGAATAGCAAGGAGAGATAAGAAAGCCTCCCTCAGGGATCAATGCAAAGAAATAGAGGAAAACAACAGAATAAGGAAGACTAGAGATTTCTTCAAGAAAATTAGAGATACCAAGGGAGCAATTCATGCCAAGATGGGCTCAATAAAGGACAGAAATGGTATGGACCTAACAGAAGCAGAAGATATTAAGAAGAAGTGGCAAGAATACACAGAAAAATTGTACAAAAAAGATTTTTATGACCCAGATAATCACGATGGTGTGATCACTCACCTAGAGCCAGACATCCTGGAATGTGAAGTCAAGTGGGCCTTAGAAAGCATCACTATGAACAAAGCTAGTGGAGGTGATGGAATTCCAGTTGAGCTATTTCAAATCCTGAAAGATGATGCTGTGAAAGTGCTGCACTCAATGTGCCAGAAAATTTGGAAAACTCAGCAGTGGCCACAGGACTGGAAAAGGTCAGTTTTCATTCCAATGCCTAAGAAAAGCAATGCCAAAGAATGCTCAAACTACCGCACAACTGCACTCATCTCACACTCTAGTAAAGTAATGTTCAAAATTCTCCAAGCCAAGCTTCAGCAATATGTGAACCATGAACTTCCAGATGTTCAAGCTGGTTTTAGAAAAGGCAGAGGAACCAGAGATCAAATTGCCAACATCTGCTGCATCATGGAAAAAGCAAGAGAGTTCCAGAAAAAACATCTATTTCTGCCTTATTGACTATGCCAAAGCCTTTGACTCTGTGGATCACAATAAACTGTGGAGAATTCTGAAAGAGATGGGAATACCAAACCACCTGACCTGCCTCTTGAGAAACCTATATGCAGGTCAGGAAGCAACAGTTAGAACTGGTCATGAAACAACAGACTGGTTCCAGATAGGAAAAGAAGTACATCAAGGCTATATATTGTCACCTTGGTTATTTAACTTATATGCAGAGTACATCATGAAAAATGCTGGGCTGGAAGAATCACAAGCTGGAATCAAGATTGCCGGGGAGAAATATCAACAACATGAGATATGCAGATGACACCACCCTTATGGCAGAAAGTGAAGAGGAACTAGAAAGCCTCTTGATGAAAGTGAAAGAGGAGAGTGAAAAAGTTGGCCTAAAGCTCAATATTCAGAAAACTAAGATCATGGCATCTGGCCCCATCACTTCATGGGAAATAGATGGGGAAACAGTGGAAATAGTGCCAGACTTTATTTTGGGGGGCTCCAAAATCTGCAGATGGTGATTGCAGGCATGAAATTAAAAGACGCTTACTCCTTGGAAGAAAAGTTATGACCAACCTAGATAGCATATTCAAAAGAAGAGACATTCCTTTGCCGACTAAGGTCCGTCTAGTCAAGGCTATGGTTTTTCCAGTAGTCATGTATGGATGTGAGAGTTGGACTGTGAAGAAAGCTGAGTGCCAAAGAATTGATGCTTTTGAACTGTGGTGTTGGAGAAGACTCTTGAGGGTCCCCTGGACTGCAAGGAGATCCAACCAGTCCATTCTAAAGGAGAGCAGTCCTGGGTGTTCAGTGGAAGGACTGATGATAAAGCTGAAACTGCAATACTTGGCCACCTCATGCAAAGAGTTGACTCATTGGAAAAGACTCTGATGCTGGGAGGGATTGCTGGGAGGAGGAGAAGGGGGTGACAGAGGATGAGATGGCTGGATGACATCATTGACTCAATGGACATGAGTTTGAGTGAACTCCGGGAGTTGGTGCTGGACAGGGAGGCGTAGCGTGCTGCGATTCATGGGGTCGCAGAGTCAGACACGACTGAGTCACTGAACTGAACTGAACATACAGCAGTTATGTTTAAGGTGTACTGTGTGATGATATCACGTGCATACAATCATAGAATGATTATTATAATACATTTAGTGAACATGCATCATCTTATGTAGATACAAAATTAAAGAAATAGAAAATTTTTTTCCTCATGAGGATAGTTCATAAGATTTGCTCTCTTAATATCTTTCACATATAACATAGAGCAGTGTTAATTCCATTTCTCCTGTTCTACATTACATGCTTAGTACTTGTTTATTTATTTTTTTCTGTACTGGTTCTTCCTTGTTGTGAGGGTTTTTTTTTTCCCCTCTAGTTACGGAGAATGGGGGCTGCTCTTCATCGTGGTGCCCAAGCTTCTTTGTGGTGGGCTCTCTTATTGCAGGTACTAGGCTCTCACCTAGTGACAGCCTCTAGGTACATGGGCTTCAGTGGTTGTCATGTGTGGGCTCAATAGCTGTGCGCTTTGTTGCCCCAGAGCATGTGGAATCTTTCTGGGCCAGAAATTGACCCCATATTCCCTGCATTGGCAGGTGGATTCTTAACTGCTGGACCACGAGGAAGCCCCTTATTTATGACTGGGAGTTTGTTCTTTGTGACTGCCTTCATCCCATTCCTCTAGTAACCCCAAATCTGATCTTTTCTTCTGTAAATTTGTTTGTATAATTGTTTGAAGTACAACAGACCTACAATGCTATGTTAGTTTCTGTTACACACATATTGAGTATTTTTATATACATTGCAAAATAATCACTACAATAAGTCCAGTTATATACGTCACCATATAAAGAATTACTTAGTTATTACAAAATCCCCCACATTGTACATATATCTGTGACTCATTTATTGTGCAGCTGGAAGTTTGTACTTCTTAATCTCTTAATCTATATTTATTTTTTATTTCCTCTCCCTCTAGCCACTACCTGTTTTTTCTCTGTATCTATGACTCTGTTCAGCTCAGTTCAGTCTCTCAGTCATGTCTGATTCTTTGCGACCCCATGGTCTGCCGCATGCCAGGCTTCCCTGTCCATCACCAACACCCAGAGTATACTCAAACTCGTATCTCCTGAGTCAGTGATGCCATCCAACCATCTCAGCCTCTGTCATCCCCTTCACCTCCCATCTTCAATCTTTCCCAGCACCAGGATCTTTTCAAATGAGTCAGTTCTTTGCATCAGGTGGCCAAAGTATTGGAGTTTCAGCTTCAACATCAGTCCTTCCAATGAACACTCAGGACTGACCTCCTTTAGGATGGACTGGTTGGATCTCCTTGCAGTCCAAGGGACTCTCAAGAGTCTTCTCCAACACCACAGTTCAAAATCATCAATGCTTCACATGCCCACCTTTCTTTATAGTCCATTCTCACATCCATACATGACTACTGGAAAAATCATAGGTTTGACTAGACAGGACTTTTTTGGCAGAGTAATGTCTTTGCTTTTTAATATGCTTTCTACGTTGGTCATAACTTTTCTTCCAAGGAGCAAATGTCTTTTAATTTCATGGCTGCAGTCACCATCTGCAGTGATTTTGGAGTCCCCCCAAAAATAAATTCTGTCACTGTTTCCATTGTTTCCACTGTTTCCATTGTTTCTACTGTTTCCATTGTTTCTATTTGTCATGAACTGATGGGGACCAGATGCCATGATCTTTCTTTCCTGAATGTTGAGATTAAAACAAAGTTTTTCATTGTCCTCTTTCAGTTTCATCAAGAGGCTCTTTAGTTCTTCATTTTCTTCCATAAGGGTGGTGATATCTGCATATCTGAGGTTATTGATATTTCTCCTGGCAATCTTGATTCCAGCTTGTGCTTCATCCAGCCCAGCGTTTCTCATGATGTACTCTGCAGATAGGTTAAATAAGCAGGGTGACAATGTACAGCCTTGACGTACTCCTTTTCCTATTTGGGACCAGTCTGTTGTTCCATGTCCAGTTCTAACTGTTGCTTCCTGACCTAAATACCAATTTCTCAGAAGGCAGGTCAAGTGGTCTCGTATTCCCATCTTTTCCCCACAGTTTGATGTGATCCATACCATCAAAGACTTTGGCATAGTCAATAAAGCAGAAGTTGAGGTCAGGATACTGGAGTGGGTAGCCTTTCCCTTCTCCAGGGTATTTTCCCAACCCAGAGACTGAAACCAGATCTCACGCATTGCAGGCATATTCTTTACCAGCTGAGCCACAAGAGAAGCCCATGACTCTGTTACTGCTTGGTTGTTAGCTCACCTGTTTTGTTTTTTTAGATTCTATATGTAAGTGAAATCATACAGAATTTGTCTTTCTCTGTCTTATTCATTTCACTTAGTGTAATATCCTCTGTGTCCATCAATGTCATTTCAAAAGGCAAGATTTCATTCTTTTTTATGGCAGATTGTATATATATATAAGCACAATTTGGTTCTTTCTTATCTTTAGTTGTAGAATATCTGTTCTGCTAATCTGGTCTTTCTTATCAATAGCCTCTCTGTAAATAGAGAACTTTTAGTGTGACTCTGGGAGGAGATGAGCTAGGGGCCTTTCTGTTTCATCATCTTGGCTACTTCCTCCTGCATCTTGCACTTTGGTTAGTCAGATTTAGGTTTTGTTCCTTGCAACTAAAGAGCCCTAACAAATAAACAGCTTATAAACATTTATTTAAATATATAAGAACATAAAATTAAATTGAAAACACATTACTATTTTACATATTTATAATACATGTGCTAAGTGCTAAGTTGCCTCAGTCATGTCCAGTGATTTGCAACCCCCATGGACTGTAGCTTGCCAGGCTCCTCTGTCCATGGGATTCTCCAGGCAAGAATACTGGCGTGGGTTGCCACGCCATCCTCCGGGGTATCTTCCTGAACCAGGGATCCAATCCACGTCTCTTATGTCTCCTGCATTGGCAGGTGTGTTCTTTACCATCAGTGGCACTGGAAAGCCCATTTATAATACATATTTCTATTGAAATAGCAGGAATACTGTAGTCACATAAATTTTCAATTTTCATTCCTCAGTTCTTGGACCAAGTTCAAGACGTTTCTCTATGATAATTTCATTGTAATTGGCTTGGGTGATAGATATGAACAATGCCAATTTTTCAGGTTTAAGGTGAGAATAGTTAGATACAGGCTGACAGGTATTGGAGGAGAGCATATCAGCCTAATTTAAAGTGTATACTGAGGAAGATAGTTACATACGGAGTTTTTTGTTTTGTTGTACCTAACTTGCACAACAGCCTGTGTCTTTTATTGTTGTTCAGTTGCTCAGTCATGTCCCACTCTTTGCAACCACATGGACTGCAGCATGCCAGGTTTCCCTGTCCTTCACCATCTCCTGGAGATCGCTCAAACTCGTTCCCATTGAGTCAGTGATGCCATCCAACCATCTCATCCTCTGTCATCCCCTTTTCCTCCTTCCCCAAATCTTTCCCAGCATCATGGTCTTTTATAATGAGTAGGCTCTTCACATCAGGTGGCCAAATTATTGGACCTTCAGCTTCATCATCAGTCCTTCCAATGAATATTCAGGGTTGATTTCCTTTAGAATGGACTGGTTGGATCTCCTTGCAGTCCAAGGGACTCTCTAGAGTCTTCTCCAATACCACAGTTCAAAAGTATCAATTCTTCAGTGCTCAGCTTTCTTTATATTCCAACTCTCACATCCATACATGACAACTGGCAAAACCATAGCCTTGACTAGATGGACCTTTATTGGCAAAGTAATGTCTGCTTTTTAATATGCTGTCTAGGTTTGTCATAGCTTTTCTTCCAAGGAGCAAGTGTTTTTTAATTTCACGGCTGCAGTCACCACCTGGAGCAATTCTGGAGCCCCCCAAAATAAAGTCTGTCACTGTTTCCATTGTTTCCCCATCTAGTTGCTATGAAGTGATGGAAGCGGATGCCATGATCTTCACTTTTCAAATGCTGGGTTTTAAGCCAGCTTTTTCATTCTCCTCTTTCACTTTCATCAAGAGGCTCTTTAGTTCTTCTTTGCTTTCTGGGATAAGGATGGTGTCATCTGCATATCTGAGGTTATTGATATTTCTCCCAGCAATCTTGATTCCAGCTTGTGCTTCATCCAGCCTAGCATTTCGCATGATGTACTCTGTATGTAAGTTAAATAAACAAGGTTACAATATACAGCCTTGATGAAGACCTTTCCTAATTTGGAAGCAGTCCATTGTTCTATGTCTGGTTCTAACTTGCTTCTTGACCTGCATACAGGTTTCTCAGGAGTCAGGTAAAGTGGTGGTTGTCCCATCTATTTTAGAATTTTCCAGGGTTTTTTGTGATCCACACAGTCAAAGGCTTTAATGTAGTCAATAAAGAAGAAGTAGATGTTTTTTCTGGAATTCTCTTGCTTATCTTTTATATCTGGCCATTTATTAAATTGTTTAACACCAAATATTGATTTTACAATTATATGAGTAACCATCTTGATTTATAACTCTTCTCAAAATATATAGAAATATAAATCTCCACATGGAAAAATTTCATTTACGTGGACTTTGAGGGAAAAGGTTAGTATACATATTTCTGGACTCAAATGCATTTCTGGACAAATAAAAAATTTAAAACCATGTTTATTGTCGCCTCTCCCTTTTCCATGTTTCATTGAACCACATGAGTACAAGATGAAGATTCCTCAGACAGACTGGTTTCTCTCCCCAGAAAAGAATTAGTAATGGCATAATTTCAGGTATAATGACACTGTAGAGGTTTTGCATTTTAGAAAACATGTCGAAGTTTACATGGAGTACAAGACTCCTAAATCTGGATATTCATAAGACATAGGGCATTTTGTTTTGGCCAAGTTCCTAATTTTAACTCCACTACAATCTGATGAATCAGATTATTTGATTGTTATTTTAGGGATGAAAAATCTGAAGCTAAGAATTCAGGTGAGATCCACTAAATTCCCTCAGGTGGAAAATGTAGGAGCATAGATTATAATCTTAGCTTTTTGGCACTAGAGCCTATATTCTTTAGGTTTCCTCACACCACCTCTCTGAATTCCTTTTAAACCAGAATGGTTCAGCCCAACTTCTCAGCGACATAAATCCCCAGATATCCTTCATTCATTACTGTCAGCCACTCCCTTTAAAAGTTTTCATTCACTTTACAGGAAGATTCTTGTTATGGAGATTTTTAGCCTTATCCTCTTTTAAGATTTGATTTGTTTGACATGAGAGGACATGAACACACATGTAGCAAACCTCCAATCTTCAAACTAATAGAAGCTGTAGAGGAGATAACAAATAAAAATATCAACTTACAATTTCAATGAACCACAGAATTTCAAGACTTGAAAGGAATCTTAAGTCATCATGTTCAAATTCTGGTATTTCTGAATTCATTCTGTGCACCCAGCTCAAAACTAGTGTTATTTCAGAAAATCCTGTGTGACACAGTTACAATGAGAATTTAGTCAGAATTTGTGCTAGATACTATTCTAATTGAATTACCCAGATAGTCATTAAGTTAGTTTGATTTTTTCCATAACATATTAATGGAAAAACCTGAAGGAACTTTTTGGTTAACTTCATATATATATATATATATATATATATATATACATATATGCGTAGCCCCTCATGTGTATGTATGTATATATATATATATAAAATTATAATTATAGTCATAACCTATAATGTTTATTCATATAAAACATGCTGTTCTCACAATAACTCTGTTAAGTATTTTCCTGTAATTATTCCATTTTAGAGATCAGGAAACTGAGACATACACTTATTTGTTGTTTAGTTGCTAAGTCGTGTCTGACTCTTTTTTGACCCCATGGACTTTAGTCCACTAGGCTCCTCTCTCTGTCCATGGAATTTCCCAGGAAATAATACTGGAGTCGGTTGCCATTTCCTTCTCCAGGGGATCTTCCTAACCCAGGGACTGAACCCATGTCTCCTGCTTGGCAGGTGGATTCTTTACCACCGAGCCGCCTGGGAATCCTGTAAACTTCCTTAGCTTCCTTAAAGTCACATTGCCAGCAGTGGTCAGAAGCTGAACCCAGGAGGTCTGACTCCAGGACTGCTGTGTTACATTCCCTCGTGGAATTGGAGAGTAGACAACTTGCCTCCCACAGAGATCCTGCCACTACTCAGGCCACAGATATGATGACTTTGGGAAGGATATTCTTTTTATTATCTCCCCTAACGTCTTTTCCTGTTATATAAGAAGCTATTGATTTTTAGTTATTTACTTTGATATTGGGTAACTTACTGATCTCAGTGATTAGCTATAATAGCTTTTAAGCGATGCTGTCTGAGTTTTCTAGGTGTACAATCATAACATCTACAAATAAGAACACTTTTTCTTCCTTCATTCCAATTGTTGTACCTAATATCAGTTACCTGGTTTATTAGATTGAGTATAAGGCAGTTTTTCTTATAAATTAATTGGAATGATGAAAATGTTGTAGAATTTTGGCACTTCAAAAAGCGGTTAAGAAGCTTTTCAAGTATAATGTAGTAATGGTCTGGCCTAAATAATGACATGGGAAAATCAATATTTGTTTAGACAGGGGTTTTATAAAAAAAAAAAAACTGACTAAACTTAAAGATATGGCCTGGGAAACCACTAATAGGTTTTGAAACTAAGGCATGCAAGTCTAATTGATAATGATCAGGAAATTGACTCTATTTTAATAGCTGCTGAATTCCACTAATCTATTCATCTGAAGTGAGGTGATTAGAAAGAAATAATTAGAATTTTCAGTTTGTAAACAATTCTGTGAATGTGTTTCTAAGAGAAACAGGCAGTAGCACTGTTTATGACATATATTTTTAAATCTGTACAGCCTCTCTGTGGTCTGATATTTGCTCTACCTATCTATAACATATACTGTATAAAGTTAGCATGATGCTTGTCCAATTTATAAAGTAACTTAAACACTATTTTGACTCATTTAACCTTTTAAAACCCTGAGATGGATAATATACTGGTTTTTAAATTCAGTCCACTCATCTCAGAATTATTAGGATAGATCTTAAAAGATGGGTGTTGAGGGAAGATTCTTAATTTAATTGTTCTAGCACAGACCCTCAGTTCAGTTCAGTTCAGTCGTTCAGTTGTGTCCGACTCTTCGCAACTGCATGGACTGTAGCACACCAGGCCTCCCTGTCCATCACCAACTCCCGGAGTTTACTCAAACTCATGCCCATTGAGGGAGTGATGCCATCCAACCATCTCATCCTCTGTCCTCCTCTTCTCCTCCTGCCCCCAATCACTCCCAGCATCAGAGTCTTTTCCAATGAATCAGCTCTTCGCATCAGGTGGCCAAAGTATTGGATTTTCAGCTTCAACATCAGTCCTTCCAATGAACTCTCAGGACTGATTTCCTTTAGGATGGACTGGTTGGATTTCCTTGCTCTCGGGACTCTAAAGAGTCTTCTCCAACAGGAATCTACATTTTTAGCTATCAGTGCAGGTGATTCTGATAAATTTGTTCACAGACTACAAATTGAGTATTACATTTGTACTACTTTACATTTGTGCCAGCACTTTGAATTTCTGTGCTGAATTTGGTATACCTATCACTGCCATTCATATTCCAAACTCAAGCACCTTCTAACGTTTCTCTGAGTTTGGCAGTGTGTTGAGTTTTTTTGTATCCCTGTTCATATAGTTCTGGTTTCTTAGAGTATCATGACTTACCTACCAGATTACTAGTAAAGCTATCCTTCTAAACTCTATTCAGTCTCAGAGGAATCTTGGTTCTCGTCTCCAGGGTGAGACTGAGGGCTTGCATGTCCCTCACAAGTGGGAGATGCAGCCAAGCCATTCTTTCATCGTAGTGGGAATGAGCAGAAGGACCATAGGTGGGGCATCTTTTCTGAAAATATATGGAAGCCTCTGCAGCAGGCTCCAGCCTATGAAAATATTCCACCCTTTGTTGAACCTTCTGTCACAAGCAAATGAGGATCCAATAAAGGCAATTAAAAAAATATATATATATGTACATACTTCTGTCACTACTTGCTTTACTGCTTATTCCCAAGGAGAGGCAGAACAATATTTAGTATGGTCTACTTTATTAAAATGAAAGGAGATATTGTATAGAAGCACAAGGAAAGAAAAAAAGCTGAATGCACAGAGATTTTACCTACTTTCCATGCCTTCCTTCAGGGTTAAAGAAAATAAGGAAAGGATAAAAATATAGTACCACTAAAACTGAGCAGTGATGATCAACCTCTTTCTGTAATGAAGGATAGATTTCCAATAATTGCAAGAGTGATAGGGATTAAAAAATGTAATAGTGAACCAGAAACATAATATACTTAGACTTGTTTACTGGGAAGTAAGTAGACATATTCTCCATCTCTTGTTCAAAACCCAACTTACATATGACTGGGAGGATGATCAGGCAGCACTCTCAGATACCTGAAAAAGGAAAGGTAGAGTGGTACTGTATCATGGGAGCTGTACAGCCCATAAGTCAGTCTCTGGATTTGAGATTGAAACACAGCAAGCCCAGGTCACAGCAGTCACTGGTGAATTCAGCCTTGTATTGCCGCCTCTGATGGCATGAGTGTCAGACAGTCATGGACTGGCTCAAAGACGATCCCTGTCAGGGCCAGGTACTCAGAATTCAACCGTGAGCTCTACTTAGCATGTCATTATAATGGCCAGTTTTAAAAATAAAATAAACAAAATAAATATAGCCTACCATACAAACCAACCAGCTGAGCAACCAAAACACTGCAGAACAAGAGAAAGAAAATAGCATCCTGAAGACAGTCCTCAAAGAAGATATCCCAAGCTGTTTCAGTCATTGGCAGCATTTTTTGCAGTGAATTTACACTTCCAGAACCAAATTTGATAGAGGCAGTCCTCATTTGAGTGAAGAGTTCCCAAAATATCTGTTTAGAAACAGTCTGTCTTAGCATATTACCATTTAGATAATTTAGAAGATGTTTTTGCAATATCTTTTTTTTTTCTGGTAAAAGAAAGGGGGAGCCCCATCTCTTCTTATTCCCCTGGGTGGTCCTGCATAGGAGCAGAAAGGGTGTAATTTGTTCTTCTTTCAAAGATCCTAAGTGGAGGTTATTGCTCTGCCTTTATTGTTGGTTGCATTCTCAGCACTGCCTCACTCCTGCTAGTTTGTGTAAGAGCCCAATAGGGGGCTTTCATTATCTTTTCCTAAGTGTCGCCTTCTTTGCTTTCCCCCTTGTTTTCTTTCTTTCTGCAGATATCTTCATTTTCTTTTTGCTAGGATGTTTCTTTGAAAAAGGAGAAAGTCGTATGCTTCCTTAAAAGTATACCTCATTGAAAACATAGAGAAGAGAGATTAATAAATTGAGAGGAAGGGCATGAATTGAGAAAGTTACAACTCCAGAAACTGCAATTGTAGGAGAGAAAAAGAGCGAAAGAACAGTAGATAGTGGGAAACAATCTAAGGCAGAGCACTGAAAACCTCTATTCAGAAATGCAACAAATTAGACATCCCCTTTTGCCTGTCAATCTCCCATTCTCAATTCTTATATACCATCTCTTTTTCTTGATGCTCAGTCTGAAGTATTTCCTCTCATGAAAAGAATAGAGTTTTTCAAACTCAAGAGCCTAATTAGGAACAAGGTTTTCCATCCTTTCACTATTGTGTTGCCAGTTCAGCGTCTTTTTTCTGCACTATTTTCAATGGAAGCATTTATAATAAAGGGTATCACAGTAGGATACTGCCATCATTGGGAGTATCGAAATGAGAATTGTGGAGAGAAAATAGACAGGGGTTCAAGTACAGCAGTGTCCATTCTTTTTAAGTGTTTTTGTCTAATGCAATAACAAGCAGGCACATACCATATTGGAACTACGCTAAATGGATGGTGAAACACCTCAACACTATCATTAAGTCACTGTGGCCATATGGGTTGAGCCTCAAATTTAGTGTTAGAAAAAGGTTTCTCACTTCCAAATTTTGACACCATTCTTATAGGCTATGTTTGTTCAGCCTTCAGCAGAAACAGACCTAGAAAGAGAGATGTCAGAGATGGCGGGGAGAAAAGGAAGCATTTTTTATGGGAGGGATGTAGAGAATATTAATTACATGCATCAGTGCTTTCCAAACTTCAGCATTCATGAGAATCAACTGTAGTATGAGGTTCCTGTTTCTTGTCACAAGAAGTTATGCCAAGAAGACAAACAATTTGCATTTTCTAGACAATTCCTGGTGATGCCAGTGCTTTCAGTAAATAAATGGACCAGCATTTGTGTAGCAACGACATAGGACACAAGGTTTCTGGGGACAAAAATCAAAATAGGAGATGTGTGAAACTGTGAAATTATCCTTATCTCATTCACGTCCTGAGCTCTCTAACTCTCTGGCACAATTTCCAATCACTTGATCTTATAGATTCTATGCTGAAGTTCTCTCTCTAGTTTACCCTCATATTTATACTCTCCATTTTAATTCAAACCCTGTTTTTTTTTTTTCGGCCTGGATTTATAATGGTATCTTTAATGATCTCCCAGCCTCAAGCCTCATCTCAATTTAATCTAATCTCCATGTAACTTTCTTTTTAAAATAAAATCTAATCAATTTTTCCCTCTGATTAAAATCCAACAAAGGCCTCCAATTCTCTGCAGAGTGAAGTCCAAGCTTCTTAACATTGCATATTAGGCTTTCTTGATCTCTCCCTCATCCATCTGTCCAGTTTTCTCTCCAGTGATTCCTCATTCTATCCCCTTTGAGCAATGCTATAATTATTTGACAGTCATATTGAGCTGCATGTGTTTCCTGAGCAGACGATGCTATAGTCTTTCTACCTGAGATATTCTTACTGGGAGGAATCTCCATTCATCCTTCAAAACCCAATTTTTGAAGGCATAACTCCTCTTTGAGATTTTCCACGATTCTTTAGCTAGTCAACTGCCTATAACGCTCCCTCTTCTGTAGCCACTTGTCAACTTGTTGTGGTTATTTATTTATTTTCTTCTCTAAAACAGTACAACTTCCAAATGCAAATGTTGTAGCATCTAGCACAATGATGTTTGCTCAGTTAAACTGATTTTAAGAGAGATTAAGTAATATTTGAAGATTTCTGTTTTTAAGATATGGAGAGAAGTGAGGAAAGAAAGAAATTGTGTCAAAGCCCTTAAAGTCAGGCTACACAGGGATGTGATGTCTTTGCTAAAATGAGACAGTTCAGTCAAATAGGATTTCTGTCTTGTTAAGAGGCTTAAGCAAATCACTGTAAGGACCAGGAAACACTTAGAAACTAGGGAGTGTGTCTGTCTATATTTATGTTTCAAATCTTATGCCTGAAGTGTATTGTTTAAATACTCAGTACAAATATCACCAATTGTATACAGAGCATGCAAATTGCTAATTCTTGGATTATTTTATTCCAGCTGTGATGTTTTTTTGAAAAGCTATCAAATATCCTTTACTTCATTAAACACAAAGCCTTCAGCAAGTCTGAAGATTTACAAAGTATCTATTTTCCTATTAACTAAAGAAGAAAAATAAAACTTTGTGAAGTAAAACAAAACAGTTCACTTTCCCCTGTCCTCCTTTCTCATTCTGTTTGCAAACACCAGCTAGATTCAAGGAAACTTGGGTTGCCCTAAAGTTACAAAACATTCTTTCATATCACTCAGGCCACAGGCTATTCTTAAAAACTTCAACTATAAGAGGGAATATGAGTTATAAAACCAAATAATCCTGTCTCCAAATGCTAAATGAATAGACCAAGGAAAATTCACTAGGCTGGATTACATGGAGTTATTCTGGTAGAAGTAGGTAAAGACCAGAGCCTCAAGACAGGTGGTACTTTGATAAATGTTAGTTTCTGAAATACACGACGAGGAATATTGGTTCTCCATATGGCTCCAAGACAATTTAGGGAGCACACAGGCTACATTTTTTGTTTATCATAGCCAAAATTCTCATAGGAGAATGACTCACTTAACCTCTCCAGCTGGCTTCAGTCTATTAAAGAACTTCACTTTCAACATGGGCTCTGGTCTGGGAGGGACAGAAAGAAAGAAAGAGGTTGTTGAGCTGATTCTGGGCTTTGACTTCATAAGCTCAGTTATCTGCTAGCCATGATGTCACTGCACCGAATAGTTAGGGAACATCCTGTTTTCTCTGGTTCATTTGACCCTAGATCCTCTTTCTAAACCTCCCTCTCCTAATTTCTTACTATCATTTGACTCAGGGACAAATTCACACTTTCTAGGGCATTTTTGAGTCCTTAGAAGTGAAGTGAAGTTGCTCAGTCGTGTCCGACTCTTTGCGACTCCATGGACTGTAGCCTACCAGTCTCCCCTGTTCATGGGATTTTCCAGGCAATAGTACTGGAGTGGATTGCCATTTCCTTCTGCAGGGGATCTTCCCGACCCAGGGATTGAATCCGGGTCTCCCGCATTGTAGACAAGACACTTTACCGTCTGAGCCACCAGGGAAATCCTTGAGTCCTTAGGGTAGCCCTCATATTCCCCTTGAAGAATACACCAACAATTGTAATCTTTGAAAGCATACTGAGCTCATAGTTGCCAAGGAAATCAAGAAAACAGAACACAGTTGTTTCAGGTTTATTGTCTGTTTCAGGAACTATAGCCTCCAGATACAGAAGAGAGTACAGCCTGTGAGCCATTTATATGCTAGTTTTATTGCTTCTCCCTCCAGATTTTCACCTCTGTGTTTAAGAAGTGTCCACATAATCTTCTGGAAGTAACCTCCTGGTTCCTTTCTGAATATTTCCCAATTTAAAATTTGATTACACCTTATTCAATTATGTAAATTTTATGTTAATTTAGTTTTTAATGACTAAAGTTTGATTATTTTTTAATTGCTAAGCTATATAAAACTTTATACATTTAAAAACATTAAAAATTTTCCAAATAGAATAAGGTTTAAATTCTTAGCATATATATGTGGGTATATATAATTATATAAATATAAATGTAAGGGTTTTTGGACTCTGAATGGGAGAGGTTTCCTGAGTACCACACAGCAAGATTTTCACATCTCCTGTTTTAGATAGTCATATTGTAATGCAGCATAAAGCCGTCAAAGCCTTAAGCTGGAGTTTATAGCGTGTTGTTCTGTATTACGTTTATCATGAAAAGGAAAACCCCAGGGTTGTTTATTTTTTCTTAAAAAAAATACACCTTATGCTTGTGTTCTGTATTTTTGACCTTAATGTTGGGCCTTATATAGTCTGTCTATTGCTGTAGTATCATTGTGAATCTGCCTGCTTTCCATTAGCCTGCTAATAACTTTGCACTCACGGCTTTGTTGTTCTAGTCACTGATCTAACATCAAACAGAACGGATTACACTATGGTAAATCTTCCCAGGTTGAAAATTTCACTTTCGCAGATGAAATGTATATAAACATAAAATGAGTATGTGTGTGTGTGTGTGTGTACACATGCGTGTGTGCAAAGCTGCTTCAGTTGTGTCCAACTCTGCGATCCTATGGACTATAACCCACCAGGCTCCTCTGTCCATGGGATTCTCCAGGCAAGAAAACTGGAGTGGTTGCCAGGACCTCCTCCAGGGGATCTTCCCAACCCAAGTGTCGAACCCGTCTTTTCTCCTGCATTGGCAGGTTGTTTGGTTTTTGTTTGTTTGTTTGTTTTTGCCACTAGAGCCACCTGGGAAGCCTGCTTTGGGTGTATCTCATGATAAAATGCAATTTATCCTGGGAATGTGATCTTGTTCAGCATTTGAGAATTAATCAGTATAATTTAGCACAGTAACAATCTAAAGAAGAAAAACCATTTGATCCTCTCAGAAGGTATGGAAAATAACTTGACCAAATTTAACATACATCCCTGATAAACCCCCCCAAAAAAACTAAGGACAGAGGAATCTTCTTCAATTTAAAAATGGTGGTCTACACAAAACGACTGCTAATTTCCTGATGGTGGAAAATTGAATACACAGAGAACAAAGCAAGTATGCCCACTCTTACCACACCTATGAGCATCATACTCTAGTTTGTAGTTAGTGCATTGAGATAAGAAAAAGAAATAAATACATACCAATATGTATGAAAGAAATGACTGTCTCTATTTTCAGCAACATAATTACCTACTTAATAAATGCCAGAGAATCTTAAAAACATGCTATTGGAACTAATAAGTGAGTTTAGTAAAGTTTCAGGGTTACAAATTCAATATGTAAAATTTAACCACATTTCGATATATTAAAATTTAACTATTTGAAATTTAAAAATCATTTATAATAGCACCAAAACATGAGATTACTAGGTATACATATTATAGAATATGTGCAAATTTTATACAGCAAACATATAAAACACTGATGAATAAAATATTTAAGCAAATGGTTATAAACCTTATTGAGAGATTGCAAGGTTTATTGTTTATATCAATTATCTCTGCTGCTGCTGCGTCACTTCAGTTGTGTCCCACTCTGTGCAACCCCATAGAAGGCAGCCCACCAGGCTCCCCCATCCCTGGGATTCTCCAGGCAAAAAATGCTGGAGTGGGTTGCCATTTCCTTCTCCACAATTATCTCTAATTATCTTTAACTCAATTTATGTTAAATTATAGCAGAAAATCTGTAAAATTCAACAATCTGATTTTAAAATTTACATGGTAAAGCAATGAAACTAGAATAGCCAAAAAACTTGAGAAGAATTCTGGAGTATTTGCATTATGTTAAATAATTGTACAGCTTTAGTATTCAAAGTGGTGTAGTATTGCTGAAATAATAGATTTATTGATGAAAGGAATGTAAAAGATTCCAGAAATAGTTTCAAAGTACAGGAACAGTGAAGTTTTAACAAACAGTAAAGGCAACTCATGTCAATGTTGAAATGGTGGCTGTCTTTTCAACAAATGATGAAAGAAAAATTGGACTTCCATATGCAAAGAACAAAACAAATAAAAATGTTTGTTTTTGCACTCAAAATGAGTCATATACCTAAAAATAAAACCTTAAAGTGTAAGTTATTTAGGCTATAACACAGCCAAAAGTTTTTGTGAGCCTTGGATGGACAAACATTTCTTTGATTGGATTACAAGAACACAATCTGCAAAGGTAAAAAAAAAAAAAAAATTATACATTGGACTTACTCAACATTTAGAACTTCAAAACTGCTCTTTGAAAAATGTGTGCATGCATGCTCACTTGCTCAATGTCCAACTCTTTGTGACCCTATGGACTGTAGCTTGCCAGGCTCCTCTGTCCTTGGGATTCCAGGTAAGAATACTGAAGTGGGTAGCCATTTCTTTCTCCA
Source organism: Ovis canadensis (assembly GCF_042477335.2). Lineage (NCBI taxonomy): Eukaryota > Metazoa > Chordata > Mammalia > Artiodactyla > Bovidae > Ovis > Ovis canadensis. The sequence goes on from NC_091250.1 coordinate 54,637,277, forward strand.
AGGGATCTTCCTGACCCAAGGATTGAACCCATGTCTCCTGTGTCTCCTGCACTGGCAGCAGATTCTCTACCACTGAGCCATCTGGGAAACCCCCTTTGAAAGATACTCTTACAAAAATAAAAATGTAAGCCAGAAACTGAAAGATAATATTTTATATTATATATTTGGTAACATATTTGTACCCAGAATTCAATGCTAAGGAAACACACAATAACTGAAATATGTTTTTGAAAAAATACTTAGACAGTTACCTTACCAAAGAAGATATACACATGACATTTAAGCATATGTAAAGATATTAAGCATCATTAGTCATTAGAGAAGGCAATGGCACCCCACTCCAGTACTCTTGCCTGGAAAATCCCATGGACAGAGGAGCCTGGTGGGCTGCAGTCCATGGGGTCGAGAAGAGTCAGACACGACTGAGCGACTTCACTTTCACTATTCACTTTCATGCATTGGAGAAGGAAATGGCAACCCACTTCAGCGTTCTTGCCTGGAGAATCCCAGGGACAGAGGAGCCTGGTGGGCTACCGTTTATGGGGTCGCACAGAGTTGGACACAACTGAAGCAACTTAACAGCAGCAGCAGCAGTCATTAAGGAAATGCAAATTAAAACCATTATGAGATATTACTGAATCCACTGGGGAAAATTTCAATAGCTGACAATACAGTGTGTTTGTGAGCATGCAGAGCAACTAGAACTCACAAAGATCTGCTGTTGAGAATGCAAGTTGCTAGATTAACTGTGGAAAAAAGTTTGGTAACTTTCTTAAATAGTTAAATATTCACTTACTCTCTGTCCTATTTCTGAGAATACACTCAAATTTAAAAAACATTTTTCAATGCAAAATTATATGCAAATATTTGGAGCAATTTTATTCATATTTGGCAAGGGCTGAAAATAGCTGAAATATTCATTAACATATAAATGGATAAGTAAACTGTGGTAAATCATACTATAGAATGCTACTCAGCAATCTAAAGGAGCAAACCACTGATACAACAATGTGGATAAATCTCAAATGTATTATAGTAAGTGAAAGAATCCAGTCCCCAAAGTCTACAAACTATATGATTCAATATATATGACATCCTTAAAAAAACAAGTGATGACACAGAAAATGGATCAATTGTTGTCAGAGGCTGGGCTAAGAGAGAAGGATGACTCCAGACATGAATAGGGAAATTTTTTGAGTTAATATAATTTTTCTGTATTTTGATTTTGGTAGTAGTTATTTGGCAATGCATTTGTAGAACTCAAAGAAATGACATACAGTTAAAAAGTATGAATTTTATTCTGTAACATATATCTTTTATAAAAGTAGTTGATAAAAGAACATTAAATGAAAAAAGAAAGCAAGTTACACAGGAGTAAGTTCCAGCCCAGGTGGTGTAGATAAAAAATGTCATAGAATTGTCAAAGTGAATCATCAGGAACTAGGAGATCAAGGAAGTCCTGATAAAAGAGGAGATGATATTTTATTCAGATCTTGAAAAAAATCTGTTGGTGAAAGGGAGGGAAAAGGGCCACTTAAGAATGGTGAGGGAAACCTAAAATTGTGGTTGCTTTGTGTTGTAATAATTTATTTTTATCTGAATACTTGGGAAAGGCAGCAAAATGTAAGAAAAGATTTAAACCTCAGTTTATATCTTCTGCTTTATTATGAACCAGTTATGAGATCTTGGATAAGTTATTCAGAATATTTGATTCTTCATTTTGGTATGCTTATAAGAGGAATAACAACTCCTATATTAAGATTCAACAGCATTTACTTAAACCCTAAATAATCCCAAACTTGACTGGTAATTTCCAGTTTAGGGACCAGGTACACACAGTGGTAAAGAATTACTCGCCAATGCAGAAGATTCAAAAGACACAAATTCTATCCCTGGATCAGGAAGATCCCCTGGAGTAGGAAATGGCAATCCACTCCAATATTCTTGCCTGGAAAATCCCTTGGATAGAGGAGCCTGGCAGGCAACAGTCCCTGGATTCGCAAAGAGTCAGACACGACAGAGCATGTGAGCACACACACATATAAGTTACTTAGCTTCTCTGAACATCTTTTCTCTTCTCTGAAAAGGGAATGATGATGATACTCATATGCTAGATTTTTCTGAGAGGATAGAATAAGATCATATGGTCAGTAGGTGCTCAGCTTGTTTGTGCTTATTCGAGATAAAATATAAAACCAATTGATCGCAGTCCAGGCAGAGAGAATATAAGATTTAAAACCAAAAGAGCAAGAGAAATCTGGTGCATTTGGGAGACTTAAAATACTTGATGTGGTTGATATTAAAGGTTCAAGGGAGAAAAACAGTGAGAAAAAGATGGGCACTAGCTAAATCATAAACTATGTGTGTTTTGGCCAAAAGCCTTCATTTTATCCCTAATTATGAGAATTGCAATGGAGAAGTGTTGACTGATTTGAGAAATATTTGGGAGGCAGAATTTGCACTGTTAACTGATAAATTGGAATAGGAAATATGGGTGAAGAAGGAATCTAGGACAATTCATCAATTTCTAGATCAAGTGACGAAGTGAAAGGAATGTTTGCATTGTCAGCACCCACCTAGGAAACAAAGGGCTAAAAAATGTGTGTGTATGTGTGTAGGGTCAGTGGGTGAGATGGTTAATGAATTTGATTTTCAAAATGTTGTATTTGAAAAGGTAATGGATATCAAGTGGTAACTTTCACTAAGCTGTTTCCATCTCTCATTCTGGATTACTAAAAAGTCCCCTAAGAAATCACCAGGCTAGAGCAACTTTCATATCATTTTCTCCACAAGGAGATTGCTGGATCACAGAAAGGGTGGATCTGTAGTTTAGGAGAGAAGTGTGACCTGAAGGAGATTTGTGAACTTTAAGAACATAAGTGATAGTTGCAGATATGAAATAAAAAGAAATCAAATAAGTGAATTTTATACATCAGGCAGAGAAGAGGCTGAAAGTTGTAACCCAAGGACATACAAATATTTCATGTCTAGAATGAGGAATTGAGCTCAAGATGGGAGGAAACCTAGAGGGAGAGACTAGGTGATTCTGACCACTAAAATGGTAAAGCCTAGGTAATATTATTTGAATGCTTATTATATATCAAATGCTGTGCTGGGTTACATATAATCATTATCTCAATTTATATAAATGGAAATTAGGACTCAGGGATAAAAAATGATGTCCCAAGGTATACATGTGTAAGTGTTGAATCTGGGTTTGACCTCAGGAAGTCTGGCTGCAGAGCTTGAATTCTTATCAATTCAGGTTGGAGAGTTGTCACAAAGGTCATGGGAAAAGAGGAATTCCAGAAGGGAAAGTTTAACTGTGTTAAACAAACTTTGTACGCTTCACATTGGATGTAATGATTAGGAAGAGAAATCATGAGTGAGATCTTGAAAAGAGGCTTTCCATGTAAAGGGCAGGAGGCAAAGTCAGTTTATGGGTCATGGAACAGGTGGAGCAAGGACAAGAGCAGATATGATCCTATTGGTGATGCTAGGATCACTTTTTCAGTAATAATAATCCTTTTGGTTTCTGGAATAGCTTTAAGTAGACAAAAAGACCTGACGGGTTTATAGAAATTTGATTTTTTTTTTTAAGATTGTATATTTGCCACATGAAGACTTGTAAGTAAAACTATTATGGTAAATAGGTAGGGCTGCTTATTTAATAACAATGATGACACATACTCCCTCTGAGCTCCTGCTATCTACTGAAACCCAATTTATTGGGCTGGTTCTTTTCACCAAAATCAGCAAAGTAGGTCAGGGTTGGTGACTCTTCTGCTTATTATCAGATAATGGAAAACATTGTAACTTCTGTCCACAAAGGAGTCTCAATTGCATCATAATTTTGTCATTACAGGGCAATAATCAAAATCTTGAAGCTTTGTTTGAAGGTAGTTTCCTCATCCCATGCCTTAGCTGGAACCTGATCTAAGCTGATTGCATGCAGGGGTAGGAGTGAATCTTTATAAATTGTTTCCCTCTTTCTACTGCCAGCACTTTTGCTCTTCCCCGTCATCTTGCTAATAGATTTCTGACCAGTGAAAGTGGGAAAGTTTCAGAAGTGGAAGAAAAAAATACAACTTTTATTTTGTTGTAATAAAATAAGAAGCAAGAAATATTTTCACTGTAAAAAAGTGAGTAAATAGGGTCTGATGCTCTCTGAGCCTAGGAGGTGTTTGGAGTTGACTCATTCATTCTTTGATACATTTTCTGTATTCTTACAAGTCCTTTTCCCCATCATTGGGAACTCTCTAATTCTCTAAATGGACAAGTGTGTTAATGTCATTGGCTGATCAGTTATGACCTCTTCCTAAATGTGTAGGTGACAGAAAATGCAATTCTAGTTTTCAAGATTTCCAAGTTACCTTACCTATCCACAAATGGGAGAAAGAGAGTCTTTCATTCCATTTCACTCTCTCATTCAAAGTCTTCTAGTAGCTCATGGGAACCAGTCACTTGGGGCATATCTTCATAGGCGCTATTTCAAGTAGCCTCTTTACTCAGTCTATCCTTCTCTATATTTTTCAAGGCAGGAAACAGAATTGAGTCTACTTTGCTTCTCAAGTCTCTGGAACAGGAAATAAAAGCACTCAGAATGCGCTTTGAAGCCTTTTTCCAAGGTCCGAGGTGAGACATAGGCGCTCTCAGAGAACTCTCTCTGACCTCTTGGGGATAGCAGCGCTTGTAAAATGTCAATGTGTGCATGGGTGCTCAGCCACTTCAGTCATGTCTGACTCTTTGTGACCCCATGGACTATAGCCCACCAGACTCCTCAGTCCCAGGGATTCTACAGGCAAGAATACTGGAGTAGGTTGCCATTCCCTTCTCCAGGGACCTTCCCGACCCAGGAATTGAACCTGTGTCTCCTGCATTACAGGTGGATTCCTTACTGCTGAGCCACCAGGGAAGCCCAAAATATCAATGGATTTCCCTATCATATCTCCTTAACTTCTAACTCATCAGCATTTTATACTTTACATGTGGGAAAAGTGTTAAAAACTGTGTTAGTTTTTATAAAATTCTGGGTAGTCTTCAACCTCACTCTGGAATGGGACCGAGTTCTTAGGATCTTTGCTAAATTAATTGTAAAATAATTCACTTACATGAATTATTACTTGAAACTGAGAGAAATTTTGTTCTCACCTACATGAAGTGAAGTGAAGTGAAGTTGCTCAGTCGTGTCCGAGAAAGTCCTCTCCAGAAAAAAAAGAGCATGCTGAACAGTTCAGAGTGCTGACCCATGCCTGGAGGTGCTGGTGGTATTATCTCTGGACGAATAAATTCAGTTGAGCATTAGTTAAAATAGCAGCACAATGAATTAGCACAACTTCCTCATGCAACATAATGATCAATAAAAGAAAGACACAGGTGCCTTAGAGAAGAATTTTAATCTAAGTGCAAATCTTTTATTCATAAGTTTCAAATTAAATCTGCTTAACTTTTGAAAGCTCCATTCAAACAGTAATAAATGTTTTTATAACAAAGGGGGGAAATGCCATACTTCTTTTGTAAACTAAAATGCATACGATTTTATATATTCCCAAATTAGAAACATGAGCCAAGCACAAACTATATATGAGAAAAAGAGTTAGAATGAGTTTATCAAAAGCAGGATTTCTAAGTTATGTCCACAATTGCACCTTGTACTTATGAACAGTAATATTTTATCACATATTTATGCTTGTCAAATGTAAAGATCATTCTTGCCTAAAGAATTCAATTAGGGTGAGGAATTAAAATAAAGCATTTATGATCATAACTGCTGAACAGCTCTCTGTAAACATCTTTGCTATTAAGGCAAAGTTAAGTAGGGAAAAAATGAAAGAAGAAAAGCTACCCTTGTTACGAACAATAAATGCTCATAGAGCTAAGTTGAGAATGGTCCAAAGTAACCCAGCAAAGGCCAGCACATTCACAGATATTCTCAAAGTATAAAGTATTATGCCTTGTGGAGAGAGAAAATATAACCAGACTCTTTGACTCATGGCACTTGAAACATTTGATTTTATTCCGTGAAGGCAAAGGGCCCTAGTTAAGATCATAGTCAAAATACATGCAAAAGTATTCATGAAGATTTCTCACTGAAAAATAAACATAGAACACTTAAGAAACAAGAAAAAAAATTACTAAATACAGCTCCAGTTTGGGAACCAATATAAATTCTGGTTCTCACTTTGAATTGTTTTAGAGATGTGCAGATTAATTTCTTGGGCTCCCTGTGAATCAACAGTATTCTCTTAAATCCACATTAGTATAATGAGATGAAAGCAGAAAATAAAGTGAAATAAAATAAGGTTTCTAACGATTTATAGAATCCTTCCTTCTTCCTTCTCACTGTGTGTGTACTCAGTCATGTCTGATTCTTTGTGACCCCATGGACTGCAGCCCACCATGCTGTCTATCCATGGATTCTCCAGGCAAGAATACTGGAGTGGGTTGCCATTCCTTTCTCCAGGGGATCTTCCTGATGCAGGGATGAAACTTGGGTCTCCTGCATTGCCTGTGGATTCTTTACTGCTTGAGTCACCTATCACAAGGAAAATGCTAGTGATATGTGCCTGAGTGCTAAGTCGCTTCAGGCATGTTTGACTCTTTGTGACCCTATGGACTGTAGCCCATCAAGCTCCTCTGTCCATGGGATTCTCCAGGCAGGAATACTGGAGTGAGTTGCCATGGGCTCCTTGTATCAAGGGTATTTATAATAGATTTGAATATGGACTGACTGGATAGTGGTTAATAGTGTGAGTTTTGGAGCCCAAAACACAGTATTCTAATTTTGGATTTTCGATTAATACTTTTAGTTACAGGCTAAAAATATAGGAAGATGGTAGAAGCTTATCCCTGCACAGGGAATACTTTCCACGAGAAGCTCAAAGATGAGGGAGCAGATGGTGTAGTTGAAATCCTAAGGTTGTTTCCTGACACATTTGCCCCTTTTGCTCCCATTGTTCCCACACAATGGGAGATGATCACATGAGATGATCATCACACATCTTGACCATCTCATGGTCAGTTCTGGAATTGACATTTACCAGCTGCTCCCCCATCCCCATCATCTCCCTCCACCCACCAGTAAAATAATTTTGTAAATTTGAGTTTAAAGACTTTAAGTATCATACTTTGATCTACTTTTCAAGATCTTCTAACATTTTAACATAAAGCTTCCCTGTCCTTCAAATTAGGTATGTTACTGCCCTACAGAGAATCAAACATCATTGATTCCACTCTTCTCGTTTCTCCCCACTGTTAATGCTTACCTTGATTTGGAATCTTGTGTGTCCTCCTTCCCTTAAATGTCATCTCACATCCTAAAGTTTTGTCTCCTCTAGAAATCTGCTTATAAAATTTCAGAGTGAAATAATAAATATTTTTTAAATGTTAGCAGTGTATCCTGATACCTTTTGATGTATTTACGTACCTACCTCTAGTATGCTGGAAGCGCTGGATGTAGAAAAGCAAGCAGAAATCTCCTTACTTCTTTGTTTGTCACTCACTCTGGTACATCGTCCCTCCCCTTCCCAGTCCAATACTGGAACTAATCCCATAGTTTTTCTGACCATTTTCAGATATAAAGAAAGTTTCATTTCTAGATATCTTTAAAAGTCCAGTCAACCCTAATGAATATTACAATCTGTCTGATCTATTCAGTCCTCTTAGCTCCTGCTGTTCCTGCTGGGTCCCCAAAGCTGGCAGACAGGTCTTTATGATTGTATTATTTTAAGAGGATTCTAACTCAGCTCTCTGTGCCTTTGGTAAAACTTGAAGGCTGTTTTTGCTCTCTTTGCAATGCAATTCCAAGCAGCTCCAGTCAAGTTTAGATTTCAGTTTTTTGAAGAGAACATCCAACACCAAATCCCTTTGCCTTATCAAGGATGCTAGCCAAAGAAAACGTTTAATATGCTCTGACACAGTAACAGAACAGATCTGTGAAATTCTATAACTCAACAGATAAAAGCCTGATGTCAGTGTACCTTGTAATAAGCAAAAAAATCTCTCTGAGGAGTATCTTTCTATATTTCAGGTGAGTTGGGAAAACATAATAAGTAGTATTAGGGGAAATATCAACATGGCATCCATTTCTCAGCTTCTCTCTTGGGACAGAAAATAGAGTGGTATCAATCAATATCATACACCATGTTCACAGAATGCCGGAATAAAGAACTCTCTCATGATCATCTCATTGATGTAGAGAACACATTGACAAAAGTCAACACCCTTGACAGAAATTCTCAACAAGCCAGGAAAAGAAGAAAACTGTCTCAAAAGAATAAAAAGACCTTATACGAAAACCCACAGCTAACATACTCAGTGGTGAAAGACTGAAATCTCTTCCTCTAAAATCAGGAATTGCCTACTAAAAAGAGTTGCAGGGCCCTATTCCAACATGTGTTTGTTAAAGCTTCCCTCTGCCGACCAGCAATTCTCATTTGCCTGCAGGGTGTCCAAAAATTCAACTCAATTCTGATGCTATCTACTCAGAGATAGAATCAGATTCCCCAGATAAAGAGTTCAGTTGAAAACGTGTGTTTGTGTGTTCAGTCACTCAGTTGTGTCTGACTCTGGCACTTCTGTCCATGAAATTTTCAGGCAAGAATACTGGAGCAGGGTGCCATTTCCTACTCCAGAGGATCTTCACAACCTAGGGATCAAACCCATGTCTCTTGTGTCTCCTGCATTGGCAGGTAGATTCTTTACCACTGTGCTACCTGGGAAGCACCCCCAGGTGAAGAAGACTCCACTTCAAATGCCAGTCAGTAGTCCTGGACTTCTGACCAACTGGCTGTAAATCAGAGGTTCTCATATTCCTTTCCTTGGGTTTGATTGGTTTGCTAAAATGGCTCACAGACTTCAGGAAATCTTGTTTACTTACTAGATTACCAATTTATTATAGAAGGATATTAAAGGATATAAATCAACAGCCAGATGAAGAGATACATAGGGAGAGGCCCCAAATGAAAGGGCTTCTGTTTTTATGGAGCTTGAGGCATGACACCTTGACACTTGGAAGTATTCTGTTTCCTGACATGGAAGCTCTTTGAAAAGGGAACAGAAAGCCATCGTTTTGGATTTTCATGGAGGCTTCGTTGTATAGCCATGACTGACTAAATCATTGGCCAATGGTGATGGAGTCAACCTCCTCTACCGTTCCAGCAAATCAGGTGGTTAGGTGGTGAGACTAAAGGTTGTAACCCTCTAATCACATGACTGGTTCCCCTGGCAGCAAGGCCCCATCCTTGGAATGGAATCCAAAGTCATTTTCCCTGAGGCATTTTTAGGAACTAAGGACTAGATAACAAATATCCTATTACTCTTATCACTCAGGAAATTCCATGGTCAGGGAGATGCGAGCCAGGAATTGTGGCTTGAGAGCAAGTATATTTTAAAAATACATATTTGGTTGCTTTAATGACCAAATAATGACCAGACATGTGTGTGTGTGTCCTAAACGTTATAAAAAACCTGCTTTTTCATTTGTCTTCATTGGTACTGAATATCCTAGTCAAAACAATTAGACTAGACAAAGGAATGAATGAATTGGAAAAATGAATACAAATTGGAATACAAGAATTAACATTATTTCTGTTTGCAGCAACATGATCTTACATGTTTAAAATCCTAAAGATTTCAAACACACACACACAAAACACACACACACACAGTGTTAGAACTAATAAAATAATTTAGCAAAGTTGTAAGATGTTAAAATCAAGACACAAAAATCAGTTTCATTTCTATATACTATATATTATGTTATACAATAACAGTGAAAAATTTGAAAAGGAAATTGAGAAAACAATTCCATTTACAATAACTTCAAAAAGAATGAAAAACCTAAGAATAAACTTAACCAATGAGACAAAAGATGTGTACACTGAAAACTACAAAATGTTGTTAAAGAAATTAAGGAAGCAGAGATAAATAGAAAAACATCCAAAGTTGATGAACTGGAAGACTCAATATTGTTAAAATGTGAATACTACCTAAAGCAATTTACAGATTTAATAAAATCCATATCAAAACCTTATTAACTTATTTTGCAAATTGAATTGCAAAATTTAATCCTAAAATTCGTGTGGAATTTCAACAGATTCCAAAGGGCCAAAACACTCTTGAAAAAGAACAAAGTTGGTGGTCTCATATCATTCAATTTCAAAACTTATTACCAAGCTAATCAAGATAGCATGGTTACTTGTTAAAACCATTCATATGGACCAATGGAATAGGATAGACAGCACAGAAATAAAGCCTCACATATATGATCAGATAATCTTCAACAAGCATGACAAACCCTTTTAATGAGGATATGACAGTCTTTCCAGCAATTGGTGATGGGACGTTCAGCTCAGTCTCTCAGTTATGTCCAACTCTTTACGATCCCATGGACTGCAACACACCAGGCTTTCCTGTCCATCACCAACTCCCGGAGCTTGCGCAAACTCATGTCGATCAAGCTGTGATGCCATCCAACCATCTCATCCTCTGTCGTCTCCTCCTTCTCCCGCCTTCAATCTTTCGCAGCATCAGGGTCTTTTCCAATGAGTCAGTTCTTTGCATCAGGTGGCCAAAGTATTGGAGTTTTAGATTATGTATCAGTCCTTCCAATGAATATTCAGGACTGATTTCCTTTAGGATTGACTAGTTTGACCTCCTTGCAGTCCAAGGGACTCTCAAGAGTCTTCTCCAATACCACAGTTCAATAGCATCAATTCTTTGGTGCTCAGCTTTCTTTATAGTCCAACTCTCACATTTATACATGACTACTGGAAAAACCATAGCTTTGACTAGATGGACTTTGTAGGCAAAGTAATGTCTCTGCTTTTTAATATGCTGTCTAGGTTGGTCATAGCTTTTCTTCCAAGGAGCAAGCATCTTTTAATTTCATGGCTGCAGTCACCATCTGCAGTGATTTTGGAGCCCCCCAAAATAAAGTCTCACTGTTTCCATTTTTCCCCCATCTGTGATGGGACTGAATGCCATGATCTTTGTTTTTTGAATGTTGAGTTTAAAGCCAGCTTTTTCACTCTCCTCTCTCACTTTCATCAAGAAGCTCTTCAGTGCCTCTTCACTTTCTGTCATAAGGGTGGCATCATCTGCATATCTGATGTTATTGATATTTCTCCTGGCAATCTTGATTCCAGCTTGTGCTTCATCTAGTCCAGCATTTCTCATAATGTACTCTGCATATAAGTTAAATAAGCAGGGTGAAAATATACAGCCTTAACGTACTCCTTTCCCAATTTGGAATCAGTCTGTTGTTCCATTTCCGGTTCTAACTGTTGCTTCTTGACCGGCATACAGATTTCTCAGGAGACAGGTCAGGTGATTGGTATTCCCATGTCTTTAAGAATTTTCCAGTTTGTTGTGATCTACGCAGTAAAATGCTTTGGTATAATTAATAAAGCAGAAGTAGATGTTTTTCTGGAATTTTCTTGCTTTTTCAATGATCCAGAGACGTTGGCAATTTGATCTCTGGTTCCTCTGCCTTTTCTAAAACCAGCTTGAACATCTGTGAGTTCATGGTTCATGTATTGCTGACGCCTGGCTTGGAGAATTCTGAGCATTACATTATTAGCTTGTGAGATGAATGCAATTGTGCGGTAGTTTGAGCATTCTTTGGCATTGCCTTTCTCTGGGATGGGAATGAAAACTGACCTTTTCCAGTCCTGTGGCCACTGGTGAGTTTTCCAAATTTGCTGGCATATTGAGTGCAGCACTTTAACACTGCAGTAAGTATGCCAAATGTTGGACACTCTTCCCAAGAAGATATGCAGAAGGCCAAGAAAGACATGAAAAGATTAAGTAAGTGAGTAAGCCAGTCATAAAAAGACAAACACTGTACAATTCAGCTTATATGAAATGCCCAGAATAGAGAGAGTAGAATGGTGGTTGCTACAGGCTGTGGGGATGGGAAACTGAGGAGTTATTTAATGGTATACATTTTCAGTTCTGAAGATGAAAGAGTTTTCTGGATTAGTTTAATGACCATGTGAATTCATTGACACTACTGTGCTGTACATTAAAAATGTTTAAGATGGCAAATTTTAGGTTATATTTATCTTATCACACTTAAAAATTAACTTAAAAATAATTCAGCAGTAGACACACTTCTCATTGTTATCTATCACCAAGTAGATACTATAATAATTTGAACATTATACAGCAACTACTTTGAAAGCCATCAGTGTGATCTACATTAAATTTATGATATTGAAATATATTTACTCTACTGAGTCTTTTAATTTCTGGTAGACATTTTAAAAATTAAAATCTGTTAAATACACTTAATAAAATATTTAATGAATGGAATCATGAAGCTTCAGATTGTGAAAGTTTTATTGAATTATAATTATTGGAAACAAAACATGCAAATAAGAAGACATTGACAGTAAAAACAACAAAATCAAAGCAGGAGTTTAAAAAATTAAAGAATGGGGAGAGTTGAAAAAGATGGCGGAGGAATAGGACGGGAAGACCACTTTCTCCCTCACAAATTCCTCAAAAGAACATTTCAACGCCGAGCAAACTCCACAAAACAGCTTCTGTAGGCTGGCAGAGGACATCAGGCAACCAGAAAAGCAGACCATTGTCTTCAAAAACAGGTAGGAAAAAATATAAAAGACGAAAAAGGAGACAAAGGAGGTGGGGAGGGAGCTCCGTCCCGGGAAGGGAAGCCCGTCCCGGGAAGGGAATTTTAAGAAGAGAGGTTTCCAAACACCAGGAAACACTCTCCCTGCCGAGTCTGTGGCGAGCCTTGGAAACACAGAGGGCAACATAACAGGAAGGGAAAAATAAAGAAATAATTAAAACCAAGAGATTACAAGCCCACCAGTAACTCCCCCAGTGGAAAAGCAGCACAGACGCCTGCATCCGCCATTGGGAAGTGGGGGCAGGGCAGGGACGTTGGGGAGGCGCGGGCTGCAGAGCTTTGTAAGAATCGGGCAGGAACGCCCCACGCGCAACCAGAACGACCTAACTTGGGCTAGCAAACCAGACTGTGGGATAGCTACCACGCGAAAAGCTCGAACATAAGACACCGCCAGGACTGAGCACAGAACAAAGGACGGAACGGAAAAAGCCGGCTGCAGACCATCCCCCGCCGGGGACAGGCAGCCAGAGCCGTAAGGACTGGAAAGGGGCAATTGCAGACCCGGAGAGACTTTACTTACTTAACTGCAAGCAGGCTCCTTTGCTAAGACTTCTGGGGGTGCTGGACAGTCACAATCTGCCTCACGGAGTGCACCAGCGGTCCACCCAGAAAGCTGAGCAGCAGCGGCAGAAAAGGTGACAAGCCGCAGCGATCGCGCTCGCCAAACTCCTGAGCTACTCGGACCTGGGAAGGGCACAAAGCGCAGTCCCAGCTGAATTTGTGCCTCTGAGGGCTGCCTGAGCGCCGAACCTGAGCGGCTTGGACCGGGGAAGTGCACGCAGCCTAGGGCCGGCCCCAGATGGTTCCCGGCTGAGCATCATAGAGCCGGAGTGGTTTGTGCGCCGCGAGAAAGGACAGGTCAAGCGGAGCAGAGATACTGTGTGCACACGACAGTGCTATTTGTTTGCAGCATCCCCCCTCCCCACAGCGCGACTGAACTAGTGAGCCTGAAAAACCAGCAAACAGAAGAAGTTAAACAGAGGGAACTGCCTTGGAAGTGATCCCACACGGCCCATAACACCAGAGAAGGGTGAGATATATTTTTACTATTTTTAAAATCATTCCTTTTTTTTTTTTTTTGCTTTTTTGTTTTTTTTCTTTTTTCTTTTTTTCTAACTTTCTTTTTAATTGTTAAGTCTTCTATTTCTCCTCTAATTTTTATTTCTATAACCTATTATTACTATTTAAAAAAAAGGCTTTTTTTTTTTTTTAAGGCAAACACCATATATAGTCCTTGGATGGTTGTTGGTGGTTTTTTTTTTGTTTGTTTGTTTTTTAATAATTCTTTTTTTTTCTTTCTTCCTTTTTCCTTCTGCTTTTCTTTAATATTGTATCTTTGAAAATCCAACCTCTACTCTAGATTTTTCATCTTTGCTCTTAAGTTTTTGTTGTCAATTTTGTACATTTAAAAACCCAAACTTCACTACCCAAGTTTACCTGAGAGCGAGATTACTGGCTTGACCACTCTCTCCTCCTCTGGACTCTCCTTTTTCTCCACCAGGTGGCCTCTGTCTCTTTTCTCCCCTATCTCTTCTCTATCCAACTCTGTGAATCTCTGTGTGTTCCAGATGGTGGAGAACACCTAAGGAACTGGTTACTGGCAGGATTTGTCTCTCTCCTACTCATTCCTCTCTCTTATCTTCCTGGTCACCTCTGTCTACTTCCTCCCTCTCCTCTTCCCCGTATAACTCTGTGAATACCTCTGAGCAGTCCAGACTATAGAGCGCACATAAGGAAGTGACTACTGACTAGCTTGCTCTCTCCTCTTTTGACCTCACCGCATCTCATTCCAGTTACCTCTAACTACCCCCTCCATCTTCTCTTCTCCTTGTAACTCAGTGAACCTCTCTGAGTGTCCCTCAATGTGGAGAAACTTTCCATCTTTAACCTAGATGTTTTATCATCGGTGCTGTATAGATGGAGAAGTCTAGAGGCTACTGTAAAAATAAAACTGAAAACCAGAAGCAGGAGGCTTAAATCCAAAGCCTGAAAACATTAGAGAACTCTTGAATTCAGGGAACATTAAGCAATAGGAGCTCATCAAATGCCTTCATACCTACACCGAAACCAAGCTCCACCCAAGGGCCAACAAGTTCCAAAACAAGACATACCACGCAAATTCTCCAGCAACACAGGAACACTCCCCTGAGCTTCAATATACAGGCAGCTCAAAATTATCCCAAAACCTTTGATGTCTCATAACCCATCACGGGTCACTCCATTGCACTCCAGAGAGAAGAAACCCAGTTCCACCCACCAAAACTCCAACACAAGCCTCCCTAACCAGGAAACCTTGACAAGCCACTGATAGAACCCCACCCAAAGTGAGGAAGCTCCATAATAAAGAGAACTCCACAAATTACCAGAATATAAAAAGGCCACCCCAAATGCAGCAATATAACCTAGATGAAGAGACAGAGAAATACTCAGCAGGTAAAGGAACAGGAGAGTTGCCCACCAAACCAAACAAAAGAGGAAGAAGTAGGGAATCTACCGGAGAAGGAATTCCGAATATTGATAGTGAAAATGATCCAAAATCTTGAAATCAAAATGGAATCACAGATAAATAGCCTAGAGACAAGGATTGAGAAGATGCAAGAAAGGTTTAATAAGGACCTAGAAGAAATAAAAAAGAGTCAAAATATAATGAATAACGCAATAAATGAGATCAGAAACACTCTGGAGGCAACAAATAGTAGAAAAACAGAGCAGAGGATAGGATTAGTGAAATAGAAGATAGAATGGTAGAAATAAATGAATCAGAGAGGAAACAAGAAAAACGAATTAAAAGAAATGAGGACAATCTCAGAGACCTCCAGGACAATATGAAATGCTCCAACATTCGAATTATAGGAGTCCCAGAAGAAGAAGACAGAAAGAAAGATCATGAGAAAATCCTTGAGGAGATAATAGTTGAAAACTTCCCTAAAATGGGGAAGGAAATAATCACCCAAGTCCAAGAAACACAGAGTTCCAAATAGGGTAAACCCAAGGCGAAACACCTCAAGACACATATTAATCAAATTAACAAAGATCAAACACAAAGAACAAATATTAAAAGCAGCAAGGGAAAAACAACAAATAACACACAAGGGGATTCCCATAAGGATAACAGCTGATCTTTCAATAGAAACTCTTCAGGCAAGGAGGGAATGGCAAGACATACTTAAAGTGATGAAAGACAATAACCTACAGCCCAGATTACTGTACCCAGCAAGGATCTCATTCAAATACGAAGGAGAAATCAAAAGCTTTACAGACAAGCAAAAGCTGAGAGAATTCAGCACCACCAAACCAGCTCTCCAACAAATTCTAAAGGATATTCTCTAGACAGGAAACACGAAAAGGGTGTATAAACCTGAACCCGAAACAACAAAGTAAATGGTAACAGGATCTTACTTATCAATAATTACCTTAAACGTAAGTGGGTTGAACGCCCCAACCAAAAGACAAAGACTGGCCGAATGGATACAAAAACAAGACCCCTCTATATGCTGCTTACAAGAGACCCACCTCAAAACAAGGGACACATACAGACTGAAAGTGAAGGACTGGAAAAAGATATACCACGCAAATAGAGACCAAAAGAAAGTAGGAGTGGCAATATTCATATCCGATAAAATAGACTTTAAAACAAAGGCTGTGAAAAGAGACAAAGAAGGCCACTACATAATGATCAAAGGAACAATCCAAGAAGAAGATATAATGATTATAAATATATATGCACCCAATATAGGAGCACCACAATATGTAAGACAAATGCTAACAAGTATGAAAGGGGAAATCAACAATAACACAATAATAGTGGGAGACTTTAATACCACACTCACACCTATGGACAGATCAACTAAACAGAAAATTAACAAAGAAACACAAACTTTAAATGATACATTAGATCAGTTAGACCTAATTGATATCTATAGGACATTTCACCCCAAAACAATGAATTTCACCTTTTTTTCAAGTTCTCATGGAACCTTCTCCAGGATAGATCACATCCTGGGCCATAAATCTAAACTTGATAAATTCAAAAAAATCAAAATCATTCCAAGCATCTTTTCTGACCATAATGCATTAAGATTAGATCTCAATTACAGGAGAAAAACTATTAAAAATTCCAACATATGGAGGTTGAACAACACACTTCTGAATAACCAACAAATCACAGAAGAAATCAAAAAAGAAATCAAAATATGCATAGAAATGAATGAAAATGAAAACACAACAACCCAAAACCTGTGGGACACTATAAAAGCAGTGCTAAGAGGAAAGTTCATAGCAATACAGGCATACCTCAAGAAACAAGAAAAAAGTCAAATAACTAACCTAACTCTACAACTAAAGCAACTAGAAAAGGAAAAATTGGAGAACCCCAGAGTTAGTAGAAGGAAAGAAATCTTAAAAATTAGGGCAGAAATAAATGCAAAAGAAACAAAAGAGACCATAGCAAAAATCAACAAAGCCAAAAGCTGGTTCTTTGAAAGGATAAATAAAATTGACAAACCATTAGCCAGACTCATCAAGAAGCAAAGAGAGAAAAATCAAATCAATAAAATTAGAAATGAAAATGGAGAGATCACAACAGACAACACAGAAATACAAAGGATCATAAGAGACTACTATCAGCAGTTGTGTGCCAATAAAATGGACAACGTGGAAGAAATGGACAAATTCTTAGAAAAGTACAATTTTCCAAAACTGAACCAGGAAGAAATAGAAAATCTTAACAGACCCATCACAAGCACGGAAATTGATACTGTAATCAGAAATCTTCCAGCAAACAAAAGCCCAGGTCCAGACGGCTTCACAGCAGAATTCTACCAAAAATTTCGAGAAGAGCTAACACCTATCCTCCTCAAACTCTTCCAGAAAATTGCAGAGGAAGGTAAACTTCCAAACTCATTCTATGAGGCCACCATCACTCTAATACCAAAACCTGACAAAGATGCCACAAAAAAAGAAAATTACAGGCCAATATCACTGATGAACATAGATGCAAAAATCCTCAACAAAATGCTAGCAATCAGAATCCAACAACACATTAAAAAGATCATACACCATGACCAAGTGGGCTTTATCCCAGGGATGCAAGGATTCTTTAATATCCGCAAATCAATCAATGTAATTCACCACATTAACAAATTGAAAAATAAAAGCCATATGATTATCTCAATAGATGCAGAGAAGGCCTTTGACAAAATTCAACATCCATTTATGATAAAAACTCTCCAGAAAGCAGGAATAGAAGGAACATACCTCAACATAATAAAAGCTATATATGACAAACCCACAGCAAACATTATCCTCAATGGTGAAAAATTGAAAGCATTTCCCCTAAAGTCAGGAACAAGACAAGGGTGTCCACTTTCACCACTACTATTCAACATAGTTCTGGAAGTTTTGGCCACAGCAATCAGAACAGAAAAAGAAATAAAAGGAATCCAGTTTGGAAAAGAAGAAGTAAAACTCTCACTGTTTGCAGATGACATGATCCTCTACATGGAAAACCCTAAAGACTCCACCAGAAAATTACTAGAGCTAATCAATGAATATAGTAAAGTTGCAGGATATAAAATCAACACACAGAAATCCCTTGCATTCCTATACACGAATAATGAGAAAGTAGAAAAAGAAATTAAGGAAACAATTCCATTCACCATTGCAACGAAAAGAATAAAATACTTAGGAATATATCTACCTAAAGAAACTAAAGACCTATATATAGAAAACTATAAAACACTGATGAAAGAAATCAAAGAGGACACTAATAGATGGAGAAATATACCATGTTCATGGATCAGAAGAATCAATATAGTGAAAATGAGTATACTACCCAAAGCAATTTACAAATTCAATGCAATCCCTATCAAGCTACCAGCCACATTTTTCACAGAACTAGAACAAATAATTTCAAGATTTGTATGGAAATACAAAAAACCTCGAATAGCCAAAGCAATCTTGAGAAAGAAGAATGGAACTGGAGGAATCAACTTGCCTGACTTCAGGCTCTACTACAAAGCCACAGTCATCAAGGCAGAATGGTACTGGCACAAAGACAGACATATAGATCAATGGAACAAAATAGAAAGCCCAGAGATAAATCCACACACATATGGACACCTTATCTTTGACAAAGGAGGCAAGAATATACAATGGAGTAAAGACAATCTCTTTAACAAGTGGTGCTGGGAAAACTGGTCAACCACTTGTAAAAGAATGAAACTAGATCACTTTCTAACACCGCACACAAAAATAAACTCAAAATGGATTAAAGATCTAAATGTAAGATCAGAAATTATAAAACTCCTAGAGGAGAACATAGGCAAAACACTCTCCGACATAAATCACAGCAGGATCCTCTATGACCCACCTCCCAGAATTCTGTAAATAAAAGCAAAAATAAACAAATCAGATCTAATTAAAATTAAAAGCTTCTGCACAACAAAGGAAACTATAAGCAAGGTGAAAAGACAGCCTTCTGAATGGGAGAAAATAATAGCAAATGAAGCAACTGACAAACAACTAATTTCAAAAATATACAAGCAACTTATGCAGCTCAATTCCAGAAAAATAAATGACCCAATCAAAAAATGGGCCAAAGAACTAAATAGACATTTCTCCAAAGAAGACATACGGATGGCTAACAAACACATGAAAAGATGCTCAACATCACTCATTATTAGAGAAATGCAAATCAAAACCACAATGAGGTACCACTTCACACCAGTCAGAATGGCTGTGATCCAAAAATCTGCAAGCAATAAATGCTGGAGAGGGTGTGGAGAAAAGGGAACCCTCCTACACTGTTGGTGGGAATGCAAACTAGGACGGCTACTATGGAGAACAGTGTGGAGATTCCTTAAAAAATTGCAAATAGAACTACCTTATGACCCAGCAATCCCACCGCTGGGCATACACACCGAGGAAACCAGAATTGAAAGAGACACATGTACCCCAATGTTCATTGCAGCACTGTTTATAATAGCCAGGACATGGAAACAACCTAGATGTCCATCAGCAGATGAATGGATAAGAAAGCTGTGGTACATATACACAATGGAGTATTACTTAGCCATTAAAAAGAATTCATTTGAATCAGTTCTGATGAGATGGATGAAACTGGAGCCAATTATACAGAGTGAAGTAAGCCAGAAAGAAAAACACCAATACAGTATACTGACACATATATATGGAATTTAGGAAGATGGCAATGACGACCCTGTATGCAAGACAGGAAAAAAGACACAGATGTGTATAACGGACTTTTGGACTCAGAGGGAGAGGGAGAGGGTGGGATGATTTGGGAGAATGGCATTCTAACATGTATACTATCATGTAAGAATTGAATCGCCAGTCTATGTCTGACGCAGGGTGCAGCATGCTTGGGGCTGGTGCATGGGGATGACCCAGAGAGATGTTGTGGGGAGGGAGGTGGGAGGGGGTTCATGTTTGGGAACGCATGTAAGAACTAAAGATTTTTAAATTTAAAAAAAAAAAAATTAAAGAATGAGAGTGCCAATAACACAAAATATAATTGTGAAATTTACTTTGTGTTTTGAAACTTCTTGCTGCTGCTGCTGCTAAGTCGCTTCAATCGTGTCCGACTCTGTGCGACCCCATAGGCGGCAGCCCACCAGGCTCCCCCGTCCCTGGGATTCTCCAGGCAAGAACACTGGAGTGGGTTGCCATTTCCCTCTCCAATGCATGAAAGTGAAAAGTGAAAGTGAATTTGCTCAGCCGTGTCCGACTCGTAGCGACTCCATGGACTGCAGCCTACCAGGCTCCTCCAACCATGGGATTCTCCAGGCAAGAGTACTGGAGTGGGGTGAACTTCTTGACTTTGTAAGAAAAATTAATTGGCTTTGTTATTGTTACTTGGTTAAATTTATATTTATTTATATAATGAAATGAATGTGCATAATGAATTGATGAAGCTTAATTTTGCACCCTCTAATTTTGAAACATTGACAAATATGAATTTTTTGATCAGTGTTATTAGATCAAAATATTTGTGGAAGAAATATAGTCTTAATGGAGAAAAAAACTGTGAATGTCTGAGTTCTAATTTATACAATTAAACATAGAAAAAATAGAATTGAAAATATTTTTAATTTGGAAAATTGTCTATGAGTTTATCAGTTATCTCAGCACCTATAGAAAGACTAGTCTCTCAAATGCAAATAATATGGTCTAGACCCATCAGATGTGTAAATAATTTCAGATTTATTAATCATAAAAAGTAACTTTGAGACAAATTTCAGGCATATCCACTCCAATAGTTAGCAGTTTTGGATTATAATTTTTCAGTTTAATACAATTGCTCAGTCGTGTCTGACTCTTTGCAACCCCATAAATCGCAGCATACCATGCCTCCCTGTCTATCACCAACTCCCAGAGTTCATTCGGATTCACATCCATCGAGTCAGTGATGCCATCCAGCCATCTCATCCTCTGCCGTCCCCTTCTCCTCCTGCCCCCAATCCCTCCCAGCATCAGAGTCTTTTCCAATGAGTCAACTCTTCGCATGAGGTGGCCAAAGTACTGGAGTTTCAGCTTTAGCATCATTCCTTCCAAAGAAATCCCAGGGCTGATCTCCTTCAGAATGGACTGGTTGGATCTCCTTGCAGCCCAAGGGACTCTCAAGTCTTCTCCAGCACCACATTTCAAAAGCATCAATTCTTGGTGCTCAGCCTTCTTCACAGTCCAACTCTCATATCCATATGTGACTACTGGAAAAACCATAGACTTGACTTGACGGACCTCAGTTGGCAAAGTAATGTCTCTACTTTTGCATATGCTATCTAGGTTGATCATAACTTTTCTTCCAAGGAGTAAGCGTCTTTTAATTCCATGGCTGCAGTCACCATCTGCGGTGATTTTGGAGCCCCCAAAAATTAAATCTGACACTGTTTCCACTCTTTCCCCATCTATTTCCCATGAGGTGATGGGACCCGATGCCATGATCTTCATTTTCTGAATGTTGAGCGTTAAGCCAACTTTTTCACTCTCCTCTTTCACTTTCAAGATGCTTTTTAGTTCCTCTTCACTCTCTGCCGTAAGGGTGGTGTCATCCTCATATCTGAGGATGCTATTTCTCCCGGCAATCTTGATTCTAGCTTGGGTCTCTTCCAGTCCAGCGTTTCTCATGATGTACTCTACATATAAGTTAAATAAGCAGGGTGACAATATACAGCTTTGACGTACTCCTTTTCCTATTTGGAACCAGTCTGTTGTTCCATGTCCAGTTCTAACTGTTGCTTCCTGACCTGCATACAGATTTCTCAAGAGGTCGATCAGGTAGTCTGGTATTCCCATCTCTCTCAGGATTTTCCACAGTTTATTGTGATCCACACAGTCAAAACTTTGGTATAGTCAATAAAGCAGAAATAGATGTTTTTCTGGAACTCTCTTGCTTTTTCCATGATCCAGCAGATGTTGGCAATTTGATCTCTGGTTCTTGTGCGTTTTCTAAAACCAGCTTGAACATCTGGAAGCTCATGGTTCACGTATTGCTGAAGCCTGGCTTGGAGAATTTTGAGGATTACTTTACTAGCATGTGAGATGAGTGTAATTGTGCGGTAGTTATACTATTCTTTGACATTGCCTTTCTATGGGATTGGAATGAACACTGACCTTTTCCAGTCCTGTGGCCACTGCTGAGTTTTCCAAATTTGCTGGCACGTTGAGTGCAGCACTTTCACAGCATCATCTTTCAGGATTTGAAATAGCTCAACTGGAATTCCATCACCTCCACTAGCTTTGTTCATAGTGATGCTTTCTAAGGCCCACTTGACTTCACATTCCAGGGTGTCTGGCTCTAGATGAGTGATCACACCATTGTGATTATCCGGGTTGTGAATATCTTTTTTGTACAGTTCTTCTGTGTATTCTTGCCACCTCTTCTTAATATCTTCTGCTTCTGTTAGGTCCATACCATTTCTGTCCTTTATCGAGCCCATCTTTGCATGAAATATTCCCTTGGTATCTCTAATTTTCTTGAAGAGATCTCTAGTCTTTCCCATTCTGTTGTTTTCCTCTATTTCTTTGCATTGATCACTGAAGATGGCTTTCTTATCCCTTCTTGCTATTCTTTGGAACTCTGCATTCACATGCTTATATCTTCCCTTTTCTCCTTGGTTTTTCGCTTCTCTTCTTTTCACAGCTATTTGTAAGGCCTCCCCAGACAGCCATTTTACTTGTTTACATTTCTTTTCCATGGGGATGGTCTTGATCCCTGTCTCCTGTACAAGGTCACGAACCTCATTCTATAGTTCATCAGGCACTCTATCTCTCAGATCTAGGCCCTTAAATCTATTTCTCACTTCCACTGTATAATCATAAGGGATTTGATTTAGGTCATACCTGAATGGTCTAGCAGTTTTCCCTACTTTCTTCAATTTGAGTCTGAATTTGGTAATAAAGATTTCATGATCTGAGCCACAATCAGCTCCTGGTCTTGCTTTTGCTGACTGTATAGAGCTTCTCCATCTTTGGCTGCAAAGAATATAATCAGATTTCGGTGTTGACCATCTGGTGATGTCCATGTGTAGAGTCTTCTCTTGTGTTGTTGGAAGAGGGTGTTTGCTATGACCAGTGCATTTTCTTGGCAAAACTCTATTAGTCTTTGCCCTGCTTCATTCCACATCCCAAGGCCAAATTTGCCTGTTACTCCAGGTGTTTCTTGACTTCCAACTTTTGCATTCCAGTCCCCTATAATGAAAAGGACATCTTTTTTGGGTGTTAGTTCTAAAAGGTCTTGTAGGTCTTCATAGAACCGTTCAACTTCAGTTTCTTCAGTGTTGCTGGTTGGGACATAGACTTGGATTACTGTGATATTGAATGGTTTGCCTTGGAGACGAACAGAGATCATTCTGTCGTTTTTGAGACTGCATCCAAGTACTGCATTTCGGATTCTTTTTTTGACCATGATGGCTGCTCCATTTCTTCTGAGGGATTCCTGCCCACAGAAGTAGATGCAATGGTCATCTGAGTTAAATTCACCCATTCCAGTCCATTTTAGTTCGCTGATTCCTAGAATGTCGACGTTTACCCTTGCCATCTCTTGTTTGACCTCTTCCAATTTGCCTTGATTCATAGACCTGACATTCCAGGTTCCTATGCAATATTGCTCTTTATAGCATTGGACCTTGCTTCTATCACCAGTCACAACCACAGCTGGGTATTGTTTTTGCTTTGGCTCCATCTCTTCATTCTTTCTAGAGTTATTTCTCCACTGATCTCCAGTAGCATATTGGGCACCTACTGACCTGGGGAGTTCCTCTTTCAGTATCCTATCATTTTGCCTTTTCATATTGTTCATGCGGTTCTCAAGGCAAGAATGCTAAAGTGGTTTGCCATTCCCTTCTCCAGTGGACCACATTCTGTCAGACCTCTCCACCATGACCCGCCTGTCTTCGGTTGCCCTGCGGGCATGGCTTGGTTTCATTGAGTTAGACAAGGCTGTGGTCCTAGTGTGATTAGATTGACTAGTTTTCTGTGAGTATGATTTCAATGTGTCTGCCCTCTGATGCCCTCTTGCAACACCTACCATCTTACTTGGGTTTCTCTTACCTTGGACGTGGGGTATCTCTTCACAGCTGCTCCTTACTTTGGATGAGGGGTATCTTCTCACCGCTGTCTTCCTGACCTTCATTGTGGGATGGCTCCTCTAGGCCCTCCTGAGCTGGTGCAGCCACTGCTCCTAGGGCATGGGGTTGCTCCTCCCGGCCGCTGCCCTTGGCCTCGGGTGCCACCCCTGGCCTCGGACGTGGGGTGGCTCTTCTAGGCTGCCGCCCTGATCTTGGACGCAGGGTAGCTCCTGTCGGCCGCCGTCCCTGGCCTCGGATGCAGGATAGCTCCTCTCGACCGTCACCCCTGACCTTGGACGTGGGGTAGCTCCTCTCAGCCGTTCCTGCGCCTTCGCAGCCTGGCACCCTAGGCTGCTGCCCCTGACCTTGGACGTGGGGTAGCTCCTCTTGGCTGCAGCCGCCTGCGTGCAGTGCGCCGGCCGCAGCCTTAGTATGTTCTGTATATTAATATAGTATCTCAAGATGAGAAAATGTATGTTGGCAGAGATTTATTTTTATTTTTCCTATTGTTAGGTCATATGATTTTAAAATGGAAGAGGGAAGGGGGAAGGGACAAATTTAGGGTACGGGACTAACAGATACAACTGTATATAGTGGATATATATATATAATAGATAAGCAACAAAGATATACTGTGTGGCAAAGAAAATTATAGCCATTATCTTGTAATAGCCTATAATGGAGTATAACCTGCCAAAATGCTGAAATCACTATGTTGTACACCCGAAACTAATACATTACTGTATGTCAACTTATTCCAGTAAAAAATTCTGAATATTTTCTACTGGTATATATTTTTAAAAAATTGGAGTTGATCTAAGACTCTTGGATGAGAGGTCTTTTTTCTACAGTGAAGTGAAAATGTAGTTCACATTTTCTAGTTGTGAAACTGCCTTTGAGGCATCACAACTGGGCAAGAAACTATCAAAACATTCCTGTGTGGATCACTTGGGTACCCTGTGTATTCCTTCCTCTTCCATTTGGTAGCAGTAGTTCTACCTCATTTTGATACTCTGTCAATTACTCTTGCCAAGATGGTGACTCCTTTCCTTCCTTGTGTCTCTAGGAAGAAGGGTCTCCAAATGCCCAGGCACTGGTCCGGCTGATGGTGCTGCATCTCCTGGTGAAAGTATGCCTCCTTGGGGTAACAGGGGATGGTAATGTGCCACCCACCACAGGCAGGCTACCTACCTCATTGTCAGCTGGGGCAGTAAGGATGCATTTGCAAAACCCCTCATAGCACCTGCTTTATCTGACCACTTTCAATACCACTGCTGTCGTTTGGCATCTCTGGATGTAGATACTGAGATGGAGTCTAGCCTGCAGGTTATTAGGAATCAACTCCCTTGGAAGAAGGGAGAAGACTGGGTAGAAGAAGATGGTGAATCATGTCAAAGAGCTGGCAAAACCTTTTCCAACTCCACAGGGAGCTCTAGAACAAACACGGTCCATCAGAGTTGTACAAGATTGGGCCAGCATTGTTGGACCTTTATACCTAAGTATTGGATTAGTCATTACATATAATCAACACTAAGGAGGGTGGGTCCTAGATCTCTGTAGCTTCAGCAAACTTTAAGGGACTCACAGCTGGAGCAGTTGAAGGGGGATCTAGGTGGACTATCCATGCTTCTACACAGGCTGCATATTTCTCTTGTCTTCAGAGCTTCAGTTTTTTTTTTTTTTTAATATATATAATTTGCTCTGTGCTTTTTGATATTTCACACACTTGTTCTTTTAGGTCAAAAGTAAAACTCTTGACAGGAGTCTGCAAAACTGCTTAATGGAAAAATCTTGGTTTTTATTTATTTATTTTTTCTAACTCTAGAATGTATTTTGGGAGATACTTTTCTCTTAAGTGCTCTTTTATTTTTTACTCAGGTTTTCATCTAAAGCTTTGGCTGTCCTCTTCCATTGGGTGAATGTTGTGTTCACTCTGCATGGTTCTCTACTTCCTGAGTGCTTAATCTTGTTGGAGTTTTGGTGCTTTTTTTCTTTGGCACCTTATGGAGCATCCAGCCTGGTTACTACTGTATCCTAAAATATACTGGGGATGGGGCTGCCTCCCTCTGAGGGCAGGAGGCAGTGAGCAAGGGCTGTGTTGCCTCCCCTGACCAGGAGCTAAAAGGATACTTTGTCACTGTCTTGGATCCCTGGGATTTTAGAGTCAGGACTCTGACAATTTATTTAAACTGCAGTTTCTGTCTTGTCAGTTGTCTAAACTGTTCGATGATATTCCCTTTCTCTGATTAAAAAAGTACAAAATGATTATTATGCTTCTTTCTATTCATATTCAATTTTCTTCCCAGTGGCAATGCATGGAGAAGCTGTAAGGATTCTTCTGCAACTCATTTTGACTTTCTGAGACTCAGTTCTCTTCTAAGATTTTTGCTTCTTGAGGAAATAATTTTTATTCTAGTTATTTCTGGAATATCCTAGCCAGAACTGCCTATACAAGGGAAAAAGGCAGACTTGATTGAAAACTACAGCACAACTTATCTAGAAGAAAGTTGCTAGAATCTGACTTGAATTTGAACCTCAAATGTGTCATTTACCAGATTTAAATTCTGGGCAATTGATTTAGTTAAAACATAACTCAATACATTCTCCTTAAATAGTGTTTCAAAATCATCATGAAATTTACTTGTTTTATGAAATGATTTATGTATACTATGTATTTGCTGTTACTGCACTTCAGTCGTGTCTGACTCTGTGCGACCCCGTAGACAGCAGCTCACCAGGCTCTGCCATCCCTGGGATTCTCCAGGCAAGAATACTGGAGTGGGTTGCCATTTCCTTCTCCAATGCATGTAAGTGAAAAGTGAAAGTGAAGTTGCTCAGTCGTGTCTGACTCCTAGCGACCCCATGGACTGCAGCCTACAAGGACCCTCCGTCCGTGGGGTTTTCCAGGCAAGAGTACTGGAGTGGGTGGCCATTGCCTTCTCCAATATACAATGTATCTGGTGGGGCTTAAATCTGAACTTGGGCTTCCCATGTGGTGCTAGGGGTAAAGAACCTGCCTGCCAATGCAGGAGACCTCAGAGATGCAGATTTGATTCCTGGGTGGGGAAGATTCCCTGGAGGAGAAAATGGCAGCCCACTCTAGTATTCTCACCTAGAGTATTCCTTGGACAAAAGAGCTTGGAAGGCTATAGTCCATAGTGTCACTTGGAGTCAAGGAGTTGGACAGGACTGAAGCGATTTAGCATGCACTCAAGATAAATGTTGGTTGGGGAAGTGAGAGGGACATAGAGGGAGACACAGATGGATGTAAAGACAGAGATACTTGATGGAGGTAAAGATAGAGATACTTTCAAGGAAAGAATGACAGAGGCGCATACAAACGAAGGAAAAGAGTCGGGAGAGAGAGAAAAGAGTTGGCCTTTGACTTTCCACCTTGTGGAATTGTAGTTAAAGTCAATTAGATATAAAGGCAAGATAAGATAATTCTAGCTGACACCTTTGGATATGCATACACACAATAAGAATTGATCTCGTAATTCTGTCACTAACTAGTTTATAATAGGTGTCAACAAACTGCAAACCATTGACCAAATCCAGCCTGACACTCATTTTTGTGTGGTGTACTTTTAAGTTGCTAAAAAAAAAAAAAACAAAAACAGAAAAAAAGAATATTATTTTGTGGCATGTAAAAACTAAATAAAATTAAAAATTTCATGATTATATATAAACTTTTATTGAAATACAGACCAGTTTGTTTACATATTGTTTTTGGCTGCTTTTGTGCTGCAGGACAGAGTTAAGCAGTTCCCATGAAAACTGTATGGTCTGCAAAAGCCTAAATTTTATACAGTCTGATCCTGGTCCTCATTGTCTCCTTGTCTATAGCTATACTCTATAGGGATCAAAATTTTAGTCTATAATTTTTACAAACTTTGGATACATGTGACCCATTTTTAGTGTTCAAGGAAATGCTTTGATAGAAAGTGCTGATACTGCTTTTTGAGAAGTGACATCAATAAAGTTGTTTCATAGTTGGCAGGTCTTGAAACACACAGTATTCTGCCTGCCACATGGGTCGAATTAATAAACATCCAACTAGGTTACATTGTATGTCATGCTTTGTGCTGGAACATCTTGGTAATTATCAAATGGCTTCATTGAGCACGATACTCATCTCCTGTCACACACTTCAACTTCATTTTAATTACTTTCTTGCTATTCGCCTACAAATAATTCTGTGGATTCATCTCCTTATCTTATTATGTCTAATGTCATAATTAGGTGTACCTAGAGGTTAACACTCAGTAGAATGACAGGGTGGGTCAAACCAGAATTTCAAAATA
Organism: Ovis canadensis; assembly: GCF_042477335.2. Taxonomy (NCBI): domain Eukaryota; kingdom Metazoa; phylum Chordata; class Mammalia; order Artiodactyla; family Bovidae; genus Ovis; species Ovis canadensis. Next base: position 54,665,824 of record NC_091250.1, read on the forward strand.
AGATTCTCTAGTACTTTTGCCTGGCAAATCCCATGGACAGAGGAGCCTGGTGGGTTGCAGTCCATGGGGTCACTAAGAGTCGGACAAGACTGAGCGGCTTCCCTTTCACTTTTCACTTTCATGCATTGGAGAAGGAAATGGCAACCCACTCCAGTGTTCTTGCCTGGAGAATCCCAGGGATGGGGGAGCCTGGTGGGCTGCCGTCTATGGGGTCACACAGAGTCGGACACGACTGAAGTGACTTAGCAGCATCAGCAGCAGCAGCAAAGTTTTTCCAAGGAGCTGTGGGGTCTTCATTCAACTCAATGCTACATCCTGAAAAAAGCTTTCTACTGCCTTGTTCTTTAAGGATTTTTCCTTTATATTAATTTCACCATTCAGTTATCTTTTTTGTTGGTTTGTTTTTTACCTTTCGTTGATTTTTTGATCAATGATCTCATTGATCTCTTCTTCAGGTATGTCCCTTCTTACTCTTTATAACAATAAAAAATAGAGCAGTGAAAAAAAAGAGAATAATTTTTAACTGACTTCTTTACAACAATTTTAATGAGATATAATTGATATGATAGAATTGCACATATTCAATGTACACATTTAAGAAATTGTGATACATGTAAACACCCATGATACCATAATCATAATCAATATACTGCTGCTGCTGCTGCTGCTGCTGCTGCTACTGCAGCCCACCAGGCTCCTCCGTCCATGGAATTCGCCAGGCAAGAACACTGGAGTGGGGTGCCATTGCCTTCTCCGCATAATCAACATAAGAGACATCTAACACTTCCAGAATTTCCTTGTGTCCCTTTAGTTGTTGTTTGTTTGTTTTTGTCTTTTTTTTTTAAGGCAGAACTGTTGTTCAATGAATATAAAGTTTTACAATGAATACAAACCTAGATGAATAAGTTCTGGAGAACAGCTGTACAACATAGGGCTTTTAGTTTACATATAGTATTGAGCACTTCAAAATATGTTTATGACTTTTTTTTCTTAATATTATTTTTATTTTTAACACCAAAAACATTTTGTACTGGGGCATAGTCAATTAACAATGTTGTGATAGTTTCAGGTGAACAATGAAGGGCCTCATCCATACATATACATGTATCCGCCAACCCTCCCTCCCATCCAGGGTGGCACATGACATTGAGCAAAGTTCCATGTGCTGTATAGGTTTGTGTTGATTATGCATCTTAAATATAGCAGTGCGCATATGACCTTTCCAAAATCCTTGACCCTCCCTTCCCCTTGGCAACCGTTAGTTCATTATTCTAAGTGTGTGAGTCTCTTTCTGTTTTGTAAGTTCACTTGTATCATTTGTTTTTAGATCACACATATAAGGAATGTCATATGGTATTCTCTGTCTGACTTCCTTCACTCAGTATGACACTCTCTAGGTCCATCCATGTTGCTGCAAATGCCTTATTTCATTCTTTTTAATGGTTGAGTAATATTCCATTGTACGTATGTATATAATCGCTCAGTCGTGTCTGACTCTTTGCGACCCTGTGAACTGTAGCCCACCAGGCTCCTCCGTCCTTGGGATTCTCCAGGCAAGAATACTGGAGTGGGTCGCCATTTCCTTCTCCAGGGGAACTTCCCGAGCTAGGGATTGAACCAGGTCTCCCGCATTGGAGGCAGACGCTTTAACCTCTGAGCCACCAGAGAAGCCCCATATATATATACACCACATCTTCTTTATCCATTCGTCTGTTGATGGACATTTAAGCTGTTTGTTTCCATGTCTTGGCCACTGAGAACAGTGCTTGCAATGAACGTTGGAGTGCATATGTTTTCCACCCATGTTTTTCTCTGAATATATGCCCAGGAGTGGGGTTGCAGGATCATATGGTAGCTCTGTTTTTAGTTTTTTAAGGAACCTTCATGCTGTTCTCTATAGTGGAACCACCAACAGTGTAGGAGGGTTCTCTTTTCTCCACACCCTCTCCAGCATTTCTTGTATGTGGATTTTTTGATGATAGTCATTCTGACTGATGTGAGGTGCTAGCTCATTGTAGTTTTGATTTGCATTTCTCTAATAACTAGCCATGTTGAACATCTTTTCATGTTCCTATTGGCCTTCTGTATGTCCTCTTTACAAAAGTGTCTATTCAGGTCTTCTGCCCATTTTTTGAGTGGATTGTTTGTTTTGATACTATTAGGTGTCTTAAACTATTTGTGAATTTTGGCAATTAATCACTTGTCAGTCACATGATTTGCAAATATTTTCTCCCAATCTGTGGGTTGTTTTTAATTTTGTTTATTGTTTCCTTTGCAGTGCAAAAAGCTTTTGAGTTTAAGTGGGTTTCATTTGTTTATTTTTGCTTTTATTTCCATTATTCTGGGAGATGGGTTAAAAAAGATAGTGCCATGATTTATGTCAGAGTGTTCTGCCTATGTTTTCCTCTAAGTGTTTTATAGTATCCAGCCTAACATTTAGAAAACTACAGGTCAATATCCCATGAACATGGATGCAAAAATCCTCAACAAAATATTAGTAAGCCAAATTCAACAATGCATTAAAAGAACCGTTTTTGTTGTTGTTCAGTCACTAAGTTGTGTCTGACTCTTTGAAACCCCATGGACTGCAGCATGCTAGGCTCCCCTGTCCTTCGCTATTTCCTGGAATTTGCTCAGATTTATGTCCATTGGGTCAGTGATGTTATATAACCATCTTATCCTCTGTTGTCCCCTTCTCCTCCTGCCTCCAATCTTTCCCAGCATCAGGGTCTTTTCCAATGAGTTGGCTCTTTGCATCGGTGGCCAAAGTATTGGAGCTTCAGCTTTAGTATCAAACCTTCCAATGAATATTCAGGAGTGATTTCCTTTAGGATTGACTGGTTTGATCTCCTTGTGGTCCAAGGGACTGTCAAGAGTCTTCTGCAGCACTACAGTTTGAAAGCATCAAAAAGCACTGTACACATGATTAAGTGGAATTTATTCCAGGAGGGCATGGATGGATGAATACCTACAAATCAATCATTGTGATAGCCCATCTAACAAAATGAATGATAAAAATCATATGATCATCTCTATACATGCAGAAAATCATTTGACAAAATTTAAGATTAATTATGATTAAAAAAAAAACTCTCAACAAAGTGGATATAGAAGAAACATACCTCCACATAATAGAGGGTATTATGGTAATTGAAATGTGTCAGACAGAGAAAGACAATTACTATATAATTTTACTTATGTGTGACATCTAACAAACAAACAAAAAGTGAGGAAAAAACCCCAAACTAAAACAGACTTACAAAGTGAGAGAACAAACTGGTGGTTGTCAGAGGGGAGGAGGGTGAAAAAGGTGAGTGAAATAAGTGAAGGGGATTAAGTGGTGCCAAATTTAACTTATAAAATAAGTCACAGATATAGTCAATAGTATTGTAACAACTTTGTATGGTGACAGGTTATTTGATTTATGGGAGTGATCAATTTGTAATGTATATAAATGATGGATCACTGCTTCACTTTTGAAACTAACAAAATGTTGTATGTCAACTATATGTTAATAAAAATAAAGGAAAAATTCATATTAAAATAAGTACAAAGAAATTAAGCTGAATAATCATTACTTACAAATATTTACCCCCATTTATCACTCCTTCCAGTTACCTCTTCTGTAAAAAAATGAGCATCCTACAGAATAAGCTATGATAAACTTTACAAAAAAGAAAGCAAACTCAGTAAGTTGAAAGGAAGGGAGCTTAAAAGAATCCAATTTTCTATTGTAATGTTTGGGATGCACACTTCACTCTCATGGTTATTTGAACTTAAATGCAAGTGTTTGTATTTTTGCTTATTATTATTTTGCTCACATCTTTTCATTTGCAGGAGGCTGTACAATGCACTCTCAGTCAAGGCATCATCTACATAGCTTGCCGTCAGATGGAGACTCAGTAAGTGCTATGAAATATCAAATTATAGAATTATGGAAAATAGTTTTTCTCTGATTAAATCTCAGCTGAATTTTGTCCCGGTTTAAATTTTTGTGGCTCTGACTGTCCAGATAAATGCATGACTTCACAAAATTGCTTGAATTGGGTGAGAAAGACCGGACTCGTCGAGCTGACAGGATCGTGAAACACTGACATCAGTTGCTTTGACTACTTTCAGCTGCATCAATTCGTTACATTCTGATATTAGTTGACATCATGTGTGAATATATCATGGGAAGAAATAGTCCCCAAGCTGACATAGTCCTGACCCAGAAACTTCTCCGGGAGTAAGAATTCCACTTGAATACATCCACTGTGATTTTTCTCAGCCTGAGGAGTAAATGTGTTGGCATGTATATATGCTTGTTCACCCGGTCAACTTTACTGAGCATCAGCGATAAGTAAAGGTCTCGGATATAAAGATGAATTAAGACATTGTTAATCCCCTTAAGGCATTCAGTGTCTAGTGTAGAGGCAGATTTGCAAATCATACTACAAGGAGGTGTGCCGCATGCTATGACAGAAAAATGTACATGTGGAGAAAGAAGGACTTAGAAAAGGGAATACTCATGCAAAGAACCCAGGGATTTGTAAGAGTAACCAGGACCACAAGGACATTCCATTCCAGACAGAGAGTGGTGGGTAATAGCTGGTTTCTAAAAATCTCTCCTCTCACCCCCATGAACTTCACCTCATAGTATCCCTGTGCTTGTCAGGTTGCAGTCCTTCAATCTGGGCTAGCCCTTTGGTTCACTCTTTGTTAGTAACTGTGGCAGAACTGTTGCTGTGTGATTTCTGAAATTGGATCTTTAAAAACCTTACAAATCCACCTGGACCTCTTAGAGTTGCTTTTATGATGTTCCCTCTTAGAACCCTTCTCAGAAGTGTACCTGCTTGAGGCTCCCATGTTTTGGGAAGCCTGAGTTGTGTGGAGAGTTTCAGAGGATAAGACATCACACCGAGGAGAGTCAGGCAGCCTCATGTCAAGGCACCAGATAGACACACGAAGAAATTGTCATAGAGGTGCATCTTCCAGACCTAAGTACTTTAGCTGAAGCCACTTGGAGCTGGGATATTTCTAAATTCATGATCTCAAACTATGAAAAAATAAAAGGATTGTTTTTTTAAGCCACCAAGTTTGGGGGTGTTTGTTTCAGAGCAGTTAATAACCAGAAGAGCAGTTAATAAGCAGTTAATATCTCTGCAAAATGCAGAGGTATGGAAAGGCCACTTCTAACCTGGGAATAGGAAGTGGTTTAATAATTTAGTATGGCTGGAGAAAGAATGGTAGGGGAAATATGTTAGTGAGAAACTTTGCAATTGTAAGTATGGGAACCCTAGCTCTGTCTGAGTCCAGAGGTGAAGCTGATTTCAAGCAAGAAAGGGACAGATGATTCAAATGAGATCTTTAGGTCTCTTTCCTCCTTTACCGCCTTCTTTTTTCTTCGCCTCCTCTCTCTGTCTCTCTCCTCTCTCTCTCACACACACATACACTACCTCTACACAGTTTCATATACTATCCTTGTCACTCTACTACATGATCATTTACTTCCAGTTCCAAACTGAGTAATCCAAGAGATTCTTATTGTCTCAACATGATTCATTTGTCCCTTCTTGGACTAGACACAGTGGCCAGTATTTGTGATTCACTGGGTCAAGATTACATTTTCTGTCCAAGTGTGGCAGGCACTGTAGGTAGGCAACAAAGAAGTTATTGCCCCAAGGAACAGGGAGTGTTAGACAATAGCTATTTACTACAGAGAGAATCACAGCACGTCAACTTATTTCAGCAGTTGTTTGTCATGGAAGGTTTTATATAGCCCTGATTTTGTCCAGAGTGTTATGTTAAGTAGTCATTTTGGTTTGCAATTGATAAAATGTGTGGTGTTTTTTTCTTTTTTGCTGTTTTGTTTGCCAAAGCTGTATCTAGGCATTTTGGCTTTTATTAAAAATATGTGACAACACTTTTCTCTTTGCAGGGAAAATATTGATAACTTATGCACATTAAGGTTTTCTCCTAATTGTACAAATGGCTTTCTGTCAAGAGAACTACATTCTCCCATTTAATCCCTTTGTTACTCATCCATAATATATTGTTTCAAGATACTTAGTAAGGCAGTGATTTTTACTTCCAGCTTTTATTTTTACTTTTGATCTTTTGCTTCTGTAACTATAGCTATGGTATCAACTCCTGTTAATTCATTCTTTCATTCACTAAATATTTAATAAGATGGTCCTTTTCCTAGACTAGACTGATAGGTAGATAGAGTGATAGCTAGAGTAATAGATAGGTTGTAAGCAGAAATGTCCTTGGGTTTTTCCATTGACCAAAACAAGTAAGGATCCATGCAAAGACAGGGAATTATACCAGGTTTGATTTTCTACAAAATAAAACATAAAACTGAAGAATTGTCTGCCAATTAAGAAAAGAAATTTCTCATATGAAGCTTCATATAGTAGACTCAAAAAGCAGAAAGGAGATATTTGGCAGTGTCTTTAATCATAACTTTATTACAGAACAAAGATATCCTGAATTTTTCTGAAACAAGAAGCATCACTTACCCTCTATCAATTACATAGTAGTATAAGAAAGAAAAAAGCATAAATGGTAATCTTCACTTATTGCTCTGTAGTAGTCAGTTCAAGATGCTACTGAAACAAAGGGGTTAATTATTAGTTCTCTTAATGGACACACACACCATGGAAGTTCATCCACTTTGCTATGGGACAAGATGGACACAACTCAAGAGCAGATATGGACTGAGTAAATGGTTAAGATATTCATTTAATGGCTATGGATAAGGCAGTGGTGGCAGAAAAAAGTCTTGTGGGAACACAGGATATGATGTAACTTAGAATGCATTCAAAAAGGCTGACTTCTTCCTAGATATCAACCTGCCTCTTTATTCTTTTTCCATTTTTAATATAAATTTATTTATTTTAATTGGAGGCTAATTACTTTACAATATTGTATTGGTTCTGCCATACATTGACATGAATCCGCCACGGGTGCACACATGTTCCCCATCCTGAACCCCCCTCCCACCTCCCTCCCCATTCTATCCTTCTGGGTCATCCCAGTGCACCAGCCCCGAGCATCCTGTATCATGCATCGAACTTGGACTGGCGATTCATTTCACATATGATAATATACATGTTTCAACATGTATATTAACCTGCCTCTTTAAATACGAAGCCAGGAAGGTGAGAGAAAATGTTATTTTAAGAATTCCCCTGCAAAGAAGAAACTGACATTTTCCTCCATTTTAATTGGTTACTCTCTTTGACAGCTATCAGAAATATTATTCAGTGTTGCTACACTATGTATTTTGAGGATAGGAAAAGCAAAAGCAATAAGAGTCTTTTCTGACAGTAGTAAAGGAGGGCTAATTAACATATGCATGAGGGAGAGTGTGGGTAAGTAGTTTGGAGAACAGAGTCTGAAGATGAATTCAGTAGGTGTGAATTCTGACAGAACTATTTACTAACTCTGTTACCTTAAATGAGTTACTTAATCACTGTGCCTCAGCATCTTCTTTTGTAAAATGGGGATAATCTATATACACAGAAATTTCCATTATTGTTTATTTGATGTATTAATAATAGCAGTGCCATTAGATATCTTTTCTTATGATACCTCTACTGTCTATTTAAATTATCTATCTTTATACAGAGATATATAATCTTCCTCATCTCAAAGAGAAGAAAATCGAGGTGCAAAGAACTCTCAGCATTTATGCCTATGGATCTGGTTGTTATTTTAACTGAAAAAAAAAAAAAAAACTAGTCCAGACTAATATCAATCAGGCTTATGCTGAGGTTGATTTCACTGAGTCTGAAGAAACAGGCTAAATGTGTGATGAGATATGTTTTAAAAACTCAGTCTTTCAGATATCAGCAGCAGGCCCCTTGCTCAGTGGGTTGTTCTTTTAAGGGTGTACTAATTTTGAAGGAAATCATGGCATTCATGAATACTCCATGTATTGCTTGCTGTATCATGTCAGGAAGTATTACTTCATAAGGTTGGGAAAAGAGAAATCAAAATCACATTTGCAATTCTTTTAGTCTCTACAAATCAAGCACCTGAAACCTCCAAGCTATGAAAACACAATCTTATTGGCACAATTGTTAAGAACACAGGGTCTGTAGGCAGGCTGCCTAGGAATGAATCTGTCTTAGAGACAGCTTGGTTGTGTGGGTTGTGTGATCTTCAGCAAGTCAACTCATCTTTCTTTGTCCAGACTCCACATCTGCAAAATGGGATGATAATAGTTACCATCTAATAAGGTTGTTGTGAGGACTAAGTAAATTAATATATAAAAGACATTTAAGGCAGCACTTGGCAAATACTAAGAACTCAGTTAATATTTGCTATAATATTTTGGCTTAATTTTTTTTCTATCCTTAAAGTTAAATAATAATCTTTTAACCAGGGACTCCAAGATCACAACTTTCACCAGGCTCATTTTTTGCCTTTCTCCATCTCACTCCTTTTCAGCAGTCACACTAAATTTTTTCTTCCAATGTGCTGACTACTTTCTAGTCTTATGACTTTGATGTTGGTTGTTTTTATTGCATGGATATCTCTTTCCCCTGGTCTCCTTATCCTTCAGTCTAAGTCTCTGTTTAATGTCAGTAACTCAAAGTAAAGGTCCACCATCCCCCACCCCAAATTATCCTTCATCGGGACTTCCATTTCTTCCCCCTTTCTTTTTCGATTGTGCCATATGGCATGCAGGATCTTAGTTCCCTGATCAGGAGTCGAGTCTTGCCCCTTGCAGTGGAAGCTCAGTGTCTGATCCAGTGGATCCCCAGGGAAGTCTCTCTCTCTCTCTCTTTCTTTTTTTTTTTTTTTCTATTTTAAGACTTGTGACTTCAGTGCCCTATTTCCTTCATTCTGTGTACCACAATGTACAGATATTTCATTATTTTTTGTTTTAGCTCCTCTCTATCCCCAATAAATTGTAAGCTCCATGTAGACTGAAAACCCATCTGTCCTTTTCATTGCTTTTTAAGGATGAGTGGGTGAAGTGCAGGTATAAACCACACAGTAAAACAAAACCTGAATGTATTCCTCTTCCTTAAAGTTCACTGCCAGAATTCTAGACCTTGACATTGTATAGTTTTTAATCTACTGTCCAAAAGGTTTTATGTAATAGTGGGGTAACTCACTTCAGGATCTATGATAACTTCAGTTTAGATGCATAATGTACAGCTTCATAAGATCTTAGAGCTAAAAGAGCTTTTTGAAGTTTATAGCTCAGTATGACCGTATTACTGATGAAAGAGGTAGATCTTGGAGCAGAGGGATGACTTGTCTGGTGCCGCTGATAATCATGGCAAGAGTTACTGCATCGGCTTTCTCATCATTTAGTGCTTTTCCAAACCATCATAGTGTGTTTTTATAGGTAATTGTATTTTATTACTTGCCACAATCGCTTCACTAGCTGCCTAACCTCTTTACCCAACCACTACATTCCAGAGATTAGAATGGTTCCTAGGCTTGAGAAACACACATTTGATAAAAACACAATTGTGTCTGATAATCACAATTATCCAGAGACAGCTGTGTAAGGTCAAAGGCACAGCTGTTTGTAGAGTGCCTACTGTGGGTTCTATTGTTCTCAGTGTGTTACGTGAGTTAGCAAGTGAAATCTTCACAAATATATATGGTAGGTGCTATCATCATGCCATCTAACAAATGTGGAAACTGAGGCACTACTCGAGTTACTGATACAGTACCAAGGTTCTTCAGTATCACAGGAGTATACACATACGTGGGTGCTCTCCTAATTAAAATGCTTTCCTACCCTGCTCAAAGCAGAATAGGTTGGAGCTGAGGAAGTAGGAGATTGCTTAGAGGAGACTGCACTGGACTGGGTCTTGAAGGACCTGGAACCCCTGAAATTTCTGCTGGCCAATATTATTTTCCTCCAGTAACACTTGTAAAAGCTTGTTCTGGCTAGAAATTTACCTTTTCTTTTTATGCATACACTCATGCTTGTGTCTAGCAAATTTGGAGTGATCACTTCTCTGTTCAACCCTTCACTCCCACCTTAGGGAGAATTTTAAGATGACAGCTCAAAACATTTCTTGAGTATGAAAGCGTTGCATCAGAGTGTACCCATGAATTCCTTCCCTGGTGGCTCAGATGGTAAAGAATCTGCTTCCACTGCGGGAGACACGCATGGGTTGGGAAGATTCCCTGGAGAAGGAAATACTCACTCCAGTATTCTAGCCTGGAGAGTTCCATGGAGAGAAGAGCCTGGTGGGCGACAGTCCATGGGGTCTCAGAGTCAGACATGACTGAATGACTTTCATGTGCCCATGAATTAGTCTGTTTTCTCCTGTGAGATCATGATCTCCATTCTGCTTAACAACTAACTCATGACTATGGTCATGGTTCTATTCAGGAGTCAGCTTTCCTGGTGGCCTTCAGTGATGCTTAGAGAACCAATGAGCAACAACATAAGTTCCTCTGTTCTATTACAGGTAGGGCACACGCTGTCCAGTGCATATGAACTCCTGGAACCTTCTTCCTGTTTTGGATCCCGAATACAAACCTAAACATGGGCTCTTGTTTACCTCTGTGTGTTTCCATTCCCTTCTAGGGTTCATTGAGATGCTTATCATCACAACCTTATTTTCTTCTTAACATCTCTTAAAATTTTGTGTATGTTTGCCTTGAAAGCGGCAAGTGAAACCAAATTTCTCTATAAACAGATCCTATATCTTGGCTGAAATTTGTACAGTTGTGTTTTGCATGGATTAATACTGCTCAGACTTGATCTCAGTTAATTATGAAAACCTGGTTCAGTTCAGTTCAGGTGCTCAGTTGTGTCTGACTCTTTGAGACCCCATGCACTGCAGCACGCCAGGCCTCCCTGTCCATCACCAACTCCCAGAGTCCACCCAAACCCTTGTCCATTGAGTTGGTGATGCCATCCAACCATCTCATCCTCTGTTGTCCCCCTCTCCTCCTGCCCTCAATCTTTCCCAGCATCAAGGTCTTTTCAAATGAGTCAGCTATCTGCATCAGGTGGTCAAAGTATTGAAGTTTCAGCTTCAACATCAGTCCCTCCAATGAACACCCAGGACTGATCTCCTTTAGGGTGGACTGGTTGGATCTCCTTGCAGTCCAAGGGACTCTCAAGTGTCTTCTCCAAAACCACAGTTCAAAAGCATCAATTCTTCAGCTCTCAGCTTTCTTCACAGTCCAACTCTCACATCCATACATGACAACTGGAAAAACCATAGCCTTGACTAGATGGACCTTTGTTGGCAAAGTATTGTCTCTGCTTTTGAATATGCTATCTAGGTTGGTCATAGCTTTTCTTGCAAGGAGTAAGCGTCTTTTAATTTCATGGCTGCAATTGGAGAAAGAAATGACAAACCACTCCAGTGTTCTTGCCTGGAGAATCCCAGGGATGGGGGAGCCTGGTGGGCTGCCGTCTATGGGGTCACACAGAGTTGGACACGACTGAAGCGACTTAGTAGCAGCAGCAATCACCATCTGCAGTGATTTTGGAGCCCCAGAAAATAAAGTCTGACACTGTTTCCACTGTTTCCTCATCTATTTCCCATGAAGTGATGGGACCAGATACCATGATCTGCATTTTCTGAATGTTGAACTTTAAGCCAACTTTTTCACTCTCTCACTTTCATCAAGAGGCTCTTTAGTTCCTCTTCACTTTCTGCCATAAGGGTGGTGTCATCTGCATATCTGAGGTTATTGAGATTTCTTCCAGTAATCTTGATTCTAGCTTGTGCTTCTTCCAGCCCAGCTATTCTCATGATGTACTCTGTATATAAATTAAATAAGCAGGGTGACAATATACAGCCTTGACGTACTCCTTTTCCTATTTGGAACCAGTCTGTTGTTCCATGTCCTGTTCTAATTGTTGCTTCATGGCTTGCATATAGATTTCTCAAGAGGCAGGTCAGGTGGTCTGGTATTCCCATCTCTTTCAGAATTTTCCACAGTTTATTGTGATCCACACAGTCAAAGGCTTTGGCATAGTCAAAAAAGCAGAAATCGATGTTTTTCTGGAATTGCCTTGCTTTTCCATGATCCAGTGGATGCTGGCAACTTGATCTCTGGTTCCTCTGCCTTTTCTAAAACCAGATTGAACACCTGGAAGTTCACGGTTCATGATATATTACTGTTTTTTACTACAGATGGAGAAATGAACAGGCATTTTATGATTTATGATTAAGCCTGCAGAGTGGTATGGCTTGGGTTTGAATATGTGTTTTCTTACATTTACATTTAAATTAGTCAGTTCAGTTGCTCAGTCATGTCCAACTCTGTGAGCCCATGGACTGCAGCATGTCAAACTTCCCTATCCATCATCAACCCCTGGAGCTTGGTCAAATTCATTTAAAATAGAAAGATCAGTTTTTTAAGGAGCCACCTTACTGTTCTCCATAGTGACTGTACAAATTTACATTCCCACCAACAGTATGGTCTTCCCTTGTGGCTCAGCTGGTAAAGAATCCACATGCAATACCAGAGACCTGGGTTCAATCCCTGGGTTGGGAACATCCCCTGGAGAATGAAAAGGCTACCCAATCCAGTCTCCTGGCCGGGAGAATTCCATAGACTGCATAGTCCATGGGGTTGCGAAGAGTCGGACACAACTGAGATATTTTCACTTCACTTCACCAACACTATAGGAGGGTTCCCTTTGCTCTACACCCTCTCCAGCATTTCTTGTTTGTGGATTTTTTGATGATTGTCATTTTGATTGGTGCAAGGTGATACCTCATTGTAGTTTTGATTTGCATTTCTCTAACAATTAGCCAAACTAATTGATAATTGATAGATAGAGTGCCTGATAAACTATGAACTATGGACTGAGGTTTGTGACATTATACAGGAGACAGGGATCACCACCATCCCCATGGAAAAGAAATCCAAAAAAGCAAAATAGCTGTCTGGGGAGGCCTAACAAATACCTGTGAAAAGAAGAGAAGCGAAAAGCAAAGGAGAAAAGGAAAGATATAAGCACCTGAATGCAGAGTTCCAAAGAATAGCAAGAAGAGAAAAGAAAGCCTTCCTCAGTGATTAATGCAAAGAAATAGAGGAAAAGAACAGAATGGGAAACACTAGAGATCTCTTCAAGAAAATTAGAGATACCAAGGGAACATTTCATGCAAAGATGGGCTCGATAAAAGACAGAAATGGTATGGACTTAACAGAAGCAGAAGATATTAAGAAGAGGTGGCAAGGATACACGGAAGAACTGTACAAAAAAGATCTTCATGACCAAGATAATCATGATGGTATGATCACTCATCTAGAGCCAGATATCCTGGAATGTGAAGTCAAGTGGGCCTTAGAAAGCATCACTACAAACAAAGCTAGTGGAGGTGATGGCATTCCAGTTGAGCTGTTTCAAATCCTGAAAGATGATGCTGTGAAAGTGCTGCACTCACTATGCCAGCAAATTTGGAAAACCCAGCAGTGGCCACAACACTGGAAAAGGTCAGTTTTCATTCCAATCCCAAAGAAAGGCAATGCCAAAGAATGCTCAAACTACTGCACAATTGCACTCATCTCACATGCTAGGAAAGTAATGCTCAAAATTCTCCAAGCCAGGCTTCAGCAATATGTGAACTGTGAACTTCCAGATGTTCAAGCTGGTTTTAGAAAACACAGAAGAACCAGAGATCAAATTGCCAACATCCGCTGGATCATGGAAAAAGCAAGGGATTTCCAGAAAAACATCTACTTCTGCTTTATTGACTATGCCATAGCCTTTGACTGTGTGGATCACAATAAACTGTGGAAAATTCTGAAAGAGATGGGAATACCAGACCACCTGACCTGCCTCTTGAGAAATCTGTATGCAGGTCAGGAAGCAACAGTTAGAACTGGACATGGAACAGACTGGTTCCAAATAGGAAAAGCAGTACGTCAAGGCTGTATATTGTCACCCTGCTTATTTAACTTCTATGCAGAGTACATCATGAGAAACGCTGGGCTGCAAGAAGCATAAGCTGAAACCAAGATTGCCGGGAGAAATATCAATAACCTGAGATATGCAGATGACACTACTCTTATGGCAGAAAGTGAAGAGGAGCTAAAAAACCTCTTGATGAAAGTGAAAGAGGAGAGTGAAAAGGTTGGCTTAAAGCTCAACATTCAGAAAACGAAGATCATGGTAGATGGGGAAACAGTGGAAACAGTGTCAGACTTTATTTTGGGGGGCTCCAAAATCACTGCAGATGGTGATTGCAGCCATGAAATTAAAAGATGTTTACTCCTTGGAAAGAAAGTTATGACCAACCTAGATAGCATATTCAAAAGCAGAGACAATACTTTGCCAACAAAGGTCCATCCAGTCAGGGCTATGGTTTATCCAGTGGTCATGTATGAATGTGAGAGTTGGACTGTGAAGAAGGCTGAGTGCCGAAGAATTGATGCTTTTGAACTGTGGTGTTGGAGAGGACTCTTAAGAGTCCCTTGGACTGCAAAGAGATCCAACCCATCCATTTGAAGGAGATCAGCCCTGGGTTTTCTTTGGAGGGAATGATGCTGAAGCTGAAATTCCAGTACTTTGGCCATCTCATGCGAAGTGTTGACTCACTGGAAAAGACTCTGATGGTGGGAGGAATTTGGGGCAGAAGGAAAAGGGGACGACAGAGGATGAGATGGCTGGATGGTATCACTGACTCCATGGATGGGAGTCTGAGTGAACTCCGGGAGTTGGTGATGGACAGGGAGGCCTGGCGTGCTGCCATTCATGGGGTCACAAAGAGTCAGACATGACTGAGCGACTGAACTGAACTGAACAATTAGTGATGTTGAACATCTTTTCATGTACCTCTTGGCTATCTGTATGTCTTTTCTGGGGAAATGTCTGTTAACTCTTCTGAATGCAGCAACTTGGATGGACCTAGAGGCCAGCATACTGAGTGAAGTAAGTTTGACAGAGGAGAAATATCATATGATATCCCTTATATGTGAAATATAAAAGGAAATAATGCAAATGAACTTACAAAACAGACACAATCTCATAGATTTAGAAAACAGACTTATGGTTGCTGGGGAGAACGATGGGGGAAGGGATAATTAGGGAACTTGGAATGGAGATGTACACACTGCTATATTTAAAATGGGTATCCAAAAAGGGCCCACTGTATAGCACATGGAACTCTGCTCAATATTATGTGGCAGCCTCGATGGAATGGGAGTTTGGGGGAAAATGGAATCATATATATGTATGGCTGAGTCCCTTTGCTGTTCACCTGAAACTATCACAATATTGTTAATTGCTATAACAACACAAAATAAAAAGTTAAGAACAAATAAATTGGAGTGGTCAGAAGCAAGGGGTAGGGATTTAGATGATGTGTGATTGCGTTCAGACTCTATTGCTTATTAGCTGTGAGATCCTGAACATCCCTACCTAAAACCAGTTTCTTTTTTTTCCCATCTGTGAAATGGAGTAATTCCTAGTGATCACCAGTTGCTTATATGAAACAAAGCAGTCAGCGCTAAGCAATTTGCAAATGATTTCCAAATGGTCATTATGATAATTTTTATAGTCAAGCTATCTCCCTACTATCTACAGGTAAGTTAAATTTCCAATTCAGCTTTGAATGAAAGTATGTTTTTCTAGAATGACAAATGTGAAATGCTCTCAAAATTAATATCTGTCTATTTCTTTTCATTATTCCAGAATTCAGTAAATTTCCTCATGCATTTCACTGGCTCTAAAATATTGAGATTGTTTCTTAATCCTGAGAGATATAGATTTACATCAGGATTGGGTTTGGGGTCCTAATAGTTTATTTTATGATCAATGGTGACATTTCACCCCTCTCTTGCTTTCCCAAATAATTTTTTGGAATCTGATCATATTTTACGTTATTAATAAATTATCAATTTACCATGTGGGATAAATTTGAAAAGAGTGGTCTAATATTGCATGATTTCATATAAATTACTCTTATTTCTTAATTAACAATGCTGAACACATATACTATGTATTTCTGGTAGTCGTTTATGGTACTCACTTATGTGTGCTCGTAAAAGATATCCTCTAAACCAGAGCAGTGCATTTTAATTTTAACATAGGAATCATTTGGAGATCTTGTGAAATTTCAGATTCTGATTTTGTAGGTTTGTAACAAAATTGAAGAAAGCAGGGAAAACTGCAAGACCATTCAGGTATGACCTAAATCAAATCCCTTATGATTATACAGTGGAACTGAGAAATAGATTTAAGGGCCTAGATCTGATAGATATGGTGCCTGATGAACTATGGAATGAGGTTTGTGACATTGTACAGGAGACAGGGATCGAGACCATCCCCATGGAAAAGAAATCCAAAAAAGCAAAATGGCTGTCTGGGGAAGCCTTACAAATAGCTGTGAAAAGAAGAGAAGTGAAAAACCAAGGAGAAAAGGAAAGATATAAGCATCTGAATGCAGAATTCCAAAGAAAAGCAAGAAGAGATAAGAAAGCCTTCTTCAGCGATCAATGCAAAGAAATAGAGGAAAAGAACAGAATGGGAAACACTAGAGATCTCTTCAAGAAAATTAGAGATACCAAGGGAACATTTCATGCAAAGATGGTCTCAATAAAGGACAGAAATGGTATGGACCTAACAGAAGCAGAAGATATTAAGAAGAGATGACAAGATTACACGGAAGAACTGTACAAAAAAGATCTTCACGACCCAGATAATCACGATGGTGTGATCACTCATCTAGAGCCAGACATCCTGGAATATGAAGTCAAGTGGGCCTTAGAAAGCATCACGACAAACAAAGCTAATGGAGGTGATGGAATTCCAGTAGAGCTATTTCAAACCCTGAAAGATGATGCTGTGAAAGTGCTGCACTCAATATGCCAGCAAATTTGGAAAACTCAGCAGTGGCCACAGGACTGGAAAAGGTCAGTTTTCATTCCAATTCCAAAGAAAGGCAATGCCAAAGAATGCTTAAACTACTGCACAATTGCACTCATCTCACATGCTAGTAAAGTAATGCTCAAAATTCTCCAAGCCAGGCTTCAGCAATACATGAACCAAGAACTTCCTGATGTTCAAGCTGGTTTTAGAAAAGGCAGAGGAACCAGAGATCAAATTGCTGGATCATGGAAAAAGCAAGAGATTTCCAGAAAAACATCTACTTCTGCTTTATTGACTATGCCAAAGCCTTTGACTGTGTGGATCACAATAAACTGTGGAAAATTCTGAAAGAGATGGGAATACCACACCACCTAACCTGCCTCTTGAGAAATCTGTCTGCAGGTGAGGAAGCAACAGTTGAAACTGGACATGGAACAATAGACTGGTTCCAAATAGGAAAAGGAGTACGTCAAGGCTGTATATTGTCACCCTATTTATTTAACTTCTATGTAGAGTACATCATGAGAAACGCTGGACTGGAAGAGACCCAAGCTAGAATCAAGATTGCTGGGAGAAATAGCAATAATCTCAGATATGAGGATGACACCACCCTTATGGCAGAGAGTGAAGAGGAACTAAAAAGCATCTTGAAAGTGAAAGAGGAGAGTGAAAAAGTTGGCTTAAAGCTCAACATTCAGAAAACGAAGATCATGGCATCCGGTCCCATCAGTTCATGGGACATAGATGGGGAAACAGTGGAAACAGTGTCAGACTTTATTTTGGGGGGCTCCAAAATCACTGCAGATGGTGATTGCAGCCATGAAATTAAAAGACGCTTACTCCTTGGAAGGAAAGTGATGACCAACCTAGATAGCATATTCAAAAGCAGAGACATTACTTTGCTGACTAAGGTCTGTCTAGTCAAGGCTATGGTTTTTCCAGTATTCATGTATGGATGTGAGAGTTGGACTGTGAAGAAGGTTGAGCACTGAAGAATTGATGCTTTTGACCTATGGTGTTGGAGAAGACTCTTGAGAGTCCCTTGGACTGCAAGGAGATCCAACCAGTCCATTTGAAGGAGATCAGCCCTGGGATTTCTTTGGAAGGAATGATGCTAAAGCTGAAGCTCCAGTAGTTTGGACACCTCATGTGAAGAGTTGACTCATTGGAAAACACTTTGGTGCTGGGAGGGATTGGGGGCAGGAGAAGAAGGGGACGACTGAAGATAGATGGCTGGATGGCATCACGGACTCGATGGACATGAATCTGAGTGAACTCCGGGATTTGGTGATGAACAGGGAGGCCTGGTGTGCTGCGATTCATGGGGTCGCAAAGAGACAGACATGACTGAGCGACTGAACTGAACTGAACCGAACAAAATTCTGCATTTCTGACAAGAACCCAACTTTGAGTAACCAGGCTCTGAAAATTCCTTAATTAAGAGCTTTTAAATATATGTGTATTCCTGGGCTTTATTCTCAGTGATTCTAATTTAATAAGAATAAAATCAAATGTTTATATATTTCAATATCCACATATGTAAATTTGATAATATATGCCTGGTTTTTTAACTGCCAAAATATATTTCAATTATGGATGTTTTGGTTAATTGCAGTTTAACCTGTCTTTGAAGTCTACCCTTCTCTGGTCTGTTCTTTGTGCTGTATCAGCACCAAATCTGAATATGCTCTTTCCTCACGCACTGTTTCCTTTGCTTTAAAAGTTGTATGTTCATCCTGTTTATTGAGGAATTGACTTGCTGTCCAAGGGACTCTCAAGAGTCTTCTCCAGCACCAGTTTGAAAGCATCAGTTCTTCAGTGCTCAGCTGTCTTTACGATCCAACTCTTATATCCATACACAACTACTGGAAAACCTACAGATTTGACTAGACAGACCTTTGTCAACAAAGTGGTGCCTCTGCTTTTGAATATGCGGTCTGGGTTTGTCAGAGCTTTTCTCCCAGGGAGCAAGCATCTTTCAATTTTGCGGCTTCAGTCACCATCTGCAGTGATTTGGGAGACCGTAAAATAAAATCTGTCACTACTTCTGCTCTTACTCCATCCGTTTACCATGAAGTGATGGAACTGAATGCCATGATCTTAGTTTCTTGACTGTTGAGTTTTAAGCCAGCTTTTCCACTCTCTTCTTTCATCCTCATCAAGAGGCTCTTTTAGTTTCTTCACTTTTAGCCGTTGTAGTGGTATCATCTGCGCAGATCTAGCTGTAATATAACCCCCTGTACGTAGCCTTCTTTGATGCTCTTATTTAGTGGTTCTCAAGTGTGAGTTCTGTCTTATTCTCTTAGGAACAGTTGATAAAGTCTAGAGACATTTTTCATTGTCACAACTTGGGAGGACAGATGGGTTGCTACTGACATCTCGTAGGTAGAAGTCAGGGTTGCTGCTAAACATTCTACAATGCCTACAACAGCCCTTATAACAAATCTTTATCTAGTCCAAAATATCTGTAGTACTGAGGCTGAGAAACCCCTCTCTAGTCTGTTAGATGTCCCTGTTTTATTTTCCTTCAGATTGCTTCTATTTTACTACTTATTGCAATTTTTATTGTCTATTTCTCTCTCTCCCAAGTTTTTATGTTCTTGGACGAGGAATTGTCTTTTTCATTTCTATTTCCTCACAGCCAGTGGGTTGTGTGCGTGTGTTCCATAAATATTGAACAAAATAAATGTGTAAATGTCTCCCAGAATATATAACTAAACTTAAAAAATAAACTCATATGCAGTTTTGCGGTGAGCAGATGGGCTAACCCGAGATCTCGATAGATTCATGGACTTTCAATGGGGGTGAGATGTTACTGCAGCCTGAAAGGCATAATATCAAATCATCAATCACTGACTATAGGGTCAGCCTCCAGAGCGAGGGGTGGGGAGACCCTACATTTATCGCTTTTCAATTGGAAGGAACACAATTGACTGGAAACAGCTGGTTTTGAATTCTCCCAAAGGCTGTGATCCATTTAATCAGTTTGGAACACATCCATATCTTTGAAGGTGGATCAGGAAGGATGGAAAGCATGGACAAAGTCAGCTAAGACCAGCGATCTCCCCACTTAAAATGTTTGATGTAAGAGACACAATGATTAAAAAAGAAAAAGCTATGTGCATAGGGTCAAGGGTAAGGGTAGGAAGATGGGTCATTCTTTATGATTTTGAAAACTGACAAAATGTGTTTAGTTTGGAATGATCTGAGAAACCCCACATAACTCAGCCTGTGCTCCATTTCACTAACAGTGAGGGGAAATACTCAAATCTGCAGTTCCTGCTTTCTATCTGTCATCGAAGTCATTCCAGGGACAGTAATCCTGGGTAGTGTCTTTTAGCTGGAGCCAGTTCCCAGGAGAGATAGAGTTATTAATAAGACATTGCAGGCTGATATACTTTCTCCTACCTGTTTTTGATTTTCCCTCTTTCTAATGCAATTTCACTGATCTCCTGGAAATGAGACATACATGGGATGTTCTTCCTTGTTCATGCATTCCAAATGTGCTTTCCAAATTAAAATGCTGTACCATATGCAAAATTCAGGTGTAGGAGATTAGAAATAATCTCTTACATTTGTATGGGATACTCCTGAGGAGCAACTATTATATTTGCTTTCTTTTAGCCTCACTTTACCAAGCTGGTTCACTTGCCTTTCCTTATTTTTCAAAAGTGGTGACCCCTCCATAATTTTAAATTCAAGTATTTTTTTCCTTCTCATGCCTTTAATGCTTTTTCCCTTTAATACTCAAATATAGTATTTCTTGCGGAGAAGGCAATGGCACCCCACTCCAGTAATCTTGCCTGGAAAATCCCATGGACGGAGGACCCTGGTGGGCTACAGTCCATGGGGTCACGAAGAGTCAGACACGATTGAGCGACTTCACTTTCACTCTGCACTTTCATGGACTGGAGAAGGAAATGGCAACCCACTCCAGTGTTCTTGCCTGGAGAATCCCAGGGATGGGGGAGCCTGGTGGGTTGCCGTCTATGGGGTTGCAGAGTCGGACACGACTGACGGGACTTAGCAGCAGCAGCAGCATAATATTTCTTGAAGCATGCTGAAGTTTAGAATCCACTGATACCTCATTTTTACTGTCACTTTTCCCCCTCATGACCTCACTTAATCTGCATTAGTTCCAAGGTCATTACTCATCCCTTTTATCCTCCTTCAGCCCCTCTACCCCTCTTTCCCTGATTATGTTTGCCTGGCTGAACACCCACCCTGGTTAATTCCAGCTGTCCTCCTCTTACACACACACACCTCAACAGCTGAAGTTGTCTGAATATTTTTCTTTCCCATTCCCACCTCCATACGTGCACACAGTAACACCCATGTTGACCAGTCTCCCTTCCAAGTTATGACTGCTACCTTGTGAATTTTGCTTCAAAATCCGATCCAACTCTCTAGGTCAGGGCTTGGAAAATGTTTTCTATAAAGGGCCAGATATTAATAGAAAGCATTTTAAGCTTTGGGAGCCATACGGTTTCTGTCACAATTCGGCCCTCCTAGCAGGAAAGCAGTCACAGACTGTACAAAAATGAATGGGCGTGGCTATCTTCCAACTAAAGTATTTACAAAAATAATCAGTGGATTGGATTTGGCTCACAAGCTGTAGCCTGATGACCTTGCTCCAGACCATTCAATCTTCTACTATCTTAGAGGACTATTTTAAATTCCCTCTGTTTCTTAAACCTTGCACAGTTACTCCCTATCTCATACCAAGTCTCTGCTGTTAATCTTGCTTTGTTTGATTAGAAACATCAAAAGAAGGCAGAAAGGAAGAATCACATCTCCTGTCCTCTCTGGACGAGAGCCCATTTTATTCTGCATTGTCTCCTATGTCCATGGATGAAATATTTATGTTTCTCATTGAGGTTGGTCACACCATTTGCCCACTGGATCCCACCCTCTCTCATCTATGTAAGGGAAAGTTCCAACAATCGTCCCCTGGCTTTCCCATGCTATTAATGTCTTCTTCTTTGTGGAGATTGTTCAAATTCATGCTATCATGCCTACCAGCTTAAAAAAGAAAGAAAAATAAAACCTTATTCCTTGACCTCATGTTCCTCTTTAGCTACAGCTCCATTCCTCTGCTCTACTTATAGCAAATAAACCTCAGTGAGTTATTTGTATTCATCTCTCCTTTTTCTCTCCTTCTATCCTTTCTTAAACCCACTCCCATCAGATTTTATCTCCACCATTCCACTAAACAACTCATTAGAACTGACCTACCATATTTACCTTCTCATTGTCAACTGCAGTAACCACTATGCTAGTCCCTGTCTCAACAATATCTAAGGAGATTGGTGATATGACATTCAGTCACATGGCCTCCACGTGGCCCAGGACCCGCTGTCTCTTGTGGCCTCCTGTACCTCCGGCTGCTCCTTCTCTGGCTCATGGTTTCACGGTCTGCAGTTGAAATTTCTCATTTTCAGAGTCCTTTTCTGATCAGCCCATGAAAAGTTGCAGTCCCTTAGTACAGTGCTCCTTAGCCCCATTCCCTGCTTTATTTTCCCCATAGCACTTGGCAAAACAAAATGTATTATATATTTATGTATGTTTCTGTTGCTCCTCTTTTCCTCTCATCACTAGAATATAAGCTCTGTGAGTACAAGGATATTGTTCTATTCACTGTTGTGCTTCTGGCATGTGGTAGATACTCAATGAACAGTCATTGTATGAATGGATGAATCTTTTAAATCCTTCCGCACACATAATAGTATGGTTGCAGTTTAGTTGCTAAGTTGTGTCCAACTATTGTAACCCCATGAACTGTAGCCCACCGGGTTCCTCTGTCCATAGCACTTTCCAGGCAAGAACAATAGAGTGGGTTGCCATTTCCTTCTCCAGGGGATCTTCTTGACCCAGGGGTCGAACTCTAGTATCCTGCGTTGTGGGCAGATTCTCTGCTAACTGGGCTTCCGGTGCTTCCCTGGTAGCTCATATTAGATGCTCTAATTCTCCTCTTGAGTATGTGATCCTTTTCCCCCTGTGAAGATAAGATTAACATTCAAAATGGCTAAGTGAGCTGCGCAAAATCATATCTCAGGTGAGAAGAAAGCCTTCAGAGAGACTTTCCACCACAATTTTTTGAGGGATTGCCATTAAATATCTGGTTAACCCCCTAGTTATGAGAGCCTAGCAGAAGCCTGCCTTATTCCGCTACTGAGGGGCTCCATCTGTTAGAAAGTTCCAAGTTAATGTTCTTTCCTTATCCTCTCTTGATAAAGAATTGTATATTTTTGCCACT